>NC_089251.1:40759932-41408216 GCF_963930625.1 Muntiacus reevesi | reverse complement strand
TGTTCGAAATCTTTCTTGGCCCGCTGTGTCCCACTATCATAAAATAATCAAGAAATCCAAACAATTCCATTAAAACAAGAGTTGGGGAAAAGGAGGCAAGGAGGAGGGAGAACAGTTTAGTTTACATAGTTGTGGATTACCAGGATTTGCTATGGGAACATTAGCTCTCTGTGCTCACACTACTAAATCACAAAGAAACTGCCAAATATCTGAAGGTTCAAAAAAGAAGGCAGAGTCTAATTTAGCTTGCAGTTAATGCTACCAATATTGTAAATTATAAGCCCTCTGATCAGCAACTATGTCATACTTTTCATATACTCAATAGCCTTTAGCACTGTGCCAAGCTTACACTATGAATGCAAAGATGGGCTGACTTGATATTAGCAAATCTACTGGTCTAGTGCCCCTGCTAACACATTACAACTCTCATCAAACATAAGACAAAAATCTCTTGCTAGCACATTTTATCATCATGGGAAACACTGAAAGGACCTAATTCAGGTAACTATCAGTCAAGACAGCACTTTAGCCATCTCAGGAACAATTATTTTAATCCTAGGGAAAACAATGTAAGGAAGATGATTCCAAATACTTTTATAAAATTCATTTTAAGAGCAATTTACCACACTTCAACCATTTAGGCTCCAACAGTGGAAACAAATACACTGCCACATTAAAGTTCGGAGTTAAAACTATTAAAAAATATCAGGTAAACTCATTTTAAAAACCATGATTTTAACAAGCCCAATGAGAATTTTGTTTCAATTGCTCCTAAATAATGACCTTTCCCTTTAAAAAAAAATTTTTCTTTTCTTTTTTTTTTTTTTTTTTAGAAAAGCTACCTACTCCACTAACAGGCTTCCCAGCTGACACTAGTGGCAAAGAGACATAAGAGATGCAGGTTAGATCCTTCAGTTGTGTCCCCTGGAGGAGGAAATGTCAACCCACTCCAGTATTCTTGCCCGAGAATCCTATGGACAAAGAAGCCTGGCAGGCTCTAGTTCATAGGGTCACACAGAGTCAGACAAAATGGAAGCAACCTAGCACACACCCCACTAAAACTTAATACTTGATTGATGGGAAAATAACTGAACGGTTACTTAATGGTTAGCCATTAAAAAAACAGAAGATAGACTTGTAGCCTAATACAAGTGGAGATTATGATGAAATAGCCTTTCGTGGGAAGTTGTAAAGTTCTGGAATATATATGTGAACTTGACATTGCTCCCCACTAGTGTCCTAAATGGCAAAAAAAAAAAAAAAAAAAAAGGAAAAGAAAAGTTCAGGAGCACTGAGTGAAATCACTTCCTTTTCTAAGACCTCTAAGACCCAGTCAACAGAGCTGTTAAAAGTAAGCTGCAATTCTGGGGAAGTTTAAATACAGACTGACTATTCGATAACATTAAGGCATTAGTATCACTGCTGTATGTAAAATGGGTAACCAATAAGGACCTACTGTGCAGCACATGGAACTCTGCTCAGTGTTATGTGGCAGCCTGGATGGGAGCGGAGTCTGGAGAACGGATACATATATATGTATGGCTGACTCCTTTTGCTGTCCACTTGAAACTACCACAACATTGTTAATTGGCTATACCCCAAAACAAAAAGTTAAAAAAAAAAATTTTTTTTAAGGCATTAGTGTACGTTTTGTTAGAAGTGGTAACGGTGGTTACATAGTAAAATAGATGCATAGTTAATATTTTTGTAGTAAAATATCATGTCAATAACCACTTTAACATACTCCAAGGAGGAAAAATAATAATGAAGTAATAAATAAAGTAATATGTTAACACTTGTTCATCTAAAACAAGCAAAAGCTACCTTTTTCACCCAAAGTACTAGCTTATTAGAGTCAGAAGACCATCAGTAGGGAGCCTCAAGTCTTTCAGGATACCCTTGGAGAAGCAGGATCTCTAGAGCAAAGTCAATTTGACTTCAAAACATTAAATTTAGGTTCCTAGTTATTACAGTTTCTTCATCCATAAATTCCAGATACCACTACTTTATGAAACTGCTAAGTTTAAATGAAATAATGTTTATAAAATGCCTAGCACAATACCTCATTATACTAGCTACTCAATAAAATGTTAATTCCCTTCTCTTCACCACCACTAACCAACCCCTTTCACAAGGATAGGACAAGAACAGGAAGAAACTATTTCTGAATACATGTTAAAGAATTGTAGTTAAGCAACGGCATCCAAAGAGTAAAATTTCTGCTATCTTCTTGCCACTCTGAAAACTCTCCTGACTCTACATCCTAACATTACCTTCCCTCTGTAACTGATCACCCTTTATGTACATAATCCTCATTACCCCTCATAATCACGAGGTAAACTGATTTTCCCTGCTGTGTCTCTCCTACTGAAATGGGATCCCCTATGGGGCTATGTTTCATCCATCCCTGCAACCTTGAACCTATCTGAATAACTGTGCAATGTGAGCATTTCCGTAAAAAAAAAAAAGAAAAAAATCAACATTCACAGAAAGAGGCCTTTCATGGGACTGGACTCCATACACGCCCTGCAGTGCTGAATGTTTTGTAATCACCAACTGTGATAAAGACCCTGATGGCACACTTGAACAGGAAAAGCAGAAAAAATAATTAAAATATAGATAAACCCAATCATTTTTTTAAAGACCTGGAAAACATGAAAGGGTAATTCCAGCCAGACAAGGTGAAATGTAGCAGGGTTAAAAGTAAAATCTTGCATTTAGATTTTTAATGCCCTAGTCACAAAATGTAAGACTTAAACAAAAAACAAACCAAAACCTTAAGACCCAAACTAGTAGGTAAAATAGCTACTGAGATAGCAAATGTAGTAAACTCAGGCTTTCTTTTTATGTCCTTGTATGGGCCAATGATGAGAAAATGGCAAGAGTCCCTAAAGTCTGAGAGGAAAAAAATGAAATTCAGAGACCAAATCAATAGAAAACTTACCCCATGTAGTCCACACTGGCCAGATACTATCTTATATTTGATTTTAGGAATCATATTTTAATAAGTGGCACTTACAAAGGAGTAACCTAAATTGTAAAAAGTTCTGAAAACATGCTTCCAAAAAGGAATGACAGGTTGTGATAAGATCAATCTAAATGGCAGGCTCTCAACAGAAATTAATTTTGATTAGGCAGCTGCAAAGAGTTTTTACACAGATTTAACATATATACATACACAAAACTATAAATTTGGTTCTCACAACTACTTAAACTATAGGTTTGGTTCTCACAACTACCTATTAGTAAGTCAAGTATCATCACACTCATTTTAGAGGTAAGAAACTGAGCCTCAGGAAAAAGGCTGAAGTTAAGTTAAACCCATGACTCTCCAACTAATAAACAGCAGAATGAACACAACAAATCCAAGTTTTCTGACTCCAAATTCAGAATTCCTTCCAGTGCAGGGTGTTATCAATTCCATAAAAAGAGCAGTCACTTGTTTTCCATGTTACCTCATAGTAAGAGCCAATTCTAAAAGATACCTGAGATTTTTCTTTTAAAGACCAAAGGTATGTGCATCCTGGTAGTACCCAGACCTATGTTAAGTTTCTACTACAACTGCATATTTTTAATTCAGTGTTGGGGTTTTAAGGATGGGTAAGGGAGTGAGGATGGCACAGGAACACAATATACTGAAAACAGAGCTATGGGTCACTTGGTTCTTCTACTAATGGTAGGCAAGTCATTAAATCTCTCAGAATCCATTTTCTGAGCTGTAAAATATGTAAGAAAAGCTAAATTCCCTTCCAATAAAATTCTACATTTCTACAGCGTTGGAACATACTATCTAATAAATACTCAACTAAAACAAATATGAAGAACCTCTCCTAGGTTTTTCCTGGATCCAGAGTATTCAGCACAATAAAAGACATATGAAAACTGCTCAGTATGCTTCCTCTATAAGACAAAGTAAACAAACATCAACTTAGACCCCACAGACCTCACTGATAAAAGTGCAAGAAAAAGAACTAGGACCAGGTTTGACTTAAAACATGTATTTCTCAACTCTATGAACAGAAAATTCAATGAAGAAGGTAATCTTAAATCACTTTCAATCTAAACAATTCTTACTCTACCATTCTGTCACAGATGAATGATTCCTAAGATACTTTCATTTTAACATATTACAAATAACAAATATTCTAAATTTACCAAAATAATTTACAAAAAATTTCCAGTCCAAAAATTACTTACTATTTGAAGTTTGATTGTTTTCCCATCTAACTCTATAGTTCTTATTTTGAAATCCACACCAATTGTGCTGATGTAGCTTTCTGTATATGTATCATCCTAAAGGGAAAAAAGTTAACAATTAAAATGAATGCTCAACAGAGTAAATGAGAAATATGTTAACTTTTATCCAGAAAGCTGATAAAGTTTGTAAGACATAACAATCTGAGAACAGCCACTCCATCCTGCTCCTGCACTCAGTTCACATTCTGAAGACAAAGTGCTATTTAATAATGGTTTAAGACTTTTTTCCCAATAGCTATTCTTTAGTTTTCCAATCATCTCTTGGCAAATTCTTTACATATATCATACAGACAAGGTTTTATATTTTGAATGATTATGAATGATTTTTCTAATTTGCTAATCAGCAGAATTCTTGCTCCTCCACCCTCACTGGTTATTCAGTTTATTCAACACAAACCTATGGATCATGTCCCTCTTCTGAAATTCTTTTTGAAGTCAATTTATGACTTTTAAAATTGAGATATAATTCATATACATAAAATTCACCCCTTTAGAATATACAACTCAGTGGTTTTTAGTATATTCAGAAGACTATGAAACCATCACAACTATTTTAATTCCAAAACATTTTCTTCACTCCAAAAGAAAACCCTATACCCAGCAGCAGTCAGATTTCTTCCTCTCCCCCTAGACTCTGGAAACTACTAATCTATGTTTCCACAGATTTGTCTATTTTGGATACCTCATATGAATGGAATCATACAATGTGAACTTTTGTGTTTGGCTTCTTTCACTCAGCATAAACTTTTCAAGGTTCAGTCTTTGTTTTTTTTAAATATATATATATACACACACACAGACACACACAATTTATTTTATTTTTGGCTGTGCTGGGTCTGGTTTTTCTCTAGTTGTGGTGAGTGGTGGCTGTTCTCTAGTTCAAGTGCATGGGGGTATTCTCTTTGCAGTGGCTTCTCTTGTTGCAGAGCACAGGCTCAGTACTTGTGGCGCAATGGGCTTAGTTGCTCCACAGCATGTGGGGTCTTCCTGGACCAGGGATCGAACCTGTCTCTCCTGCACTGGCAGGCAGATTCTTTGCCACAGAGCCACCAGGGAAGCCCCAGTCATGTTACAGCATGAATCAGTACTTCATTCCTTTTTATGGCTGAAAAATAGTACACTGTATAGATATACTACATCTTATTTATCAGTTCATGGGCATCTGGGTGGTTTCTACATTTTAGCTATTATCAATAATGCTGCTATGGACACTTGTGTGTAAGTTTTTGTGTGAACAACAGTTAACCCAAGGCTAAACTTTTAAAATTACACCCGTTTTTCCCCTCAAGTACCTATTACAATTATTTTACTCACAATGAAAACAAAATTGTTTTTTTCTTTAAGTGAAAAGATATGTAAATGGAGATATCACACTTTCACCACGTAACCCCACTGTACAATCATCAGGCATAAAGCACCACCTAGGAAGTACTTTGCTAACAAAGATGGATTTAGGCTCAATCAAGCCTAAATCTATTAAGAGTAGCACTGTTAAAAAGAACTTTCTTTGATGACAGAAAGGTTCTATAGGCTGTGACTGTCAATATAGGAGCCAGTAGCTCCATGTGGCTAGTGGGAACAAGGAACTGAATTTTTTATTCCATTCAATTTTATTTAAATTTAAAATAATCACAAGGGACTCCCAACTACGATAATGATAGATAAAGCACTGCTCTGGGGCTTACTTCCAATTACAGAAACAGGAGGGACAAGTTTAAAGACACCACAGAGAAGCAAAGTGACAAACCTAAAATGTTGGACAATTTATAGGACAACTGCCCCAGTTTCTGCAAAAAGAAAGTGACACGAAAAATACATAAATAAAAAAGGAGGAGGTGGAAGTGAGGAGTTGGAAAAACTCTTAAAAGACTAAGCAGCAAAACAACGAAATGAAAGTATGAACATTGCTTTACAATGTTGTGTTAATTTCTGCTACAGAGCAAAGTGATTCAGTTATACATACAAAACTGAATAATAACATACATATTCTTTTCCATTACGGTTTATCACAGGAAACTCAATATAGTTCTCTGTGCTATACAGTAGGACCTTGTTTTTCCATTCTATATATAAAAGTTTGCATTTGCTAACCCCAAACTCCCACTCCCATCCTTCTCCATCCTCCCCTCCCCACCATGGGCAACCACAAGTCTGTTCTCTATGTGATAAGTCTGTGTGAACCATGTTTTGAATTGTGATTCAAACTAACACCACACTTTTTAAAACAATCAGGAAAATTTATTTTGTAAGTCAACAAATTTTTTTATATGATAAAGTATGTACATTAGTTACTCAGTCATGTCTGACTCTGCAACGCTGAGGACTATAGCCTGCCAGACTACTCTGTCCATGGGATTCTCCAGGCAAGAATACTGAAGTGGGTTGCCATTTCCTTCTTCAGGGGAATCTTCAACCTAGGGATGGAACCCAGATCCCCTGCATTGCAGATAGATTCTTTACCATGTGAGATCAGGGAAACCCTATATTAAATAATAAGTATGTAAGGGGAAATGACACATTTGCACTCGAACAAAAAGAAGGAGAAAAAGGACTAAATGAAACGAGTGTGGGCAAGTCTTGATAATGCTGAATCAGATGGGTATATGACACTGAGACAAAGATGGCTAAAGCAAAGTGTAAAATGTGATCAGAGTTCCAAGTGGCTAGAGATAGCTATGTTGACTTATCCTTCACATATATTCACATTTCGCCATAAACAGAATCACTGGGTAAAAGGATATTTTTAAAGCACTGAATGCAATTTGACAAAATACTCATCATCAGATATTCCTTTTTTAAATTTAAATTTTCAAGTAAGTATCACATACTATAGAAAATGGATAGAGAACAACATTCAGCACTAGAACATGCCAAGTGCTTTGTTAGAAAAACTTATAAATGCTATTATTAATACAATTCTTATATACCCCAAAATGACCCTTACTTGCATGCCTCTGAGCCACTGCGATTCCCATTTCAACTGTCCAAATCCTCAGTATCTCTTTCTCCCCCTTTCTCCCCAAGCTTTATCCCCCTAACTCCCCAGCCCATGGGCAAGTTGGGAATTTTTATCCATTTTTCAAATTTGAGTTCAGGCAACACTGATTGTCCAAACATTCTTAAAATTCCTTGGCCAGTAGTTAAGAGATTCTTCCTTCTGTGCTCTCAAAGCTTATTATACATTTCTTAATCATACTTGTTACAGCTTGAATCTATTTTAGGGATCTGAGAATCAGTATTTTTAAAATGCTTCCTGGCTCATTCTGTGTAGGTAATACTGAAAACCTGTGACTTAGGTCAGTAGGAATCTGGAAAGGATTTTCTTTGAAGCACAAATACCTCAGGCTACAGCCATTTTCCTCAAGAGATGCTAGCTTCTTCCCACCCACCCAGATTACTGATTTAATACTAGGAATTATTCTTAATTTTAATACTTGTCACTCTAATAAATATAAAGTATTGTCTAATTTTGACAGTAAAGAATCAGCCTGTAATGCAAGAGACCTGGGCTCGATCCCTAGTCAGATTCCCTGGAGAAGGGAATGGCAACCCACTCCAGTATTCTGGCCTGGAGAATTCCATGGACAGAGGAGCCTGGTGGGCTACAGTCCATGGGGTCACAAAGAGTTGGACACAGCTGAGCAACTAAACAAAAAGAAATTTTTAAGTCCTTTAATTACAAATAAAACTGAACATTTTTTCATATTTACTGGCAATTTGTATTTCTTCTTCTGTAAACTGCCCACTCATGCATTCATTCTTTTTTCCATTAGGACAACTATCCTTTCCTTACTAGTGTATAAATGTGCTTTATATATTGAGACTATCACCTCTTCCTCCATATACTTTTTGCTAGGACCACTTGTTTTCTAACATTATGTGTCAACATTAATTTTAATGCAATCAAATTTAACAATCCTTTCTTTCCTGATTTTTTCCTGTTATTAAATAATTTCACATAAGATTAAAGAGTCACCTAAGTTTTATTCTGGTACTTACATGGTCTCATTTTCAAATTATTATTATATAATGAATATACATGAGACTCACTAACATCTCATCAGAAAAGTAACATTAAATATTTGAGATGCTGTCAAGCTTGCAGTGATGGATTTTAAATTTTTAAAAATTCTAATTTTCCCTTGAAAAACCTGAAGTTATTATAGGCAACAAATACTATCAGGTATTTTCCTTGAAGTGACAATGTCTGTTCATCTGATAAATGTATACCCAATACTCGATTCCAGATAAATATAGCCTGTTAGTTGTTCTTTCAAGTTTAAAAAAAAAAAAAAAAGAATGAAGAAAGCAGCTAGTTTAGCTCATAATGGAAACAACTATACAAATGCTTATCTCTCTCTTTAGACAATCAACACATTTCAGTCTTCAGGAAAACTGTTTTATGTGTACTCATTTTTTCACACAGAATATTTAAAAAGGAAACACTCAACAAGGATCAAGATCTCTAAAAATTAATCATTTTTAGAAGCAACCTAGGTGTCCATCAACAGATGAATGGATAAAGGAGATGTATACATACATATATACATACCATGGAACCCTAGTCAGGCATAAAAAATGAAGAATTGACATTTGCAACAACATGGATGGACTTGAGAGGGTATTATGATAACTAAGTCAGACTGAGAAAGACAAATACTTATATGTGGATTCTTTAAAAAAAAAAAAAAAACAAGCTAATAACTAAAAGAAAAAAAGAGACTCACAGATTTGAGAACAAACTAGTGCTTACTGGAGGAGAGAGAAAGGAGGAGGAGCAAGACAGGGGCAAGGGGTTAAGAGGTACAAACTACTATGTATAATACAGAAAGTTACAAGGACGTATTGTACAATACAGGGACTATAGCCAACATCCTATAATAGTAAGTGGAATATAACCTTTAAAAATTGTTAATCACTATATTGTACATCTAACACCTATATAACACTGAACATCAACTATACCTCAATTTTAAAAAGTATGAAAAAAATTAATCATTTTTACTGTTTCATCAAAGACACACTTAAGTGATAACGGTGTTTTTTCCTCCCCTGTGAGCAAACAGAGGTAAACACCATGACTAGGAGCATAATCTGGGGCGTAGCATTACTTCAACATGGGACTACCTACCATTGCAGTTTTACCTACCATTGCTTTTGCACCATCAGGGCAAAGATCAACAGAGTGAAAAAAGACAAACATCTTTTGTCTCAGTACAACTACTTGGTAATTATTTATACTAATGATTTAGCGTTATTAGCAAGTGGTTTTTGATCTCACGGACTCCAGGAGGGTCTTGATAATCCCCACTGGTTCACATCTTAAGAAGCAATGATCAAGACAGTGAGAAGGAAAACATGTTAAATTTGAAGGCAGTTCATAAACACTACGAACAAGACCGTGCATTTTATTTATTAAGTTGAACGTTATTATTAAGTTATTTATCAGTTTGTAAATTTCATCCATTGTCAAATGACAACGATGCCACTGTCAAAAAAATAAATAGTCTGTACCAGGCCCTGCTTTTTCTTTTTATTCTACTAAAGTTTTACTTGAAGATTTATCTTCCATCAAGTCACTTTCAACACAAACCTACCATTTTTTCCCTTACTCATTATTTATGTTGGAATGAAACACTGTTTGACCTCCAAGCAGAGTATTAGGACACTTTGACTTTATAACTACAGTTTTCTTGAATTTCTTTTAGCAACAGTATTTCTTCTATTTAGAGTCTAGATATCACTGGGGATGTGTATTTGGAGGCTTCATATATAAAATTCTGGAAGAATATCCTGAATAAAACTGCTTTATCTTTTGTCTACCCAGAAAATATACACAGCATTAATTCCTTTAAAATCACTTTGACTTCAACTTACTGCAAACCTAAGAAGAAGGCAAGACTTTCCAACCCCAGAGTCGCCAATCAGAAGTAACTTGAATAAATAATCACTGCAAAGAGAAAAAGAAAATCACATTAATAAAAAGCATATTGTATTTTAAGTTCTACAACAACAAAAATAGAGCCAAGAATAATAGCTCACTAAGGAAGACTACAGCTTCTGAAAAGCCCATGGACGCCCTAATAAGTCCAAACTCCAAAAAACAGCAGTTTGGGGCCCTTTTGATGAATCACTGAACATGACAGAATTATACATAAATAAGACAGATAATGCCACCCATACCTCTAACATCACTGAACTTCCACGTCCAAGCAATGAATGAAAGGAAACACAAATGATATGCTTTCTTGGAGAGTCCAATAGACTTTCGCTAGAAAAATCCCACTCTTCTGCAATATTAGAATACAGGGAGTTAAAGTTTCATTTGTTTTTGCCTGTGAAACAAATCTCTCCTTCAACTTCAAATCTCAAATCATTATTTCATAGCAATCCTCCAACAAACGGCTTTTATGATCCTTCCCTAGCAGCCACCTGGAATATCTCCCCTTTTATTTTAAACTGGAGATGCAATAAAATCAAGGGGGCTGTTTGTGTAAACGCACAACGTAACCAACATTCTAAACTTGTATTAAAGCATACTTCAGAAAACACTGAAAAGAAAAAAAAAAAAACAACAACACTGAAAGCTAGGCTTTTCATGCACATTTACCATCATTGAGACTAACTCAAAAATTATCTCCAGGTGACAAAACCCACTGAAATGTTGTGAAGTAATTAGCCTCCAACTAATAAAAAAAAATTAAAAAAAAAAAAGTACTTAAAAAAAAATTATCTCCAGGGAAAGCCTTTCATAAATCTCAAGACAACAGTCTGCCCATGGTCTCCAAAGGAACCACTCATAGATTCTACTTTTCCCAACTCTGACCAGTTCTATAAGTTCTTTTAAAGCAATTTCAAAATGAGAAAAAATCCAGAATTTATAGATTTTTTTCAGAAGATCTATGTGATTCTTAAAATTTCTTCCCTGTGACTTAGTTTTTATAAAATGCTATCCACTTAAAATGAAACCCAAATATCACTTGCAAATGAAATGTAGATTACAAGTGTATTTACGTGTAAGCAAGATGTTTAGGTGTGATTACCTCTGGGATTATTAATCTACTGTTTACCGACATTTATAACACCAGGGGGGCTTTCCTAGCAAAGAATCTGCCTGCAATGCAAGAGACCTCGGTTCAATCCCTGCGTTAGGAAGATCCCCTGGAGAAGAGAATGGCATCCCACTTCAGTGTTCTTGCCTGGAAAAATCCACTGACAGAGGAACCTGGTGGGCTACAGTCCATGGGATCTAAATGGTGGGACATGACTGAGAGACTAACACTTTCACTGTCACTGAGGTCTATAGTATTAAAACATAGCTTTCTGGGACTTCTCTGGTGGCCCAGTATTTAAGAATCCACCTTGCAATGGGGGAACATGGGGTCGATCCCTGGTTGGGGAACTAAGATCCTACATGCTGCAGAGCAACGAAGCCAGAGTGCCACAACTACCAATGTGCACACACCGTAACTAGAGACTGTGTGGGCCACAAGGAATGGTCCCACAGGCCGCCAACTAAGACCCAACGCAGCCAACTAAAAAAAATATTAAAAAAACGAACAAAAACCACATCGCTTTCTGGTTTACCAAGTTACTGTAGTACACTTATTGTCCCTAATTATACCAAAGAGGAAAAAAAAAAAATTTAAATCCTGCCCTAGTAAATGGGAACATAAAGGTCACATAAGGAAATAAGCTTTTAAAATAAGTGATTAAGAAGGGCTGATTGAAGCACAGTACGAACGTAATAACTAACACCCTTTCCCGTTTGAGAGCCTAAAGAATAAAAGGGGATAGTAGGGACAAGTATTATAAAAATTTGCCCTTAATAAATTATTGATACCTAATACCAAACAACTTCTATTAGTTAGTACATTTGCTGACTGGCTTCAGTACTATTGATACCTTTCTCTTTAATTAGACCAAATGAATTCTTAAGAATGATGAACACTGAACATTAGCAACGAGTATCTTACAAGTTTACATTTCAGTTAGCAAGAAAAATCACAGCACCAATACTACTACAGTTACTTTGTTTTTAACAGAAATTATGACACAACAAATGCCCTGAATGTACCAACTTTGCTGAGCACAGTGCCAAGTATCCAGTAAACACTCAATAAACATGCCCTGAATCAGTAGTACTGGTAAAGGATAGCAATGGGCTACAAATGTTGCCTGTGATGTCACTAATTACCATAAGGATCAATTTCTCTCTTCCAGAATAACCATAAGGCTGGAGAAAAACATGAATGCTTCCTAACTATGTTACAAGTTACATTATGGTTTCAAAAAAATTAGTAGTCAATTTTTTTAAACTACCTTTTTCAATTATCACATTCTTTTTAAATTTTACAAACAGCATTATTTTGAAACATCATTTATGTGTTTCTGATAATTTAAAGCCCAGAGCCATTATAAATAATATAAAGAGTTGAGCAATGTGCTCCGCAATGAGTCTTGCTAAAGAAGCCTATTTTCTTCTCTCCCAAACCAGCAGCTTCATGACCAGACAAGACAGACATCCAACGTGACAAGACACATGGAAAAGAACGGCAAACAAAATCAACCAACAAATTTCTTGCCTTACTGTATTCACACACCAAGAAACTATGATCAACAGCACATTACCTGCACTGAAACGTTTTAAATTACCTACTCCTGTAGTAGCTTATTTCTAAACTATTAATATACAGGATGTATTAATAGAGGATAATTCAGATTTGAGATCACTTACTTAGTTCTGTAACTAATTTACAAAAGAGAACAAGTAATAACGTTGATAGGAAATACGCAAATCTAAAGTTAGAAAGCTCAAGATCAGTTCTGGTACAGAGCCAAGAATAATTCAGCAAATAGTAAGACTTCAAATGTATTTTTCTTTTATTCTTAAGAATTTGGATTAAGTTTTCAGTCTGCAATACCATTTTAACTTATGTGAAAAACTGAATTCTATCATTGAGAAATCTTTGCACAAGTAAAGCAATCTTTACAGATTACAGTACAACTATAATCGCCACTCTCCTAAACTAGATTGTTTCAGTGAATTCTATCCACTGTTTTCAATCCAAACTTTCTCTAGCCTTTTTCACGTCTAATTTACAATGACAATGATACGTCATACCTTCTCCCCATAGTAGTCTGGAGTCTGTTTTTCCTCACTCTGATGTTCAACATCTCTCTCTGTGTGATGGTAAACTGACTTACCCATCCAAAATATAACACTGTGCCTTTAACAAAGTACCGTGTCAAGAGTTCAGAGAACATTTTAATTTTGTGTTTTTAATCAGGTCTCTCTCATAAGTAGTCATTCTTGAGTAACATTTTGGGCAAAATGCCAGAGAAAAAAATCTACAGGAACATAGCATGTTAAAAGAACAGCAGTAAACCTCAAATGCCAAGGCAACAATTTGAGCCCCAAAGTAAACCATCATGTACTGGATTATAACCCAAAGAATAAAATAGATATCCATGAGTCCATAAGGGTACAATGATTAACTGAAGAGGAGAGAAGAGACAACTCTTCCTTACATGAGGATTCCAAATAATACATGAAGAAGGAATAAGAGAAGTAGAAAATCACTAGTAGATTCACTGCTGCAGACAAGATCCACTGATGAATGCTAAAATTAGTGGGTGAAACTTCGAGGAGAATTAAGATATCTGCATGACCTCAAAACATGCCCCCCACCTCAAATATTTATTACTGCAGTGGTTTTAACATATGCCCACAAATTCTTTGAATACTCCTCCCTCCAGGAGATGGCGCTTCTTTAGTTCCCTTCCCCTGAGGGTGGGTTGGTTCTTAATGACAGGTTTCTAACATTGCGTGAAAAGGGAAAAATAGTTATTTTACAATGGAGAAACCCGACAGATATCACCTTTACAAAAGTGATCAAGGTGAACATCACCAGCAATGTCACATTGATATCACGGACCTTCTGACATGATGTAATGAGTAGAGTGCTTCACCTCTATGGTATCTCTCCCCAAATCTATAACCCCATCTAATCAAGAGAAAACATCAGACAAATGCAAACTGAGGGAAATTTACAAAATACATAAGCTCTTCAAAACTGCCAAGATAATGAAAAACTACACTGAGAAACTCAGATTGAAGGAGGCTAATATGATATAATAATTAAATACAACATGGTCTCTTGGATTAGGTTCTGGAACAGAAAACGACATTAGTGGAAAAACTGGAGAAACGGAAATAAAAGTCTATAGTTTAGTTCAGTTTACCCATGTTAATTTCTTAATTTTTATAAATGTACCATGGTATATACGATGCTAACATTAGGGGAAGTCGGACAAAGGGCATACAGGAATTTTCTGTACTACTTTTACAATTCTTCTGTGAATCTAAATTTACTTCAAAATAAAAAGATTTTAAAAAAACTATGAGGACATTAATGAAATAGGTGTAATCTCATTGAAAAAAGCTAGCTCCTGATATTTTTTAAATGTGAGAGAGAAATTTTGTGTTTTCTTGAGTTAAATCAACAATCATAAATCATGGTGGAATCTGTAAAATAAAAACTTTTCTTTTGAGGCACAAGTATTTTTTCAGAAAATTACTGTAAAGTGGAGATAATTCAGTGAGAAAGTAAGACAGTTAAAACTGACAAAGATTAAGACTGGATGGAAGGGGGGCAGATTCAGCCTTTCAACAAATGGATGGTGGGATGCCAAAGACAACAGCAGGTGAAAAATTATTTTTGTTATCAGTTTCTCCTTAGGTCAACTCATGGTCTACTTTATCAATACTGCAGACCCTTTATTTCCATTATTTACGATCTGAACATACTCTTAATACCCATGCCATTTTTGCATGTAAGCATTAATATTTTCCATACCTTAAAAAAAAAATCACTATTTTGAGAGCATGAAGAGTATTTTTTAAAAGTTACTTAAAACCCACTTCCATTCGAAATTCTATTTAGATAAAATGTTTTCCTTTTTAAAAGTTACCAAACTGCATACATAAAATAGGAAGTAGGAGATGAATCTGCTTGTTGCTCAATCTAAAATACTACTCAGAATTCTATAATATCAAGAGACTATTACCATGATATACTATTAAGTAAAAAGATTATAGAACATCTTTGTCCAGTATAACCCATTATTGTTAAAAAAACAATTTGTACACACATAAAAGATATGGGGAAAGAAGTGGATGGACACTTCTAAACTGTATGATTATACTTGTCTTTTCTTTATATTTTTTAAAATGTCTGCAATCACACTGTTATTACTTTTCTAACCAGAAAAAAAAATGCTACTTGAGAAGAGGAAAAATTTTAATCAATAGCTTATTCAGTGACTGAACAACCTAATGAGTTCTTTCAGCATACCTGCCCTAACACAAATGACATGAAAGTAGGCAGAATAGGTCAAGGCTGGAAGCAGGTCGCATTGGCACACTCCCAATATAAGCAACAAAAATATAAATCAACTTTTTGGATTAAATAAAAATAAACATTTTTTATCTTCAAGTAAAATTTGGATTATCACACATAGTTCACCTGTCAATGAAAATGTTAACAAAAGAAAGTTGACTGACATTAACACAACTTTCAACATACACTTTGGAAACACACCAAGGAAGACAAGACAAAAGTAAACAGTGGAGAATTATATAATTGTTTTTATCCAAACAGAAACCCCCCGAACACAAATTTCACAATGTCAGCTATAAGTATACCTTAGAAAAGACTAGCTATTTTAAAAAGTTAAACGGAACCTGTAATTTGTTCTCTTTTACCTAGAACAAGTTCACTTGTATGACATGAAACATATAGTTGTATCTTTTTATAAAATCATACTTGAAAACAGCCTAAAACTAAGCTCATATTACAAATTTAAAACAAAAGTCATGATTATGATATAGTGGGCCAAACAAATTTTAATTCATCTTTAAACTACACATTAGCCAATTAGTATTTGGGGTTTAAAATGATTAATAAAACTTTGGGGCTGCAATAATTGTGCATGACATCAACTCTTCTTCTTTACTCACTTTAAGTATGATCCACAGAACACAATTCAAAATTGATCATTAGGCTAGAGAAAAGAGGTAAGAACTTTTTCATATGCTTCAACTGTATTGTTTGAATTTTATAGAGCACATACTACTTTCTGATTAAATTAATAGAAATAAATAAACCTTCAATAATGGCCAAAAACAACCTTAGTCAAAATAAACAATTACGAATCTGAGAGGGCAACAGTCTTTCCTTCATATTTAAGAAAACAGCCAAGCAATTAAAAAAACAACTCTCCCCACAATTGACCACTAAAACCACAATTAAATAAAATATATTTAGAGACAATAGATTAACTTCCGAGGTTCCATTTTAGGCACCATTTAAAAGTGTTCCAAAAACCCAAAGCTGGAATTCTGAAAATGAGAGAAACTTTGGTTGATTGGAAGTGGTAAGCCATACAAGAGGACAAAAGAATAAATGGTCTTGAAATGTATCTAACAGTAAACATTTGCTGAAAAACACACGAAGTGTCCACAACCTCCTTACCTTTCAAAGCCTTGCATGGGTTTTAGAGCTGGAAAGACCTGTATTTGAATTCAGGCTCCATCAAATACTAGCTACAAAATCTTAAGGCAAGGTACTCACCTATCACTATGAGGCTCTATTTCTTCATCTGTAAAAAGACTGAATTAGCACACCACCACCCAATTAGAGGGCTTCCCAGGTGGCTCAGTGATAAAGAATCCACCTGCCAATGCAGGATACACTAAAGATGAGGGTTCGATCCCTGGGTTGGGAAGATCCCCTGGAGCAGGAAATGGCAACCTACTCCAGTATTCTTGCCAGGGCAATTCCATGGACAGAGGAGCCTGGAGGGCTACAGTGTATGGGGTCGCAAGGAGTCGGACACCACTGAGCACACATGCACACACTTGAACCACCTGATTAGGCTCTGGTCAAGATTATAAACACTGCCTCTAAAATACTTAGCAGTGTCTGGTACATTATAGGAACACAATAAGTGGCAATTAATATTGTCCCTTCCTCCCTCCAATCCAGGATGTAACCTGATGAAAAAATTCAAGACTGACAGACAAAAACGTTGAAGTTGTTTACCCAAAGTTTCTGTACAGATGATGTGTGACAAATTATCACAGGAGTTTACCAGTTTAATTTATAATATAAAGTAAAAGTGCAAAAATTACCAGCTAACAGTTGTAAGTAACAATGATCACAACTAGCAACACATACAATAGTAAAATGGTCTACAGCAAATAAGCCTGCCTCTCCAGTAAAAGAAAGGCATTTTGCTTTACCTGTTTTTCTCACAGAAAAGGCTTGCATGACTTTAAGGCAGCAAGTAGTCAAGAATAGTCATGAGGGAAATAAAAAAATAGTCATGAGGGTAGAAAAACTGAAAATGGATACAATAATTAACTTCAAGTCGAGAGAAGCTCTAAAGATCAAGCGAACACAAGAGGTGAAGGAAGTCAAAGGCCTATTGACAATACGTATCTCACAAACCCTTAACATTTTTATTTTTTTATTGAAGGATAACTGGTTTACAGAATTTTGTTGTTTTCTGTCAAACCTCAACAAGAATCAGCCACAGAAGGGAGGGGATATATGTATACTTTCTTAACATTTTTAAGACCTCTCCAATCAAGAATTTTAGACATAACTGACCACAAAAATACTAGTTGCCTAATTAACTGGCTTAATTTCAAATTCCTAGAAGTTAACCACACACAGTAACTGGAAACAGCGTACTTGGACTGTAGAATCATAGGCCCTTGAGTTAAAATTCCAATTCTATTGCTTACTCTGAATGCCTTGGGCAAGTCATTTAACTCTTCTCTGCCTCCGACTCCTGTAAAATTAAGACCCCATTTCTTCACTGGACTAGGGGAAATAATGGACACATGTAAAATTTCCGACTAGAGGCGGGAACTCAAGTTGTTTCCTACTGACCTTAACTCAAGACTAGCACCAGGGCTTCTGGAGAGTCCTCCTCAGTGCTCTGTTCTTCTCCAGCTAAATCAACGTAACTTTCTGTCAATAACTGAAATCCTAGGCCTCTTCTCCGATTTTTTTGCACTATTATGCCATCCTATTCTTTACAAAAAAAATCACAAGATTTAATTTGCACTAATACTATTAAATTGATTATACTTGCTTAAGTTTGAGTCATCTTAACTAACTGGTAAGCACCTGGGAGCAAAGTCTATGTTGTATAGTTAAAAAATAAAAACCCCTCAACTCCTAGCATAGTCTGATGACAAAAGGCTGGCTGTTTTCTTTATCAAGCTTTTTCTCCACGGAAATTAGATTTTTGCGTGTGTGCGCCTACGTGTGTGTCCAAGTGTATGCTCACGGAAAGATTTTAAATATCTGTACTGAAAAAATTTTTCAAAGAGACAGGTCAGTGATCCATGTTTGATGATTAAGTGTGTTAGAAAAACTTTAACAAGCTCAAAAGGTATAAATGGAGGGTATGAAGTAAGTGGTAGTCTGAACTTAACCCTATGGCTTTCAACTCAAAATTCTGGCTTGGTTTCTTCTTCCCCACCATTTCTCACCAATTCCCTCAATGATAATATTTTATACTCTCAGATGATAATAAAGTCAGTAAATAAGTCCTACTTTATATATAAAACCTATCAGAATGAATCAGCCATCTATGAACTAGCACACAGAACCTGAACAAACATAAAGTGTAACTTACTGCTTAAATTAACTTAGAACATTTGTTTTAGTAGAGAGTAAACTCAGCTCAAAACAGCATGGTAAATTTTGGAGTTCTGACTTCATTAGCTTTAGTAAGTGATGAACCCAATTGCTCTTTATAAGGACAAATGCCAGCCACCAACCTATAAATTAAGCACTAAATAATTAATAATTTGACAAAGTTGCTTAAACTATCCTTTTATAAATTTAACTACTTTTATAAATCCCATATAATTCAATTGAGAATATATCACATATTACTCTCATCTAGGCATTTACCCTAATTACATCCATTATCAATTTTATGGCAATAAAGATACTGCAGAGATGACACTGTTGTTTATGTGAACACTAATGCTGTTTGAACTTAGTGTATCTTTGCTTCAAGAATCTTGGAAACACTTCATATATCAATAACTCAATGAGAAACAAACAGGTAAACATTTTTAAAAAAGGAGAAGAAAAGAAAAGCACAGACTAGGTCATGAAAATAAGCCATAACCAAACAAATCTCACATTTTGAAAACAGTTCAAGATCCCAGATTTAAAATTAAAATCTGTCCCCCTTGGGTTTCTACATTTCAAAAGAATGGTAGTGAAAATTCTCTTTTCTATTTTCAATCTTCTACATCAGGCATTTATAACTTTGAGGTTCATGAATACGCTTAGGGAATATGAATAGCTTACAACTTTATGCAGAATGCTATGAGCATGTATATACATAGGCAACAGATCCCCAGTGTTTATCAAATATTCCCAAGGGTACATGACCATAAATGGGTTAAGAATAACTGCCCTAAATGGGCAGAGCAGCAAGTACAAGTAATAATTCCATTTAAGTACTATTGTTATTCAAAGAAAATACAGTCAGACAAGTTAAATTCATCAATGTCCTGGAAAACTTCAGTTATATAACTCACTCAATCTCATTTGTAAAGCTCACTAGTCTGAGGTACAGAGTGCATAAAATGCCCTATGTGAAGACAGGCAAGTAGCTGGCACAGAGAGTAAGTACTTGTCAATTAGTAGCTATTGTTATTTTAAAAAGTTTCCAAAGAGTGGTTCTTATGAGCAAAAGTAATACTATCTGTCAAAATCGATAAATACGGAACAGAGCAAACTAACTGGAAGCTATCAGCAACCCTGGATTTAATAAAGTGGGGTGTTCTGACCAACCGAATCATCAGTCACAAAAGTACCAAGGAAAATTTCATTTCCTACTTCTCCTTTGTACCCTATTTCTTCACATATTTAAGTAAGTAAACAAACTAACAAACATTTATTCTCTGGCTCCCTAAAGTCTCAGGATTATTTTCCCTTTAAGTATCATTACACCACTATAATTTGAAACATCACAGGGTGGGTCCAAGGAAAAGCCAAGTCCTCGGTTTTCCTCCCTGAATTCTATTCCTGATATCAAAGAAGCAATCTCTCCTCAGCCCCACCTTCTACAAGAAAACAGTGGAAAAGTCTGACTGTTCTGCTCTCCTAGAGCAGGGCGGGGTGGTTGTCATTTTGTCTAACTCTTACTAAAACTTCAAAATGCAGTTCAGACGAACAGTGGTAAAAAGCAGGAAAGTCAACATATCTAAGGTATCTCAGGCACTGGCATCCTACACCTATTTTTAGTTTCTCTTCATCTTTTTTTTTTTTTGCAAATTTTAAAAAATCTCAGAATCTTAAAAAGCAGTTTATTTAACCCCATTTTCACACATTAGGAAAGAGACAAGAGTAGGTAACAGCAAAAGGAAGCTCTTAACTATCAAAAATGAAACTTAACTATTACAACTACAAGTGGTAAAACCATCATATATGTAGTCAGAAGTTGCCAAGGAGAGCAAAAACACATACACAGTCAAAGGATTGCTGATAGAGAACACCTGATTCTAAAGCTCTTCTATCTTTAAAAAAAAAAAAAAAAAAAAAAAAACCTCTGAATATGTAAGACACTGTCAACATCCTATACTTTAACCTATTCGTGATAAAAAGGAGAAGAAATTTTAATGTAAAATTTCAGTTTCTTTAAATGATCCTACAAGATCATCTACTCACATCAAACTCTTAAGATGCATTTTGTGGAAAGTCTACATAGCTACTGGCAACTTACACTATGCAGAGACATTACATACACTGATTCTCTACAGACATTAAATAGTCATATTCTGGACAGTGAGAATACTTCTTTAAACTTCTTTGAATTTCCCAAATCACTACTAACACCATCAAAAAGTCACCAAAGCGGCCAACAAAAATAAAACCTATTTTTAGTTGGTTTCTGCTTCTTTTCTAATAAAAAAATTCTAACTAAAAATTACGTAAAAGGTAGTAATGATGTATTTATCAATGAAATTACACTGTTAGCCAGATAATAGAACTGATTAACTTTTTACTTTCAAATCCTTAAGTTAAAAGATAGACTTAGTCAAAGCATAGCACTGGCCAAAAAAAAAAGAAAAAAAGTCAAATGTTCCTTGAATCTACCATGATAGAAAACAAAGTTTAGGAGACTGATTAAAACATGCCATAATTATGTTAAAACATAATAAAACAAGGTTTAAGATTTTTTTTTCTTTCACAAATTTTTCTGCAATGAACTAGTTGATCCAGGGACTATCTTGGTGGCACAATGGATAAGAATCTACCTGCCAATGCAGGAGACATGGGCTCCATCCCTGCTCCAGGAAGATTCCACATATGGTGGAGCAACTGAGCCCTCTGGACTGAAGCCTGCACGCTCTAGGGCTCATGAGCCACAATGAATGAGTCCCTGTGCCACAACTCTGCAACAAGAGAAGCCACCACAATGAGAAGCAAGGGCACCCAAACTAGAGAGTAGCCGCCACTGGCTGCAACTAGAGAAAGCCCTCGTGCATCAACAAAGACTAAGAGTAGCCAAAAAAATATAAATAAAGAAGTTTGTACATGTCAAAAAATGTGATCTTTAAAAAAAAACAAAAACTAGCCAATCCAAAGACACTACTACATATAGGTCTTCCGATTGGAGTTAACTGGTTGAGACAGGTAAACGTATTTCATTCTTAACATACTCTTTATAGATGAAGCAGCCAAAATGATTTTGACACTAGAAAAAAATCCAACAGAAGCTAGTGGATTAGGAAAAATGCTTCTGGTATGAGAATAATGTTAAGTATTTCTTAACTAGTGTGCTGAAATAATCACTGCCTACTTCACCTCCTTGCTCAGGAAAATTAAAATCTTTCTTCAAATCTCCAGGAAAAAAAAAAAGAGCTTTGCTGCTTTCCATCTACTTTTTCCACTGCTCAGACTCCACTCTGGTTGCATTTTGTTTGTAGTATTTGAAGTTCAAATGAGTCAGTCATTACCCTTAATTTCTGCTAATAAAGATAACCTAGGACCATTTCTCCCAAATCAGCCAAATAACATGGAAAGCAGGCAAAGAAAAACCTTCAAATTAATCATTGATGGACATATTTCTTATTCTCCTCACTCCCAAACCAAAAACTCAAAGATTACAAAATAAAGCATTTAGTAATAAAATTACCAACAGGTAATCGTGTCAACCTACACAAATCTAAAATTTTGTTCACTCTGAGAACCAAACTTTTGTCAAGAACACATTTTCATTACCAAATTCAGCAGCACCCATATAGCAGATTTTAAAAGTTTCTATAAGGAGTAAGAAGAACATGACAAACCAAAACAAGAAACATCTGGGGTGCACCCATAAATATTCCCTTGTATACTATTGTTTCAAATTAGCTTATAAAGTGTCCACTATAATACATGTGTATTATATAATGCATATATTGTACCTGACATATAATAAGTGGCCATAAATGTTAGCTATTAGGGTAACACTGTGGAATCATAAAAGGCACTCATCCATTAAAAGTTTTAACTTAATATAAAAAAAACCTTTGATTTTAAAGTTTAGAACACGGTTTTAAAGCAAACAGGCTTGTGTCTGGATGATTAAACTCTAAGAATTTCCTTCTTTTCTCTAGTTCCCAATTTTTTTCTAATTACTTTAATGATGCTAATAAGCTTGATTAAAGATAAGAAGAAATTGCTGAAGTCAGATTCTAAAAATCTGCTTGCTGGTTGCCTTTGTGACCTTTCATAATAAAATACCACCTGTTCTCACCTTAAGTACTTTTCACTAGTGCTTCTCCAAAGGTTTTCCCAAGCTATGAGGTTATTTTACTTAAGAGACAGCCTAGAATATAAATACAGTAGCCCAGGTACTGGCACACTCCATGCCATAAAAATATAAAAATGATTTCTGGGATTGATTCTGTTGAGGTCATTAATCTAGAACCCTCAAAATAAAGGATGGTTTGACACTCTACTTAAGAATTACTATCCCTGTCATTTATTAACCATTCTTTCTTCTTCCCTCCTGAACAATCTTTCTCACTCCCTCTGCTTCTCCAAATCAAATGGTAATAATTCCCTTACTGATTTATTCTCTATAAGGTCTTCCTGAACTGTACCAGCCAACCACAACCCCACAACTTCTTTTAAAACCTTGTGGTTCCAATCAATGTCACCCATCTGGAACTTGCCATGTCAACTGTTATTTAACATGTATAATATCTATTTTTTTGTATTCCATTATAAATTCCTGAGGATAAGGGTTATATTCCTAAATTTTACCATGACTGGAAAACCTTATACAATGATGTACCCTGCTCTTACAGTTTACCAAATTCTTTTACATATACATATCCCCGATAGGAATAAACACTGTTGTCCTATTTTACAAAAGAAGAAATAAATTCCGAGTCTAAATCATTTGTCATGGTTCTGTTCAATTAATCCTCATTACAGTACTATATACATGCAGCAAATTTAAGAAACTCCCTGAACAGAAGACAAACCTCCATAAAATGGAAAATCCATGTACTTTACTGTTGCCAGGACAACTTCTAAATTAGAGACCTGAAGTTCAACTCTGTCCAACTATGCAAAACCAACTTTGTCCTTGGAGCCCTTGATAAAAAACTGCCAGCATAGCAAATAAGACACTATTAGAACACTATCTTCAACTTCTTAAAGTATATAAAATTTTAATAAAGTACTATGGCTTCTGTTTAGAACAGAAAGGGACATTTCGGCGTCAAACCACAGTATTACAAAACTTGAAGTCAGAATGCATTTTGCAAGAGCCATGTGACACACACATGACAGTCAGCTAAACCCATGGGTGGACCTTTTAGGGGAAATATTTAGCAGTAATTGACCAAAACAGCAAATAAACTCAACATTTAGGTCAAAGACTGATCTCTGCTTTAAAAAATTCCCCATCTCCCCCCAGATCCTTCTGACACCGAGGAGGAATACCAATTAAATCTCCTTCAATTATTCACTAATTTCAAAATGCAAACTGTAGTAGGATATTTTTAAGGGCCATTAAGGAGAACCCAACAAAGTCTTCCTAAGAAACACCGGTTCCCAGGAAAGGTGACGGGTGTGCCACATCTGCTGTGGTGACTTCTTGAGGAAGCAAGAAAAAGAAATGCATTAACTTTTCATGACACGTCACAGAACCTCATTCCCTATCTGCAAGCGTTCAAGTAGGTAATTCAAAACCTACAGATCTATCTATCAAAGGGCCCATTCGTTTTTCTTGCAACTTTACAGCAAAGTCTTTTATTTGGTAATATCACAAAGATGTCCCTAGGTTTAGTGCTAGTGTTTTGTTTTGTTTTGTTTTTCCCTTGACCTACACAAGGCAAAAGGACTTCAGTGTCCTCTAAAAAAAAATTCTCACGAACGCCCAGGAAGGCAATGGGCCCGCTGAGTTCGTAAAGAACTCCAGAAAATAACTAAAAAACAGAACCAAAATGCTTAAATCGCTTCTCACCATCTACTCATTCCCCTTAATCCCACGCAGCCCTGAAAAGCATCCATATTACCTGCAACCTGGAGAGGAGGGTGGAAGAGATAGCCAACAAGCTCAAGATTTACAAGTAAAGCTGGTTTCCACCCCGACGGTTCTGACAGCTCCGCAGAGCGCGGGCGCAGGGTCTGACAATGCCCTCTAAGAGAGTTATCTCACCTCATCCCCACCCCTTAAAAAACTGGCCCTCCTTGAAAAGTCACTGCCTCCAAGAGAAGCTACCCCTTCCCACGGCCCCACCACCGACTCCCAGACGCCCCAACCCTCTTCGCGGACTGCCCCTACACACCGGTCCGGCACTCAGGGCAATACTACAACCAAACAGGGTCCAGGCCCAGGCGGCTCACCCCTCCGGCCCGACCCCTCCCCTCGACCGCCCCTCCTCCGTCAGACAATGGGGCCCGACTCCCGGCCGCCAACCTCTCCTGCCCCATCACCCTCACCTCACCGAGGCCGAGGCCCCTTCCTCCGCCCTCCTCGCCCCCTCTAAGCCTTCCCAAGGTGGCCCACGGACCCAGCCGACCGGTGCTCTCCTGCACTCACTATTCGGGATTCATGCTGGACATGTCACTGCAGCTGCCGCCGCCGCCACCGCCGCCCTTGCTGCTGCAGCCGCCGCCCTGACTCTCCGCGCCACGGGTAGTCGAAGGAGAGGAATGAGATAGGCTGTTCCGGGAGAGCAAACGTCTTTACCCCACTCCGTCCCCTTAGAACACAATCTGCAGCCGCCACAACTCAGCTATCGCTTCCACCCAAAATGGCCGCCGGCGAACCAGGAAATAGGAAAGCCTTAGACCGAGGGGCCTTTACACAGCCCAAAGGGCGGCCGCACCGCGTGGCATGCCGGGAAAGAGAGTTGCGAGCGCGGCTGCGGGTGCTGGGGAACCACGGTGCAGCGCCAAGACCTGGACTCAGCTTCCCGCCAAGCCCCGCGCCTCTGGCGCACGCGTACTCGTGGGGTTGTCGCTCGCCCCATTTCCCCCCCCCTCTCAACGCCCCCCCCCGCCCCGCCCCTCCCCGCTCCCCTCCCCGCTGACTCGCTGGCTAGGACTTCGCTCGGACTCCCCCTAGCGGATTGGCTAAGGCCGAGCGGCCCTGGTGATGTCATCAGTGAGACGTGGCAGCCGGGCGAGTCAGCGCCCCACAGGGGATGGGGAGGGGGAAGGGGAGAGGAGGGGAGGGACAGAGGGCGGTGCCGGCAGCTGGCGGAAGAAGGGGGTGGGGATCCCGGGACCCTGCGGGCTGTGGAGAGAGGGGTCGGAGGCCGAGGGACCGCTTGAGAGCGTAGGCGGAGGGAAGGGGAACTAGGGGTCTCGGCTCCTGTGTGCCTTTTGCTTGTCTGACCTGCTTCAGGCTTCAGTTTCCCCGCTGGTCCCAGGATGTCTGCTCTAAAGATGGAAGAAGACTCGAGGGGCCTCTGCGGAAAACTTTCGGTCTCTGGAAAACACGAAGCCTTTCTTTTCCGTTCTCTTCCTCACTCACCCAGCGCCACTGGGTCTGGTCAAAGACCAGTGTTGGCACGACCATTTTTTTTTTTTTTTCCTTACTATTCCCTTTCCAGCCCTGCTTGATCACTTCAGCCTGGATATTGCAGCAGTCTCCGAGTGGACTATCTGCTTCTGCCTCTTTGCCCCAAGCCATTTGGACTCACATCCAGATTTACCTTCCTGAAACATTTCCATCTCTAACCCCACACCTTTCACTGCCTCTGCATTGCGTGGACAGGACATAACCCTGAGCCAAACAAAAATTAGTAATCTTCCTGCCCTGGTTCCAGCCTTCGGGTTGAAATGTATTTATTTTTAGTTGCTATTTAATTCTGAACCATTCTACAAGATTGGAAAGTAATAAGCGATAGTGTATTTCATTACTGTATAATGCCTGGAAACTCCAAAAGTAACATGAACACATTTTTTAAAAACCATATTAACAGCTCTTTTTAATCAGCTCAGGAATTTAAATCACTGAACTTTAACATTTTATCTTGAGTTACTTAATTACAAAGGGCATGGTATAATACACTGGTCAAAGTTTATCTTCCAACTTGTTCTTAGAACCAAGAAAATTATCTCCAAAGACTGCAAAATCACTTCAGATTCCCATAACATCAAAATATGGAAGGAAAGCAGTTTTTGTTTCTACCTATTTACCCACTGTACCCCTTTAGCACACAAATACAATACATGTGCTTTAGTGGACCACCTCATCAAACTGTAGGCTAGAATTCCTTTTTATCATGTTGGCTTCTGAAGTAAATATGATCAACACATCAGGAAAATACCCTGAATGGATCAATGATAGTCATCAAAAAGTGTATTTTATCCTAGATTCTCATCTCTTCCTGCTTATTGTGATTGCACAGAAGAAAAACTCAGAAAACCTCTGAAGAATTCATCTTGAGTCAAAGATAAAAAATTTAACCTGTTCATCTCCTTGAGGTATACCCATAATATTGTTGTTGTTATTTAGTCTCTAAGTCATGTCTGGCTCTTTGTGACCCTGTGGAACCCGTCAAGCTCCTCTGTCCGTGGGATTTCACAGACAAGAATACTGGAATGGGTTGCTGATCGCTATTCCAGGGGATCTTCCAGACCCAGGGATCAAACCCACATCTCCTGATTCTTTACCACTGAGCCAGCTGGCTATACTTTCTTTAATTATTTATTTCCTTTCCCAACAAATAACCAATAGCTTTTAACCTAAGTGAGAGAGTAGTTGTGAGAATTAAACAAAACATTATAAAGCATATAATACAGTGACTTTGAGGATACTTGGTAAATAGTAAACTACCTTTCTCCCTGAAAGTTTTAAATGTACCTGCTGTATACCAAAGACAGAATGCTTTATATCCTTGTTGTGATGTATTAATAGAATGCAAGGAGCTTAGAGGCAATGGTGCGCAGACGTTTCCCACCCCGTGGTGGTGGTTTACTTGCTAAGTCGAGTCATACTCTTGCAACCCCATGGGTTATAGCCTGCCAGGCTCCTCTGTTCATGGGATTCTCCAGGCAAGAATACTGGAGTGGGTTGCCATTTCCTCCTCCAGGGGATCTTCCCAAACCAGGAATTGAACCTGGATCTCCTTCATTGTAGGCAGGTTCTTTACCAACTGAGCTATGAGGGAAACCCATACGACACCTTGTATGCCATTTACATTGACTTCTTCCCCCAAAAGTGTCAGTTTTGCTGATTCAAATCTTAACATATCTTATTTTATTTTAATATTTGATTGGTTGATTTTTGGCTGCATCGGATCTTATCCGCGGCACACAGGCTTCTCTAGCTGTGACATGTAGGCTCCATAGCATGTGCGCTCAGTAGGTGCAGCACTGGGCTTAGTTACCCTGTGGCACATGGGATCTTAGTTCCCTGACTGGGTATTGAACCCAAGTCCCCTGCATTGCAAGGCTGATTCTTAGCCCTGGACCACCAGGGGAGTCCCAATATATTTTATATGAGGTGTTTAAGAGTAGCTACTTTCATAGTTCAGATTAATAACTCAATAATTCATTAAACTAGCATGAGGCCTGTTGGCTGCCCTATTGTTAACTCTCCTAGGGCTGTATGTCCATTTGCTATTTGGCTCATTCTTTTCTTTCTTCCTTTTTTCCTTCCTTTCTTTTCCTTTTCTTCCCTTTTTCTTTTATTAAATATTTATGACCTGCCATGTAATAAATATGCTTGGAACCATAAAGAATACAAAAGTGAATGATTACAGTCCTCTGTCTGTGAGATAACAACCTATTGAGAGAAAGATGTGTATACAAACAAGGCTTGGAGGGGGAAATGCAAAAATAAATTTAAATGATACAATGTGTATAGAGACAGAAATCAGATCAGTGACTGCCAGGAACTGGGAATGGGAGGAGGGAATTGTTCACAAAGAGACACAAGGGAACTTTGGGGTTTGATGGAAAGACTCTATTGCTTCATTGTGGTGATGGTTAGTTACTTAACTGTATATGCCTTGTCAAAACTCGTAGAACTATACACCTAAAAGGGGTAAATTTGATAGTGTATAAATTATACCTGGATTACAAACCTGACCTCCAAAAATGATATGGGATGGAAGTACAGAGGAGGGAAATAATTTCAACTCAAACTATTGGGAATGCTTTTATGAAGGAGGTGATATTTGAATTAAGTCTTGAAAAAGAATAAAATTTTAATCATTGGCAGAGATGGGGGAGAGGGAGCCATTTATACCAGAATGACGAAAGTGAGCACAAGCCTAGAATGTGAAGACACCCATGTGTTTAGGGAATGGTAGTCACAGGTTCCATGGGAGATGAGGTGGGTAATATTTAAATTAAAGCGAGATGGTGGGGAGCTCCAAATACCTGCTAAAGAGTTTCAACCTTATTCACTAGGCAGTGGAGAACCAAGAAAGTTTCCAAGAAGGAAAATAAGGAGACTACCTCAGTATTCTAAAGGGAGCACTCTGGAGTTCCATAGAAACTGGAGGTGGGGAGATAAGTTAAAAGGTAGATTCATTTAGGCAAGAGATGTTGTGTTCTTTACAACAGAAACAGACTCAGACATAGAGAACAGACTTGTGGTTGCCAATGGGTGGGGAGTATGGGGAGGATGGATTTGGGGATTTGGGATTAGCAGATGCAAACTATTATATATAGAAGAGCCCTACTATATAGCACAGGGAACTATATTCACTATCCTGTAACAAACCACCACAGAAAAGAATATGAAATATATATATGTATATGAATCACTGTATATCTGAATTTTGCTATACAGCAGAAATTAACACAGCATTGTAAATCAACTATATTTCAATAAAATAAAAATTTTTGGGGAGGACCCGGAGGAGTCAGGTGGAGAGGGAGGTGGGATGGGGGACCGGGATGGGGAATGCGTGTAGCTCTATGGCTGATTCATATCAATGTATGACAAAACCCACTGAAAAATAAAAAATAAAAATAAATAAAAATAAAATAAAATAAAAAAATTTTAAAGAGAGAGACGGAAAAAAAAAAAGAGAGAGAGAGATGGTATGTTTTATAAAACAGAAGGGAGGGGCAATTCCAGAGAGAAGAAGGTAGAATCTGAAGGTGTGAAGGGAAATGAAGGGCTTAAAGTGGTCCAGAGATATCCAGTTTAACTGACAACTTGGGAACAAGATCCCAGCCAAGTCAGAGAACAGAAGAGGGGCTTGGAGTAGTGTAGAGAAGGAGGAAGACAGGCAGTGCTATGTGATTTGAGGTCAGAGTTAAAGCTGCCCTGGTGTGGAAGTACTAGAACTACCAGAAACTGTACCACTTCTGAAAAGCACACACACACATACACAACAGAAGATAAAGAATCTGCCGGCAATGCAGGAGACACGGGTTCGAGCCCTGGATCAGGAAGATTCCCTGGAGAAGGGACTGGCTACCCACTCCAGTATCTTTGTCTGATGGGCGGCAGTCCACCAAAAGTGACTATGACCTTTCTGGTGTAAGTTTGGCTTTGGAAAGTACTCTGAAGCTTTTTTTCAGTACACCCACTGAGCTGGTCATCACTGGCTGTTGTGGAAAATCCACTTTTCGTTGCATGTCACAATCCAATCAAGAAATGTTTCTTTGTTATTGTGTAGAATAAAAGAAGATGACACTTCAAAATGATGATTTTTTTTCCTAATTTGTAGTCAGTTTATGAGGCATCTACTTAATGAGTTTTTTCGCCTTTCCAATTTGCTTCAAATGCCAAATGGCAGTGGAATGGTCGAACTTGAGTTATTCAGCAACTTCTCCTGTAGTTGTAAGAGGATCAGCTTCAGTGATTACTCTCAATTGCTGGTTGTCACCCTCTGATGGCTGGCTACTTTGCTTCTCATCTTCAAGACTCTTGTTTCCTTCGCAAAACTTCTTGAACCACCACCACACTGAACGTTCATTAGCAGTTCCTGGGCCAAATGCGTTGTTGATGTTGCGAGTTATCTCCACTGCTTTACGACCCATTTTGAACGCAAATAAAAAAAATCACTCATATTTGTTTTTTGTCTAGTGTTTCTACAGTGTAAAAAATATATATATGCAATAAACAGAAAGTAATACATCATTAGCAAAAAACATAAAGTGAAAAATGCATGTTAAAATGATATAACCACATTTATTTAAGAATGTATCCCAATATCAAATAGCTAATTTCAACAATGCAAAAATCACAAATACTTTTGCACCAACCTAATAACTTCTTATTCTCGTATCGGAATTCTATATATTCCTAGGACCCAACTATAACCACACCCCTTCCTGGCAGCCTTTGCTGTCAACATCAACCTAAAGGGGGTTAACGTTTGCCCTTTTGTTTACCTCAGCTCCTTTTTTCAGTGCTTTCATAATGCCTCATACAAAGCTGTCCAATTCAGAAGCCATGATCCACATATGGTTATTTAAAATAATTAAATGTAAGTTGGAACTTCCTTGTTGATCGAGTATCTAAGACTCTGTGCTCCCAATGCAGGAGGACTCAGGTTCAATCTCTGCTCGGGGAACTAAATCCCACATGCCACAACTAAGAGTTCGCATGCCACAACTACAGATCCTGCACGCACCAACAAAGATCAAGGATCATGCCACTAAGACCCAGCGCAGCCAAATAAATAAATAAATATACTTTAAAAAAAGTAAGTTAGGTCTTCCCTGTGGCCCTGTGCTGTGTTGTGGTTACTCGTGCCCAACCCCATGGACTGTAGCCTGCCAGGCTTCTCTGTCCATGGGGATTTTCCAGGCTGGAATACTGGAGTGGGTTGCCAAGCCCGTCTCCAGGGGATCTTCCCAATCCAGGGATTGAACCCAGACCTCCCACAATGCAGGCGGATTCTTTACCATCTTAGCCACACAAGGAAGCCCAAGAATACTGGAGTGGGTAGCCTATCCCTTCTCCAGGGGAACTTCCCAGCCTAGTAATCAAACCAGGGTCTCCTGCCTGGAAGGCAGATTCTTTTCCAGCTGAGCTACCCAGGTGGCACAGTGGATGAGAATTTGCCTGCCAATACAGGGGACATGGATTCAGTCCCTGGTCCAAGAAGATTCCACATGCCCCAGAGCAACTAAGCCTGTGCATCACAACTACTGAGTCCATGCCGTAGAGCCCATGAGCAGCAACTACTGAGTCCTCTCACCAGGAGTCCGTGCTTGGCAAGAGAAGTCACTGCAATGAGAAGCACCTTCTCACTGCAACTAGAGAAAGCCTGCACACAGCATTGAAGACCCAGTGCAACTAAAAATAAAATAATTTAATTTTTAAAAAGTAAGTAAGTTAAAAATTCACTTCAGTTGCCCTACCTACATTTCAGATGCTCAACAGCTGCATGTGACTAATGTCTACTTTATTAGGCAATGCACACTGTAGAACATTTCCATCCTCATGGAAAGTTCTCTTGCACAGCAATACATATCATTAGTTATAATATTTTATGTATATGTTTTGTTTTTCCAGCTAGACTATGAGCTCCATGAGAGGAGGGACCACACCTTATCAAACTCTGTATCCCTTCCCACCAGCACATAGCATAGTACTTTATACCTAATAAATATCCAACATATTCATTGATTGGGTCCTCAGGAAAGCATTGCCTTATTAGTAAGTCCTGCTGCGGCTGTTTAGTTGCTCAATGATGTTCGACTCTTTGCAACCCCATGAACTGTAGCCCGCCAGGCTCCTCTGTCTATGGGACTTCCCAGATAAGAATGCTGGAGCGGGTTGCTATTTTCTTTTCCAAGGGATCTCCCTGACCCAGGGATAGAACCCATGTCTCCTGCTTGGCAGGCAGATTCTTTACCACTGAGCCATCAGGGAAGCCCTTAGAATCATCTAGGATTATTTAAATCTTTTTCACTTTTTTCTTCAGCCAAAAATAAAGTTCAGTCCATCTTCCCAGAAAGAGGTACAATGCCTTGAATCATAACAAGATAAGAAACTCCTATCTACCCAGGCAAGGTCAGCAGGAAGAAAGGACAAAGGAAGAGATTGGCTACAGTGTGCTATGGCTGCCATGGATATCAAACTGCAGGCCTTTGGTCCTCTCAAAAGAGCTCCCTCTGAATGCCTAGTTCCTTGACTTCAACCTCCTGTGAAGTTGTCTCCAATTTGCAGTATTTCTGTGCTGCCAAGGCCACCACACTGTTCAGCAATCAGTAGGGCAAGTCAGAGGTGTGTTGAATAAAATCAGATTGAAAGTTCCCTAAATAGTTCTCAGAACAATACCAGATACACAAGGTGCCAGATGACAAAGGACTCTCAGCCAGTCAACCTGGACCCCCAATAGAGCATACCTCCAACAGCCTGATCTTCCCCAGCTCTCAGGTACCGACCTGATCTCAGTCAGCCCGGCTTCTGGACTCAGTTACTAAAACCAGAAAAGAGTTAGTGTTAGTCACTCACGTCCAACTCTTTGGGACCCCATGGACTGTAGTCCACCAGGCTCCTCTGTCCATGGAATTCTTCAGGCAAGAATACCAGAGTGGGTAGCCATTCCCTTCTCCAGGGAATCTTCCTGATCCAGGGATTGAACCCTGGTCTCCTGCATCGCAGGCAGATTCTTCACCATCTGAGCCACCAGGGAAGCCTCAATCTATCCCGGAAATCCATTAACAAATTAAGAGCTGAACTACACTTGATTATATTCAGTCTAGTATTCTCTTCTCTAATAGCTTCTATTGTTTTCTAATTGTTTTAAGCATAAAATTTGTACCCTTGAGAGCAGAGACCTCATTGTCATCACTGTCCTCCACATTTTTTGAGGTGATTAAATGAAGACAATGTTTGTGAAAGTGCCTGAAATAGAGGAGACCTCAAAAATGTCAACCCCCTCTGAAGTTTCCCTCTCTAGCATCTAGCCCAGAGGTACACCTCCTTTTCCCATTCGTCTGTCATACCCATTCTAATGATGCAATTTCAAGTCCCCTTTCTCTCCAGGAAGTCCCTCTTGACCATTCAGTGGGAAATGATTTCTCTCTCCTCTGAGCTTCCACTACCAACAGCACTGAGCCCTTCACAATTCCGTTAGCCTGGGTATTTTGTTAGTTTCCCTTCCATGTATGCTTCTTGAGGATTGTAAAACTTTTTTGCATCTCCAGGGCTTAGCCTCTAACAGATTTTCTATAAATACCTAGTGTTTGACTTGTTTATAAAATCAATAAATATATATTTTAACAAATGGTCAATTATACTGAACACAGGTATTGCTCATCTTTCTCCATAAAAGGATGTGTTCAGGACAAAGGTGTTTAATACATCCTTCAAAAAATATTCACGTCTCTCAAAGCACTTTCCACAGTGCCTAAGACATTTTAAAGTGAAAGTTGCTCAGTCGTGTCCAACTTTTTGTGACTCCATGGACTACAGTGCATGGAATTCTCCAGGTCAGAATAGTGGAGTAGCCTTTCCCTTCTCCAGGGGATCTTCCCAACCCAGCAATCAAACCCAGTTCTTCCTCATTGCAGGTGGATTCTTTACCAGCTGAGCCACAAGGGAAGCCCAAGATGGTTTAATTGCTGAGTAAATGCACAGTGAGTGAAGTTTCTAGATCTATAGAAAAGCAAGTCATGGTCTTCTGGTCACTTACTCTCTAATATGTATATGACAGTGTCGGGCTTTTATCAGCTACGACACTGGCTGACAAATCTCAGTGATGGCTCATCTTATGGAACATGTCCAGTGCTGCTGCCGTGGCACCACCTATGGGCATAGCAGCATAACCTTCTGCACAGGATCAGTCGCGTTTCAGCTGACGCTCTTGTAGAGCAAAAAATATCTTTTTAGGTTCATTAGCCAGTGGCCCGTAAATTAGACACACAAAAGATTAATAAGAGAAAAACAAACAGAAGTTTATTAACACGTTTATTGTACATACACATGGGCATACTCAGAGATGGTAACTCAGAGTTGAGTAACTCACACAGTGTTAGCATTTTAAAAAAAGAATAATAAACTTTTAGAGAAGTTTCAAGAGGAAGGGAAAGGACTCTGAGTTTCTACAAGTGGCAAATTATGGAAAGGTATATATATGGGGTGTATATATATGGGGTGTATATATATCTATATATATAAAGGTGTGTGTGTATATATATATATATATAATGCAAGAAAAGCGCCAATTAACAATGTTTGTTATTTAGACTCCTCTGGTGCCATGTCTGGGCTGATAAGGGCCTAGAATTGTCTCTGATGATTAACTTCTATCATTCCAGGTAGAGAGGAGAGAGTGGTACAGCTTTACAAATTTATGTTCTGCTTTTAGGCAACTATGAGAGGGTAAAGAAGTTTTTTTTTTTTTTTATCTGCTTCTTTTTTATTGCCTTCAGCTCAGAATAATCCTTATGCCAAGTGGAATATTTTGGGATGCCATATTCTGTTCCCAGTCATTCTTCAATTAGCCAAGCCACATGACATTACTATGTGCAAGGAACTCATTTTTTAACTCACTTTTCAGACAATGGCACCCTGAGTGGACAACTTCTGTTTCCTCTAATGGCAATATTACATAAGTAGCTGAGCAAATAAAAATGATGATCTAGCACATAAGCAGCTGTTAAGACACTATGAGGTCACCATCAGCCCTTCAGGCAAAGTCCTGTGTGATTGCATGATGGTGTCTGGAATTGGGTTAGAGAGGAAGGGTAAGAAAGTGGAGTTATCATTTCTGGGTCACTTTGCCACAGGACTCTTAGGCAGGAAGGTTCGAGCTGCCTTTGCCCAGGAAATCCCTCCTGGCCTCTCATCTATTCTTTGATCCACTCACTGATTCAACAATTGCATGTCAAGCACCTATTTTTATTATTTTTTTTTTATTATTTTTCAGTGGGTTTTGTCATACATTGACATGAATCAGCCATAGAGTTACACGTATTCCCCATCCCGATCCCCCCTCCCACCTCCCTCTCCATCCGACTCCTCTGGGTCTTCCCAGTGCACCAGGCCCGAGCACTTGTCTCATGCATCCCACCTGGGCTGGTGATCTGTTTCACTATAGATAATATACATGCTGTTCTTTCGAAACATCCCACCCTCACCTTCTCCCACAGAGTTCAAAAGTCTGTTCTGTACTTCTGCGTCTCTTCTTCTGTTTTGCATATAGGGTTATCGTTACCATCTTTCTAAATTCCATATATATGTGTTAGTATACTGTAATGTTCTTTATCTTTCTGGCTTACTTCACTCTGTATAATGGGCTCCAGTTTCACCCATCTCATTAGAACTGATTCAAATGAATTCTTTTTAACGGCTGAGTAATATTCCATGGTGTATATGTACCACAGCTTCCTTATCCATTCATCTGCTGATGGGCATCTAGGTTGCTTTCATGTCCTGGCTATTATAAACAGTGCTGCGATGAACATTGGGGTGCACGTGTCTCTTTCAGATCTGGATTCCTCAGTGTGTATGCCCAGAAGTGGGATTGCTGGGTCATATGGCAGTTCTATTTCCAGTTTTTTAAGAAATCTCCACACTGTTTTCCATAGTGGCTGTACTAGTTTGCATTCCCACCAACAGTGTAAGAGGGTTCCCTTTTCTCCACATTCTCTCCAGCATTTATTAAGCACCTATTTTTAAAACTTTTATTTTGTATTAAGGTATTATTGTTGTTCAGTTGCTGAACTGTGTTGTGTCCAACTCTTTGTGACTCCACGGACTGCAGCATGCCAGGCCTCCCTGTCCCACACTATTTCTCAGAGTTTGCCCAAGTTCATGTCTATTGAGTTGGTGATGCTATCCAACCATCTCATCCTCTGCCGCCCTCTTCTCCTTTTGCCTTCAATCTTTCGCAGCATCACAGTCTTTACCAATGACTCAGCTCACATCAGGTGGCCAAAGTATTGGAGTTTCAGCATCAGCATCAGTCCTTCCAATGAATATTCAGGGTTGATTTCTTTTAGGATTGACTGGTTTGATCTCCTTGCTGTCCAGGGGACTCTCATGAGTCTTCTCCATCAGCTATGTTGGGGTGTAGCCAATTAATAAGCAATGTTGGGATAGTTTCAGGTGAACAGCAAAGGGACTCAGCCATACAAATACATGTATCCATCCTCCCCCCAATCCTCATCCCATCCAGGCTGCCACATAACATTGAGCAGAGTTCCAAGTGCTATATAGTAGGTCCTTGTTGGTTATCCATTTTAAATATAGCAGTGTGTACTTAAATATCTATTCTACTCTGACACAGAGATAAACCAAAGAACAAAACTGACCAGATCTATGCCCTTATGAGGAATGTAAATCCTCATGAGAGATCTATAAGTCACTGACTGTGTTCCCTCAAAGCTAAGGCATCATTGATTTCCATCATGGATTTAATAGCAGATTTTCAAGGGAAAAAAAAGTGCTAAATATGTACATTGATTGGATGTTAGCATCAAAAATACCTCCCTGCAAACGTCACCAAGGCAACGCGTTGCTATGACAAAACTCAGTTTATTTCTTACTAAAGTAAAGAAGGACACTATCTAGACAGACTTTGTAGCATCTCAAAGAGGAGTAAGGGCAAATTGGGCTATCTATTGAGCTTTAAAAGTCTGGTTCAAGGTGGGTCTTTTACTGAGGGGTGAGGGAAGTCATGGTTAGCACTGGATAAGGATCACAATAAAATAGTCTGGATTGGTAGATCCAGAAATTGAGGCAATAGGACTTTCCTGGTGGTCCACTGGTAAAGAGTTCACCTGCCAATGCAGGGGACAGGGGTTCGATCCCTGGTCTAGGAAGATTCCACACGCCGTGGAGCAACTGAGCCCTTGTACCACAACTACTGAACCCACGCTCTGGTGCCTGAGAACCAAAATTATTGAGTCCAAGTGCCTAGAGCCCGTGCTCCACAACAAGAGAAGCAATAGAAACTGGCACACCGCAACTAGAGAGTAGCCTCTGCTCACTGCAACTAGAGGAAACCCATGTGAAGCAACAAAGACCCAGCACAGCCAAAAATAACTAACTAAATAAAGAAACTGAGGCAGTGGGCTCCAAGAGTCTTGGAGTATAAATCATCATTTGAGGATTTATTTCAAAGAGCTGATGATGGGCCTTTCAAAAAGGCCCTGGAATCAACAATAAAGTCATTTGTGACTTTTATCTTCTTGGTCAAAAGTTTCCTAGAATAGTAAAATTATGTTGATGACAGCATTAGAATAGTAAAGTCATGTTAAATGTATAGAGTAAACTATGTAGATGGCCTTTTAAACATGTGAAAAATATGCGTCTTCAGAGAAATAAAGTGGTTACACAAATAATTATTAATGAATTATATAATTATAATTGCAAAACATGCTGGACAAACATAGGGTGCTAGGGGAACATGTAACTGAGGCTCCTCCCTTACTCTGCAGAGGTCAGAAAAACCATCTTTGAGGAACTTGTGTTTGAACTGATGCACAGTGAGAGGCTAGGGGAAGAAATGGAGAGGCAGGGTTGGGAGGCTAAGATAGCATGTGCAAAGGTCCAGTGGCAGGAAGCAACATAGTGTATTTAAGGACTTGTCGAGAGATCAGCAGGGCTGGAGTACAAGGTTAAGAGGACATTAGCACATAGTAAGCTAACTGGCTTGGGGGTGGGGTGGGGAGGAGATTGCTGCTCACTGCTATACTTCAGAGTGATTTCTTTTTTCTTAAAGAAAAAACACTTTATGCCCTTAGATCCAAAGAAAGCATCCCCAGAACCTCAATCTAACATTCTCAAAGCTTTAAAAGGGGTAAGGAATGTGCCTTCATGCTACCTTATTAGAACATCAGATTAAAATTGTTGCCCAACAATAGCAAAACCAGTTCTAGAACACCCTCCTACATGAACTCAAACTTGTGATCAAACAGGTTGTTTTGATACTGGTCTGGAGATCAGGCCATGCCCAGGAAGGCAGATAAATTTAAATTAAGGAAGCAGAGTAATTCCCAAGTGCTTAATTTGTAAATGAGCTAAAATTAACATTTCTCTTGAAAAATCCAGGATTTACACCTTTACAGTGGTTTTTGTTTTATATCCAATTACCCATTAATTCAGTATTAAAAATATTTTGATAATGTCTGCTAGATACCAGTTGCTCTGCTAGATCTTGAGTAAAACCTGCTTCCTGTTTTTAAATATTCTAAGCAATTGAGGATGAGAACAATGGCAATGCTAGAACTACATGGTCAAATGACATTCTCTATTCGGGGGCCTTTTTTTTCCAGTTCTTTATGTCTGTGTAACAAGCTACCTCCAAACAATTTATTATTATCTTTCGTGATCTTGTGGGTTGACTAAGTTCAGATCAGCACTTCTTGCTTGGTGTCCCTGAGTCAGTTGCTGCTGTAGGTCAACTGGAACCACAGTCATCTGAGGACTCAACTAGGTTAGACAACTCAGATGGCTCATTTACCTAGCTGGCAGTTGATGTTGAACTTTGGTCAGGAGCACAGCTGAGGCTGCCATCTGGAGTACCTACATGGGACTTCTCCACATGGTCTGGGCTTCTCAGAAAATGAAGGCTGACTTATGAGAAGCAGCAGCCCAGGAACCATGCCTTCCAAGAGATAGGAACAGAACTGTTGGGCCAGGAAAGGAAATTGGGTGAAACTTCCCCGGCGTTACTTCTGCCATGTTCTATTGGTCAGAGAAGTAACAAGGCCTTCCTAGATTCGAGGAGATGGAGAAACAGGTTCCATTTCTTTCTTCTATTTGTTTTTTTAAAACTTGTTATTTTATACTGGAGGATAGCTGATGAACAATGTTGGGATAGTTTCAGGTGGACAGCAAAGGGACTCAGCCATACACATACATGTAACCATTCTCCTCCAAGCTCCCCTTCCATCCATGCTGCCCCATAACATTGAACAGAGTTCCCTGTGCTATACAGTAGGACCTTGTTGGTTATCCATTTTAAATATAGCAGTGTGGACATCAGATTCCATCTCTTGATGAGGGAGGGACAAGGTCACACTATACAAGAGCAAGAGGGTGGGGTGGGAGATATCACTGCAGCAATCTTTGGAAAGTCAATCTACCACATTAGAATAGTGATGATATTCTGATAGAAGCTTGCGCCAAGCCTTATAAGAAGGAGGAGAGGGTGCAAAAGAATAACATGCATTGCTCTTGCCTCTGAGCTTGTTGTTGGCAATGCTAAACACTTGAGAGAATGAATTAAGATACTTCCAAAACCACATACCAGTCAGTACCAAGAAACAACACAAGCAGCTCCCAGCTCATAACAGAAAAACGCTTCTGAAAAGTAGAAACTCTTTGTAAAAATCCCAACTGGGAGCCTGATTTAGACTATTTAAAGGGGGAAAAAGTATAATCAGTTATATATCAATTCCAAATTCCTGATCAATCTTGCAAAGTGAAAATGAGTGTTAGTTGCTCAGTTGTGTCCAACTCTTTGCAACTCCATGGACTGTAACCCACCAGGCTCTTCTGTCCATGGGATTCTCCAGGCAAGAATACTGGAGTGGGTAGCCTTTCCCTTCTCCAGGGGATCAATCTTTAAATCAAAACTAAAACACTGCTGGGACTCCCTGATGGCCCAAAGCTTAAGAATCCGAGCTTCCACTGCAGGGAGCATGAGTTAAATCCCTGGCTGGGGAACTAAGATCCAGCATGCTGTATAGTGCAGCCAAAAAACCAAACAAAAAAACCACTGTAATATATTTATATGTAAATGACAATCAATCATATTAGGGTGTAAAATGCTTAAAACATTTCTTCTTGGTCATCAATTAATATGAATGTTTATAAGCAGCTGCTTGTGTTAAGAACTGTGAATAATTTAAGATTCTATCCTATTTGCAAGTGAACAAGTTAGTCTGCCACAGTTTTGTGGAGGCTGACCAAAAACAAATCTCCTGGGTTAGTGACAAAGGCCAGTTTATCACTCAGAGCAAGAGCAGTAGCCAGAGAACTATCATTTTCTTACATCAGTTCTCTGACTCCAGTTCCTACAGGTGACAGAGCAAGGGCCAGGTGACGCCTGAACATGCGGTGAGTTACATTCCAGGAAAGGAGCCTCAAGCTTTAGGAAACTCCAATTTTGGATAATGGACAGCAAGCAAACCCATTGCCCAAGCTTTGCCCCAGAGGAAGATGTTGTCTTTATTATACTGCACAGCAAACAAAACTTCTGTTCCTATCTCCAGCTTCCCAGGCTACATTATGCTTGAAAATATAGTGTGGAACACAAGCCTGTTGGTGCCTTTGCTCACAAGACATGAAGAAATATGAGCAACCCATGGAGAATCATCTCCTTGCATTTTGTGGGCCATCAAACGCTATGTCCTAGATCAATCGCTGAATCGTGTGCCCCTTTCATTGACATTTGGCATTTTCAAAATATCTATATGGAATTCTTCTGATGTTCTAGCACTTGCCTTAGAATATGACAAGAGACTTTCCCTGAATATAACTTTATTATTCAGTTTCAAAAGAGAAATAGAACTGACAAGATACATTTTTTTTTCAATTACCAATACACTGAAAGCTGAGGCCATGAAAGGGGATGGTGACATCATCTAAACACTTACATCTAAACATCTAAACATTCCTGAGTTCACTCATTCATTTATTCAATAAATAATTACTGAGGCTATGAGGGTTTGGGAACTAGAAAAGATAATGTTCCCTGTTATCATGGAGCTTATGTTCTAGTGGAAGAGGCAGACATTAAACAAATAATTACACAATTAATTGTTTATTAGAATTGTGGTAAGTGCTCTCAAAGCAAGAAAACTGATCTTGCCTGGGGAGCTGGGGGAGGTTTATAGTAGAGCGAAATAACAAAATGTTCCCATTAGACATGTCTGTTCTCTCTCCCAAACCATTCCTACCTCACTAACTATTCCTAATCTCCCTCCACAATCTATCCTCTGCCCTGCTCTCCATCCCCTCTATTACCCAATCACTAAACACTCAGCATCTTCCACTAGTAAGACAAAACCCCACAACTGGTTAGATGGTCCTTGGGGTGGATCTTAAGCCAGCTTATCTTATCTAGGTTATACCTTTTTGAGACTAAAAGCTAAGAACTCTGTTCCCCAAAAATGAACAGCTTGCCAACATCTCTGGACTCCCATAGTTCATCCTTGACCACCCTCCCTCCCAGATTCCCTGGGCTCCCTGCATTCCTGAAAGCTGGCCATTCATCGCTGCTTGACCACATCTGGGAAATGGAGTCCTTAAGTAAATCTGTTCTCTGGAATGACAAATAACTCAAGATCCCTTCCATATCACTGCCTTTCCTACATTTGAGAACTGTCATCATAACACGTTTTGTTTTCTAATTTTTCTAAATAGCCTTATTGTCTTCAGTTACTCTTTTTAAAAAATATTTATTTATTTATTTGGCTGTGTCAGGTCTTAGTCGCAGCACGTGATCTTCCTACAACATGTGGGATCTTTCATTGAGGCCCACGAACTCGTTAACTGTAGTGCATGGGCTTAGTTGCTCCAAGGCATGTAGGATTGTTGTTCTCCGACCAGGGATGGAATCCAGGCCCTTGCATTGCAAGGTAGATTCTTAACCACTGGACCACCAGGGAAGTGTCTCCAGCTATTTCTTAAAGTGATATTCGTCCACAATTTTCATCAGCCTTCACACTTTTCACTGGATATAAGATCAGTTTTCAGAGGCTTTTTAAAATGTGATACCCCCAGTGAGATTCTACTTCACACCCATCCAACTAGGAAATCTGACAGTACTAAGTACTAAGTGTGGCAAATTGCTGTTGGGTAAATCAGTTGAAGGATATATCCATTCAATGGAATACTACACAGGAGTAAAAGTCAATGAACCTGAGTTACATGTATTGATACAGATAAATCTCACAAATGTAATGTTGAGCAAAGTGGCAGAAGGATACATATGGTATGATTTCATTTATATTAAAATGCAAATATATGGAAAGCATCTTTATATATGTAGTTTAATTTTTTATATAAATATAAAAATATGTGTGAATAACAAATACCAGATTTGGCAGAGCGAGGTCCTCTGGAAACAGGAGGAGGATGAAATGAGAACTACATACGAGAGGCTTCAACTGTTGGCACAGTTTTACTTAAGTGGGGGATACATAGGTGTTTCTGGTATTGGTTTTAATGTAAAAATAAACAAAAGTGTATCTAAAATTGGCAATATGTATTGAAAACCTCAAAACTGTTTATACTCTTTATCTGCTCATGCTTCTTAAAAGGAATTTTCCTAGGGAAACAATAAAAATGTACACAAATATATAAATGGATGGTTTTGGTGGCTTTATTTATAACAGGGAAAAAAATTACAATCTAAAAGTTCAACTCTAATGGTTTAGCCCAAGATTATGTTCCATCCATATGATAGGTGGATACAATGTAGCCACTAAAATGTTTGTGTTAGTGGAGTATTTGGTGGCCTGGGAAAGTGCTGACCACTTCTTATAGTTTTTTAAAGAAGGATGTCACAGGGACTTCCCTGGTGGTCCAGTGGCTAAGACTCTGTGCCCCCAATGGATGGGGCCTGGGTTCGTTTCCTGGTCAGGGAACTAGATCTCACATGCTGCAGTTAAGACCCAGTGCAGCCAAATAAAATAAATTAAAAATGGATGTCACAAAGTAATACATACTATATTATTTCAGTTAAAAAAATGAAGATATATGGGCATGAGGAATGCATAAATTGTGATATATTCCTACAATGATATACAAAATAACAATTAAAAAGAAATGAATTAGCCCTCATGAATCAGCTATATAGAGCTCAAAACTATAAAGCTGAGCAAAAAGTTGACAAAAATGATGTATAAGATATGCCGCCACTTATAAAAGGATTAAAAGCATACAAAATGGTATCACATCTTGACTGTGGATCGGTACTGTTTGTAAAACACTTAGAATAGTTCCTGGCACATAATAAGTACTTGCAGTGGGTTGTACTTTCCAAGATGGCCACAACAAGATTTCTCATCTTACATTGTGACATTTATACTCTTCCCATCAAGAAATGGGAGTGTCTATGTTTTCTCTTCTTGAATCTGGATAGACAGAAATAATGCCATGTGCTTCCAAACACAGGTCAAAAGAAGTGATACAACTTCTACTTGGTCCTCTTGGAATCCAGCCACCATGCTGTGAAGAAGCCCAGGCTACACGCAGAGGCTGCACGTAGGTGTTCCAGCTGATGGCCTTAGATGAGGTCTTAGCCTACAGTCAGCATCAGCCACCAGATCTGTAATGAGAAAGCCTTCAAGATGACTCCAGTCCCAGCTGCCATCTGACTGCAGCCTTATGAGAGAACTGCCCAGCGGAGTCCAGTCAACCCTCAGACCCGTGAGAGGTAATAATAAAATTACTGTTGTTACTTTACTCCAGTAAGTTTTGGGGTGACTTGTAATGCAGCAACAGATGACTATAAGGTGTATATAGGTGCTTATTAAAATAAATAAAATAGAAAATTATAAAACAGGGACAGAAAATGTCTCTGCCTTTCTGATAAGCTGCCAACTTAATGATAATAAATACATCTCGGAAGGAAAGGAAGAAGATTTAGACTGCAGAGAAATTAATGTTAGTCTTTTAAATACAAACAAAAAAAATACCTTGAAGAAAGATATAATTATCATTTGTTAATTCTAGGTTTGAAAGTTTTTCTTTAAAAAGTTATCCGTTTTCCCTCTACCCCCCAATACACATATACTCCTCCAAAGAAGTAGATGCAGATCTATGAAAGGGTCTCTAAAGCTATCAGTTTTGATCAGATGCTGTGTCACTAGTCAGAGGAGCCCTGGAGCCTTGAAAGGCTTCTCAGGGTGGGGAAGGGCGTGTGGGCTGAAAGGATAACAAAGAGGCCAGGAGGACGCCTAAATCAGCCTCCTTTACAATCCATGACAGATTGTGAGAGGGTGATCTCATCTCTCATTACAGACTACCACACATCTCAGCTAAGCTCACTCATCTCTGATACAAGAATGATAATAACATACATCCCCTCCTGGAATTCGATGAAGGAATGTGGAGGCACCAGAGAGAGGAGATATTCCTCAACACCCCGTAAACATAGGGGCCCAGCCAGCGTATCACAGACACTTTACAAAGGGCACCCTTTTGTATTGCATAAGATATGAAATGAAGTGACTCCTACAGGGAAACAATTAAGGGGGCTAGAAAAACAGAAGGAAACTCATTCTCCATCAAAGAGCTGATCTTTGCAGTTGAAAATGTGCATCTTCACATTTTCAAGTAGAGCAGCTCAAACGAACAGAACAGAATTATTCTGCAGCCTAAGAAAAATAGATGAATTCAATCATCCTTGGAGAAGATAGCCTAAGAAAAATACATGAATTCAATCATCCCTGGAGAAGATAGCCCAGTTGCTGAAAGAATCCCTACAACGGCATTCTCAAACTATCTTCACTGAAGAACCAGCTTTTTTTCATTTCCGATCCAACATCTATTGACACCTTCACCAAATGAAATGAAAATAAAGTACTAGAAAGAATGATCACATGCTTAGATTGCTGTGAAACTTCCTAGATGCTGACTCTCAATTCCCATGCTTATGTTGTCATGGACAAGTAACAGTTAGTCAACTGGTCTTGGTCAGTGGATCCCACCTTGAATAGCACTGCCTTACGAGGCTCTGTCTTAGGCAGCAAACTCCCACTGTCCATTCACAATAAATGTTGTTTAGTCGCTAAGTCATGTCTGACTCTTTTGTGACCCAGTGGACTGTAATCTGCCAGGCTCCTCCGTCCCTAGGATTTTCCAGGCAAGAATACTAGAGTGGGAGGCCATTTCCTTCTCCAGGGGATCTTCCTAACCTGGGGACCGAAACCATATCTCCTGCGTTTCCTGCATTGGCAGGTGGATTCTTTATCACCGAGCCACCGGGGAAGCCCTTCACAATAAATAGGTCTCTTGTAAATGAAGTACAGAAAAAAAAACTTCTATAGAAAGGTGGGAATTCAACATTTATGTTTATTTTTCATTGCCACCTCGGAGGAAATTGGCTCATTCTTAGCCAATATATTTTAAATTGTTTTAGTGGAAGAAATTAGGACAGGTTGGAATTTTGTAAAACTCTGTCTCAAGACTTAAATATAGAATATGACTGTCCAGAATCTCAGGAGCAAGCTACTTGTCCTACCTGGCAATTTCTATTAATTGATCCACCAATTAAGGGAGTTGGACAGAGAGAGCACCCTGAGAGTTAATCTACAGTGTGGATTTTCAAAATTGATGAGCATAAAATTTCACTGCTCTTTGACACACCTCACACCTGCCTAACTCTGGACCAGGTGCACCTGTTTTCCAAGACAACCTCCCAGACAATGCATCTCATCAAGGTGGCAAGGAAAGGAGTGAGTTTCATTCAAGGACCTGCATTTGGGGCTTAATGAGGCATACAGGATTATTGTTTATAACACAGTCACAATAAGCAATTTACAAAGTGATTAAATCTTGCCCCAGAAGGGTGCACATGGATCCATGCCATGATGCCCCAATTATTTAGAAGATTTTCTTTTCTGTCATAATTTGCTCTCCGGTGACCAAAAAAAAAAAAAGAAAAAAAAGGATTTGAACTACTCTGAGTTCAAGGTCATAACGGCCTTTGTTTTCTCCCAATTCAATGGTAGCAGAAACAAAGTCTCAGCTTAAAAAGTAAAAAAAAAAGAAAAGAACCTCCTCCTGACCCCCCAGATGTGGCCATGCAGATTTTTATCTTCGGGTAGTCATCGTTGGTAACCTAATATCCTTTCATTCCCTTAGACGTTACCTTTATATGATTGTTATGCTTTGAAGGTATTTTTAGATACTGTACAGATCCTTCCCAGTCCTTTGGGGTGGGCAGTATTGTTACTACATCCACTTTCGGTGGCAATAGTGACAATACATGGCTTAGGTGCCATGGGTCTAAATGAGGAATGAACCAATCAGAAGTGACCCTGGCAGGGAACTCCCAGTGTAGCTGGAGCAGAGCCCAGGAGGAAAAGCGGCCCAACCCATTTGTGAGAGGAGGAAATAGATGGTTAGGAAAACTATGCCTCTTGGTCACACAGCCAATATTTTCCACTTCACTTCCAAGCCAACCCTCCTCCTCTCTCCCATCACATTTCCTACCACTTTAAAATAATGTCAAAAGTCCAGAATGAGCGTAGAAGATGGTAGATAAGTTTCTTTCATGTCATATAAAAAGAAAGGAAGAAAGGAGAATGAACATAGAAGATGGTAGATAAGTTTATTTCATGTCATATAAAAAGAAAGGAAGAAAGGAAGGATGAAGGGGAAAAGATAGAGAGACAGAAAGAAAAGGAAATATCAGAGCCCCATAATCAACATTCTTTATGAGAAGTGGAAATGTAGCCTCATTGTGATCAACTGTTTTCAAACATCAATTGTTCAGGTTGATTGTAATTTTTCAATATATTTTGTCTGTGTAGTGTTAGCTTTTTCAACAGTGGTGCTACTGACATTTGACATTGTGAGCCATATAACTCTTTCTTGTGAGGGCCGGGCTGTGCATTTAGGATGTTTAGCACCATCCTGACTTCTACGTATGACATTAATAGCACCCCTGGAGTTGTGACAACCAAAACTGTCTTCAGACATCGCCAAACGTCTCAAACAGTTCTCCAGTTGAGAACCACTAGTATAGTGTGCTTGTTCTAAGCGTGTTTTCAAACTCAGTTTATTTTATGCCCAAAGATCAAAAGTTGCAGCCAAGAGTAGAGAAGAAAACATAAGATTCTTTTTTTTTCTTGTCTTTTTTTTAAATTGGAGGATGATTGCTTTAAATGTTGTGTTGGTTTCACAACATGAATCTCCCCTAAGTATACATGTATCCCCTTCCTCTCGTGCCTCCCTTTCATCCCTGTCCAAGATTCGTGCATTAAGAGAACTCTATACAAAATGGATAAACAACAAGGTCCCACGGTACACCACAGGGAACTATATTCAATATGATGTGATAAACCATAATGGAAAAGAATGTGAAAAAGAATATATATATATATATGCATAACTAAATCACTTTGCTATACAGCAGAAATTAATACAACATTTTAAATCAACTATACATTAATAAAATAAATTTTTAAAAAGAGAACTCTATAAGTTGATCAAAAATTTCCCCCAGGATCTTCTCTGACTGGATTTTTAATGCAAATTGAATCATTAAATCAGATAGGTAGCCAAGAGTGGAAACCTATCTTTGAACTGTATGTTTCACAGAACTAATTATTAATACATTCATCTAAAAAAAATACATTCATCTACCTATTATGATGCATAGAATACCATTTCTTGATATTTTTCTAACATTTTCAATAATTTCTTATTTGTTTTAGATATAACATTTTTCTTTCACTTTTTCTTAAGTTAAAATAACGACATTATCTAAGGAATTTACACAAATTCTCTTTAATTTTTTTGTACAAAAGTAATTTTCAAATTGCTTTGATAGGATTGAAAAGTGCTCAGTAAGAAGTATACCTTTCAGCTTGCCCTATGCCTACACTCATAGCTGCATTACTCATAACAGCCAAGAGGTGGGATTAACTTAAATGCTCACCCACAGTTGGACAAAATGGATAAACAAAATGTGAAATATAAATACAGTGGAATATTATCCAGCCTTAAAAAGAAAAGAAACTGACACAAGCCACAGCACTGATGAACTTGAGGACATTATGCCAAGTGAAACGAGCCCATCACAAGAGGACAAATATTGCACTATTCCACTTATATGAGGTACCTGAAATAGTCAAATTCATAGGCACATAAAGTAGAATGGCAATTGCCAGTGGCTGGAGGAAGGAGGTATTGAGAGTTTTTATTTAATGGGCACCGGGTTTCTCTCTGGGAGAATTAAAAAAGATATGGAGCTAGATAGTGGGGATGGTTTGCACAACAATGCACCAAATGCCAACAAACAGTCCACTTACAGTGAGAAAACTGATAAATTTTGTGATGTGCATTTTGCCACAATGAAAAAATTAAATTGGAACATCAGCAATATAAAAAAACTAAAATATGTACCAAAAAATGTGCAACTGTAATACTGAATACTTCATTCACAGAAAGCACTTTTCTCTGGGGCAAAGTGCATGACATCACTGTCATATACAGGGACACACCCATTGTTCCTTGGAGTTTGTTAAATGTGTTTCCAGACATTCTGCTGGATGGTCCTGTGGCCAATCCAGCTATTTCAGTTACCACTGAAATCCAATTGCTGAGGCAAGTCAACCCCACATAAACTCTCTAAGCTTACATAGGCATTTCCGAAGAAGGATCTGCCCTCACTATGCCTTTTCCTCAGAGTGCCAGTTAAGGCTCAAAAACTTTTCAGATCATTAAGAGCTGAGAATGAATCTTGTTTCTCTTATCCACTGCTGTAAGAGGGAGCAGCATCCCTTTTCTTTTTTTTTTTAATTCATTTTTAAAACTTTATTTATTTTATCTATATTTATATTTGGCTGCACCGGATCTTCGTTGTTGTACTCGGGTTTTCTCTAGTTGCAGTAAGTGGGGGCTGTTCTCTAGTTGCGGTGTGTGGACTTCTCATTGTTGTGGCTTCTCGTGTTGTGGAGCACAGGCTCTAGGGTGTGTGAGTTTCAGTAGTTGCAGCATGTAGGGTACAGTTATTATAGTCTGTGGGCTCTAGAGCATGGGCTCAGTAATTGTAATGCACAGGCTTAGCTGCCCTGTGACATGTGAAATTTTTCCAGACCAGGGATGGAACTCGTGTCCCCTGCATTGGCAGATGGATTCTTAACCACTGTACCACCAGGGAGATCCCCCACTTCTTTTCAATGCCCCAAACCCTATTATTAAATATCTGACACTGTGGAATTGATTTGTCCTGTTAATAAGAGAAAAAAATTAGTGTCTATCTCTAGTAAAGTGCATTGTGGACAAAATGATACTCTATCCTGGTTAATGAAATAAAAAGTTGGAAAAGAGAGTTGTCATATGTGGGATGAAGTGCGATCACTATCCAAACATTTCTATTTAAAACAGGACACTTATTGCCTGGCTACTGTCAGCATAAACACCCTACTTCCATCACCAATCTTACATCCAGGTCTGTATCAGTTAGCATGTATACATTCCTATGCCAGAGTCTTTATTTCGGAACAGGACGTGAAGAGGAAGTCTGGGGACAGGGTGAGGTGCGAATTAAGGATGGAGAATGGAAGGAAATGGAAGGGCTTCCAGCATCCATCTAGTTCCTTGGACTGGTTTTGAGCTCACTAGTGAGAAAGGTTTAGAGGCAAAATTTGATGGAACTATTCAAAAGGGGCTTTGGGAGACCTGTCAATAACAGGGAAGGAATAGGTGGAGGCTCCTTCCTCCCTCTTTTGTTTGCTTCAGCACTGTTCTTGGGCTCTGAGAACCTGGAAATGTTGGGGACCCCAGAGTCCACAGCTTAGGGGTGGGAATCAGAGGGTACCACCATGAGGCTGAGACAGCAGCAGTGGATAGGGGATCCAAATCTGGAGAAGATGGAGGAGGAAGTCATAACAGGCACTACTGAAACACTCCTGTTAGTAGCAGTAATGCTGGGTCACTAAGAAGTGAAAACATATTTTATCCATGGAACTGATTTAGGCCTGAGGGTTTGAGTCAGGAAAGACAAATAATAGTTAGCACAAAACCTATTAATTTCTGTTCTAGAGTTCCAGAGAAAGATGATACTTTTATCCATTAAAACAATAGTAATATAAAGGAATTTTTTAAGGCATACACTCATAAGGAAAGGAAAAATGGAAGAAGAGACAACAGCGTCACAATTTTGGAAGCCAGTAAGCAGGTAGCAAGCGATTTAGCAGAACAAAGAAGCCTAAAAATATCAAGAGAAGGTCTCCCAACCAACTGGCCCAGCTGGATCGACTACAGAGAATTTCAGTCTATAAGATCCATGTATGTACTAGGAGCTTCAAATCAGATTTTCCATCTCCACACACACTCAAATAAAAGCATTATAAGATTGGGACAAGATAAGAATGCCTATTTTCACCACTTCTATTCAGTATTATAACTGAAAGTTCTAGGCAGAGTATTAGGTAAGAAGAAGAAAGTTTTGGCATTCAAATTAGAAAGGAAGAATTGAAATTATCTTTATTTGCAGGTGACATGACACATATATAGAAAATCCTAAAGAAATCATAAACACACACACATACACACATACACACATACACACACACACAGAACTATCAGTGCTAAGAAATGAATACGGCAAAGTTACAAGATATAAGATCAACACACAAAAATTAGTCATATTTCCATATACACTAGGAGTGAATAATTTAACACTGAATTAAGAAAATAATTCCATTTGCAATAAAACTAGAAAGAATAAATACTTAGGAACAAATTTAACCAAAGGAATAAAGAATTGTACATTGAAAATTTTTTTAAATGCTGAAAGAAATTAAACAGCTAAATAAACAGTATGACATCTTATGATTATGATTTGGAAAACAATACTGTTAACATTACAGTACTACCCAAAGTGATCTACAGATTCAGTATCAAGATCTCAATAGCCTTTTCTGCAAAAAGAGAAAAGCTGACCCTAAAATTCAAATAGAATTGTAAGGGACTCTGAAAAGGCAAAACAATCATGAAAAAGAAAACAAAAAGCTTGAGGACTCACACTTCCTGTTTCTAAAACTTTCTATAAAGCTGTAATAATCAAGATGATGTAGTACTGACATGCTAACAGACATATAGATCAGCAGAATAGACTCAAAGTCCAGAAATACATCCATACAGCTACAGTCAACTAAATCTCAACAATTATGACTGATTCTCAACAGCGGGGAAAAAAATAACACCTTCAACAAATAGTGCTAGGCCAACTGGACAGTCACACATAAAAGAAGAAAGTTAGATCCCTACCTCACACCATATTTTGAAAAGTAACTCAAAATGCATCAAAGACTTAAAGGTGACTGCTAAAAGTATAAAATTCTTAGACAAAAACAAGAAAATCTGCACTACCATGGATTAGGGAATGGTTTCTTAGATATGACACCAAACACATTTTGCAAAATAAAAAAACAGATAAACTGAACTTTGTCAAATTTTAAAACATCTCTGTATTAAAGAACACAATCAAGAAAGTAAAAAGGCAGCCTCCAGAATGAGAGAAAATATTTGCAAATCACGTATCTCTCAAGGGTCTATTATCCATAACATTTGGGGCTTCACTGGTGGCTCAGTGGTAAAAGCGGAGAAGGCAATGGCAACCCACTCCAGTACTCTTGCCTGGAGAATCCCATAGATGGGGGAGCCTGGTAGGCTACAGTCCACGGGGTAGCTAAGAGTCGGACACGACTGGGCGACTTCACTTTCACTTTTCACTTCCATGCACTGGAGAAGGAAATGGCAACCCACTCCAGTATTCTTGCCTGGAGAATCTCCGGGACAGAGAATGGTCTTGGAAATCAAAAATAAAAAACTCTATAGAAGGTTTGGAAAATGGAGTATCAAAACTGCCATTTAAACCTGAGTTAGCCTGACCCCAAAGCCCACAAAAATAAAAGATATCTTAAATTCGTTAGCATTATCTAACTTGAATTATAAACTTGTATTTCCCTCTGATGAATAACAAGGCATCTTATATTGCTATGTTTATTAGAGTCTGCTTGAGTCTTTAGTAATTTTTGAATCCAGCGATCATCTGTAGAACTAGAGGCAACTTGCTGCTTTTATTTGTACTGGAAATATAAAAAATAACAATAATTTCTTGTTTGAATCTCTTTATGAAGTCATTGTGTGCAAATTATGGGACCCCATTCATACCGATTGCTATTGGCTAAAGCCTCACAATACATATGGGGTTTTATTGTTTTTGCTTGGAGAATCTCACTTTGGGAAAAACATGCAATGTTTTAGAATTATGGAATTTTGGAGCTAGGAAGAATCCTAGATATCATCTAGCCTTGTGCAAATATGTGAAAAAATTAAGGCAGCTGATGACTGAATTGGTATTAGAATTCAAGTATGGTAGCTCTGAGTCCACTGCTATTTCTGCTCTATAGAACTATTGGAAGTTGAAATAGCAATAGCACTAATGCTCGCATATAATTACCTCAAAATCAGGAAGTAGTAAGTGGGTCATCTGCTTCAACCATGGAATAAAATGAAAATGAGGGCAGAAACACATAACTTGGTCTCCAAACTATAGCACTGATGGCAAAGAAAGAGCAAATGTAACTTCACTTTTCCTTTGCATAATCATCAAGTATTTATTGAATTGTCACCAAATATGTACAGTGAATGAAGTCACTGGAATATAAACTGAAGTATAAAAATTGCTGTCTATAATCTGTCCACTATTAAAATCATTTGGTGCAACACTCATTAATTTCAATGAATAACTAACTCATGAATTTTAAATATACATGAAATTGAATTCCCCTCACAATTCAACCAATCATACATTGTCTTTTTGCAAGGTAGTATTATATTTTATAGTGAATAAACTATGAGAAATCATAGGGAAAGGAAGTGGAGCTGGGTCCACCCTGCTGAAGTAAAAGAAACATATTTTCTACAATTTTTAAAATGACCTCTTATTATTACAGATATATGCAGTGAAAAATTTGAAATGCAGATAAACAAAAATCAAAACCAGAGATCATCAGATTAGCACATATTTGAAATATTTATCTCTGTAAAGATAAATAATTTAACATATAAATTAGATTATATGCTATGCTCTGCTTTGTAACCTCATTTCTTTTTTTCAGACAATGTTTGCTATCTTTTCATTTTAGCAGATTTTATCTCAATATCTGGATCCCTAATTATCTTTATCATTGATCTTATTGAGGAAGATTCAGTCTAGGTTTTCTATCTCATTTGGTTATTCTGCCCCTTATATCTCTTAATTTGCAGCACTGCATTAACTTAATAAAGAGACTTGGCCAGGTTTTCCATCTTTTGGTTTTTGTCTGATTGCTTGCTTGTATATATGAGCTTGGTCCTCTATCTCCTGTATTTCCTACAAACTATATATTAGATGAAAATGTTTCATGTGTCCAACTGGATGTTTTTGGCTAGACTATGTCATCAGTGATATTGGTACTTCCTTGCATTACATCAGAAGATATAATAATATCCAACTGCCTAAAAGAGTAGTAATTAGTTGCCTGCTGTGTGCCTAGTCCCTAGGAGAACATTAGCAAGTGCCCTGGCAAAAAACAGGAGATGTGTGCCCAGCACAGTTATCCTGGTCCTCCTTGTCTTCTCTTTTCAACTTTTGGATTCTCTATGTTCTGTCTTTGTTGTTATTAAGTAGCTTGAGAGTTTAGGTGGGGTTTCTAGTGAGGAGTGATTGGGATGTTTGTGAAAGTCAGGAAGAAAGAGTAATTATTAGAAGACAGGATGAAATAATAACCAGGTTTCTGGTGAGACTCCATTTGGCGCCATTTTCCCTTTCCTGTGTCCGCTGCATTGCAGCAATAACTTCCCTTTTGGGCTCCCTGTCACTGACCTCACCCGCCCAATGGGATAGTTTTCATTCTGTCACTAAAGTGAAAGTCACTCAGTCGTGTCTGATTCTGCAACACCATGGACTATACAGTCTGTGGAATTCTCCAGACCAGAATACTGGAGTGGGCAGCCTTTCCCTTCTCCAGGGGATCTTCCCAACCTAGGGATCGAACCCAGATCTCCCGCATTGTGGGTTTATTCTTTTCCAGCTGAGCCACAAGGGAAGCCCAAGAATACTGGAGTGAGTGGCCTATCCCTTCTCCAGCAGATCTTCCCGACACAGGAATCGAACTGGGGTATTCTGCATCACAGGTGGATTCTTTACCAACTGAGCTATCAGGGAAGCCCTCAGTCATTAACGTCTCTGTTTAAAATATAACCTAATAGAATCATGCATCTCTTTGTAATTTATATTTTTTAATTTTAAATTTATTTATTTTTTAATTGAAGGACAATTGCTTTACAGAATTGTATTGGTTTCTGCCAAACATCAACATGAATCAGTCATAGGTATACATATATCCCCTCCCTCTTGAACCTCCCTCCCACCTTCCTCCCCATCCCACCCCTCTAGGTTGTTACAGAGCCCTGGTTTGAGTTCCCTGAGTCATAGAGCAAATTCCCATTGGGTATCTATTTTACCTATGGTAATGTAAGTTTCCCTGTTACTCTCTCCATACATCTGACCCTCTCCTTCCTTCCCCCACCCGTGTCCATAAGTCTGTTCTCTATGTCTGTATTTCCTTTGCTGCCCTGCAAATAATTTCGTCAGTACCATCTTTCTAGTGAATCATGCAACTTTTTTATTGGAAAGTCTCTGCAGGCTCTGTTCTATCTGCTACATGATACAATGCAAATTCCCCAACATGGTACCCAAGGCTTTCAAAGCCTGCCCCATCCTTACCCGTCCATTCATTCCCCACCTTGTACCCACACACTCTTCACTACAGCCATATTCCGCTTGCAGTCAACCTCTGAACACACCACGTCCCTTCACAATCTTGCCTCAGATCATGACAACTTCTTCCATCTTCAATGTGATCCCCCACTTCTGGCCTAGAAGCTCCTACTTAACTCTCCAGACCCAAAACAAATGGCCCATTGTGTAAAGCATTCTTCACTCTCCTGCAAGGGGTGTTCTCTGCTTTGAGCAGCTATTACCCTTGTTACTGTCTTATGCCCTCAGTGTCACTTGCTTAACTTGCCTGTTGGACCAATAGGCTGAGCAAGCATCATGCATAGATTGTAATCAAAATCCTACTTTCTTTGATCCACTCTTCTTTTTTCTTTAATTTTGTATAATGGAATTTTCACTGATATATTAAGTACAGAAAAGAGTATAATAATTCGCATGTCCCTATCACCCAGTTTCAACAATTTTCACCCCATGGCCAAAACTGTTCATCTATGCCTGTGCTAATTTTCTCTCCATAACAGTATTGGGCTTCGCTGGTGGCTCAGACCATAAAAAGTCTGCCTGCAATGCAGGAGACCCGGGTTTGATTTCTGGGTTAGGAAGATCCTCTGGAGAGGGAAACGACAACCCTCTCCAGTATTTTTGCCTGGAGAATCCCATGGATGGAGGAGACTGGCAGGCCATGGGGTCGCAGAGTTGGACACAACTGAGGGACTAACACTTATGACTTATGACAACAGTATTATTCAGAAGCAACTACCAGACAATATCATTTTATCTATAAGCACCTCAGGATGCATCTCTAAATGATAAGAAATCTTTAAAAAAAAAACCATGATAATGGTATTAATGCCATTCTTTACAAAATTAACCATAGTTTCTTCTTTTTTGGCTACGTCGGGTCTTAGTTGCAGAACATGGGGTCTCTAATTGGGGCATGAGAACTCTTAGTTGTGGCATGTGGGATCTAGTTCCCTGATCAGGGATCCAACTCAGGCTCCCTACACTGGACTCCTATAGGAGTGGAGTCTTAGTCACTGGATTACCAGGAAAGTCCCTATAATTTCTTGATGGTATCAATGTTCATAAAAATGCTGTCATTTTTTTATTCCATGGAGTTCCTCTTCTGGCACTAGTTGAAAATTCCAGTTGGCCTGTGAAGCCTCTGCTCAGTCTTACAAAATAGGCAGACTTATGCTGGCTTTTCCTACAGTCAACTGAAGTAGCAAATACAGTCTCATTTCAAAAACCAAAATGTCCTATTTCCTGTAATAATCAAAGCTCAGAGCCTCAAGTAGGGTGTAGTATCTTCCTACTGGACCAGGAAGGAGAACTTAGATCTTCTTTCTGCTCTTTTTCTTTCTCATTTCCTCTCCTGCTCTGCCAGAGTTGGGGGTCTGGAGGAGAGGTACGAATGGGCCCCTTCCTTGCCGTTTCCCTGCCAAGAGGATGCACTGCTCCTCTGGAGAGTCACACATGTCTCCATCCTCAGCCTCGTGGCCTCTGGGCCCCCTCCAGCCCCTTCTGTTCTAGGCAGTCAGCCCTACGGGACAGGGTATAGAAGTGCAGGGCGACTCCAACGCAGGGCAGTCTTCTGACCCTACCTTCAAACCCTCCTCTCTCAAACCCTGTTCTGTGTTCTGTTTGAAATGTCTCAGGTCCGAGTTTTGCAACCGCCAACTGGAAGAAACACATTTTAGCATACCTGCATGGTTATATTTGAAGTGAGTTCCTTGTGGACGGCATCTAGTTGGGTCATGTATTTTGCTGACTCCACCAAGCCCTGTGTTTCAATTGGTTTATTTAGACCATTTATGTTAACAATAGGTTAGGGCTTAAGTCTGCCATTCGGGTTTTTGTTTTCTGCTTATTCTCTCTGAAAAAAATACATTTGAAAGCCCTCCACGGTATCTACTTTGAGTACCCCTCAAGCATGGGATTAAAAAGGTCGCATTTTAATTCTCTTTTCTCAAAGACTGGGCCCCCTGCCCTCGTTATAGACTTGATCTGTTTAAGGAGTCCAGGAACTGCAAAACAAGTTATGCTACATTTCCTATGTAAATAGTGCATGGGGAAGGGGATGCTTATCATCAACTGACTTTATTACACTGATCTCTATTCACTGATACCTCAGTTGAAGCTGAGACAGAGATGCCCCACTTCACTATCCCATGATATTTATTTACATGTCTCTCTGCCTTTCTGGACTATGAACAATATTTGAACAAGACTTGAATGTTACTCATCTTTCTGTATTCCCCAGCAACTGCTAGATGCTTAATACATACTGATGCCTTATTGACTAACACTTTTACCAAAGGGATCAAACTCTTTAAGAAAAATCCTTTACTTTTAAAATTTATTTTTATTTTTTTTTTATTTTGGCTGCACTGGGTCTTTGCTGCAGCACACGGGCTTAGTTGCCCCGTGGCATGCGGGGTCTTGGTTCCCTGACCAGGGACTGAACCTACATCCCCTATATTGGAAGGAGGATTTTTAACCACTGAATCACCAGGCAAGTCCCTTAAACTCTTAATTTTGAAATAATTCCAAACTTACAGAAAGGTTGGAATAATTGTGCAAAGGACTCCCAGATACCCTTTGCCCAACCAGATTCACCAACAGAATTTTGGTGGGGATTTTGCCACATTTAATGTTACCATTTTCTCTCTCAGGGATCAGATCTTTTTTTTGAAACCTTTATTCAACTTACTGCTGTAAAATTAACTTCCTTTTATTAGCTGTCTTTCCTCTATGAAATCACCAGTTTTCATGTCCTAATAGAAAGGGAAAAGATGGAGTAGAAAGGATAAGATGAGCTTTTTCTATTCGGTAACTACTGGGCTTTCATCCATTTAAAACCATAAATTTAGTTTGAGAAACCAAGAAAGGCATTTAAAATGTCTAGGAATATGGTTAAGCTACACGAAAGTGAGACCATCTTCTAGAATAGACTCTTTTTAGTAGCAGAATTACTATAGAAAGGAACAATGTCACATTACATAAATAGCCCTTTCTGGAAGCACAATGATAACTCTGTGTCTCCTATTTAAGGAATCAGCCAAGAAAGGTTGAGAAAAATCTATTATGTTATCAAAAGGAAATTTTTCGTAGTGGTCCAGGGGACTAATAACATTTAGGTAGAACCTGGCTTGTCATTGGATGTAGAGGTATGGGTGAGTTTTACAGAGTGTTCTCAAAGGTGCCTCTTCATATCCCACGGGACACTTCAATTTCTGTCAGTTCAAAGGGAGATTATTCTTATTTTGACTTTAACTCACCCTTGATTCTGATTCTGTCTTTAACTCACACTGATTCTCACATACTGAGTAGTGTCCTTTCACCTTAAGGAAGTACTAAGTGAAATCAATGAAACAGCTTGATTGATACTGAGTTCCAAGAATTGCAACATAGAGAAAATAAAAAGAACAATGAAATCATTCATAGAAGAGGCCATTCACAGAGAGTTTTGCACACTGTAGTAAGAAAATAAGGAACAAACTGGAGTAACAGGAGAGTGTAGCTCAGGATTCTGAACTTAGAGGAGTTTTGACTTGAATTTAATTCATAGCCTCTTAAAGGTCACAGTATAGGTTCTTGGCTCAAGAAATAACAACCACAGTAACACTGTTCATTCAACTCATTTATTCTACCAATATTTACTGCCTTCTAGGCTCCAAATTGAGCCAGGCAGGATTCCCGGCACAGGGCATTTAACAGCAGGCAAAACATCCCTATTCTCACCAAGATGACATTCAGGTAGGAGAGACAGTAATCAGTATGGAAGTGAAACAAGAGTGTGACAGAAGATAGCAAGTGCTGTAGAGAAATAAGCAAGATTAGATGGATCTAGCCTGTGTGGAGAGCAGGCTGCAATCACAAGAGACGGCTTTGTTAAGAAGTTACAGAAAGCAGACTTCACTGGCGGTCCAGCGGTTAAAACTCCATCTTTCCTATGCAGGGAGTCCAGGTTCCATCTTTCTTCTGGGAACTAAGATCCCACATACTCCTCAGCTCTGCCCACCCCCCGCCCCTGCCCCAAAAAGAAGAAGTAAGTCGAGACTTGGAAGAGGTGGGGGGAGCCTTCTGGAAAAGGGTCACAGCCAAGAAGGCAGGAGCACTTGGGCTTATTCCAGAAAGAGCGAGGGGCCCGGGGTGACCCGGGCAGAGCTGGACACGAGAGAAGTGGACGGAGGCCACACAGCGCCCAGGGCTGCTGAAGGATTTCAGCTTCCCCTCTTCCCTTGTCTGCTCTGACTGAGGCTGTGCTTTTGAGCAGAGAAGGAACACAACGGGACGTCATTTTGAAAGAGTCTCCCTGGCTTTTCAGTTGAGAATAGATGGAAAGGGATAAGACAGAAACAGGGTGGCCACTGGGGAGACCACTGCAGTGATCCGAGGAAGGACCGGCAGCGGCTTAGCCCGGGGTGTAGAGACGTGGTGGGGGAAGCAATGGCCTCCTGGATACGCTCTGCAGACAGAAGCAACAGGACTTCTCACAGGTGCGATGCGGGCTGTGAGGGAAGGAGGGGTCAACCTGCCTCTAAGGTTGTTGGTCTGAACAGCTACCAAAAAAAGGAGCTGTTATCAAATGAGGTGGGGAAGCTAGTGATAGAGCAGCCTTGCAGGAGCAGGGCAGATCTGTTCAGTTTGGGGTATATTACTTTGACCTCCTAATGCGCAAGTCACGGGGGCAATTGTAGTCTGGAGTTCAGGAGAGAGCTCTGGGCAGGAGACATGATTTGGGAGTTGTCAGTGTATAGAGGATATTTATATACTTAGTTCCATTTTTTTAAACATGTACGCTTATAAACATATGGAATTGTACATATATTTAGTACATAAGCCTTCTACTTCCATTCAATAGTTCTTAGCATTTTGCCACGTTTGCTCTATGCGTCTCTATTTGTACACGCTCAAACTCTCTTTGTTTAAAGGAACCATTTCAGAGTTCAGGGTGTCTTGGGGTTCACCTTTGCACACTCCTGCATTCCCGAGTGGAATGGCAAGTCACAAGACTGAAGGAGATAGCAGGGGAATGAAAGCAGATAGTGCCCAGGGGCCAAGAAAGGAGCCTGGGGGCACCCCAAAGGTAAGAGTTTTGGGAAAGGAAGAAGAACCAGAAGAAGTCACAGAGGGAAGAAAAAAAGCAGAAAGAGTGTAATGATGAGCTGTAGTATAATGGTAGTAGATCTTCTCTTCTGACTGCTGACATTTACTGAAATGTACAGAGAGAAGAGCTACTCATGGGATCTGCTCTTCTAACTTCAGAGTTTCTCTCCTTCACACTTATGGAACTGATCAGTTTTTCCTTGGTCTACTTAAGACAGGAGTAATTACGAGAAGAATCTGGTAACTCCCTTGGATTGTTTTAAATGAGCAACCTAATACGCCCCAGGTCACAGCCTCCATGAAGGGGTTCTGTGTATGTGTGTGTGCACATGTGTACTCTCAATGAAAGGCTGAAGGGTAGCAGATTCTGCCACCTCAAAACACACTGCTTTGGTATGCTGGGTTATTTTGAGCTCAAGAGACTTGAAAAATAGCAAATGCAAAAATAGACTTTTCTTATCTGCCTAAAGACAGACCCTCCAAAAACTCAGCTGTCATAAATCTCCTGCCCCAGGAGTTCCATCAACCAGAGAAGGCTGATCCTTATCACAAGACAGGAGACTAGAAGTCCATGCCACACCCAGACAGACTCTGTCACAAACCATCCTATCTCCCATCTGTTCTTCTAAGACTTGTTCATCTTCCCTAAAAACCATTTACTCTCCTTAAGAGACTTACAGCCCCTCTCCCCTTTCCCTACTAAGATGAAGTTAATCCTGAATTCTAGCCACCTCAAAGAGTTACTCATTTTCCCCCGGGTGTCTCCCATGTATACATGAGATATATATGTTAATCAACTTCTGTTAACTTTTCCCTCATTATTCTGTCTGTTATTACAGAGGTCTCAGCCAAGAACTCAGAAGAGTAGAGGAAAAATTATTTTTTCTCTTCTATAGGATCAAGAAGCCAAGTCTCAACATGGCTGTCTGAAATGGTTTAAAAAAAAAAAAATCAGTTTCTAAAATAAACTCCAATCAATCAAATTCAGAGACTAATTTGAAGGGGAAAAAAAGTTGGATGACAAGTTGATTTTTTGTTTTAATCACTTGAATTCCTTTTGTCCAAAGGTGCTATTTACTAGTGACTTCCCTGGTGGCTCAGATGGTAAAGCGTCTGCCTACAATGCGGGAGACCCGGGTTCAATCCCTGGTTCAGGAAGATCTCCTGGAGAAGGAAATGGCAACCAACTCCAGTATTCTTGCCAGGAAAATCTCATGAATGGAGAAGCCTGGTAGGCTACAGTCCATGGGGTCACAAAGAGTCAGACACGACTGAATGACTTCACTTTCACACAAAATAAACTATGGTCCAAAACTAAAAATACTTTCTTTTTCTTGAAGTACTGTTTGTAGCCTCACCACAACTGAGATAAATAGGGCATCTGGGGTAAGAGCAAACTTCTACCCTGTACCTGGTCCTTGGGTATATCACTGAAAAGATTTGTTTTTAAACAGAGTTTGCCAAGAAGTCAAGCAAACCTCATCCATCTCTTGGGCTTCCTGAACACTGGAACCCCTCCCTTCATGACTCAGGAAATAACAGCCAACCAAAACTCATCATATGTGGGTCCAAAATGAGACAGGCACTTTACAATAAATAATAAAACAGCTGATGTCATCTATAGTCTAAAACCCAGAGATACAAGACACTGGATTGAAGACCAGGGGAACACTTGAGTCCAGCATCATGCATTTCACTCCAGAACTAAGAGAAACTGAGTCTGGCCATCCTGGGAAGTTGGAGAGTGATTGCTCCAAAAATGAACCAGTCACCTCAGGGAATGTCTTTTCCTTGGAGTCTGTTGCTTCTCTCTCCAGCTCTGATTCTTCATCTAAGAAGCTTTGTCTCTTCTTTTTCAGTCAAACACCAAGTTCAGAAAAGTACTGTTGCTTCATCCATCTGGTTCAGAACAATATCAAGTCCAGGATAGTATCAGCTCCATCTGAGTCATAAGGAGAAATTCAAGGAAACAAAGAGCAAAGAAACAAGAGGAAGAAGAGAGACCCAGAAGAAAAGGATCAGCACAGAGAAGGGAAGAAAGGAGGAAGGACTATGAAGACTCTATTTTTCTGCTTAGCACACTAAATACTAACTGTAGAAAGATCAAAGCAAGAAATGGATTCTATTTTAAAATGAACTGTTTATACATACTAGGAGGGTTGCCAACAGATGTATCTTAATGGAAAGGCACTGAGATGGGCTTTGGGAGGCAGAGGTAGGCCCCTGGACAAGTCTAGAAGCAGAAAGTTGAAAAAAGAGAAATGAACTCACTCTGCATAATAACCTCAGAGGTTATTTGGAGAAGGTCCTCGCAAAAGCTTTTGCAGACTTGTCTCTTTGAGGCAAACTTCCTTTTTCCATTTGGTATAAATTTAGATTATCGTCCCTAGGAGTTGTTAGGACATTGAGTATGTTGAATTTTGCCTGAGGGCTATCCACAAAATTAAAAGACACTTACTCCTTGGAAGAAAATCTATGACAAACCTAGATAGTGTATTATAGAGCAGAGACACCCCTTTGCCAACAAAGATCCATCTAGTCAAAGTTATGATTTTTCCAGTAGTCATGTACGGATATGAGAGTTAGACCATAAAGAAGGCTGGGCACCAAAGAATTGATGCTTTCAAACTGTAGTGCTGGAGAAGACTCTTCAGAGTCCATTGAACTGCAAGGAGATCAAACCAGTCATCCCTATAGGAAATCAACCTTGAATATTCATTGGAAGGACTGATGCTGAAGCTGAAGCTCCAACCACCTGATTCAAAGAGCCGACTCATTTCCCTGATGCTGGGAAAGATTGAAGGCAGGAGGAGAAGGGGACAACAGAGGATGAGATGGTTGGATAGCATCACGGACTCAATGGACATGAGTTTGAGCAAACTCCAGGAGATAGTGAATGACAGGGAACCCTGGCATGCTGCAGTCCTTGGGATTGCAAAGAGCTGGACATGAATGAGTGACTGAACAGCCACCACCCATGGCCACCGGGAATAGAGTTGCAGAGGAAGACAGAGAGCTGAGCAGGTCTACCTTGATGTCACAGTGGCAGAGGCCCCCTCAAATCATGCTTTCAGCTAACATAGAGTGTTTATTATGTTCTAGGTGCTGTTGGAATGCTTTTCCATATTATGAATACAGCCTTAGGAAATAACTATTCCTCCAATGTTAGCAATGGAAAAACAGGTACATGTGGTTAGAGAACACGTCTGAGGTGGCTCAGGTGGCTCAGGCAGCAAGCAGAAAAGCCCAAGCTTGAAGCCAGGCAACCTGGACCTCCAGACACCAGATTTTATCCATTTCACCACATTGTGCCTTTTAAAAAAATTTTATTTGTTAGGCTGTGCCAGGGTCTTAGTTACAGCATATAGGATCTTTAGTTGCACATAGGAACTCTGAGTCGTGGCATGTGGGATCTAGTTCCTTGAACAGGGACCAAACCTGTGTCCCCTGCATTGGGAGTGTGGAGTATTAGCCACTGGTTCACCAGAGAAGTCCCTCCACTGTGCTTTTAAGAGGAGAGAAACTGGAAGGTTCTTCCTCCTTCTTCGCCTCCTGCCTTGTAGGCCTCCTTGCTCTACTTCTTTCAGTCTTGAGTAACATTCCTGCCTCACTCTGACATGGTTATTTGAAAATAAATGCAGCCTGGGAAATGGACTGTTTGGGACTATTATAGTTGAGGGACTTGGAGGAAGGAATTAGCCATGGCCTGTAGGAAGAAGACTGAGGTGCAGGCCTCAGAGAATTAAAGAGGACAGAGCAGGCAGGTGCAGAGGAACACAGCCTTCTCAGTCCCACCGATCCTCTGAATGGCAGCACCCAACTAAGGGAGCACCCAGCTGGGGAGGTGGTTTGCATGAGGAGTTCCGTGCCACGTTCAGAGCTGTATTCTTGACTCCCTACATGATGCCTGGAGCTTAAGCTTGTTGAGTGACTGAGTAAATGAATGAACTAACTCTGTGATACATGCTCTCCTACAAGTTGTTTTTTTCCCCCTTCATTGCATAGACACCTTTCCCTTTTTCTCAAGCTCTTTCCCAGTAACAAAGCGTCTAGAGCAGAGGTGAAAGTATCTGGTTGGTTGGTGGGTTTGTTGTAAAAGCCACATGTCCATTCTATGAGCATCCCTACAAGGACTGGCATCCAACCTTGACTGCGTCCCACCCCCCATTGCTCCATTCCTACCAACCTCACTAGCATTTCCTACCTTGACAGCACAATCCTAGTGAACTGGATGACTTTTCAGTTCACTTGATCAGTAAGTTTTGTACTGTTAGCTCTTTAGAAATAATCAGCCATCATTAAATATTATTTTTAAATTGTTTTTAAAAATTTAATGTTGGAGATCTTCAACCCCAACAAGCCAATTAAGTCTAAAACACCCTTATTAAAGCAGCATAAGGTTGCCTGCCACTTGATCTGTTAATAAATGTTCAATAAATATTTCTTGAATGAAAAATGAGGCAAATGGATCACCATGCAGGAAATTAAAACACCTATGTCCTCTCTTGCTCTGTCATTTACTTGCTGTATGATCTTAAAGCTACTCATACATTGATGGAAAACTATCAAAAAACATTTGTATTATGATTCAAAGTTTGAGATGGGAATGTGGTAGGCAGAATAATGGTCTCCCATCCTCGAGAAAAGATGTCTGCAACCTAACCCTCAGAACCTGTGAATAAATTAGCAAAGGGGAATTAGGGTTGCAGATGGAATTAAGGTTACTATTTAGATGACCTTAAAATAAGATTATTCTGGAGTATCCAAGTGGGTCAATGTAATTACAAGGGTCCTTAAATACGGAAGCGGGGGCAGAAGAGAACCAGAAGGAGATATGCAGACAGAGTGGTCAAAGAGATGCAGTCCTGCTGGTTTGGAAGGAGAAGGAAGGGGTGAGCCAAGGACTATAGGCAAAAAGCTGCCCAGAGAAACAGATTCTCTCCTAGAACTTCCAGAAAAGAATCCAGGCCAGTTCACCCTTTGATTTAAACCTAGTGAGACCCATGTCAGATTTAAAACCTACAGATACATAAGATAATAAATTGCTTTTGTGTTAAATCACTGAGTTAGTGGCAATTTGTTTCAGCAGCTAAAGAAAACTAATATGAAGATTAGTAAAATTTAAAACAATGAAATCCCCAGAGAGAGCTCACTACTTTGATGTTACATGACTAAATTCAATATTTTTAAAATTAGTTAATTTTTTAAAATTACCTAGACAGCAGTCAAGACATGTGCTACTGGCATAAGGACAAACCTATAGATCAACGGAGTAGCACTGAAATAAACCTATACAATCATATAGAAACCACAACAATTCAATATGGGGGAAGGAATAGACTTTTCAATAAATGAAGTTGGGAGAACTGGATATTCACATGCAAAAGAATGAAGGTAAACTCTTATTTCACCCCATGCACAGAAATTAACTAAAAATGGATTAATGATCAATATTTAAGAGATAAAATTATAAAACTCTTAGAAAACTTAGGTGTATAGTTTCAGGACCTTAGACTAGACAATGATTTCTTAAATATCACATCAAAAAGCACAAGCAATCAAAGAAAAAATAGGCAAATTTAACTTCATAAAAAATAAAATATTTTATGCTTTAAAGGACACTAATCAAGAAAATGAAAAGAAACCCACAAAATGGGAGAAAATATTTGCAAATGATATATCTGACAAGAGACTTCAGAATATACAGAGAACTCTTAAAATTCAACAACAGAAAGTCAACCAAATTGAAAATAGGTAAAGGATTTGAATATACATTTTTTTCGAAGAAGGTATACACATGGTTGATAAGCCCATGAAAAGATGTTCAACATCATTAGTCATCAAGGAAAATCAAATCGAGACAAACATGATACACTTTATACTCAACAGAATGGCTATAATAAAAAACACAAATAGTAACAAGTGTCATAGAGGGTGTGGAAAAATTAGTACCCTCATACATGGATAGTAGAAAAGTAAAATGATGCAGCTGCTTTAAAAAGTGGTCTGCAATTCCTCAAAAGGTTAAATGCAGGTTTACTGTGAAAGTGTTAGTCACTCAGTCGTGTCCAACTCTTTGTGACCCCATGGGCTGAAGCCCACCAGGCTCTTCTCCATGGAATTCTCCAGGCAAGAATACTGGAGTGGCTTGCCATTTCCTTCTCCAGGGGATCTTTCCAACTCAGGGATCAAATCTGGGTCTCCCACGTTGCAGGCAGACTTTTTACCAATTGAGCCATCAGGGAAGGTTAAGGGTTAGTGATGGCCTAAAAATTCCATCCCTAGGTATATACCTAAGAAAATTGGAAACCTGTGTCCACATAAAAACTTGTACACAATGTTCATGATGGTATTATTCATAAGAGGCAAAAAGTAGAAACAATATAATCACTTGGTGAATGGATTAAAAAAAGTTGGAACATTATTCAGCCATAAGGAGGAATGAAGTATTGATATATGCTACATCATGGCTGAGGATTCCCTGGTGACTTGGTGGTAGAGAATCCACCTACCAGTGCAGGAAACACAGGATACACAGGTTCAATCCCTGGGTCAGGAAGATTCCCTGGAAGAGGAAATGGCAACCCACTCCAGTATTCTTGCCTGAAAAATCCCACTGACAGAGGAACCTAGCGGGCTACAATCCATGGGGCTGCAAAAGAGTCGGACCTGAGGGATTGAGCACACACACACACACATACACATATACACACAACATGGCTGAACTTAAGAAACATTATGCTAGGTGAAAGGAATCAAGCATGAAAAGGCACATACACATATGATTCCATTTATATGAAATATACAGAATGGACAATTCAAGGAGACAGAAAGTAGTTCAGTAGTTTTGAGTCCTGAGAGGCAGGAGGAATACAGAGTAACTCTTAATGGGTATAGCATTTGGGGGCTAGGGATTCACAGAGTGATTAAAATGTTCTGGAAGTAAATAGTGGTGATGTTTGTGCAATTTTGTGAATATACTAAAAATAGCTGAGTTATATACTTTTAAATGCTGAATTTTATCATATGTGAATTATTCTCAATTAAAAATAACTAGAAACAATTCTGGTAACAACCTGACCAAAAAGTGAGGAGAAAAACTTTCCCTGCTGGTCCAATGGTTAAAAATCTGCCTGCCAATGCAGGGGACACGAGTTCGATCCCTGGTCCAGGAAGACTGCACAAGCCATGGAGCAACTAAGTCCATGCTCCACAACAAGAGAAGCCACTGCAGCAAGAAGGCCACATTCCACAACTGGAGAGTAGTCCCTGCTCACCGAAAACAGAGAAAGCCTGCTTGCAGCAGTGAAGACTTGGTGGAGCAAATAAATAAAAACATAATGAGCAGAAGACCCAAATAGACATTTTTACAGGGAAAACGGAGACAGCCAACAGGCACATGAAAAGATGCTCAACATCATCAATCATCAGAAATGCCAATTAAAAGGACGATGAGGTATCACCCCCACACCTGTCAGAGTGGCCATCATCAAAAAGAACACAGATAACAAATGTCAGGGCTGTGGAGTAAAGGGAACCGTCATACACTGTTGGTGGGAATGTAAATTGGTGCAGCCATTATGGAAAACAGTATAGAGATTTCTCAAAAAACTAAAAATAGAACTACCAAATGAACTACCAGCAATCCCAATCCTGGGTAACATACCTGAAAAAAATGAAGATACTAATTCAGAAAGATACATGCACCCCAGTGTTCATAGCAGCATTATTTATAATTGCCAAGCCATGGAAGCAACCTAAGTGTCCATCAGCAGCTGATTGGATAAAGAAGATGTGGTATATGTACATAAACAATAGAATACTATTCAGCCATTAACAAAGAATAAAATTTTGCCATTTGCAACAACATGGAATTGGAGGGTAAGTGAAATAAGTCACACAGAGAAAGACAAATATTGTATATGACTTCTAAGTGGAATAAAAAAAATAAAACTAATTAGCAAATATGACAAAAAGGAAACAGACTCACAGATATAGAGAACAAACTAGTAGTTACCAGAGGGGTGAGGGAAGGGAGGAGGGGCAAGATAGGGGTAGGGTGTTAAGAGGTACAAACTATAATAAATCAAATAAAACCTACAAGGATATATAGTAGAACATAGAGAGTATAGCCAATTTCTAAAAATAATTATAGATGGAATATAACCTTTAAAAATTGTGAATCACTATGCTGTATACTCTGAAACTTTTATAATATTATATAGCTCAATAAAAATAGCAACAAGGCATTCTAAATATGCCAAGAGGGTTGACATACCATTGTGAAAATACATTTGAGGATATAATCTAACTCAACAAGAGATGATGTCCTGGATCAAAGAGTTAAGTAAAATCTTAAACCTTAAAGGGAAAAAAAGAAGTGTAAAAAAATACCTAGAAACTATTCTGATTTTAGCAAGCCAGACTATATAAAGCTGACCAAAGAAAAGCTAATTATCTCTCTTCTCATTCCTCTTTTAATTGTGCCCTTCCATAATAAAATGTAAATCTATTTACTCGAAATCTTTTCTTTTTGATTTTACATACACAAAAGCACATTAGAGGAATTTTTGTTTTTTATCTTTACAAAAATGAGGTCAGTCTATACTCAGCTTCCTTTCTTCACTTAGCTTCTCAGGGACATCCCACCAAGTCAGTATACATAGATTTGATTTGCATAAAGGTCATACCTTCAATCTATAATTTGCTTTTCCCCTCATCTGATTTTTTTTATTTTTATTGGAGCATAGCTGCTTTGCAATGTTGTATTAGTTTCCACCGTACATTGAAGTGAATCAGCATACGCATCCAGGTATCTCCGCAGAGCAGAGTAGAGTTTCCTGTGCTATACAGTTAAGTCCTCTAATTATTTAAAAATGGTATCACACACACAAAAATGGTATCACAATATATCAAGACATCAGGTTGTACACCTTAAATGTATACAGTCTTTATATGTCAAAGTTATCTCAGTAAAGTTGTTAAACTTTACTTTCTGCTGTTCTTGTTTAAGTTTTTATCAAAGTGTACACATCAGTATATCTCTCAGTGAATTTTCATAATCTGATCACACCCTGTAACCAACACCTCAGATTGAGAAACAGGACATTACTAGAACATATGCATTTCCTATGACCCAGCAATTCTTCTCCTAGGCGTATACCTAAAGAAATGCAAGCACATGTTCACCAACAGACATAACTCAAGTTTGATAACTGTTACTTTCTTGTCACATTTCCCTTAAATCTTAACATATTTTAATAAAAGAAATAAGGCATTGCAGTTCAAGTTGAAATCCTTTTTGCCATCAAATCCCAGATCTACTACCCTCCCCTAGGCCTCTGGTCCCTGAGGCAACCACTTACAGATTGGCTATTTTTATTCCTTTCTTGTACATATTTTTATTCATGAATTGACAGCATTTTCCTGACTCCCAAGTGCAACTGAGCATCTTCTCCTACTTCCTCCTATATGAAGTGCTTTTTCATAAACTGGCTCATTTTTCTATTGTGTTGTCCTTTGTTTATCAATTTGTAGGAGTTTTAGTTTATGAAGATATTTACCATTTTCTGTCATTTTTACTGCAGACATTTTCCCTCACTTTTTTCTTTTCTTTTTATTTACAGTATCTTTTGCCTTGCAAAGAAATATTAGTTTTTATATAGTCAAACATGCCTAGTTTTTCTTTAATTTCTCTCAATTTCCTGTCCTGCTTAGGAAGACCTCCCTATCCACAAGGTTATACAAATATACTGTCATATTTGTTTCTAATGTTCATTATTTTATTTTTTTCTATTGCTATTTATTTGAATTTATCTGAATTTATCTGAAGCACCATTGTTTCAGACAACACATGGGACACATGTGGCTACCCTGGATTGGACAGGGAGAGAGTTTGAAAAACTCTTGAAAAGCTAAACTGAAACCACTTCTGTCTTCAAATCTTTCCTATACAATTGAGGAAGCAATGTATATATAACTAAAAATAATTAGTCCAGCAGCTAGCCTAGCATTTGATATTTTGCTAGCAGGAAGTTGAAAGTTGCTCAGTCGTGACCAACTCTTTGCAAAGCCAACGACTGTAGCCCGTCAGGCTCCTCTGTCCATGGAATTCTCCAGGCAAGAATACTGGAGTAGGTAGTCGTTTCCTTCTCCAGGGGATCTTCCCAACTCAGGGATCAAACCCAGATCTCCCCCATTGCAGGCGGATTCTTTCCCGTCGGAGCTACCAGGAAGTTGAGAAATAGTAACCATTTGATTAAGATGAAATCAGATGAAGACTTCTTAATTGTGAGTTTTTTCCAGTGGTACTTGAAAAATGTGGTAGTCCTGAAACTATCGTAGTTTCTTTACAGGTAATCACAAGACCCAGGTTTGAATACTGAGAATAGCTGAAAACAATTACTTACGTTTAAATACCAGAGAAAGCATTTTTTGGCGTTCGCTATTTCTTTACCAGTGCTGGCTCTCTGCTCTGTCCTCCCTCAAGAGCAATGCCTTTTTAACACCTAAACGGGATGGAGGAAGTAAGATGGCTGAACAAAATTGTTATTGCTCCCACTACTCAGACGCCTACAATATACGTGTTTGATTTCATACTTTCCCAACAAGGACAGAAATACACCAACACCTTTCGCTGAAACAGTCACCTTGAACGAACTTTGAAGAATGCAGAGTTTGGGCTTACTTTGTTAAGCGGTGGCGAACTGTTCCAAGTTTTTGAGGCAGTTTTGTCCTGGCTTACTTAATCTGGCAGCCACAGTGGGATTTTAAACAGAAACTATTTGATTCCGTTCAAATCGTCCCGTAACGTTCCTGCGCGCCCCCCTCCGGCTGATCCCTGCATGATCCGTATTCCTTGCAGCTGCTGCTCAGCCAGAAGTTGACACAGAACTGCTTTCTGAAAGGGAGGGGGAAGTTACTTCTGGGAAAAGGTAAATCATTTAAGCTTTCCTTAGGTTATTTTTCAGTCTTTGGCAGTAGATAAATCAACAACCCATTCAACTCTCCCAGAAAGTTTCCCAGGAATTTATTGAGGTGGGGAAGGGATATTTCGTTTGGACTTTCCTTTTACATCCTTTAAAAAATCTTTCTTTCTTTTTCTTTTTTACTTTAATTTTTTATTTAGCTCAGTTGATTTACAATGTTGTGCCAATGTCTACTGTATAGCAGAGTGACTCAGTTATATTAATGCACATAGATATACCTTTTAAAATATTCTTTTCCATTATGGTTTATCAAAGATATCAAATATTGTCCCCTGTGTTATACAGCAGAATCTAAAAATCTTTCTTGAAGGTGTTTTTTTCCCTTACAGATTAGAGGGAAGCAAATTTAGTGAGAGAACCAGCAACTGGACTGAGACGCCAGGTGCTTGGAATGCCTTGCAAACTTAGTTCTCTTCTCTGGTTTCTTGAGACAGAAAGATGGCCACAGCGTTCTTGTGCTGCCTGACTTAATTTGCAAGGTTAGTCAAATACCCTGCACCACAGAGCGCCCGGGTTAATGATTTACCTAACTAGCGTAGATACCATATGCCACCTCTATACTGCATTTTTTTTCCTGTTTTTCTAAACTAGTCAGCTTTTATACATTGATGACTGGCTTAATGTTGTGTCCCTAGACTGTTCTAGAAAACACGTGTGTATTATGCTCACAGTGCCGCAAGGAGCAAAAGAACTCCCCTTTTTGATAGTACTGTTTCTGATAACCTTGAAAGGAAAAGCTAGTGACCCAGGGAGACAAGATAGCATGTGAGTAAGGTTAGATCATATTGGATCTCAGCTCTGAGGGCCTTTTTAAAGTCAGTTTTTATTGATGTGTAATATACATACAGAAAAGTACACAGAACAGACCATTAATGCTTAGCTTGGTGAATTTCGAAAACGTCACATTCTTGTGTAATGTTCATAGACCATAAAACAGAACGTTATTACAACCCCAAGAGCCCTCATGTCTGCTACCAATCACAAAGCCCCCTAAGTTAATCATATCCTCCCTCTGACATCATAGATTAGTTTCACCTATTTTTGACCTTCTGTAGATGGAATCCTATGTTTTGATATCTGGATTCTCAACTTTTAAGTTTGTGAAGTTCCCCTATGTTGTTGCATGCAACTGGAGTTTGTTCATTCTCATTGATGCATAGTGTTGGGTGGTAGGAGCATACCACAATTTATCTTTTCTATCATTGATGGGTATTGGGGTGATTTCCAGCTTTGGATTATTATGGATACTGCTGCTTTGAGCATTTCTTAAAATATACATTTCTTTTGAGCATGTATCCCTAGGAATGGAAGTGCAGGGTAATACACATACAATTGCATATATACACAAGTATACATATTTTTAAAGTTAGTAAATACCACCAGTTTTCCAAAGGGATTGTATGACTATTTTTACTGCTATATATCTTTGTGAACTTAGTATTTTCTGTCTTTTTAATTTTAGCCATTCTGGTGGGTATGTGGTGGTATTGGGTTGTGGTCTGTTTGGGGTTTTTTTGTAATTTTTATTGAATTATACTATGTATACAAGCATAACTTGTTTTATTTCACTTCATTTTGCTGTACATTGCAGATATTGTGTTTTTTACAAATTGAAGGTTTGTATCAAGCAGGTCTATTGGGGCTATTTTTTCAGATCGATTGGGACTATTCGCTTACTTTGTGTCTCTGTGTCACATTTGGTAATTCTTGCAATATTTCAGACTTTTTCTTTATTAATTTATTTATTATGGTGATCAGCGATCTTTGATGTTACTACTATGATTTGATGAAGGCTCAAATAATAATTAGCATTTTTAGCAATAAATTGTTTTTAAATTAAGGTATATACATTGATTTCTAGGCATAATTCTATTGCACACTTAATAGACTTCAGTATAAGTTTTACATGCACTGAGAAACCAAAAAAAATCATGTTGCACACTTTTTATTTTGAGGTTCGCTGTATTGCAGGAGTCTGGAACCAGATCTGTAATATCTCCAAAAAAAAAAATGCATGTATAGTAGGTGTAGAGTTCATTGAATTTTCTTGAACTAAACCACTATTCCAAAAGTGTCCTCGTGTTCCCTTTCAGTCACTACCATAACTCACACAGAGGGATAATTTCTATGCTGACTTCAAACTCATAGATTAGTTTTGACAGGTTTTGTACTTTGTGTAAATAAAATAATAAAGAAAGCACCTTTGTGTGTCTGATTTTTGTCGCTCAACACCAGTAGTCTACGCAAGTTCTTTCTAGTCATTCCATCTGCTCACTAATACTTGGTATTTTCCATCTTTTTACCTTAGTCACTGTGGTAATGCATTTTAAATTGCTTTCCTGTGATAACTGATATTTTCATATATTTATTGACTATTTGGATCTCTTCTTCTGTAAAATTTGCTCAAGTCTTTCTCCTGTTCTTCTATGTTTGTCTTTTTCTTATTTGTCAGAGTTAATCACTTTCTCATAAAGTTAAACATAGCCTGATCCACTGCCCAACTATTTCTGCTTCTAGGAATTGACTTAAAAGAGATAAAAACATGTCTACAAATTAGTTGTCTATGAATATTCTAAGTAACTTTATTTATAATAGTGGAACATTGGAAATAACCTAAATATCTATTAATGGGGGCTTCCCTAGTGGCTCCATGGCAAAGAATTCACCTGCCAATGCAGGTTTGATCCTTGATCAAGCATGTGTTGGAGCAACTAAGCCTGTGCACTACAAGTTTTGAGCCTGTGCTTTAGAAACCAGAAGCCACAACTATTGAAGCTCCCAAGCCCTAGAGCCCATGATCAGCAACAAGAGAAGTCACTGCAATAAGAAGCCCATGAGCTGCAATTAGAGAGTAGCCCCCACTCTCCACAACTAGAGAAAGCCTTTGTGCAGCAATGAAGACCCAGCATAGCCAAAAATAAATAAATAAAATTACTTTAAAAAATATCCAGTAACAGAAGAATGGATAAACAAAGTAAAGTATATTCATAAAGTATATTGCTGAGTGAAATACTACCCAGCAATGAAAATGAATGGAATACTGATAACATACAACAATATGAATGATTTTCAAAAAGATGCTGAGCCAAAGAGACAAACACCAGTGTACATACTGAATGACTGTATTTATGTAAAGTTCTACAACATACAAAGTTAATCCATGATGAAAGACATCAGAACAGATTGTTTCTGGAGAGGATTGACTAGAAGAAGGCACCAGTAGCTCTCTGGGTTTGGGGGTGTGGTTTATGCAGGTTTATGTGCTTGTCAAAACTGATTAAAATATACACTTCATATCTGCGCATTTTGGGTGTGTGTGCATACACACAAAATGCACTCTTCATATCTGTGCATTTTTCTTTGTGATAATTACACTTCAATTAAAAAGTAATATAGACTATTTCTTATGTATAATGAATCTTCTTTATATAACCCCAAAATGTAAAGGGATGAATTAGGATACAAAACTGGTTATCTGGGGAGAAAGAATTCTAATATTTTTATAAAATGAAGCTAGGAGAAGGAAGGTGAGCTGTTAAATTGAATTATTAGAGACTTAACCTGTTGGTCCAGTAATTAAGAATCCACCTTCCCAATTCGGGGGACATGGATTTGACCCCTGGTGGGAGAACTAAGATCCCACACATCGCAGGGCAACTAAGACCTTGTTGCCACATGCCACAACTACTGAGACTGCCCTCTGTACCGCAAGAAAGAGCCAGAACGGCTAAAAAAAGAAAGAAAGAAAGAAATCATTGTTGTTTTTATTTCTAAAGAAAAGATATATTTTACAAAATTGGTGTCCTTGCTGCCCACTTGCTGAATATGTCAAGTGATTTTTAATAATATTTTTAGCAAGAGTTTCAAAGAAAGAAGAAAATTTACAATTTATCAGTTAATTACTTTCTGAAGTTTTGGTTTTTTTTACCTTTAACACTTCGGCAAATGAGAATCCCTGTTTTTTGTTACTATTATATCTGCTTTTCAAGGGTCGACTTTCAGATTCATATGTGTGTACAATTCTTTTAAAGGAGTCTAGATAAGAATTTTGAAATAGATAAGAAGTTATTACCTAATTTTTATATCGCGTCCAAGATGTAGTGATAGAACCCTTTTGGAAGCAGTAAGACCACAGAAAGCAAAAGTAGAAGCTCCTACCATTTTATGGTAATTTGGTTATTGACTGGGGTTCGTGGGCTCTCTAGTCAATAGAAATTGATAAGAGGCCTGATGAGGAATTCAGGCAAGGTTTTATTAGGACTGCAGCAGGAGCAAGGGAAAAACAAGTAACAGGTCCCCTTGCTCGCTCCCTGAGGCAGGGTGCGGGTGGGGTGAGGAGCGGAGCTGAGCGGGCTCCTGGAGGGAGCTGAGATCTCTGAAGGTCAGGGAGATCCGTGGGGGCGGGAGGGTGGCTTAGGTGGTCTGCCCACCCCTTTGTGGTGCCGTGTGCAGGGGTCACTTGCAGTACCCTGCTCCTGCTCCTGGCACCATGGAAGTGGCAGTTGGGTTTTGGCCTTTTTGTATCTTGTTGTCATAATCTGCCCCAACTGAGAGCACGCATGCAGTTAGTTTTAGTCGCTTGTAGTTTCTTTTTCTGTTATTTTGAAGAAACGGTTGTCTAGGTATGAGCCCTGCAGTTTTAAAAGGTCCCAGGTTCCAGCCTGTCTCAATTTGACTTGTAAAAATTCATCCCAAAGAAAATGTTTATGCAAAGCAAAAAACAATCACTGATACAGCTTTTCCTTATAGCACTGACTGTGATAAATTTTAAAAACTGAAAATAGCCTAAATATCCAGTGTTATGGCTTCCCAGGTCGTGTAGTGGTAAAGAATCCACCTGCCAATGCAGGAGACTCAAGAGATGTGGGTTCAATCCCTGGGTTGGGAAGATCCCCTGGAGGAGGAAATGGCAACCCACTCCAGTATTCCTGCCTAGAAAATTCCATGGAATTTTCCTGTGGAAAATTCTGAAAGAGATGGGCATACCAGACCACCTGACCTGCCTCTTGAGAAACCTTCATAACCCCAGGGAGCTAGATAAACATGTGAATCATTGGGGACTTCCCTAGTGGTTTATTAGTAAGGGCTCTGGGCTTCCACAACAGGGGATGTGGGTTCAATCCCTGGTTCGGAACGAAGATTCTGCATGCCATGCAGTGCAACCAAAATTAATAAAAAAAATTTTTTTAAGTGCCAGCAGATCTCTTGTCTAGTGAGGTTTTTTGTTTGTTTAAAAAGAAAGATTCACTGTGAAAAATGTTAACGAACCATGACAAAGATATAGAGGAAGAGGCATTATCATACATAATTAAACAAAACATGTTAGTCTGTCCTAACAGATTGCAGCCCATTAGTCATTTGTGTCAGTTTTACAGGAAACGTCCATTTAAATTTTCACTGGTGTGTCTCACAAGATTCATTCATTATGGGCTATTCTTCCTATATATTTATATTGAAAACTGCAGCTGACAAAAATATTACAGCACTACATATTTTTAAAAGGATCAACCAAATTAAATCAAATGCCGTGACCTTTGTTTCTCTCCTATAGGCTTATTTTTAAACTATCACTTTATCCTGCCTAAAGCAATTTTTCAAATGGCATGTGGCCTTTCTAATATGCTTCTTTAGAATACCATCATAAAGAGAACTGAGCTACCTACCTTGCATCCTACTCTATAATTTTCTAGCCAATCCTATGAGGGGTGGGGAGGGTGAAGACTACCCCATTTTCTCAATGCATTGTTAGGTCAATTCACAGTAACTGCCATGGCTGTGGTATATAACCCATTCCAAAATAAAGGGGATTTGAAGAGGCAAGCTGTATTAGATAAACTCTTTCAAAGAAAGACAAGAAAATGGACTTTAAAATAACTGAACTAAGAGAAAACAGGCATCTAGAAGTTTGCTTCTAATTATCAGGTCTTTTTAAAGGGTATACACTTGGAAGTGGCCAAACCAAGAGTTTTGGTTACACATATAACACTTTTTTTATTCCTCAAAGGCAACAGTATTCAGAGATAGGGGTAAATTTAAGAAAATAAATCCCAATGTTGTCAGAAGTTCATGTCAAACATTTGAATTAAATATCACTTTAAAAGGCTTTGTACTCCGTGTTAGTTACCAAGAAATATGAAACATAATCATTATTCTCAAAAGACTTTCACAAATAATGACTTTGCTTGAAAGCGTCCCACATTCCATGTTCAGCACTACGTGTGTGTACCTTATACATATATATGAAAACCTCAACACAACTTCCTCAGATAGATATCGCTGTTTCTGTTTTAGAAATGGAGAAATGGAAGCTCAGGGAAGTTAAGTAACTTGCCCACAGTCACACAGCAGGTTCAGTATTGGATATAGGTCTGGAACCTTAACAACTTATGCTTAGAGCCTGAAAATTTAACTATTAAGGCTACCTTCTCCACTGCAAGTTTGATTGAGAAGCAGAACATTTATGTACACAGAGTTGAGATGTACAGATGGGTAAGTTAGAGATTTTGATTTTAGTACTTACTCTGATTTTAGTCGCTTCCTTTGCAACTCATTTTCTTCGTCTATCAAATGAGAATTATAACACATCCAACTTGTATAACCTATCTTATGCAATTATTACAATAATTAATGTGAGTGCTTTAAAGGACAAAGTATTATACAAATAATAAAGTGCTATTTTTTTCCCCTAAAGCAACAGAGGACCTCCATCTGTCCCTGTCTTTGTGGGGTCAAGGTCTGGATTGATATTCTAATTCAACAAATTGAGTATCTTCTGTGGACCCAACAAAAGCTTGGCACTACTTCTCTAAAAGATGTAATCCAGATATGGTCACTACCTTTGTTAGGTGAACAGTCTCAAGTCAAAGACAAACATCAAATAAGTACACAATTATGGGTATAATTTTTAAATTGTATTTTAAAGGAAATAAATACCTTGTCAGAGAATGGATTTGAAGGAAATGTCTTTCATATTGGTTGAGGGAAGAAATGAAAGTATGGTTGACTAAATGGAAAAAGAATTTGAAAAAGAATAGTTACATGTATACATATAACTGAATCACTTTGCTCTATATCTGAAACTAACACAACATTGTTAATCAACTATGCTCCAGAATAAATTTGTTTTTAAACCTGGAGAAAGTATGGTTGATGGTTGATGGTTGATGGTTGAGGGAGTGTGGTGGGTGATTCAGGTAGAGAAGGTACCAGCCCAGGGCTGGAGGGTTAGGGCTCTGTAGTGGGTTTTGTGTTTTATTTCAAGTGGGAAATCATTATTTATTTCAATGGGAAATCATTATTGGGTTAAAAGCAGGGGTCTGGCATCATGGAAGAGTTGAAGGTGTTTGCAAAAGTGATTACAATGATGACACGTGATTTCAGAGCTGGATGAGGTGTCAAAGAAAGGATGGGGCAGCAGGTTGGAGAGAAGATGGCTGGTCACTGAAGTGCAGGACTTGATAAGGTGAAAGGAGTACTCCTGGGGTTAGTTGAGAAAGAGGAAGGATAGGATAGCGTGTTTGAATGAGTGAGGAAGCAGTGAAGCTTCTAGTCCATGTTATATTCATGGGAGCGGGTAGAGATGACAGTAAAGTGTGGCTGAAGAGTGAAGCAAGAGAACTAAAAGGCCAGGACAACTTGACTGACCTGGGAAGAAGTTTCAGCTCAGAGAAGTGTCAAGCTCGAGGGTTTTGTATAGTGCTGACCTCTGCTGGTCAATTTTTGCAGAAGCCCTGAAGCCCAGCTGCTGGCTGAGCGAAACCAGGAGAAACTGTAGCTGCAGGACCACTGACCTTACAGAAATTTAAAAAATGTCAAACGAATGCTATCAACTGTATGCCAATAAATTAGATAATAACCGAAACCAACAAACTCCCAGAAAGACACAAATGACTGAAATTGATTCAAGAAGAAATAGAAAATGGGAATAGACATAAAGAGATTAAATTAGTAGCCAAACCGTATCCACAAAAAATCCTGGGCCCAGCTGGCTTCACTGGTGAATTGTACCAAACATTTAAAGAAGAATTAATGCAAATTCTTAAAAACTCTTCAAGAAAATAGAAAAGGAGGGAACAGGGTGAATTGGGAATATTACCTTGATATGAAAACCAAAGATATCACAAGAAAGAAAACTACAGACCAATATCTCTTATTAATATATATACTAAAAATTCTCAACAAAATATTAGCAAATTAAATTCAACAATTTGTAGGAAGAATTGATTTTACACCAGGACCAGAGGGTCTTAGCCCAGGAATGCAAGGTCGATTTATTATCCAAAAATTAGTTAGTATAGTATACTGTATCAGTAGAACAGAGAACAGAAACCACCACATGAACATCTCAATAGATGCAGAAAAGCATTTCATAAGATTGAACACATTTGTTATAAAAAATTCAACAAACCAGGAATAGAATGGAACTTCCTTGACTTGACAAAGGACATCTATAAAAAATCTACTAACATCAAACTTAATGATGAAATCATGGACTCAGTGGATATGAGTTTGAGCAAACTCCAGGAGAAAGTGAAGGACAGGGAAGTCTGGCATGCTGCAGTCCATGCAGTTGCAGAGTCAGACATGACTTACATTGACTGAACAACAGCAACAGTGAAAGACTGAATGCTTTTCCCTAATATCAGGAAAAAGACAAAATGATGTCACCAGTTTTATTCAACATTGTACTGGAAGTTGTAGTCAGGGCAATTAGACAAGAAAATAAAATATAAAGTGCATCTAAATTGGAACAGGAGAAGTAAAATTATATCTATTTCTAGATAATGTACTCTGGTATGCAGAAAATGCTAAGGAATCCACTAAAAGTTATTAGAAGCAGAAAATAAGTTGAAAAAGATTGTATAATATAAGATCAACATATGGAAATCAATTCTATTTCTATACTTTAGCAATGAGTAAACCAAAAAGGAAATTAAAATCATTCCATCTACAATAGCATCAAATAATAAAATATAATCAGTTCTTGTTATTCACAGTAGTTATGTTCTGTAAAGTCACAATGAACACATAATTAGCATATACTGAACCATTGCTTCTAGGGGAAATACACTGTAAGACTCCTATGAGTCTCTGGTCACGATATTTTCATCAATTGATCAATGCATAATCTTATTTATGTGTGTTTCTGTTTAAAGACACCTGATTTAGTGTATATTGTTGATTCATTAACATTGAACTCATAGCCAACAGCACTATAACTCATGCTTGAATGAAATTTATCTAACATGTCTTTTTCTCATTAGGCACATAAACAGCTTTCTGTGCTCAGAAGCACTAGTCAGTACTTCTGCACTATGATTGGAGACAAGCTAACAATGTGAAATCAAGAGCAAAAAGAACAAAAAATGTGGGAAATGTGGCATTAAGGAGATCATGAAAAAGATACTTGTTTATAGCAGGAGAGCTGAAAAGAAGGCAGGATGTTGCCTTATTTGACTTCAGCTGGGGATGTTCATATCAGGCATTTCAAATGTGTTGCTGCTCTATGCATGTCTACAAATGACTGTTAAAGTGCTATGAGTATTGATTTAGGGATTATAAATAAATTTTAGTGAACAGAAAAATTAACAGATATATAATCCATGATTAATGAGAATAAATTTACCTAAGAATAAATTTAACAACAGAAGAACAAATCCATACTCTGAAAACTACAAAACATTGTTGAAAGAACATTTAATAAATGAAAAAACACTTCAGAGTCATGGATCAGGAGACTTAATGTTGATAACAAATCAATTCTTCTCAAAATGATCTACAGGTTTAACATAATTTATTTCAAAATCTCAGCTTGGTTCTCTGCAAAAACTGACAAACTGATCCTAAAATTCATATGGAAATTCAGAGGACCTAGAATAGTCAAAACAACCTTGAAAAAGAATAACGAATTTGGAGGACTCATGTTTTCAAATTTCAAAATTTACTGCAAAGCTATAATAATCAAGACAGTGTCGTCTTGGCATAAAGATAGATATGTTAATCAATGGAATTTAATTGAGAGTCCAGAAAGAAACGCTCACACTGATGATCAGTTGATTTTCAACATTAATGGTAAGACAATTCAGTGGGGAAGGAACAGTTTTTTGGCAAATGGTGCTGGGACAACTGGATGTCCACACAGAAAAGAATGAAGTTCATTCTCTACCACAAATCACATGCAGAAATCAACTCAAAATCAGACTATAAAACTCTAAGAAGAAAACACAGGCCTAACTCCTTGTGATCTTATATTAGGCAATAGTTTCTTAGATATGACATTTAACACACAAACAAGAAAAGATAAAAGAGAGGCTTATATCTAGAATATATTAGAAGTTATTCTGTTCAATTCAGTTTAGTTCAGTCGTCAGTCGTGTCCGACTCTTTGCGACTCCATGAATCACAGCACACCAGGCCTCTCTGTTCATCACAAACTCCCGGAGCTTACTCAAAACCATGTCCATCAAGTCAGTGATGCCATCCAGCCATCTCATCCTCTGTTGTCCCCTTCTCCTCCTGCCCCCAATCCCTCCCAGCATCAGGGTCTTTTTCAATGAGTCAACTCTTCGCATGAGGTGGCCAAAGTACTGGAGTTTCAGCTTCAGCATCAGTCCTTCCAATGAACACCCAAGTCTCCTTTAGGATGGACTGGTTGGATCTCTTTGCTGTCCAAGGGACTCTCAAGAGTCATCTCCAACACTACAGTTCAAAAGCATCAATTTTTCAGTGCTCAGTTTTCTTCACAGTCCAACTCTCATATCCATACATGACCACTAGAAAAACCATAACCTTGACCAGACGGACCTTTGTTGGCAAAGTAATGTCTCTGCTTTTTAATATGCTATCCAGGTTGGTCATAACTTTTCTTCCAAGGAGTAAGTGTCTTTTAATTTCATGGCTGCAATCACCATCTGCAGTGATGTTGGAGCCCAAAAAATTAAAGTCAGTCACTGTTTCCACTGTTTCCCCATCTATTTCCTATGAAGTGATGGGACCAGATGCCATGATCTTAGTTTTCTGAATGCTGAGCTTTAAGCCAACTTTTTCACTCTCCTCTTTCACTTTTTCAAGAGGCTTTTTAGTTCCTCTTCACTCTCTGCCATAAGGGTCGTGTCATCTGCATATCTGAGGTTATTGATATTTCTCCCGGCAATATCTTGATTCCAGCTTGTGCTTCTTCCAGCCCAGCGTTTCTCATGATGTACTCTGCATATAAGTTAAATAAGTAGGGTGACAATATACAGCCTTGACGTACTCCTTTCCTATTTGGAACCAGTCTGTTGTTCCATGTCCAGTTCTAACTGTTGCTTCCTGACCTGCATACAGGTTTCTCAAGAGGCAGGTCAGGTGGTCTGGTATTCCCATCTCTTTCAGAATTTTCCACAGTTTATTGTGATCCACACAGTCAAAGGCTTTGGCGTAGTCAATAAAGCAGAAATAGATGTTTTTCTGGACCTCTCTAGCTTTTTCGATGATCCAGCGGATGTTGGCAATTTGATCTTTGGTTCCTCTGCCTTTTCTAAAACCAGCTTGAACATCTGGAATTTCACAGTTCATGTATTGCTGAAGCCTGGCTTGGAGAATTTTGAGCATTACTTTACTAGCATGTGAGATGAGTGCAATTGTGGGATAGTTTGAGCATTCTTTGGGATTGCCTTACAACTTAATAATTAAAGATAAGCAGCCCAATTAAAGGACTTCCCAGGTGGCACTAGTGGTAAAGAACCTGCCTGCCAACGCAGGTTAGACATAAGAGACCCAGGTTCGATCCCTGGATTGGGAAGATTCCCTGGAGGAGGGCATAGCAACCAACTGCAGTATTCCTGCCTGGAAAATCCCTTGGAGAGAGGAGCCTGGTGGGCTGCAATCCATGGGATTACAAGGAGTCGACATAACTGAAGCAGTTTAGCATGCAGGCAGCCCAATTAAAGGGCTTCCCAGATAGCGCTAGTGGTAAAGAATCTGCCTGCCAAGTAGAAGATTGGGGCTCAATTCCTAGGTTGGGAAGATACCCTGGAGGAGGGCATGGCAACCTACTCCAGTATTCTTGCCTGGGGAATCCCTTGGACAGAGGAGCCTGGTGGGCTACAGTCCATGGGGTCACAAAGAGTTGGACATGGTTGAAGCATCTGGACACAGGACAGCACAGACCAATTAAAATGAGCAAAAGATCTAAATGGACAGCTCTCCAAAGAAAATGCACAAATGGCCAATAAACACATGAAAAGATACTCAACATCGTTAGTGAAGTCATTCAGTCATATTCGACTCTTTGCGACCCCATGGACTGTAGTCTACCAGGCTCCTCTGTTCATGGGATTTTCCAGGCAAGAGTACTGGAGTGGGTTGCCGTTTCCTTCTCCAGGGGATCTTCCCGACCCAGGGATCAAACCTGGGTCTCCAGCATTGCAGACAGAAGCCTTACCATCTGAGACACCAGGGAAGGCCTTCAACATCATTAGCTATTAGATAAATGTAAATAAAAATCATAATGAGATATACTGTGATAAAAAAGACAAATAATAAAAAGTATTGTCAAGAATGTGGAGAAATGGGAGCCCTCATACATTGCTGGTGGAAGTATAAAATGGCATCTTACTTTAAAAAACAGTCTTGCAGTTCCTTAAAGCTTATACATGAAGTTGCTGTGTGATACACCAATTCCACTCTTAAGTATTTATTAATACATAAAAGAAATGAGAAATAAAAATATATGTTTACCAAACTTGTACTTATATACAAAAACTTGTATGTAAATATTTATAACAATGTTATTCATAGTAGTCAAAAAGCTGAAATTTCTAGCAAGTGATGAATGGATAAGCAAAATGTGGTATACCCATACAGTAGAATTATTTAACAATAAAAAGAAATGAAGCCTTGTTATGTGCTACAACATGGATGAAATTTGAAAGCATGCTAAATGAAGGAACTTAGTCACAAAGGGTCATGTAACATATGATTCTGTTTATATGAAATGTGCAGAAGAGGTAAAAACTATAGAGATAGAAAGTATATTAGTAGTTGCCTAGTTCTGGGGGGAAATGGTGGAACTGGGGGTTACACATAAGGGGTATAGGGTTTCTTTTGGAGATAATAAAATATTCTAAAATTAATTTTGATGGTGGTTGCACAACTTGCTGAAAGACTAAAAGCCATAGAATCATACATTTTATTTATTTGAATTGTACATTTTAAAGAGGTAGATAGCATATTATGCAAATTATATCTCAACAAAGCTGTTTAAAGAAAAAGCAAATGAGTTACAATTTTCTAAAAGGAAATTGATTAAAGGATAATTTAAAATAACAAAGGTAATTTTACCTAAAAGACTGTGGAAAGATTTAAATTATCATTTAATCCTGTAAGATGTTTGAACAATGAGGATATTAAAAATATTGATAATGATATTTCTGCTTAATTATTATTTTCTCCTCTCACTTTTTCCTTCTCTCAACAAATTATGTTTTTATGTCTTTGAATGTCTCATACTACATTGATTTCAAAGTTCTTTTTACTTCAACTAAAACTCTATGAAAAATGGACATAGAAGCAAAAGAAAACATAGTTATTTCATTATATACACATATATAATTTTAAATTGTTATACTAGGTCTCCATCATTTAATTCTACAACCTATGATGTATACAAAAGTCTGTTTATCACTTGTTTTGTCTCTAAATTGGTTTTTTTGCTTGTTTGTTTGGTTTTTTTCCTAAATTGGTTTCTTAAGGGGAATAAGAACACTAGATAGTCTATTGAAGTAGAGGAAATTATTTTTTAAAACCTGTTGTACTGTCTGAGAATTAAGTATTTGTCTGCTTTGTTAGACCTAAATTCTCTAGCTAAATTATGTCTTTTTTTATTTCTAAACTGTCAGTAGTAATTGTCACAATTCCAGAGTTGTTAACAATTTGGCTGTGCTTTAAGTAAGCCTTTTTATTCTAAGTTTATTTATATCTCTTCCTCTGGCTCTAATAACACTTGAGAATTTATGTATACTTTCTTTTATAATGTGCTCTAGAAACCAAAACTGAGACTAGGAAAAACTTATGAAGCAAATAATGTTTTTTCTGTGTTTAAACCTTCTGTAGTTATTACATGTCATATTCTCAATTCACCCCACCACTGAGGTTTAGGTCTCCGTGATTTTGGCCAGGACCTTCAGGCATTAGGAACAGTTGCAGCATCTATTAATACAAGGAAGGAATGGAAAGGAAGAAAGGCAGTGATGAAAAGCACCTTCATCACTTGGAAGTTGGAAAGCATGTTCTTGATGGACTCTGAAAAGACAATTACTGAAAATGACTGAAAGGCATACTCTCAGCAACATGAAGTCCTATCTCTTCACACAGGAACTAAAAGCATCAACCTGAGCGACAGGAAACATAATAAAAGAAGAAAAGCCAACCAAGGTAAGAGAAAGTGTGCTAAGCAGTAGAAACACAGAAGATTAGAAATGGCCAGACAAAAATGCAGAACCCAGAGGGCTACCAATGGAGAACAGAGGCACGTAGAATCAGGTAGAGAGGGATGTGAACAAGTGAGGGGGCAGCTTGGATGATGAGAGTGACCCCAGAATGATGGCGGAGAGAAAAAGGGACAGGGATCCCTAGACAGCAGGTGGACAAGCCCATGGCTCTGGGGAGGATATGGAGATGAATGGGGTGGGGAGGATTATTGTATATTCTCTGATGCTTTCAGCTCCAAAAAGGGGCAACTCCACAGTTTGGGTCATGTGGGGAAAAGCAGGTAAGGGAAAGGTTTATAGAGAGTTGTGAAGCACTGAATTGCTCATTCCTAATTCTAACATTTTCTTTATCATACAATTCCTACTTCCTGTCCTGCAGGGGATGGGAACAGCATAAACAGATGTGCAAAGACCGGAAATTGCAAGGTGTACTGGGGGAGAGGGAGTAGGTGACTTTAGTTATAATGGATGATTCATACAGGGGAGCTGTGGCAGAAAAGTCTAGAAATCGGGGCAGAGTCAGATTGTGAAAGTCCTCAGATATCGGGATAAGGAACTGGGCCCCAGCAAGGGGAAAACATGGGTTTTCTGGAAGGATCTAAAATAATAAACATAATATTTTAGAAAGATACTTCTAACAGTGAAAGGCAGAAAGGAGGGAGAGATCAGAGGTAAGAACATGAGTTAGAAAACTAAGGTGCTTGTAGTTCAGAACAAGGTCTCAGAGATGTGTGTATAAAGCAATTCTGCTTCTGGGTATTTACATTCTAAGGAGATAATTATGTGTACAAGGAGTTAACTACTAAAGATACTTATTACAATGTTCTTATACAAGATGTATGAAAAAAGTGAAAGTGAAAGTCGCTCAGGCGTGTCCGACTCTTTTCGATCCCATGAACTCTACAGTCCAGGGAATTCTCCAGACCAAAATACTGGAGTGGGTAGCCATTCCTTCTCCAGGGGATCTTCCCAACCCAGGGATTGAACCCAGGTCTCCTGCATTGCAGGCTGATTCTTTACCAACTTAACCACCAGGGAAACCCACAAGATGTTTCAAAAACTTTTTTTTTTTAAGGCTGTACAATGCAGCATGTGGAGTCTTAGTTCTGGGACCAGGTATCAAACCTGTTGGGCGTGTAGCATCTTAAGCACTGGATGGCCAGGGAAGTCCTTCTAAAAGTACTTTGTTAAAATAAATAAATAAAAATAAAAGTACTTTGTTGTTGCTGTTTAGTTGCTCAGTCGTGTCTGACTCTTTTGCAACCCTGTGGATAGTAGCCTGCCAGGCTCCCTTGTCCATGGGATTTCCAAGGCAAGAACACTGGAGTGGGTTGCCATTTCCTTCTCCATAAGTACTTTAAAGAGCGTCTTTTTGCAGCTAAATCTGTGCATACATTCTTCATTATTTAATAAAGTTCTATCTATAGATTAAAAGGGGCTTCCCTCATAGCTCAGTTAGTAAAGAATCTGCCTGCAATACAGGAGATCCAGGTTCAATCCCTGGGTCGGGAAGATCCCCTGGAGAAGGAAATGGCAACCCACTCCAATATTCTTGCCCAGAGAATCCCGTGGACAGAGGAGCCTGGCAGGTTGCAGTCCATGGGGTTGCAAGTGTCAGACACGACTTAGTGACTAAACCACACCACATAGATTAAAAACCTCCAACTTTGCTAATGAAAATGAATCGCTATGATTTTTCTTAGATCCACACTCCTAAAATGACTCACAAAGATATAGCTATATAGACACACACACACACACACACACACACACACACACATTCAGAGGAGGGTGAGAATTTGCCCTCCTCTGAGGGCAAATTACATCCCCTCCTCCTCAGATGGGATGTAAGGGACAGTTACCTAACTATTCATATCTATATCTCATCTCTACACTGCACTATAACTTCAGTGAAAGTAGAGACACAATACTATCCAAATGAGAAATTTTTAAAGTCTTCAAAAAATTTTTTTCACTCATTAGGCCAGTTCTGACCCAATTCCAGTGATCACCCAGTCCCATGCAACTGGCTTCTAGTTAGGCTACCTACACCAATGATGCTGCAAACAAGAGAGAATTACACTAATCGAATTAAACCCATGAGTGCTACCTCGGCGACAGAGGATGAGATGGTTGGATGGCATCGCTGACTCAATGGACTGGAGTTTGAGCAAAGTCCGGGAGTTAGTGAAGGACAGGGAAGCCTGGCGTGCTGCAGTCCATGGGGTTACAAAGAGTCACACATGACTGAGAGACTGAACAATGAGCGCTCCCTAGAAACTGGGGATGGGGATCCACCCATATACCCTCTCAGGTCTTGTAGCTGCTACATTATTTATAAGGAGTGGATGGATGTTGGTAGAATGAATATCCTAAAGATGAAATTGAAGCCTATGACAGCAGAATTCAAATGTCAAGAGAAATTGCATCGTATTGCAATGAAAGACTTTGCAGACATGATCACAGAACTGCTAACAGTCAACTGAAAAATCTTAAAGAAAAGATGAAATACCCAAAGACTAGACATATGTAGGCAGTATTATAAAATGATAGGGAATGGTGAGGGGTAAGTGGGGGATCAATTCTTGTCAACTAATACAGCAACTTTAAGACAGAGTCCTGAGTGTCAGTGAGACATTTTTAAATACTACAGTTCTGTGCTCGCTTCGGCAGCACATATACTGAATACTACAGTTCTCGATGACACAAGTGACTGGATTGACAGACTCCAAGTTACACTAAACAAGTCAGCAGTAATTACAAGGTAATTACATAGTGAACAGCTGTTGCTTTGGTTTCCCCAGCATCCATTCCCCATTCTTCTGGGAAAACACCATGCCAGAACATCCCTGGAGAGCCACCTCTTGGTTCTCAATCGTGTGGTTGGAGCACTGGGCGTGCTCCCTAAGTCAACAAGCAATGCCCGTCTCTCTGGTCCAGCAACTGGCACAAATCTGGCCAATCAGAATGAGGATCAAGAATTTTTTCTTTGGCTCTTGGAGTAAAGAAGCTCTTTCTTTCCTTCAGGATTTGAAGCAGAAAAGATGTTGGAAAGAGATGCAGCCCTCTTTTGGGCACCACCGATCTGGGGGTGGAGAAGGCAGCAGGGGAGTCTGAAACTGCATGATGCAGAGATGATGTTGTATGTATCATATCTAGCTATATCAGGAAATTTATTTCTTTGAATTTTTCAGCTATAGGAGCTATAATATATATACTAATATATATATACTATATACTATTATATATATAATATATATACTAATATATATATACTATATATATACTACTACTACTACATATACTATATATACTACTATTATATATACTACTTTATATATGTATAAAGTATATATAAAATATATACTTTCTTATTTTTTGTATTCTTGATGCTCTGGCATTTGGGGCCTTTATCCTGGAGAGACTTTCCCTCTCAGGGCTAGCTAATTCTTACAGATAGCAAATGATTCCCCTCCCCTCTCCCATACCCAGAGCGTGCCTTTGACATGCAAATCAAAGAATCCAGAACCAACCTCTCCAATTATTTTCTTTATCAAACTCTCATGCATGAAACCAGTATTCCCCCTGCCCTAAATCAATCCAGGGCCAGGACCAGCTAGAGACCATCCCAGAGCCCAGAGCCTACTGCAATGAATCAAACTCTATAATCCTAAACTGACTCAGGTACCTACCCTATTTCACTCATTCTTTCCTATCAAAACCCTTTTAAAGGCTCTGGACCACATTCTCCTGCCTTGATCCTCTCTGCCCCCTGACCAGCCCTGGTCCTTCCCCAAATGGCCCTGTGTGATAGGCTGGCCCTCAAGTTTCTAAGGATCTATGAGTATAAACTTCTTTTATGACAATCATTTCCAAGTGGGTATGTCTTAGCATACCTGATTAAAACAAGTCCAGGGTACATTTTTAAACAGAAGCTAATAAATTCCTTTATTTTTAAAAAGACAGATTTAGATTTATTATTTTTAAAAAGACAGATTATCACCCTTTTAAAAGCATTCAGTGGGCCTTTTGCTGATGATCGCTGAGCCGTCAAGAAAGGGCAGAGTGAAAACACTGCTTTTGGGTGAAGCGGCAGCATGTTGTGCTGTTTTGCTTCAATCGGTGGTGTGACAAGGTGTTAAAAAAATAAATAAATAAAATAAAATAAAATAAAAAGACAGATTAATAAAAAATTATTTAAATTAAAAAAAATTCCTTTATTTTTAAAAAGACAGATTTAGATTTAGATTTAGATTTAGATTGCTTTTGTTATCAGTGTTGGTGGAAAATCAAATAACAATCAAGCTAAGAAGAAAAAAAGAATTTTATTTGCGCTATAATGAGGCTTCTAACTCTGAAACAGATTCTCGGGAACTCTGAGAACTGGCCACTGGTCAGCAATTAAAAATGCAGTTTTATACATTTTTGAGACAAAGAATTTATGCAACATATTGCCATTGTACATAAAGTTCATTAAAAAATGTTTTGGTCGGTTGTACAGGTACAGAGCAAGCCTTTGGTCAATGTGACCCCTATATGGGATAAAAAAGAAATTTTAACCTTAAAGTAATAATGCTGGTGTCAGAGGAAAGAGACCATTTTTCTCGAAGGTTGATTACATCCTTCTGTTTTGAGGTGGTCTGGTTAATGTAAAATGCAGATTCATGTTATATGCTGGGAAAGGCCTACCACAAAGGGGGCATGTTATTTATTTTTTTCTTTCTGTCTTAGTTTGATTGTCCTACCACAGACAAATCTGTGATTTTACTTCAGCACTGTGTCAGAAAAAGTCCTAACTGATACAAATAATTTTATTATACTGTGGAGGCCTCCTGTGACTTTTTGGTTGTCCAACATACACCCATTTCCCTTTCTTTTGGTGACCTCACTCTGGTATCCTGTTAGAAATTCTTCCTGTTTTTTGTCCATGTGCAGCAAATGGGTGCCTTCCCTCCATCAGGAGTTTATCATGTGATCAGGACCAGCCAAGTGTTGGAATTCCATTCCCTGGTCACAGTGATTGGTTCAGAGGAGGTAATTTGGCCAAATTTGCCTTCACAATGAGTCATGGGAAAGGACTTCTTTTCAACTGACTCTGAACCCAGAATAATATAAGATGGAGAACTGTTGACACTGTCTTACCACCTCAAGGTAAAAGCTTGCCTGATGATATAAAGCCAACACAACAGAAATGTAACCAAAAGATGGGAAAAGAGAAGTTGAGTCCCGATGTCACTATCTGAGTTCCTGTCACATGTGCTTGAAGTTCACACCTACACTTTCAGTTACATGAGTCACCTAATTCCAAATTCTTTAGGGACACCGTTGTCACTCTCACCAGAGGAAATTCCAAAGGCTTTAGGCACTCCAAATATATGTTTTTATAAATCACAATTGTTGTTCTTCATCGTTCAGTCACTCAGTTGTGTTCAACTCTGTGACCCCATGGACTGCAGCACGCCAAGCTTCCCTGTCCTTCACTATCTCCTGGAGTTTGCTCAAATTCATGTCAATTGAGTCGGTGATGCCATCCAACCATCTCATCCTCTGTCGTCCCCTTCTCCTCCTGCCCTCAATCTTTCCCAGCATCAGGGTCTTTTCCAACGAGTCAGCTCTTTGCATCAGGTGGCCAAAGTATTGGAGCTTTGGCTTTAGTATCAGTCCTTCCAATGAATATTCAGGGTTGTTTTCTTTCAGGACTGACTGGTTTGATCTCCTTGCTGTCCAAGGGACTCTCAAGAGTCTTCACCAGCAGCATAGTTCGAAAGAATCGATTCCCCAGTGCTAAGCATTCTTTATGGTCCAACACTCACATCTATACATGACTACTGGAAAAAACACAGCTTTGACTATCCAAACCTTTCCTTAAAGTGTATCTGTAGTGCCTTATATTTTAAAAGAAAGAATGAATTCATATATTGTTTGTGTAGTTAATTATTAATTAAAACCAAAAAACCACAGAATAAAAAACATCAGTAGTATTTCATCATGGAAAGAACTCACACTTCAAATCAGATTAGGGTCTGAATCCTGTTGTTCCTATCAAGTATGAAACTTTAAATAGTTGATTTTAACCCCGTTTAGTCTCACTCCTCTCTCTTTTTAACTCTAAAGTAAACGTTTTATTTTTATTAATTTTTAGTGGAGTGTAGTTGATTTACAGTGCTGTGTTAGTCTGTTATCAGTTATAACAGTGAATCGGTTATACATTCACATATAATCACTTTTTTATTTTTATTTTTAATCAGTTAATTTTTTTTAGTCTCACCATGCAGCATGGGGAATCTTTTTCCCCCAACCAGGGAACTGAAACCATACCTCCTGCAGTGGAAGTGTGAAGTCTTAACACTGGACAGTCAGGGAAGTCCCATCTGTGCTTTTTTAGACTTTAATCCCATAAAGATAATCTCACTTCTCTTGACTGTAAAATACGTGATTATAGTACCTATCTCATAAGACTGTTATGAAGATTTAGTTAAATTAGATAATGTATTAAAAGGCTAAGTATAGTGTATGGCAGAAAGGGCTGCTCAATAAATAGTAGTAAGCTACTGTTCCTACAAAGAATGAAATTTTTAGTATTTAATGTATTTAGACCTTCGATTCCTCTCAACTTCCAATAAATGGACTAGTGCTCATTTTCAGATAAAATATCATGCTGTAACATGCTTAGTGATCTCATTCCATGCTTCCTAACTGAGTAATAGGTTACGCTTTGGGGTTGTACAAAGTTGACACTCACAAATCCTTAGTAAACTCTTTTCCTTGAGGTCCTCGAAATTTACAAAAATATCTATAATGCTTAACAAAGCCTTTTTCTACATCAGTGTCATTGTTAGACCAAATCAACACAAGAAAGCATCCTTGTACCAAAGTCTTACCCACAGAGCAATGATCAGGTCTTAAGAATGCCAAAACAGGTTTGAACAGGTCTGTTTCTCTGTGGCAACTTTATGTTCCAAGATGAAATCTCACACAGATTTTCAAAAGAAACTCAAGCTTTCTGTACTGTGTGATAAATGAAGGTGCCATATCATGAAAATTAAGTCAGAGGTCTCCAAGACAAGTTAGTCCACTTTAGCACACTTGGTTTTTCTGCCATTTTTGATGTCTGATCTATCATCAACGCCAACATTCTCCCAGGTGCCAACATGTCGAATTTCTCGTTACAGTGCAAATTCAATTCAAGAGTAATTTGCACTTATCTGTGTGTCAAGTATCTATGTTTACCTGAACACATATAGAATGATCACACTTCTAGAAATGTTAATAAAGGTTGTGGGGTGAACATGATGAATCTTATTCTGATAATAAAGGAGAAAAAAGAAACATGGGAAGGAGAATAAGGAACAAGTATATGACATGAGCCTATCTGATCATCTTAATGCTCACTCAATGAAAAAACAAAAGGGAAGATGAATTTCACTATTATAACTGTGATTTGTAAAAGCTACTACTAATAATGCCTTCTATAAATTAACAGAGTAGTACATTTATTGGGAGCAAAAAAACAAATTGAACTCTATAAAATGAGAAAAATTTGAAAAGTCTGATCAGGATCACAAAATTAAAACTTCTAAGTGAAGACAAGAGCCCAGATATTCTCATTCATGGTTCGGGATGCTTTCCAGTAGATTCATTATTCCATGATATAACTATATCCATTATTCCATCATTTAACTTCTCTGCACCTCTGTCTATTCATCTTTAAAAGAAGAGACTGGGACTTCCCTGCTGGTCTAGCAGTTAAGAATCCACCCGCCTGTGCAGAGGACACAGGTTGGATCCCTGGTTGGGGAAGATTCCACATACCTCAGAGCAACTAGGCCGGTGAACCACAACTATGGAGCCAGCGCTCAACTACTGAAGCCCCAGAGCTGTAAAGCCTTGCTCCCCAACAAGAGAAGCCATCACGATGAGAAGCCTGCAAACTGCAACTAGAGAGCAATCCCCACTCGCCGCAACTAAAGCCAGCATGCAGCAAAAGAAGGGCGTGGTAACGTTTGAAGGTAATCATGGGCATCTGAAGGGTGTTTTCAATGTTCTGCCAAAACCAGCAATGTCATTATCTTGTATAATAGAGACACTGATTATTTCAGGGTGTGCCACAACAGTTATTGGAACATGTGGCAGTCACCAAATCGAACACATAGAGGATGTGCTCTGTCCGGCAACAGCTCAGAGCAATAGCCAAAATTTAAGCAACAAAGTGTACTCCCTGGGCTCCATGTGCTGGGAAGGTTGCGAACCACTGGGCTAGACCACGACGTCGCTTTAACAGTGGCAGAAAGAGAGTTACCTCCCTGCTCTCTCCTCTCGCTATCTACACCTTCTCTAAAAGCCAGGACTAGCACATGAGTCAGGGGATGAGCCCGGATGAGTCAGGGCTCATGGCTTCTTCTGAAGGTTGTAGGCGAAGACCTCAGCTGGACTCATAAAGACCAGAATTCAGATAAGATGAGATCCCAGGAGGGCAGAAGCAACAGCCCTTAGGCCTCCAGGCCAACAGAAGAGGCCTGTTTTTATCTCCGTAAAGTCACTTATTTTTTATTGCAGACTAGTTGTTAAGCTTCAAGACCCGAGCAGCTTGTGACTATAGTTCATGCTGTTCTACAGCTGCTGCTGCGGGATTTGGCCACGGAACCTATTCCTTTTTCATCCTTCATTAGAAATTTAAATCTATCACTGCCTCCACAAGCTTTGTGTTTCTTCTCTTTTCACTAGCAAATTATTAACATAAGATTTTAATCACAGTATGGCGGTAACAGAATAGATATTAAAATATTTAGGTTCAAGATATGTAAATTCTGAATTTAGTCAGATTTAATACATTTTATGTAGATAATTCAAATGATTCTGGAATTGAAACTTGCCATTCTGAGAGTTTTCTGTCAGTGATGACGGATCATTTGGAGGTTGGGAGCTTACATTTTGATGTTGGATTCTAATGTCAGGCACTCTTTTCCCCCTAAATCATGTGAACAGAGAAATTCAATCCTACTTGGTTATTTTAAAAACTTTTTAGTGCTGCTGGACCCTTTTTAAAAAGTCATCTATTAATAGTTTAATTCTGAGAGCAATGACAACCTCAAGCAACTACATGAAGGAATGACCCTCACAAACATAATGTTGAGCAAAAGAAACAAGGCAAAAGAATATACATTCTAATCATTCCATTTATATAAAGTAAAAAATAAGTGTGTGCTGTGTGCTCAGTCCTGGCAGATTCTTTTGCGACCCTATGGACAGTAGTCTGTCATGCTGCTCTGTGGAATTTTCCAGGCAAGAATATGGAGCGGGTTGTCATTTCCTACTCCAGGCAATTTTCCCAACTCAGGGATCGAAACTGGGTCTCTTGCGTTTCCTGCATAGGCAGGCAGATTCTTTACCACTGAGCCACCAGGAGAACACCACCCCCCCCACCCCCACCCCCCGCAAACAGGCAAAATTAATCTATAAAAGCTTAGTAAGGTTTTCCTTTGAAGTGCGGAAGTGGGGCAGTGATGGAGAGGAAGTGTAGGGGCATTTTCCGGGGTTCCTGCAATAGTGTAATTCCTGACCTTGCTGTGGTTATGTAGCTGTGTTTACTTAGTGATAGTCTTGAGCCAGAAAAGCACCATTTGCGCACTTTTCCTTTTTTTGGCTGAACCAGAGATGGAACTTGAGCCCACTGGAGTGGAAGCACAGAGTCCTAACCGTCGGACCACCAGGGAAGTCCTGTGCCCTTTTCTATCTGTGTATTATATATAGCTCAGTAGAATTTAGAATTTATTTTAAAGTCTACACATTTATTTAAACATTAATTTTTAATTTCATGGGAAATACATGAAAATATCCTCTGTAAAACAATAACAACAACAACAAAAAACTAGAATATTTTAGTTAGAGTAAGTCCTTTTGGGTCCCTTTCAAATCTTATATTCTCCCAAGAGGATATTGGTTTATCCTTTTTACATACATTATCTAAGTAAGGACATATAGAAAATATATAGAATCATTGTATGTGTCTTTAAGTTCTGTGCTCTATTTAAAACTGTCTGAATTAATAGACTTCATATTGCCTCTTTCAGTAGTACAGAGTATCAACAATATCTCTAAGAAACTTCCAATAATTGTCATTAAAATTATATACCATTTTGTACTACACTGTATAAACAGTTTTTTATCATATATGTATGCTTACTTTTATATGTGTTCTACATGTGATATGTATGTTATTATAGTATAGATCTATATACAACGTGTAGTAAAACCTATACAACAAAAGAGTCATTGTGTACCTGTCAGTTAGCAAGCCTCATGGACAGAATTAAACCTGGAGATAGAAGCATATAAGAATCAACAGTAAGTGGCTAGCATAACTTTCAAGGTAAGCAGAGAAAAGTTTGAACAGAAGTTTTACCATTTACAGAAAAGTGAACTTGACTAGTTAATTTACTGAGCTTTAGCTTCCTCATTTGTAAAAATGGGACTAACAATACCTGTATATCAAGAGTGATGTGAGGACCAGGTGAGAAAACGCATTCAAGAGATTGAGTGGTTTGCTCAAGGAGAGAGCCTGGAAGCAGGGGGACCAGGTTTTAAATCCAAGTCTTTTTGATGCTGGATCTTTAGACCTTAACTTCTATACTATCCTGCCACTAAATTGGCCCCCATGGCTAACTTCCTCAGTCTTATAGTCTTAATATGTTAGAATATCCTCTTCCTAACTTAGGAAGAATACAAACATTTATTCATCCATCCATCCATCCATTCATTCATTATTTTATTTACGTATGCCAGAAATCTCAGCTTTAATTGGTGATGCAAGACTCACCGTTTAGGGCCTGGAGTTTGCTCAATGACAGAATTAGAATATTTGATAGAAAGAATAGCCTGTGGATTGGAAGGAAGACTGACTGAATGGATGAGTTCAAGTTTTAGTCCACCATGAACAGTAGGATAGTTCGCCCCTCAGTGAACTGCTCTAATTTTTATACTGAAAGTTAAAAAACCCTCACAAACGTTTATTGAGATACACAGGTACCATGCAATTCACTTGTTTTAAGTATATAACACTATACTGTATTATAGTCAATTATATGTCAACGAGAGCTTCCCTAGTAGCTCAGCTGGTAAAGAATCTGCCTGCAATGTAGGAAACCCTGGTTTGATTTCTGGGTCAGGAAGATCCCCTGGAGAAGGGTTAGGCTACCCACTTCAGTGTTCTTGGGATTCCCTGGTGGTTCAGATGGTAAAGAATCCACCTGCAATGCAGGAGACAAGGGTTCAATCTCTGGGTTGGGAAGATCCCCTGAAGGAGGGCATGGTAACCCACTCCAGTATTCTTGCCTGGAGAATCCCCATGGCCAGAGGAGCCTGGTGCGCTACAGCCCATGGGGTCACAAAGACTCAGACACGACTGGGCGACTAAGCAGCACAGCATATCTCAATGAAATTAGAAAAAACACTATAATAGTAGGGTTGTATAACCATCACCACAAGCAATATTAGAACATTTCATTATCTCAGAAAGAAACCCCATAACCATTAACACTCACTCCCCGTTTCTCTACTTCTCCCCCACAAGCCACTAAACTTATTTAATCTATCTTCTGTGTCTAAAGATTTGCCTATTTTGGATATTTCATATCAGTGGAATCACACAATATGTGACTTTTTGTCTCTGGTTGCTTTTTTTAGTGTAATGTTTTCAAAGTTCACCCATGTTGTAGCATGTAGCAGTACTACCCTGCTTTTTTGGCTGAATAATAATCTATTATATGGACATCCACTGCAGGGGGCACGGGTTTGATCCCTGGTGGGAGAGTTAGGATCCCATATCTCACGGGGCTTGGCCAAAAGAAAGAATGTTAAAAAAATTTAAAAATAAATAAAATGTCAAGTAAAACTGTAAGTCATATACACGTGATGCCTATGAGAAGCTTCCCTGATGGCTCAGTTGGTAAAGAGTCTGCCTGCCGTGTGGGAGACCCATGATTGATCCCTGGGTGGGGAAGATCTGCTGGAGAAGGAACTGGCAACCCACTCCAGAATTCTTGCCTGGAGAATTCCACGGATGGAGAAGCCTGGTAGACTGCAGCCCGTGGGGTCACAGAGTCGGACACAACTGACACTTTCACTTTCACAATGCCTATGAGATTGGTTTTCTTGATTTAAAGAAACACTTAAGTAGTCTAGTTTCAAAACTATAACTGTTTAACTTGAAAGCAAATACAGTGACTAATTAGGTAAAAACCTCTTAGCTTTGAACATGAGAAATTGTGGGTCAGGCAAACTGTACTTGATTGTTTTTTGGTCCAATCTGGCAACAACCACTGATGGCTGCTTAAACTCCCATCTGATGGCTGCTTAAGTGACAAGTTCCTGGGGAAATTCTGTAGTAGGTCATTTGGGAACCCCAAATCCAGTCAGTATTCTAACATCTAACATCAATAGTCTAATATCACTAAATATGGGGCACCCAGACATATTTCTTCAAATGTGACACAAGAGGAAGTACATACTACTGCCTATGAAATATTTTTGCCAAAATAACTGAATCTTAATCTAATCATGCTTCTAGATCTAACTACCAGTTTACAAAAATATGGAGGCTAATAGAACAAGAAAAACAATGCTACATATCAGCCAAATCTAGAATGTTGGAAAATCTAGAAGACAAAATGGTCCAGTTTATTCACCCAAAATATAGTATAGAAAGGAGATGGGGAAGTAGTATAGGCCAAAATAATCTTCAGAGACATATAAACCAAATAAATGATATGGATGTCCTCTTCCTGAGTTCTTCAGATACAGAATAAGATGTAATAGACGTGGTAAGACTATCAGTTTCCTAAATGAGAGGACACCTTTGGAATGAACTAAAGTGTTACTCAAAACATTCCCAAAGTGACTTTGTGCTCATTAAATTAGAAACTGCAGATATAAATCACTGCACTTATAAGAGAATCCAAGGAAATCATTCCTGTCCATAAATTCTGGAGAGAAAATAGTTAATAAACTATATTATTTTACTTTAATTACTAGGAGACAGTATTTTCCTTCTCAGCTCAAGTAGGATACACATCAATGAGTAGGAGTGTATTTTAACAGTTATTGTATTACTCTATAACCATAAAAACATACTGACTCACTTTCATTTAAGCACAGAAGCTAAATAAGATCCAAGTGAAATGCTAGGAAAGTCATCTCCAACTGAGATGACAACTAGAGGTTCAGGTTTTCATGGCAGTTCCAAAGTTCCCCATAATCCTGAATGAACGGAACTTTGGAGTCAGTCACACTTGTAACTGTTCCTGGTTCTGATACAGTTTGGTGAATTTGGGCAGGTAACAATTATTAAAAACAACTCTGTGGAATTTACAAGATATAATTTACAGTTCTCAAATGTACAGTTTCATGATTCTAGTGAATTATGCCATTGATCAACTATCACCAATTTCCATCACCCCATAAAGTTCTCTCCTGCCTATATTCAGTCAAACCTGTACTCCCAGCCTGAGTGAACACTGACATGCTTCCTATATCTACACATCTGCTTTTTCTAGACATTTTATATAACTGAAATCATACAACACAGAGTCTTTTGCAGCTGGTATATTTTTAAGTCTCATCCATGTTGTAGCATGTAGTTTCCTTTTAACTGCCAAACACTATTCCATTGTAAGGATATACCACTTAGTTTACTCATTCACAAATTCCAGGACATTTGAATTGTTTCTACTGTTCGCCTGTTATGAGTAATGCCACTACAGATATTGGTGTACAAGTCTGTGAATATAATTTTTCATTTCTCTTGGGTATGATATCTAGGAGTGGTATTGCTAGGTATAGTGACTTTAGGTTTAACTTTTTGAAAAACTGCCAGACTGCTTTCCAAAGTTGCTGCACCATTGTACAGTCCTACCAGTGATGTTTAAGGGTTACAGTTTCTCCATCTTTGCCAATAGGTATTCTTTTCTCCTTTCGATTATAGACATTCTAGTGAGTATAAAGTGGTATCTCATAATCATTTCCCTAATGACTAATGACATTGAGCATCTTTTCACACGTATATCTCCATTAGTGAAATGTTTACTCAAATCTTTTGTCCACTTTTTGATTAGATAATGTATCTTCTCATTGTTATAACTATTTTTAAATTTTTAAAAAAAAATTTGTTTTTGGCTGTGCTGAATCTTCATTGCTGCATGGATTTTTCTCTTTTCTCTGCATGGGTTTTTCTGGAGAGTGGGGGCTACTCTCTAGTCGGGTTGCGGTGCATGGGCTTCTCATTGAGGTGGCTTCTCTTGTTGTGCAGCATGGGCTCTAGGCATTCAGGCTTCCATAGTTGCAGCATGTGGGCTTAGCAGTTGCAGCTCCTGGGCTCTAGAGCACAGGCCAAATGGTTGTGGCACATGGGTTTAGTTGGTCCTCAGCTTGTGGGATCATTTCTGATTGGGGATCAATCCCATGTCTGCTGCATTGGCAGGCAGATTCTTTATCATTGAGTCACTAGGGAAGTCCCTAAGTGTTCTTAATTTATTCTGGATACAAGTACTTTGTTGGCTATGTGATTTACATATATTTTCTTCTAGTCTGTGGCTAGTCTTTTTCTTTTCTTAATACATGACTTAAAAGTGTTACATTTCTATTAAGTATATCAGTTTTTTCTTTTATGGATCATGATTTTGGTGTCATATCTAGGTCATTTTTAAATCAACATCAAAAGATTTTTCCCCTTGGACTTCCCTGGGGAAGTCCTCCCAATGTAGGGGGCCCGGGTTTGATCCCTGTTTAGGGAACTAGATAGTGTGTGCATGTTGTAACAAAGATCCCAAGAGCCACAACTAAGACCCAGCACAGCCAAAATAAAGAATTTTTTTAAAAAGATTTTTCTCCTGTTTTCTTTGAGAAATTATGTAGTTTTAGCTCTTTTACGTTTTGGCCTATGATTCATTTGAATTAATTTTTATGTATTGTGTGAGGTAAGGGTCAAAGTTCTTTTCCCACTACACATGGGAATTTGGGGCTTCCAGGTGTAAAGAATCCACCTGCCAATGCAGGAGATGCAAGAAATGTCGGTTCAAGCCCTGGGTCTGGAGGATCCCCTAGAGTCAGACATGCAACCCACTCTGGTATTCTTGCCTGGAAAATCCCATGGACAGGGAAGCCTGGTGGGTTACAGTCCGTGGGGTCGCAAAGAGTTGGACACAATTGAGTGACTGAGTAGCAGCAGCATACATATGTATTCCATTATCTCAGCACTACTTGTGTAAAAAAAAAAATTACTGTTTTCCCATTGAATTGATTTAGCACATTTGTTGAAAATCAAATGACCATAAATGTTAGAGTTTATTTCTGGTCTGTCTCTTCTGTTCCATTGATCTATACATTTATCCTTGTGCCAATACCACACTGTATTCATTACTGTAACTTCATAGTAAGTTTTGAAATCAGATAGTGGAAGTCTCAGAGAGGAAATGGCAACACATTCCAGTATTCTTGCCTGGAGAATCCCAGGGACAGAGGAGCCTGGTGGGCTGCCATCTATGGGGTTGCCCAGAGTCGGACACGACTGAAGCGACTTAGCAGCAGCAGCAGCAGCAGCAGTGGAAGTCTGCCTCTTTCACTTTTCTTTTTCAAAACTGCTTTGGATATTCTGGTTCCTTTGCATTTCCACATAAACTTTAGAATCAAACTTGTCAATTCTAAAAAGAGAAAGGACTATTGGGGTTTTGATAGAGATTATATTGAATCTGTAGATCAATTTGAAGAGAACTGTCATCTTAACAAGTGTTCAATTTATGGCAATGGTATATTTATTTACCTGGATCTTTCATTTCTCTCAATAATGTTGTGTAGTTTTCAGTGTATAGGTCTTGAATTACTTTCATTATATTTATTTGGATTTTTCTTATACTCTTGTAAATAAAATTGTTCTCTTTAATTTTCAGATTGTTTGCTGATGGCATATCTAAATATATTTATTTCTGTATGTAGATCTTGGTAGACTTAATTTTTTTTAATGCTCCCATTTTGTCATATGTAAAAAGGAAATACCTGCCTAGCAAGATTTTGTGCAGAATAATATACATAAAATTTCAGCAGAAAGCTAGAAATGAAACTCTCTTCCACACACACATGCGCACACACACACACACACACACACACACACACACACACACACACACACACACACACACACACACACACACACACACTTCAATCACCTAAAATGTGAGGTCACATTATTTTGAGGAAAGTGAAATGATCAGGATGAGGCTGGTACAGAAGACAGGAGCCAGTCACCAAGAGCATTATATCTGAATTTGCATAATCGAGGGGTTTTACTGCATTTTCATTAGTGTAGCAAATAGATGTTTGCTGATATTTTCTAACATCTGCATGTACTGATTTTGTAATCAGAGCAACAAATGCTACTTCTTAAAGAGTAAATATTAGTAATCCATTAAATTTCATAAACAGGAAAAGTAAAAGGACACAGAAATGCTTGAATTCAATTTGCTGAGACCAATTAAATACACTTTCAGAAAAAAAATGCACAGTACTAGCACTCAGGCCACAAAAATTGTTGGTTTTCTGTCGCTCAGTCATATCTGACTCTTCGGGACCCCACGGACTGCAGCACACCTGGCCACAAAAGTAAGATGTGTAATTTATGAACTACTGCAAAGTTCAGCAGGCTGAGGTACCTCAGTGACTACAGAAGCAGATGCAGGGAAGACAGATTTCCCCGTGGCCTTAACCCATCCTAAATTTTCAAACTTCCAACAACTATGGCAGTTTTATTTTGATTTTCTTCCCCCCTCAAATTTTGGCTGTTTGGCTTGTGGGATCTCAGTTCCCCAACCAGGGACTAAATCCCAGGCCACCACAGTGAAAGCACAGAATCCTAGCCACTAGACTACCACAGAACTCCCATATTTTGATCTATTTTAATATACTGGGTTTCCATTTAAGATTAAATTTAAATAAAGCATTCTTCATCTTTATAAAGTTCGAAAACTACTGATAAAAGAACAGAGTGAAACTGAGAAGCAGTCTAGTATTATAATACCGAACTGGGGGTTCATCATCCAAGTTTTATTCTTGTCAATACACATGTACAGCAAGTGAAAGGCATAGTCCTAGTTCTCACCTCTCAAATATGATGGCATTTTTAATAGATTAATGTCATTCATACAATAAATACTTGTTGAGTGTAACAAGCACAATATTCAAACACTCATGGTAAAATAATAGCAAGGAACGAGAATAAAGAGCATCTTGGAGATTATCGGCAAAGTCTTCAAAGATGTGACAACCGGCTCTGAGAGCTTAAGTCTCCTGATTGATTAAAAAGAAAAAAGGCAGGAGGACTATAGAGAGATCTGCAAGTTTAAGAGGGCTTCCCAAGAGGCTCAGTGGTAGAGAATCCACCTGCCAATGAATGCGAGTGGGATTCCACCCCTGGGTTGGGAAGATCCCACTCCAGTGTTGTTGCCTTTAAAAGCCCAAGGAACAGAGAGGCCTGGCCCGCCACAGTCCGTGGGATCACAGTCGGACACGACTGAGCACGCACACTCCAGCTTAAGAATATGGAATTAACAGTAAATAGCGTCCACTGAATGGATTGCTTACTTTGCTGTGGAGTCACTAAATCCTGTCCCGCTCTCTGCGACCCCGTGGACTGTAGCCTGCCAGGCTCCTGTCCATGGGATTTTCCAGGCAAGAGTACTGGCGCGGGTTGCCATTTTCTTTAAGTATACAACCAATGGAAGAGAGACTGCTATCCCCGTAAACAGACGGGGGTAGGCCCAGATCACATAAGTCTTCGTTGGTAGGGCCGTATTTGACAGTAGGGTTGCCCGATTTCAAAGTTGAGAGCCTGGGTTCAAACAGGTACAATAGAGGTGTGAAGCGATATGGTGCTGCTGGAAGGGAAGTGATGAGCAGTGAGGCTCACCTAACTAACGGCAAACCCGGACGAGATGGGTTGGACTGGAAACGGTACCGATCCCAGCTCCGCCCGCTGAAAAGGCCTAGAAGGAATGACACACCAAGTCTCATTCAATGGTGGGGTTAGCAAGGGTGTCTTCCGTTTCGGCCCTGCCGGCAGGCTTCTGTCACATTTCAATGCCCTCTCGCCACAGACCCACTGTCCTTCATCTGCCTGCAGCTGGGAAACCCCCAACTCCTGAGAAGCCTTAGAAAGCAGGGCAAACCGCCTGGCAGCTCGGCTACCATTATAGCCCACCAAACGGTCGGGAGCAAAACGTCTACAGGAAGAACCCGGAAGGGCGGCGACCCTAAAGGCGGAGCAAGCGCGGGAGCCGGACTGGCGCCGTAGGCGGGGTCTTGGGCTCCTTTTTTTTCTTATTGGAGTTCACCGCTGCCAGTCTCGGCCTCCTTACTCCCGTCCCCGCCTCTTCCGTGCAGGCAGTTTGTTAGGTGGCGGGTGGGACCCGGCGGTCACTTCCGGTTGGGGGAGAAAAGTTAGACCGAAGGCGGGGCAGGGAAGAGGGAGGAGGAGGAAGAGGAACGAGACGAACGGTGGGTGCTCTAGGTTGTTCGGCAGCGGCTCCGGCTCCGGCTCTCTTCCGGGAGGACGATGGACAGCCAGGGCAGGAAGGTGGTAGTGTGCGACAACGGCACCGGGGTAAGCGCTCGGCGGGGAGGCTGCAGCGGCCCCGGGCCGGGGCGCGGATGTGCGGGGGGCGCGCGGGCCTAAAGCGCCCTGGGCTGCACCCCTGGGCCCTCTGCCGCCCGGGCCAAGGGACGCTGGCCCGCGCTTTCCGCCCGCGTGGGTGTGGGGCTCGAGCAGGCTGGACCACTTTAAGTAGCCCCGAGCCGGCACTTCCGCAACTCCGGGTCAGGACGGCGGGCGAGGCCGGCGATGGATGGGGTCCCCACCTGCTACCGGGCCGGGGCCGGCCCAGCGCTCTAGCCGCAGGAATTTGGCTAGAGGGCTGGAGGGGTAAAAGGCTGGGCTTGTACGTTGCGAAAGGGCTTCACTCTCCAGGGTCGCCGGTGTGTAAAAAGGAAAAAGATCAAGAGGCCTTCCTCTTCCTGTAGAGTTGAAGATACGGAACAGGAGGCAGGAAACGGGTTTAAAGAAAAAAGGGAAGTGCTGTCATGCAATGAACCTCAGTCCTTTAGCAGTGTTTGAGGCTTTTGTTGTTTTGTTTCTTGTTTTCTGAGAGGAGGGAAGGCCAGATCGGCTGTGCATCATTTACTTTTTGTTCTCCGTGCTGGAAATTTGGCCCAGGTGCAGCCCCGCAGAGACCAGTATGTTTCCGTGGTTGATCTTGATCCTTTAAGGCCCAAATGTTAATTCCACTAACCTTAGGGAAGTTAATCAGTTTGGGTACCCCTCCTCATTTTTTTCCTTATTGGCAGGCTACAGTTAATGCTAGTATTTAAGATCCTAAGAATGCAAATAATTGTAAAAATCAGAGTAAAACACTGATTTAGACATTATTTGAAAGTTGTTTCAGTCGCCCCTCCCCCCAATTAAAAAAAATGTATTTTAGGCAGCGAAGTCAGCAAGTTAGAATACAGAACTGTTACTTATTTTGGGTGAGTTCTGTAGTGATCACTTCCCCCTGCGATACAGCAATTTCTAGCCATTTTGAAGCTGCAGTATTTTGTCACTTTATCCCCTTCCTTCCATAAATGTAATATATGAATTAAAATAGATTTTGTATGAACTTCAAGTCACTTTGGAAACTGGATCGTTGAGGGGAAAAAAGAGCTGATATTCACCGCCATAATACTGCCCTTGATTGAATTTTTACAAGCAATGATTATACTAGCTTTATCTGAACTAAGTTGAAAATGGATGAGAGTAAGAAGAGTGTTATCATTTAATGCGTCATTCATACAAAACAGCATAGTACTTAAAAAGAGGCAGGTTCATCACTACAGAAACATTTAAAAATTTTATTTCCATTTATGTGCGTGTTCTTTATTAAAGTTATTAATGTGTCCACAAATGTGTATGTGAAAGTTTTGAAGGGATTTCTGAGAAATTTAAGTTCATAGTGGTTACCTGTGAGACTAGGGATAAGAGTGAGGTCAGGTGGGAAGGACTTCATGACTCAATTGTTGAGAAAATGTTCTTTGTTTTTAACAAACCATATAATGTTAAACTGCCTTTAAATGAAATTGTGTGTTCCTTTTACAGTTAAAACTCAGTTTAAAGGTGCTTTTTAAAAAAAAATTGGCCTAATTCCCCCCTGTAGTCTCAAATTGACATCTAAATAAATGTAAATCTTTAAAAAACTGATAATTATTTTTTTGTGACTATGCCAGTTTTTTTTTTCTTTCAGAAATTGAAGTCAGTTATATTTTAATGGATTCCTCCTCTTTGAAGGACAGTGAAACCAGTTTTTGTAGTGTATGTTTTTTCATAATATTTAATTAAAAAAATTTTTTTTTCTCTTCTTAAACCTTTTTTTTTTTTGGCCATGTGGCATGTGGGGATCTTAGTTCTCTGGCCAGGGATGGAACCCACGCCCGCTATGGTGGAAGCACTGGACTGGCAGGGAAGTCCCATAATTAGTTTTATGTTACTGTTTCACTAGCTTGTTAGAAAACTCATTGTGTATTTGATTAGCCTTACGCCTAATCTATAATTTAAGAACCTTGTTCTTCAAGACAAAAGATAAGTTACTGTGACCTAAGCAGAAAAGTGTAGTTAATTCAAACAAAACCTTGTGTAATATTTGGCATTGTATTTCTAATTACTTTAAATATCCAGATTTTCTATAGGACATGATTGACGTCATGAAGAAACGTCATGAAGAAAGCTCTGATGTAGTATGTAGTCAAGAATGCTAAGATATTTCTGAAAATTTAGAGAATTAGGAGCCACTTAGAGTCTGTATTTCTTATACTTCATAGTCCTCTTGATTTTGTTTAGGTACCTGAAGGTCTAATGATTCCTCTATGATTAAGGAGATAACTAAAATTTAGTTTTTAAAATTTTATGAGAGTAGTTGTTACTCTAAAGCAACTTGCCTCTTAACACGTTTTAGGTTTAAAATTATAGGCCATTTGAGAAGTTGATTTTTTTTTTAAGCCTCTCTGGCAGGCCCTAAATTGAAAGCCCTAAGGGTAGATGCGTTCTTATGATCACATGCCAGGTTGTGGTCCCACTCCTTGACCTCTCCAGCTCCCAAGCTGACCAGTGCCTCTGCAGGGCCTCCTAGAGGAGGAAAGCTTATCTGATTCCAATACCTTATGCATTTCATCCTCATAACCATCCAAACCTAAAATGGAGCCTGTGTAAACCGCCACCTAAAATAAAGCTGTGAAAAGTGGCCAGATAGGTGAACATGTGGAGATCTGCTTCGGTTTAGGTGCCTTTCAAGGGTTGGGCCCAGGCCCCTGATATTGTGTATTCTTTTGCCAAACTTGGGTGATTTCATCAACATTGAGTTAGTTTACTAACAGTGAAGATTTCACTCCTTCTCACAGCAGGAGTGCCTACTGTGTGACTGGTATAATTTTTAGGGTCCAGTGATACAAAGTAGTTTGTAGTGTTAAGATAGTTACACTTTTTTTTTTTTTAATTGTACTGTTACAATTTACATTTGTAGTTGATTACAGCTTACTTTATCAGGCTTAAACAAATTTATGTTTTGGGTTTAGGAGTGTTTGAAGTAGAACCAAATCAAAAGTAGATTTGGTTTAACCCTAGAAAATGCTTTGGAATAAACAGAATAAATATTTTGGTGGTCTAAGATCAGAGTAATTACTATGCAATTAAATCATTATATCAGTGCCATTTGTTTAAAATAATAAAGGAAAAATACAAATTAAATAAGCCCAAATGAAGCTTTATAAATGCCAGTTTGTTTTTTGAGGGGAGAAAGATACCTTTAGAGCAAATGTATGTGGGCTTTTTTTTTTTTTCTTGAAAGAAAATTATATTGTTCATGTTCTTACCATTTGATGACTCAGTGGGAAGTAAGGGAGCCTGTTTAAACCACAGTGCTATGAAGAGGAAACTATATATGGTAAAGTCTATTTCTTAAACACAGCCTTATTGCACACAGTGAGAGAACTAAGTCACCAAGTCTTAAAATGATTGAAGTGGGGGAAGGTATTTCAAGAATTAAAGTTATGCCAAACAAGTAGTTTAGAAAAGAATATTTTCTTTGTATTTTATTACATTATGGTTTATATCTTAAAAAAAAAAATTCTGGTTTTTTTGCAAGAAAGGAAATGCTAGGTTGTCTGTTGGTTATATATTACTGAGAAGTAGATCATTGTAATTATATTCTTGTTATTTTAACTGCTAATGCGTTGACATTTGAAATAATGTGATGTAGTGCAGCCGTTGCCATTTTGACCAAACCCTAGTTCCCTGTAGCAATGCTAGCATTGGATTACTGTGGCAGCATCTACTTCCAATAAGCTACTACTTAATCAGAGTAAATAATTTCATTAAGTAGTGATTGCTATCTTTAATTTGAACTAAAAGCCAACTTTCCATTTTTTAAATAATTTTTTAAAATATTTATTTTAATTAATGTATTTATTTGGTGGCACCAGGTTAGCTATGGCACATGGGATCTTTAGTTGTGGCATGTGGGATCTAGTTCCCTGATCCCTGGTCTCCCTGCATTGGGAATGCGGAGTCTTAGCTACTGGGCCTCCAGAGACGTTCCTTCATCTTTTAATAAAGCACAGGAATAGTAGTTCAGAGTTATTTTTATAGTTTTAGGAATTCTTAATTTTTGTCTTCTTACCTTAGGCACTTGGCAAATATGTGTCCTGTGAAATTTGCTAGAACAAGAATTTTACCTCCCCAGCCTCCTGACTGCCTGGGGGTGGGGGGGTGGGGATGGGACAGACACGACTTGACTTAGGCTCCATCCCAGGCTCCTCCTCCCATCTTCACCTAGTGTTAAGATTTCTCAGTTAAATCACTGGTTTACATTTTTTTTTTTTTTGGTTTACATTTAATATGCTGAAGATTGCCTTTACAAATGTGTAGATTCTTTTTTTCATTCATTTTATAATTTTCTTTAAGAACGTTTATACCCATGGACACTTTTGACCCACCTAGTGTGTTTATCTGCTCATCATATCACTACATAAAAATTTAATGTGTACATTGTATTTGCTGCCTATATTTGGAATATATGTGTAAATTATGACTAAAGCTGATACTTGTCTGGTGGTCATGACAGGTTTTATTTATGTAGAAATTTAAATATAGTGGCATAATGAGAAGAGATTCTCTGGTCTTACATCTGATTTCAGTTCACATCAAGTGAGCTGGCTTTTGGCTTAAGGACTAAAGAGTTTGATTTAGAAGAGACAAGTGTGAGAGGTTTTTTTCTTTTAATTTGAATAGACTAGAAAATACTAAGTAGTATTCTTTTCCTCTGCGGCAGTTGTCACTCCAACTCTTTTTGGGTCAGATTGATCAATTATTTGGGAAGATATTGTGGGAAAATGACCTAACACTTTTGAATTCTATTCACTTTTTTTTGGGTGGGAAGTGTATTGTTCTTTACTATCAACCTCTATTCAGGTAGAGGTAGGTATGAGCAAGCAGGATATCTATTGCATGTGCCATCATATATCACACTAACTTTTCAGCATTGGAAGGTAATCCAGAAAGAATTGTATCATAGTTTTAGGTTTTAGAAAACCTAGGTTCATTGGCAAACTGAGCAAGACTAGGTTTTGTGGGTTTGGAAGAAAACCTATTTGAATGGTATATTTTATGTAAATTCTAAAATGTGAACTTGAATGAGGGGATATGAATTCAGGTGGTATTGGAAATGTGCAATTTTTAAATTTTAGACAGATTTTTTTTTCAGACTAGTAGCTTCAGTCTGCTGAAGACATGATTTTAACATATTTTTTTAAAGCACTATTTTAAAAATACTTGCAGTTAAGCATGGCAGAATGTTCTAGGCTATTTATAATTAAATGTGGTTCATCATTTCCAACAAGGTTGACTTTGAAATAGAAAAATTTTGTATTTTAGAGAGTTAATCAGAAGTCAATGAGTTTCAGGTTGTTGCTAGCTTTTACCACCATCAAACAAAACAGTTCCTTGTATGTAACAGCTTTCTGTCCACTTTTATGTTATTTCTGTCGTATGTCACATGAAGGTATTGGTTTTCTCCTTAATTCTTATAAGAGAACGTGGTGCCAAATCCATGGAACAATAGATTGTCTCAATATTGAACATATTCTCTCTATTAAAATAATCATAGTATTGTACTCAAGTCAGCAGCAAAACTTTTCATTTTTATTGATCAGTTAAATAATATGTACCTAGTATGTGTCAGACACTGTTCTGGGTGCTTGGGACTCATCAGTAGACACAAAAGTGTTTGCACAGTGTACTGTACATTGCACAAAATCTTGTTAAGGGAATGGTAGAGGTTGATGACAGCTCCTCTCTTATATAGCTTCTTCCTCCCACCCTGAAGTTTTTAACTGCCTTTTCTTTGTAATGGCTGCTCTTAAAAATAAGGCTAAACAGACTGTATTATTGATGTAAGCATTGAAAACCCTTGGTTCTATTTTCAGTTTTACTGTAGTCGTTAAATCTCCTAGTGTATCTGTTTCTTATTCATAAAGTGGAAGTATTATTAGAATCAATACTACATCCTCATTGGCGAAGTACACTATCTGAATATGAACTTATGTCACCTGGTATTACTAAGGTTTCTCTAAATATAAAAATGTAAATTAAAAAATGTAAATAGCCAAAAATGCCTAATAAATATTTATTTTAACTTGATGCTAGTCCAGATGCCATTTGATCTTCCCATTTTGGAAAATGGTGTTACTTAAGTGATTTGCCAGACATGAATGAAAGCTTGCTTTCCTTCTGTTCATTTTCTGACATTTCTTTTAAAAATCCTTAGCATTCATTGAATGAATTTGTCCCTTCCTTGCTGTGCGTCAAGGCAGCAGGTTCCAGCATGCGCTGCTCAGCTTAGCTCCCTTGAGGCTCTCCCTCAGAAAGAGTTAACCAGTCAAGAAATGGGAACTCCAGTAGTCGTGCCATGAAGGAAACAAATGGAGGATATGATAGACGGGGTGATGACTTTGGGTAATTTCAAAGCACCAAAAGTTTAGAATATTATATAAATGCAAAGCAGTACTTTTCAGATACAGTTTTTAAATGGATAATAGTGTAAATACTTTGACACTAACCCACTTTTACTGTTCTTTTTCAGTTTGTGAAGTGTGGATATGCAGGCTCTAATTTTCCAGAACATATCTTCCCAGCTTTGGTTGGAAGACCTATTATCAGATCGACCACCAAAGTGGGAAACATTGAAATCAAGGTAATATTTTATTTATTGATAAATGAGGAGCAAAACCTACTGAAGTGTTCTTTGAATTAAGTAGTTTTAAAATGTGATGCCTTGAAAAGCAAAGGAGGAGGGCCGAATTTCTTATATTTAAAATTTTTATCAACACGTGAAGAAAGGCAGAGAAACTAAAAGTAATTTCGTCTGACTTTAAGTATAGCTTGATGCCATTACTTTCTGAATACAATAAAAATAAAGATTTTTATGTTGATGTGAATGCTGTATTAGTGACTTAAAGTCCTATAAATATAATTTTAAAAGAAATCAGCCTGGTATTTTTATGTCTTTCAATTCCATATATTTGTCATTCAGTGTTAGTGTCTCTTTGGGAGCTGAAACTCCTCCTCCCATGTTCTCATGGCCTGATACCCCTACATTTTTATATAGCTAGTCAGGAAAAATAGAATGTGCATCTTATTGGTTCCTTTTTTCACCAATATCATAACTGATTTCCACAGTGTGCAGGAGGAAGCTGTGCAAGTCGATTTGATCTTGCATCATTTATCTTAGGACAAGGAGAAGGGAGGGAATGTTGTCATTGCCTATGTACCGTCCTTAACATGAGATTGGACCTTAATAGATTTTTGTCTTCTGTTAAAGGAAGTGGAAATCAAAAGGGGGTTACAATATTTTAGAAGGGAAAAAAAAAAAAGAACAATCAAAAGTCAGTGGTTACCACTTGACTTAAAATCTTCAGGTAGCATAGGGATCAGGTTAGGTTATACAAAATATAGTGGAATTTTGAAGCCGTTTTAAAGGAATCATTTGTGAACAGACTAGCGTTGTTGGTCCTGTCTGGACAGTCCTTGACAAGACTTCAGAGAGTTTGTTAGGTTGTAAGTTAAGGTATCCATCTTTGGGACGTTTGTTTGAGGTGTCTAGAAAGCTGGTAATAGATAGTAGACATTTGCTGCTTAAGAGTTCTCTGCTATTGGAACTAGAGGATTGAGTTACATGATGAATAAAAATACGAACTGAAACTTAGGTTCTGTGATAATTTTTTTAAAGACTTAAAAGAGTGAATGATTCTGGCCTCTGTTTTATTACAATCAGAAGGGATACTCAATATGAGAGTTTTTTGGTTTGGGTTTTGTTTTTTTTTTTTTTTAGAGTCTTTTGGAAATTTTATAGAATCCCGTATTCTCTTTTTGTTAACTCCTTTCGTTCTGATTGAATTCCATCTTAAATGAACTTCAGCGTAAAATTTAGCCAGTAATAGTGATAAGGATAAAGTTTTTTTTTAATAATGTTGAAAGTCACTTTTATTCAGTATCAGCCTTTTAAAGAAGAATGACTTTTTAATGTACTTTATGGATAACATTTTTGAGGTATTGTATTAAACTACATCACATATAGCTGTTTTTCTTGTCCAGCATAGTCACATATAATTACCTATATTTTCACTCCCACTTTTCTTGCTTTTTAAGGGCAAGTGATAGAAATGAGACTAGATGATACTCAAATAAGACATTTTTGCTAAGGAATTCCCCAGTAGCATTTGCTTGTATGGTTTGTCAGTTGGTTTACTTCTGTTCAATCTGCTTAATCTTTTAAACTCTTTAAAGTTAATTTGTTCTTCCAGTAGCAAACAGTGAAAGAAAAGAGAACTGTGTCAAATTTAACTTGATTACTAGAGCTTGGAAAATCACTCTAAACACCCTTTACCTACTCAGCTAGACCTTTTCTGCTGTTTATTTTCCTTAATTAAGGTTCTTAAATTCAGTAACAAATGAAAGAAATTTGACTTTTTTGGAATACCTATGCCTAGTGGATTGATTTATACTTTTTGTGTCTTGTTACCTAAAATGTGGTAGACTGAAAATTGGAAATTTAAATTGTTTAATGAGTTAACTTTCATTCAGGAGTAATAACTGTCCGTGTTAATTTGGCCCTAATTATTAACTCCGTAAACTGTAGTAGTACTGCATCTGCCTCAACCTAATTTGTCTCTATTGCTTGTATGTTTAAAAATTTCAGTGAGGATTTTATTTAGGCCTTTTCTGACTCTTACTTCTACCTTCTCTCTCTTCACCTTTCTTGACCTGTTGAAGTAGAATAACAAAAAGATGGTAAGTGAGGTTACACACATGCTCTCTGTTTGTTTTCCACTTTTGCTTGGTGGGACAGTAGTTGTTGTTTTGTGTCCCTTTAGTATTGGGGAGGGGGGTGATTCCATATTTTAATTTCTAAGTACTTTACTTTTTAACCTTTTCCATTGCTTCAATTTGGTAGCAACTAATTAAGTCCTATACTCTCCTGATTGCATACAATGGACCAAACCAGAACTAATTACTAACATAGTTTTGAATTGTTTTCCTTGTGTTTTTTGTAGATGAATGTTACGATTAAAATGGAATGTAGTGTGCATTATGTTAGAAACAAAGTGGCTTTCTTTAGGATATGTGTGATCCAGAAAAGTGGGGTGAAGTTGTTGCATTTGGATCAATTCACTTTACTGACCACTGTTAAATTGGACATTGCCTGTCATAGCCTGTATATGTATTTATTTGCATCTGGTACAATATCATATGTGTATTTAATAAACTAGGTAAGATTGTAATGTGCAAATGAACTATAAATAGTAAAGGAGAGGAAAAGAGATTGATTTGTTTCCTGTATTATCCTTATTTATGAGCAGATTTTACATTATCTGATTATAAATAAGAAAAAGGTAGAAGTCTTGTAAGACTTTTCCATCGACAGTGGATTTTCCCTCTAAATAAATACAATTGTGCTTTTTCCATTTGAACTAGAACTAGACACATCCCGGCAATTGAGTCTTACTATATTTTTCTGTGATAGTCTTAAGTTTTTCTATAGTAGATCTTCTCAAGTTTGTTTTTAATATTATTTGTAAGTAACTTTGACAGAGATAAATATCATGCCTTTCTAGTGATAAGTATTTTAGCTAGTAACAGCAACTAGTTAAATCAGTGGCAGGTTTTCTTTTGAATAAACAAAAACATGGAAAACTGGAAATTACTATATTCTAAATTAAAGATCATGCATTTGTCTTAAAATCCTAAGGAGATTAAGAAAAGAGAGTACTTGCAGAGAACTCTTCAATGTTTTTTATGAAATTTCTTTCTAGGAATTTAATTGTGGTTTTAGAGTATTTTTGCTCTAATTTCCAATTTGAGGTGACATTGTTCAGAATGATTCTTGGTGTATCTAATCTACACTGCTTGTTTTTCATAAAATATAAATGCCTTTAAAACAGCATCTTAGCCAGCTACTGTTAACTTTTCATTTTTTCAGATAATAGGTGATGGTTTAGGCTTGAGGTCCAGTGATGAGATGGGTGGTTAAAAAAAAAAACCAAGGCCTGATCTGACCACTTGTAATTTTGATCTTGGAGATGAAGGCAAGTTCCATAAAACTTAGCATTTTGAAGTTTTTGAAGTTGAAATGTTCTAGAGAAAACTATGTTTTAGGATTTTTTGAAATAAAATTTTAGATAAATTTTTGAATTAGGTAGCTTGAGTTACTCAAGAATGTTTGCACTTATTTAACAAGTTAATACTGGTTTTCTTCCATTTTAAAAGTCCTCTTTGTTCAGAGGGATGGTAAGATACTCGATGCAGATGTTTCTTTCAGTTAATTCTTCATAGTATGTGTGCCCTAGATGTAGACACATAGCACTTTTATTTTGAGTTGGTATTCAATCAGACATATGTAGGCCCCTATTCTTGCATGGAATAAGAACTAAATAGTCAGATGTAATTAGACCAGATTTATACTGAATTTGTTGAAATACAGTTGTGAATATGTATCAGTGATATAAACCATCTTAATTGTCTAATCTGTTATTACCTTGTATAACACAAAGAAAGATACATTCCAGAAAAAAGTAACTAACATTATATATTAAATTATATTGACAACCAGAAGTCATATGGGTATTTGGAGATACAGATTCCTCCCCCTGACATTTTATTATGAAGTATTTGGAATACACAGCAAAGTTAAAGGAATTTTACCATGAAACCCACACATCCATCACCTAGACTCTGACATTAATGTTTGCTATGCTGATACATCACATATCTATCCATTTATCCATCTGTCAGTCCATCAGTGTATCTTGCCTTTCAATGTATTTGAAATTAACAGTATTCTTCTCCCTAAGTAATTCAACAAATGCATGTCATTTACTAGAGTTCTCTAATATAAGATTTTTAGTTTTTCATTTTTGTATCAGATAATTCTAAATAGTTAATATTTAAGAAGTTTGAGTATTAAGGCATGGTACATTAATTTTATATGAAATTTAGTTGCAACAGAAACATTTTAGTGAATATTTCTAGCATCTGCTTTAACTTTGTTTTTCCTTTTTGTTGCTTTCAGTGGATTTTCCAGTGGGGTTTTTTTTTTTTTTGGTGGTTGTTGTCTTTAAATAGAGTCCTTACCCTGATTTCTTTCTTATCTCTTTTTTTTAAATCATTATTTTAAAGTCATATATTTATTTAAACTGCTATTTTAAAACATTGTAAGATCTTACAGCAAATAGTAGCTATTTTTGATACTAGGGTTTTTTAAAAAATTCATCAGTATATGTTTAAATCAGGATTATTTAGAATTTTGACTAGCCAATTTTTAAAGTAAGTTTTAATTCTGAGACATCATTAGCCCTATACACATAAAATTTAACTTTTGAAATGTGGGTCATCTTAAGTATGCGCTCGTTGGAGACAAGACTTGTGAGTATTCTGCTTCCTGGGTGATAGCGTAGTTTTCCAGTATTATACTTAAGATTGGAAATGTTGCATATAAGATAGTTTAAAAGAAGAATTTCTTCTCTGTATCTTAATTTTTTGTTTCTACAAATTATCTTTCATCTTGGTGAGGCACATACTGAAGCTTAATTTCAGTTTTAATTGAAGCATATCTAGGTAGACATTTGTGAAACTTACAGGTTTGTGGTGTGTATATCCATTATTACAGTATAATCAAAATCATTTTATTTTTTGCTTCTCATTATGCTGTATAGTACTACACTTATCATTTTGATATTTAGTACAAAGAAATGTGCTGCATGCATTGAGCATTTTTCTACAAGTTTTTTTTTCCCCTGATGTGCTATCTCACATATCACAGGCCTTATTTTTTGAACATTTGAGCAAAAGAAAGAGATGAAACCTCATACAAACCCCTCCAAAATATGAAAATGTGGGGTTTATTTGTGCTAATGCTCTTCTTTTGGAAACATATTTATTAAAGGTAAGGTCAATTTATTGATTTAAACCACATTGTACATAAAAACTTACTATTCATGATTAAGATTTGCGAGACATTGTTCATGAAAGGAAAGATCTTTTTAACTTGTGGAATGAAGAAATTTATCTGAAAGTGCCATAAATATTAAAATTAATTATTCCCCAGTCTTCCAAAATATGAGAGGATAATTTTCTGATGGTATTTTATGCAAAAATTTGGTCTAAAGCTTTGATATTATAATTTTCTAGGATCTTATGGTTGGTGATGAGGCAAGTGAATTACGCTCGATGTTAGAAGTTAATTACCCTATGGAAAATGGCATAGTACGAAATTGGGATGACATGAAACACCTATGGGACTACACATTTGGACCAGAAAAACTTAACATAGATACCAGGAATTGTAAAATTTTACTCACAGAACCTCCTATGAACCCAACCAAAAACAGAGAGAAGATTGTAGAGGTAAGTTTTTAGATGGGTTGTGCATATATGTGATTCCGTGATGTGATATTAAAGCAAAATTTTTTATTTTATCTTACCTCTGTTGTTGAGAATAAAGGAAATAAGAATAATTGTTACTTTCTCCCAGATCCTGTTTATTGAGCATCTAACTATATGTTAGTCATTATAAGTAGAATATACCAGTAAACAAAGTCAAAATCCTGCTGCTATGGAATTTACCATCTAGCAGGGGAAAATAGACCAAAAAAAGTGAGTTAATTGAATGGTTTATTAGAAGATTCTAGATGCTGAAGGAGGGGTGGGAAAGAGTAAGGGAGATCGGGCATGTAGGAAGGCTGCATTTTTCATAGGTTGTGGTAGTACGTGTCTGTAAGGTGATATTTAAACAGAGGGAGTTAGCCAGTAACTAACTGGGGGAAAAGCATTCCAGGCAAAGGGAGTAGCCAGTGTAAAGGTCTTGAAATGGGAGCAAGCGTGGCATATTAGTCAGCAAGGAAGCCAGTGTGGGAGAGCAACAGGAAAGGAGGTGGGAGAAATAATGGGGCCAAATCATCTAGGTCCCTGTAGGCTCTTATAGGAAGTTAGATTTAAACTCCGAGTGAAGTGTAGGGCTGTTACAAGGAAGAGCTGTTACAGATTGAGGTTTCTATGGCCGCTGTGTTGAATGTAGAACATAAGGAGGCAAGGGTAGAAGAAAGACAAGTTTGGAGACTTTTTCAGTTATCTAGACACCAGATAATGATGGTTAGGATTAGGGGTAATAGTAGAGAGGGTAATGCGAAGTGGCCAGATTGTGGCTCTGTTTTGAAGGTAGGACCAAAAATACATCCTGATTTCTTAAATACATGTGATAGAGAGGTAACCCTGAAAGTTTCACTGGAGCAAAGAGTGAGAGGAGGACAAGATTTGGGAGGGCAATGAATCAGGAGTTCAGTTTTGGACATGTTAGGTTTTCTTTAGACATCCAAGCAAAAATGGTTACATATATAAGGTCAAGTGCAGGAGAAAAGTCTGAGACTGTAAACTTGGGAGTCACGAGGATATAAATAATCTAGTTAACCAAAGAAGTGATAGCAGACAGTGAGGAGAATGCTGAGGGCCAGGGAGATGGGAGGGCTCAGGAAAGGAGGTGGAAACAGTAATGAGGTAGGCAGTTAAAGAAAGCAAAAAGTCTACATTCTTAATATTTTAGATAGGTAACTTTTCAACAGTTACCTTTAATTTGTTATATATGAGGTAGAAAATTTTAATTACTTTGTATTTTATTAGCTTTCCAGATACTGCTTGATGTAAGTAAATATTTTGTTTTACTCATTGATTATGTTGAGATGTTGATGGAAATTTTAGAAGAGGTTTAAAATTTTTGTATTTTCAAATGTTGAGATCATGGTTTTAGCTACAGAATCATATCATTTCTTATGGTTCATATTTTTATTTACTCTTTTTTTTCCTAGCTACCCCTGAAACTATGAAAAATGGGCTTTATTGTATTTATATTTTAATTGTGCTTTATACTTTCTAAATGATTTATAGTCAGTAATAGTTTGTAATGGATAAGTGGTCATTTATAATTGTTCTTTATTTTTAGCAATGCATTGCAAACAGAGTGCAGAGATATTTTTGTATTATATCAAGAGGTTACCAGACAAGGAAACCCCTTTCAAAAAAATAATACAGTAGCAGAATGGAAACCAAGTTTTCTTTCAAGTGAAAATTCAGGGAGATGGCATTTGCTATTTAGTGGATAACATCATATCTGTCCTCCACTAACTATTTGACTAGGACAGATTTTTTTTTTAACCTGCAGAAATGGCAAGAATTAGTCTCACTATACACTCTTAGGTCTCTTGTTAGTTTAATGCTCGTTTTTACTTGTAAATACAAATTTGACTATGACTGATAATGCTGCATTTTAATCTCATTCAGGAAGTTGTTTCTGAACTACAAATACTTCTTAATGATCTTATGAATAAAAACAAATTTTGACAGACTGTCAGGTTGATAAATGCAAATACAGTTGATAAATGCAAATGACCTTTGAACAACACAAGGTTAAGGGTGCCAATCCCCCTCAGTCAAAATTTTTGTAAAACTTTATAATTTGCTCTCTGTATCCCAGGTTCTGCATCCCTGGATTCAGCTGATCTCGGATCATGTAATGTTGTAGTGTTTATTTATTGAAAAAAAATCTGCAATTAAATGAACCTGCACAGTTCAGAACGACCTGCGTTTTTCAAGGGTCAGCTGTAAAGCATCACTCTTCTATTTTCATCCCTGTAGCAGGGGGTACAGGATGATAGAATAGAATACTAGTCAGAAAATTTAGTTGCTTATTTGATGAAGTTTGTGTTTCAGAGTTGTAAAATTTATTTATTTATTAGGATTAAAAATTTTTTTAAATTTAGTTTTATTGAAGTATGATTGATTTACAGTGCTGTGTTAAGTTTCAGGCATACAGCATAGTGATTTAGAGGTTGTTTTGTTTTGTTTTGACTATGGCATGTGGGATCTTGGTTCCCTGACCAGGGATTGTGCCCCCAGCAATGGAAACACAGAGTTTTAACCACTGGACCACTGTGGAATTCCCCAGAGTTGTAAAAATTTAAATTGTATGTAATTCTCATTGTGGTCAGTTGTAAAATTTCTAAATATCAGATAATCATAGCGGTAGTCTGCACTGCCAGCCAGTGAATGCTAACTGTGGATGACAGAGAATCCTACGGAATATTCCCGGCCAGCCTGCGATACAGACAGGGAGCAGCATTGTGAGCAGAGAGGAGGTGAAGGAGCTCCTCCTCCCTGCAGTGGACCTCCGCACAGCGTGGAGCGCAGCCTTGCTCCATTGGGGAGCGCAGACTCAGCAGCTGAGCAGCTTCTGGATCTGCCAGCTTTCACGAATTTTTAGTTTTGTTTCTCTGCCATACCGTTTATTACCTGGAGGTAGAGCCACAGTCTTCCTTGACCCAGGTTGAGGGAAACGGATGGGAACATTGGCAGTTAAGTAGTTTGTATAGTTTGTCTTTAAATTAAAAGACATTTCCCTTAAGGGACATGAGTTGAGAAAGTTTTGTTCAAAAACAGAACACTTTCTTTCACTCTAATCTGCCATTAGCTAAAAACTCTCAGAAATTTTGCTTTGTAGCATTTTAAGAAATGCTTGGGGACTCAGTGTGTATTAAAAAAAAAAATTTATCCTCAAAATTGGGGTTCTCTGACAGCAGGACTTTAATAGAGGCAAGAAACAGCTGAAGAGAATGGAAGATTCTTTTGGGTCCTTTGATTCTATTTTCATCAGCTAATCCACTCTGGCCATCAAGATAGAGTATATTAATATATATATGTATATATTACATTATATATATAATGTAATTTCTAAATACTGTTTTCCCTTTCCTTTTGCACTTTCAGGTAATGTTTGAAACTTACCAGTTTTCTGGTGTGTATGTAGCCATCCAGGCAGTCCTGACTTTGTATGCTCAAGGTGGGTGAAGCTTAACTTTCAGTATCATTAATTCAGCAAACATTTGTTCAGTTCACTTGCTCAGTCGTGTTCGACTCTGCGACCCCATGAACTGCAGCACGCCAGGCCTACCTCCCCATTTGTTACATGTATTTTATGTCGGAGGAATTTGATTTCTCAGCAAGTTTGAAGTCGCAGAAAGCGCAGTTTTATATATTTATTCAAATATTTTATATATTTATTCAAATATTCCACAGTTTGTCAAATAAAATATACACATTTTTATTTTCTTTACTAAACAATGAAGGACTTAAGAAGAAACTTCTCAGTTTTTTATAAGTAGGAAGTTCCTTCTTTTAGGCTATTTAAAGTAAGAAAATTTTTGAAGGGAAGAATGAACATGGAATCAATCTGTCCTTAGAATTGTCAAAAGAAAAAAAAAAAAAAAAGAATTGTCAAAAGAGTTTAAAAAAGCCAGAAAGGTTCATATAAAATTATGTTGTCAAATACATAATAGATTAAATATAAAGGAAAAGGCAGACATTTGAGAGTACCTTCCCAACTTTTGAAATTGATTTAATGGAGGGTACCTACTTTTACTTTGTTTTCTTGATACTGCCATTAGTAACTGCCTCCATATCTACTGGGAATAAAATAGTAGCCATGTAGGGAGAACTCTGTATCCTGATGGTCTTGTGGAGAACTTATTAGGCCATCAGATACATGCACAGAGCCTGTTGGGCACTTAAAATGTAAAGATCCCTCAAGAAGTTAGACTCTTCATGGGGAAAAGATACAGAAATTGATTTAGCATGTCAGCGAAGGTCTCTGAAGGAGGTGACAACTAAATGTCAAGCCTTAGTATTTAAGCGGTGTATGACAGTACAGTTGACCCTTGAACAGTGCTGATTTGAACTGTATGACTCCATTTATACGTGGATATTTTTCAGTGGTAAATACTACAGTACTACATGGTCCATAGTTGGTTGAATCGGGATGCAAAGGGCCAGCTATAAGTTATACGCACATTAACCCCCACATTGTTCAAGGGTCAGCTGTGTTAGGAAACAAATTTTAATATTATGGTGATCCATCTGATTTTACACATAGAGTAAAAATCACTTTGTGAGTATACGTACTAGGTTTTAAAACTGTCTTTACTTCATGTAGATACTAAGAAGATACTTGGGGAGAATTAAATTTTTAAAGAGGCTTTATTCATTCACCAAGTGTGGCATGACTTGGCGTTCAGTTTAGGACAGAGGATACGGCAGTGAGTCAGCTACTCAATAAACTACATATGGTCTCCTTGCCCTTTAGTCCATTATAGGCAGACTCTGAGGAACTAATGCTTGTCTGCATCTAGGAAATTGTGTTTCAGTTTTTTAAAGTAAATTTCAAAATTTATTTTAGAAAATACTTTTGAAAAATAGGTATTAAAAATTTTGAATCTAAACTTTGGAACTGGTGATTCCATTTAGGGGGTGGAGATGGGACACTTCTCCTGAAATGAATTTTAACTTTAATTGTACTTGAATAAAATTGACCTTAACAGATATTTCTAGCAATATTCATAAATTTATTTCTTCCAAGAAGACGATATCCTCTCAACTCCTGTTATTTAGCTGCTTTTGTTTAAACATTGAATTCTTAATTTTGAGAAATGATAATCCAGTAATTCTAATCAAAAGAACTCTTCAGCTGAGGAAAAATTCTGCATAAAAACAAGGTGGCTAAAAGCTACCAGTTAAATCAAAAAAGTAAGAAGCTACATTTGGAGCCAGGAAAGGTTTTTGAATAAGAGAGGTGACACGGTGATTCAAGAAAGTATGTTTGACTGCATTTTGTGTACGGGATTGAGGTGAATAACTGAAATTATGGACTCTGAGCTAGAGGTTAAAGTGGTCAGGGAGGGTATGAATGAAAAGTTAAGAACTAGATTGAGCTTTAATAGAAAGTGAGTAATTTAGTGCTTTAGTTGATATTACTGGGAGCATTTTTGAATTAATGATACTATGGGTTTTTTTTTTTTTGCAATAGAAAGTCTCTTGTTTAAAAGAAAGCAACCTTAAGAGGCAGTGTATGATTTTTTTGTGAAACTTGCAAAATCAGTCAAGGAAAAACAAATTATATGAACTTCAGTAGGAGATGGTTTGAATAAATGTGATCAGAGATAAATTAGATGTTTTGTGCATAAGAAAGAGGGAGAGAGTCTATTCAGGGATGGGACAGTGGTAAAATAATAAGCTTAAGCAACTGTGGATAATGCATATTCTGGTTAAAAGTATCATTAGACTTAAAAACTGCTAGAACATGTGATTTAGAAAAAGTGTTTTTTTTCCCCTGAATTAACTCTGGCACAAAAGGTGAAATACTAACTTTCAGCCATTTGTACTTTTATGTATATATATATATTTAATCTCATTTTATTATTATTATTTTTGTTTTTGGCCATACTGCACAGCATGTGGGATCTTAATTCCACAACCCCCTGACCAGGGATCAAACCCATGTATCCCCTACCTTGGAAGCATACAGTCTTAACCACTGCACCATCAGGGAAGTCCCCATTTATACTGTTAAGTAGCACATAATGAGGAACAAAGAGACTTTCCAGGTGGTGCTAGTGGTAAAGAACCCATCTGCCAGTGCAGAAGATGTAACAGATGTGAGTTGCATCCCTAAGTCAGGAAGATCCCCTGGAGGAGGGCATGGCAACCCACTCCAGTATTCTTGCCTGAAGAATCCCATGGACAGAGGAACCTGGTGGGCCACAGTCCATAGGGTCACAGAGTCGGACACGACTGAAGCGACTTAGAATGCATGTACTCACAAGAAAGAAGATGGCTTCTTTGCTGCTGTTCTTTTATTAAAAAGTTTAACTAACACTCTCTTCTTGATTTCTGGTGAATAATTGAAATGATTCTTTGGCTAGTCAAGATGAATCATTCTCAGATTTCTAGCTATTTTGTATCAATAGAAATTTTCCAAACAGCAGAGTCTTGAATATACTATATGACAAAAATAATAATAAAGAACTAGATTATTTCAGCAGATTCACTGTTAACTTGTGTAATATTTACCCTTCACAGTGGTTTTCATGAAAGTTATCCATGATACTTTAGAGAATTTGACATCAGGGGAATTCAGAGATCAAGATTAAAGTTAGGATTAAAGACCATGTTGTATTTTTCAGCCCTCAGTCTGAGGGTCTGTTTCTTCCATCCCTGGAGGAGCACATGATTAGACTAAAGGTCTCATAGGAGGCATGTGAGAGAACACCGACTTCAGTGTCTGTGTGTTAGAAATAAACTGCAAAATAAGCAAATGATAAAGAAATGCTTTTAGACCATATTGGTTGGTTATGTTTCTTATCAATTAGTAAAGAAGCCAGCATCTTTGAATATTGAAATACTTGAAATTTGCTGGCTTTGATTTCTGATTTGGCTTTTTGTTTACAACTTTGTGATTCTTCCACAGGTTTATTAACTGGAGTCGTGGTGGACTCTGGAGATGGTGTGACTCACATTTGCCCGGTGTATGAAGGCTTTTCTCTCCCTCACCTTACCAGGAGACTGGATATTGCTGGGAGGGATATTACCAGATATCTTATCAAGGTAAGCAAAAGAGAATATCATAGAATTAGATTTTGTAAGTTTGTATATATCTACTTAAAACAAAATTGAATGTATCACCTCAGGGTTCTAGTGAATATGCACCACCAGAGAAGTGGCCCAGTACTTTATTCATATAAAAATCTGTATGAGATTCACACACATCATCTCTTGTGTACTAATGAGAGCTCATCATTACGTAATTATAATTACATAATGCCTTTCCTGAGGAATGGGAAGAGAGGTATATCAAAGATGGAAGAAGACTCTTAATTCTTCTTTGAACAACTTGGGCAGCCCTTCAGCCGTAAAACCCTCTTTGAACAAGATGTATGTTAAAATTTTTCAGTGTAATTAGTGATGATATTCTTTAAAATATTGGCCGATATTTAATATATAAGCCCACTCTTTGGAAGCATGTGTAGTTTTTGTAATGTAGGGGAAAAAGATTTAGAATACTGTCTGTACCAGAACTCTGTAGTTAGTACATTCTCTCCAGGTCAGCGGTTCTCAGTTAGGGATGATACTCCTACTCCAGGGACACTTTGAAATGTCTGGAGACATTTTTTGGTTGTTACATCTTTGCAGGAAGGCTGCTAAACATATTACAATGAACAGGGCATCCCCCACAACAAAAGGTTATAAGGTCCAATATGTCACTGGTACTACTGTGGGGAGACTGTTCTGGGTTGTGTTAAGTCTTCATATTGACATTGGGTTAGTAATAAGATTGGTAATGAGAATTTTAATATCATTTTAAGCCAGAATTCTATTTGAGGGTGACTACCAAAGGATTGCCCAAGAATTTTCTTTTGAATGTAAACTCAAAGATCAGAGGATTTTTAGTTTTTTATGTGAAAAGTCTAGTTTGTTTATGATGCATATTTTGTGTGTTTTTGTTTTTCCTGTCAGGTTGAATTCTTGTTTATGTTTGTTTGTTTATTTAACAAATACTATTGCCCCTCTAATATGTGTCAGACATATTTCATGATTATGGCATTGACTGAGTAAATTAAATTGCAGATTATAGTAATCCAGTGCTAAAATATTATTTATTAATAGATATTTTGTCCATTTATTATTCATGAACTGTTAATTCTGTCACTCCCTATGAAATTTTTCTGTGAAAGTGAAATGTAAATTCTTTTATGGTAAATAATATTCTCCTTTCTGAAATAGTAAGAGCTAAGGTTCTGCTATTCATTGTATTTGGTATTGATGTGACATACTTAGAGAGCATTAATCTCTTTTGTGGAGTTGAACTCACTCAGATTAATTGTGGACTTACTACTGTTTTTTGTACCAGCTGCTTCTGTTGCGGGGATATGCCTTCAACCATTCTGCTGATTTTGAAACGGTTCGCATGATTAAAGAAAAATTGTGTTATGTGGGATATAATATTGAGCAAGAGCAGAAACTGGCCTTAGAAACCACAGTATTGGTTGAATCCTACACAGTAAGTATATCTGGTGTATGATATATATATGGTTTTAAAGTGGACGACAGTGACTGTTGGTGTGTGCTTAAGGAGGTTTTCTTGGAATCTAGTACTTTGGGTTTGGGTTGTTATAATTTGTATATGTATGACCTTTAATTTCTTTCTACATTATGATACTATGATTTAGTTATTTTAATAAGGCAAGAATCATATATTGCTTTTCTACTTTAGGATACAGTTAGATATGAAATGTTATTTTTGAGATTCTGGTACCTGGAGTAGCATTTTTCAGCATGGGTTTCACATAATGTTATTTCTCTGAGATGTTAGTACGTATTCACAAAAATTAAAAATGTAGGGTTACATTGTCAGATGAGTTTGCGAGAGAGTCAGTTTCACTTTATTAAAGGACTTGTCGGAACCTTTGATATGCTGATTTGTTCATGATTATGGTATTCTTCAGCATTTCATGGGACTGGTATTCTGAGATACTTTGGAAAATGGTCATCCTATAGGATTGCTTTAACAATTCAGTAGGTTGACAGTCTTCCTGACTTAGTATATTCTTAATGAGATGTTCAGAACAAATGTTGACTTGAAATTGTAACTAATGATACTTAGAACCAAGTTATAGTTTGTATCAGGGGAGTTGAATTTTCAATGTATTGCTGCCTTAAGTCTGTCATTTTCATCTGGGTATAAAGTACTTCCATGCTGTGTCTTTGATCTGCTACTATTGTTTAGTCGCTAAGTCATATCTAACTCTTTGCGACCCCATGGACGCCTGCCAAGCTCCTCTGTCCATGTGATTTCCCAGGCAAGAATACTGGAGTGGGTTGCCATTTCCTTCTCCAGGGGATCTTCCCAACCCAGGGATTGAACCCTTGACAGGCAGATTCTTTACCACTGAGCCACCAAAACAAGAATTGAGTGATAGGCAATAAAAGCAAGTATTCTTCCTCCATTTAATTCATATAAACAGAGCATATCACAGATATGTACAAAATAGTCACTTTAAAGATAATTTTAAATTTTTATAAGTTATATTGTTTCATTTCAGAAGATACTGATCCAAATATTTAATAAATCAATACTTTGCAACTCAGTCATCTACAGATTTGCCCTAGGGATTCTTTCCTGAGGCCTTCTTGATAGTTCCCCTAGATTTATGATTTATTGTCTACCTGACTTTGGAAGAAAGTGCCATGAGACAGAGGATAAGGGAACTAGAAATATAAAACATATTTTATCTCTTCCCTCCTTTCTCAGAATTTGAGGCAGGTTACAAAAGTATATGTGACAAATAAACCGGGAACTGATGAAGAGGGAAAATAGTGGACAAATAGAGGATAGGATAAGGGTTGGTGCAGAGAAATTGGGAGGCATACAGTTTTAACAGTTCTGAGAGGTAAGTAGTTCCTAGGGTAGGTGGCCCCAGGCTGATCTCCAACCAGAGCTTTGAGAAGAGCCACATTGTCCAGGTACGATGTTTCATGCTAATGATAGTCTGCCACGTGAAGTTTTTCTATATATCTTGGGTGATTTCATGTGGTTTTTAAAGTCACTGGATGGTTGTGTTTATTTTGTTAAGGGTAAATTTTTTTACAAAAAAGAAATTTGATACAATTTATAAAAAGATAATTCTGGAGTTTTTGAAAGATGTGATTGCGTTGCACATACTGTATACAGTTAGAGCAAACATGGAGTAAATAAACGTCTTTAAGAACTTGCCTTGAGATACTTTGTCATGTTGGAAAGTGAGTTTGGGAATCTAAATATAGTTATTATAATTATGTTATTTTAAACTGATATACTGTTAGAAATGTTAATGTAAAACTCATTCTGGTCTTTCATATAGAAATGTGTCAACATGCGTGTTACTTAGGTCACTTCTATGAATTGTGAGGGAGTTTTTGTTTAACATTTCTCATTTAATTAAACATAAACATGATGTAACTTAAAGGTTTTCTGCACAGGGACGTATGATAGTGGTATCTTACCAGTTGCTTAAATCTTATTTTCATAAAATTATATTTATCTATTTAAAAATTTAATAGGACCTAGTAAGTAGGATACAACAGAATTGCCTAATAAAAAATAGGTTAGCGTCCTTAAGCTTTTTTGATCATAAGATTTTCCTTGGATTAAATGATTTGATAGAAGTTTCACACGTGATATAAAGTGTTTGATGGCAAAAAAAATAGCTCCCCAGAATAATTATTTGGTGAAAGAAATTTAAAATTTTTAATTGAATGTGTCTGTGCTACGTGGTAAAAATCTCCGTAAACTCAAAAGTGTGTTAAAATGATAAAGAGAAACAGCATTGACTCTGGCAAAAGTCCCGTTGCTGTGGGTGACCAGCACTACCTGTAGTGCTCACTTGCACACACCAATAGGCATCACACATTTGTGTATTGGTGACTCCTTCAAGAAATTCCTGCTGTTTGGGGGCAGGACATATCATTTCAAAAGCAGAACAGAGCATGATAATAAAAACAGTTATTTTAATGTATTTTACTTTGTCTTTTTTCAAAACTGTATTTTGGGGAAAATATATTGCTAATGATTTTGGTTATAAACCAGGTGTCCTAGCGCCTGAAGAACACTGGAAACTTTTAAAATCTTTTGCTGATACCTGATTGTTCTTGGTCTCTAGCTCCCAGATGGCCGCATTATCAAAGTCGGGGGAGAAAGGTTTGAAGCCCCGGAAGCTCTGTTTCAGCCTCACTTGATCAATGTCGAGGGAGTAGGTGTTGCTGAATTGCTTTTTAACACAATCCAGGCGGCTGACATTGATACCAGGTACTTTAGAAATGGTTGTTTCAGAGTGGCTTATCAGAAATAGATGGAATATAAATAGCTAGAGTGACTAAGTTGTCTATTGTCTCACCCAAGTTTTTGATGGGATGACACTGGTTGTTGAATGGCATATATCATTGTGTCTCAGATGCCCATTTAAATTTATTTTGAAATACTTTAAACACTGCAAGTTGCCAGAATAGAACAGAGAACTCCTGTACACTGCCCAGTTTTCCATTTCACTGATTTTAGCGTTCTAGGTGTTTGCGTGCTCCCCCTCCCTTTCTCCCTCCTGGTCTTGAGTCATTTGAGAGTAGGTTGAATATGTAAGTCCTCTTTACTCCTTGATGTTTACTTTGTGTTTCTCAGGAATGAGGCTGCTCTCTTACAGCCGCAGTGCAGTTCCTGAGTTCAGGGCATTGATTGCTGATGACTTTTATCTGCCATCCGTACTTCAGTTTCGTTCTCTGTCCCAGTGATGTCCTTTATACAGTTTTTCTTTTCTCCAGTAAAGGGTCAGAACTAAGAGCACACATTGTGTTTAGTTGTCATGTCTCTTAGTTACCTTTTATCTGTTGTAATTCCTCAGTCTTTCATGACATTGATATTTTTGTAGACTACAATTTGGGAATGTTTTCTCATGATTAAATTTAGATTTTGCATTTTTGGCTGGAACACTCCTTAAGTGATGTGTCCTCCTTAGGTTATCACATCCAGAAGTGATAGCGGTTTGCTCCTATTTGGTGATGTTAGTGTTAAACGCTTAGTGAAGTTTCCTGTTTTCTCCATTGTATCAATTCAGTTCAGTCGCCCAGTTGTGTCTGACTCTTTGTGACCCCACGGACTGCAGCACGCCAGGCCTCCCTGTCCATCACCAACTCCTGGAGTTTACTCAAACTCATGTCCATTGAGTCGGTAATGCCATCCAACTATCTCATCCTCTGTTGTCCCCTTCTCCTCCTGCCTTCAATCTTTGCCAGCATCAGGGTCTTTTCAAATGAGTCAGTTCTTCGCATCAGGTGGCCAAAATATTGGAGTTTCAGCTTCAACATCAGTCCTTCCAATGAACATTCAGGACTGATTTCCTTTAGGGTGGACTAGTTGGATCTCCTTGCAGCCCAAGGGACTCTGAAGAGTCTTCTCCAACACCACAGTTCAAAAGCATCAATTCTTCAGTGTTCAGCTTTCTTTATAGTCCAACTCTCACATCCATACACGACTACTGGAAAAACCATAGCCAACAAACTGTTGGTTTGTTGGCAAAGTAGTGTCTCTGTTTTTAATATGCTGTCTAGGTTGGTCATAACTTTTCTTCCAAGGAGCAAGCGTCTTTTTATTTCATGGCTGCAGTCACCATCTACAGTGATTTTGGAGTCCAAAAAAATAAAGTCTGTCATTGTTTCCCCATCTATTTGCCATGAAGATGATGGAACCAGATGCCATGGTCTTAGTTTTCTGAATGTTGAGCTTTAAGACAACTTTTTCACTCTCCTCTTTCACTTTCATCAAGAGACTCTTTAGTTCTTCTTCAGTTTCTGCCATAAGGGTGGTGTCATCTGGATACCTGAGGTTATTGATATTTCTCCCAGCAATCTTGATTCCAGTTTGTGCTTCCTCCAGCCCAGTGTTTCTCATGATGTACTCTGCATATAAGTTAAATAAGCAAGGTGACAATATACAGCCTTGACGTACTCCTTTTCCTATTTGGAACCAGTCTGTTGTTCCATGTCCAATTTTAACTGTTGCTTCCTGACCTGCCTACAGATTTCTCATGAGTCTGGTCAGGTGGTCTGGTATTCCCATCTCTTTCAGAATTTTCCACAGTTTATTGTGATTCACACAGTCAAAGACTTTGGCATAGTCAATAAAGGAGAAATAGATGCTTTTCTGGACCTCTCTTGCTTTTTCGATGATCCAGCGGATGTTGGCAATTTGATCTCTGGTTCCTCTGCCTTTTCTAAAACCAGCTTGAACATCTGGAAGCTCACAGTTCACGTATTGTTGAAGCCTGGCTTGGAGAATTTTGAGCATTACTTTGCTAGCGTGTGAGATGAGTGCAATTGTGCAGTAGTTTCAGCATTCTTTGGCATTGCCTTTCTTAGGGATTGGATTGAAAACTGACTTTTCCCAGTCCTGTGGCCATTGCTGAGTTTTCCAAATTTGCTGGCATATTGAGTACAGCGCTTTCACAGCATCATCTTTCAGGATTTGAAATAGCTCAACTGGAATTCCATCACCTCCACTAGCTTTGTTCGTAGTGATATTTCCTAAGGCCCACTTGACTTCACATTCCAGGAAGTCTGACTCTAAGTGAGTGATCACACTATCATGATTATCTGGGTCATGAAGATCTTTTTTGTACAATTCTTCTGTGTATTTTTGCCACCTCTTCTTAATATCTTCTGCTTCTGTTAGGTCCATACCATTTCTGTCTTTTATTGAGCCCACCTTTGTATGAAATGTTCCCTTGGTATCTGTAATTTTCTTGAAGAGATCTCTAGTCTTTTCCATTCTATTACTTTCCTCTGTTTCTTTGAACTGGTCACTGAGGAAGCTTTCTTATTTCTCATTGCTATTCTTTGGAACTCTGCATTCAAGTGGGTATATCTTTTCTTTTCTCCTTTGCTTTTCGCTTCCCTTCTTTTCACAGTTATTTGTAAGGCCTCTTCAGACAGCCATTTTGCTTTTTTGCATTTCTTTTTCTTGGGGATGGTCTTGCTCCCTGTCTCCTGTACAGTGTCACGAACCTCTATCCATAGTTCATCAGGCACTCTGTCTATCAGATCTAGTCCCTTAAGTCTATTTCTCACTTCCACTGTATAATTGTTAAGGATTTAATTTAGGTCATACCTGAATGGTCTAGTAGTTTTCCCTACTTTCTTCAATTTCAGTCTGAATTTGGCAATAAGGAGTTCATGATCTGAACCACAGTCAGCTCCTGGTCTTGTTTTTGCTGACTGTATAAAGCTTGTCCATCTTTGGCTGTAAAGAATATAATCAGTCTGATTTCGGTGTTGCCCGTCTGGTGATGTCCATGTGTAGAGTCTTCTCTTGTGTTGTTGGAAATAGGTGTTTGCTACGACCAGTGCATTCTCTTGGCAGAACTCTATTAGCTGTTGCCCTGCTTTGTTCTGTACTCCAAGGCCAAATTTGCCTGTTACTGCAGGTGTTTCTTGACTTCCTACTTTTGCATTCCAGTCCCCTATAATGAAAAGGACATCTTTTTTGGGTGTTATTTCTAGAAGGTCTTGTAGGTCTTCATAGAACTGTGCAGCTTCTTCAGCATTACTGGTCAGGGCATAGACTTGGATTACCGTGATATTGAATGTTTTGCCTTGGAAATTAGATCATTCTGTCGTTTTTGAGACTGCATCCAAGTACTGCATTTTGAACTCTCTCGTTGACTCTGATGGCTACTCCATTTCTCCAGAGGATTCTTGCCGAGAGTAGTAGATATAATGGTCATCTGAGTTAAATTCACTCATTCCAGTCCATTTTAGTTCTCTGATTCCTAAAATGTTGACGTTCGCTCTTGCCATCTCCTGTGTGATCACTTCCAATTTGCCTTGATTCATGGACCTAACATTCCAGGTTCCTGTGCAATATTGCTGTTTACAGCATCGGATCTTGCCTCCATCACCAGTCACATCCACAACTGGGTGTTGATTTTGCTTTGTCTCCGGCTCTTCAGTCTTGCTGGAGTTATTTCTCCACTGATCTCCAGTAGCATATTGGGCACCTACCAACCTGGGGAGTTCATCTCTCAGTGTCCTATCTTTTTGCTTTTTCATACTGTTCATGGGGTTCTCAAGGCAGGAATACTGAAGTGGTTTGCCATTTCCTCCTTCAGTGGACCACATTTTGTCAGAACTCTCTACCATGACCCGTCCGTCTTGGGTGGCCCTAGACGACATGGCTCATAGTTTCACTAAGTTAGACAAGGCTGTGGTCCATGTGATTAGATTGGTTAGTTTTCTGCGATTGTGCTTTTCAGTCTGTCTGCCCTCTGATGGAAAAGGATGAGAGGCTTATGAAAGCTTCCTGATGGGATAGACTGACTGAGGGGGGATACTGAGTTTTGTTCTGATGGGTGGGGCCATGCTCAGTAAGTCTTTAATCCAATTTTCTGTTGATGGGTGGAGCTGCGTTCCCTCCCTGCTATTTACCTGGGGCCAAACTGTGGTGGAGCTTCCCTCCTGGCTCAGATGGTAAAAGCATCTGCTTGCAATGTGGGAGACCAGGGTTAGATCCCTGGGTGGGGAAGATTCTCTGGAGAAGGAAATGGCAACCCACTCCAATACTCTTGCCTGGAAAATTCTTTTATGGGTGGAGGAGCCTGATGGGCTACAGTCAATGGGGTCGAAAAGAGTCAGACATGACTGAGCGACTTCACTTCACTTTAAACTGTGGTGGAAGTAGTGAAGATAATGGTGACCTCCCTCAAAAGATCCCAGGCATATACTGCCACAGTCCGTGCCCCCAACCCTGCAGCAGGCCACCACCGACCCACGCCTTCGTCGGAGGCCCCTGGACCCCCATACGAAAGTCTCCTGTGGGGTCACTGTTCCTTTCTCCTGGGTCCTGGTGCACAAGATTCTGTTGTACGCTCCAGGAGTCTATTTCCCAATCCTGTGTAAGTTCTGGCAGTTTTATGGTGGGGTTAATGGCGACCTCCTCCAAGAGGACTCACGCCGTATCCATACCCAGAGCGCCTGTCCCTGCGGCAGAGCACTGGCGCCCCGCACCTCCACAGGAGATGTCTCTGTGAGGTCCCTGGGTCCTGCTACACACAGGTTTGTTTGAGCCCTCTGAGCGTCCTCTCCATTGTGTAAGTTTTCTTTTTGTTCCTGATTTATAAGTAATTGGTGGGAAAGTACTTTCAGTAGTGTCCAGCTCTCTGCAACCCCATGAACTGTAGCCCGCCAAGCTCCTCTGTCCATGGAATTCTCTAGGCAAGAATACTGGAGTGGGTGGCCATCCTCTTCTCTAAGAGATCGTCCCAACCCAGTGAATGAACCTGAGTCTCCTGCACTGCAGGCAGATTCTTTACCATCTGAGCCACCAGAGAAGCCCCCAAATACCTTTGAGACTATGTAAATCTCCTGTTCTTCATCAGTTTCTGACTTGCACCCCTTTTATCATCAATTGATGATTTTTGCCTAAATCCATTTTTATTGTGATGGTTGCAAAAAGATGATTTATCTCATTCTGTCATTCCTTCTGTATTTATTGGCATTCCAGCATAAAGAACTGCCTTTCCTTCTCTCTTGTTTTTGTTAATTGTCAGTATGGACTTGTGATTTTATTCAATGGATTATAATTTTTTACCTCTGCCTTATTTAATTTTGGTGCTAAATTGTCCCGATGTGGCCTAGGAGAGCCCCTTCAAGCAGGCTCCTGTGTCCGTTGTTGTTTAGTCTCTAAGGCATGTCAGACTCTCTGGGACCCCATGGACTGTAGCCTGCCGGGTTCCTCTGGCGATTCTCCAGGCAAGAACAGTGGAGTAGGTTGTTGTTTCCTTCTCCAGGGGCTCTTCTTTGCACCCTCATCTCTTTTGAGCATGTTCTATTTCATTCTGTTTTGTGGCACAGGATATTCCCAGCTCATCTTTAATTTTGGTTTCTGAAGAGGCTGTCAAAACTATACAAAGCAAGGACCCTCAGGAGCATTAGTGTCCCCACCTGTTGTTTCACCTTAGTGCTACTCCCTGTATTTCTTATTTTCTTACACAAGAGGTAGCATCCTGTAAATACTCCTTTGAACTTTGTTTTTTTCTCTTAATATATCCTAAACAATCTTATACCACTTCCTGTGTGTTGCTGCTGTTCTTTTTTCCCCTGTGTACACATAATGGCTTCTTCAGTGAATCCTGGCTATCTAGGTAGGGTCCAGTATTTGTGCTGACATATAATGCTGCAGTTAATAACCTTGCGCACGCTGTATCTTTGTATTGTTGGGATATATGTCCTGAAAAAACGCCTGAGTGGGGAATAGTTGGGTCAAAAGGCAAATGCGTGTGGTTTTGTAATTGCTCAATTCCCTTCTTTTAAGGTTGTACCCTTTGTCTTTCCTACAGTGATGTCTGAGGACACTACAGCTGTTCACAGAGTTTGTCAGCATTTTACTTGCTTGTCAGTCTAATGAATGAGAAATGATATCTCAATGTAATTCTAAGTTGCATTTCTCTTAAGATTGAAGTTGCGTATATTTTTCTATGCATTGTGTGCTAAGTTGCTTCAGTTGTGTCCAACTCTTTGCAACCCTCTGACTGTAACCCTTCCAGCTCCTCTCTCCATGGGGATTTTCCAGGCAAAAATACTGGAGTGGGTTACCATGGCCTCCTCCAGGGGATCTTCCCAACCCAGGGATTGAACCCAAGTCTCTTACATCTCCCACATTGACAGCCAGGGTCTTCACCACTGGAGCCAACTGGGAAGCCCTATGGACCATTTTTATATCTTTTCTTGGTGAATTATCTGTTTGTGGCTTTTGCCTGTTATCTGTAAAATTTTTGTAATTTTTTTTTCCTCTCATTTTTTAAAGAAGTTCTTTTTATTTGAGCTCTGTGATCCATTTGTAGATATTTTGTAATTTTTCATTTGTCTCTTCTGGTGTTTCTGGCCACACACAATTTTGGTTTTATTTAGTTATATAAGAAGATTTATAATCTTTTATTGCAGCTTGAGTTTGAGTCACAGAAAGCTCTCCTCTTCATCCAAGTTGAGAAATTCACTCAGAAACATTTTATTAAGCAAGTGTTTACTTACTTCTTTATTTAACCCTAATGAAATAACCACCTAATTTTTGTGGGAGGCTGGGGAACAGGACAATAATGATAATTAGTAAAAATAGCAATTGTCTTAGAACAAGCTATAAATCTAATGGAAGATGTTCAGAAGTCTAATCTAGACTTCATAATTATGATAAATTCTCATAGTGGGGATTGATTCGGTAGATGCTTTTGTCCCTTGATGTAATGATCATTAATAGCAAGATTATATATAAAAGTGCGTACCTGTTGGTGATGATTGAAGTTTTGGTGATGCTAGAGCACTGGAGTCAGGTTCAGTACCCTTTCCACATTGCTAGCTTTGGAAAGTTGCAGCACTCAGATTTTGTTCTGCATGTTCAGTGTATTGAAAGCATACATGTAAATGCTCATGGGCATATACCACATGTAGCTATACCTCAGCTGCTTAGTTTGTTACATTCATGCATACATCTGCAATTAAATGCAATACAAAACTTCTTCTAGAAGCTAGAATTACAACAGCCTGAGCCCTTCAGAACCTGAAAGGAAGTAAAACCTGGAAGCCAGTTTGAATGAAGCCAAAATGGATACAACTTAGCTCCTGAGCTTTACTAAAAAAAAGTTCCTTCGACCCTCACATAGGTTATACTGTTAATACTTTTACTCCATATGCACTTATTTTAGATTTGATTATCTGGTATCATGACCAACAGCATATTAAGGAAGAAAGAGAGGACTGCTATTAGAAGCAAGCACATCAATCTAACCAAAAATAATAGCTAGCGGTCTCAAAGCAGAGGAACAAAAGGGAAAACTACAAAAGGCAAATGGAAAAACTGAAAAGCTAGAAGTGGAGTCATGGTGGAATATGGTTTATTATAGTACACTACCACATCTAAGTGGCTCCATGGAAGCACTGTTAAAGCATAACCCAAATACCTCTCCTTTGTGATGAGAACTAGTCGTTATTGAAAGACTTAATTACATTTGCAAGAAAATGTGTTATGTGCTTTAGGAGTATTATCATCAAAATGATAATAAATATTTTATATATAAAGAGTTTGTTATCTGTTTACAGTAGTAATAGCAAGCTTTCAGCCCTGCGGTTTACATGTTGAATTTTATTTAATTCTCCCAGCAACCACCTGAGGCTAATGTAAATAAAAGCAACTCTTGAGATACTGTTTTCCTAATATGAAACCCCTAATGAATACCTGTTGTGTCTTCCTAGATCTGAGTTCTATAAGCACATTGTGCTTTCAGGAGGGTCTACTATGTACCCTGGTCTGCCATCCCGGTTGGAACGAGAGCTTAAACAGCTTTACTTAGAACGAGTATTGAAGGGTGATGTGGAAAAACTTTCTGTAAGTATCAATCAATACTCCAACTGTTAGCATACTGTTAAAACCCTGTAAAATAGCTTGTGATTTTTGACAACCACCAGAGGGAGCAAGAAGTCTTCCTAAACACATGTCTAATGCACTCTAGTGCAGCCTTGAAAAAGTAGGAAGAAGTAAATGGTTCAAGATGAGCTTTGTCTCAGCGGTCCTAGTGCCTGCTCACCTTTCTACTCAGTGAACTGAGACAGCTGGGTCCAGTGACAAATGTTTTGGTTCATCTGTAACAAATAGCCTGGAACCAGGGTGCCTGTACGTGGGTGGGAAGAACCTCCTGTACTGTGGAGAGAGGCCCGTTGGTTTTGTTTTGTTTTGTTTTTTAATATGTCATCAACATTCGGTGCTACTCTTGGACTGTCTCGTATTTCTGATTTAAAGTGATTTTCTGGCTGTTTCTTGCATATGTCTTTTATCTCCCCAATCAGATAGTCTCCAGTTCTTTTGCATCCCTGTCAGCTATCATAGCTCTTAAAACAGACTTGAAATGATAGTTGTTGATACATAGAGTGGAAAGAAATTTTTAAACTAGGGTGTAACAGTTGATGGTTATTTGACATTGATTTTTCTCTACGAACCCTGGACTGTGTGAAGTACACTATACATACTACGTGCTCAACTAGGAGTCGTTTAACTCTAAGTTAATCTCTGAGGTTTGGCTCACCAACTTTGATCAGCTGTTTTAGATAATGGGAGAGCATCATACAGAGGGCTTTATATATTGGAGACATTATATTTACATCTTTGATTTGTGACTCAAATTACTGAAATTAAATTCTGTATGGACTCATACATTAAACAGATTAAAAGACTTAAAGGAGGCGTGTTGTCTAAGAACTTCATCATTTGTCTGATTTTATTGACTTATACATATAATTTAAAATCAGTCTTAGATGATTATTCAGCAGATACTTCTTGAACTCTTTCTATGTGCCAAACACTTGTCTAGGTGCTGGGAAAAACAAAACAGTGGTGAACAAAACTGAAAATCTCTGCTTTTAGTCTATGAATAATACTTTGGTTAGTAATAAGCACTATGAGGAAAAGTCAGGTTAGGGGCTCGAAAGTGATAGTGATTGGGGGAGATGGTGTGCTTCTTCATGTAGAGTGATCAGAGAAGGGGCCCAGTGAGATAACTTTTGAACAAAGACCGAAGGGAATGAGGAGCCTGACCCTCTGGGGGGAAGAACCTCCCAGGCAGTAACAGTCCTGAGTTACGGGGAGTGTGTAGGAGTGGCTGGAGCAGAGTAAGCAAGGGAGGGGACTGGGAGGTGAGCGCAGAAAGGTAGTCAGGGGACCTCCCTGGCGACCCAGTAGTTAAGACTCCACACTTCCACTGCAGGGGGTATGGGTTCGATCCCTGGCAGGGGGAACTAATCCCACATGCCACACGGTAGGACCAAAAAAAGAAAGGTAGTCAGGACGCAAGTCTTGTTCAGCTGTGGTAAAGATTTTGACTTTCCTTCTATTGAGATAGAAAGTCTTGGGAGGATCTTGAGCAGAGAAAGTATTATCTGATTTGTTTAAAGGATCATTAAGTCTTATGTGGTGAATACATGGTTGAGAAAAAAGGAGGAAGAACGGATGTCGCAGGATGGATTAGGAGGCTCTCAGAGGAGGGAGGAGCTGGTAGATGTTTGTGAAATAAACGAGGAGGTGTGAAGTGGTGTCTTAGAGAGTGGAATAGAGAAGAGAAATGTCATGGGGTTGCTGAGCATCTCTGAGGGGCTCAGTTGAGGTAAAGCTTAAAGTGGATGTTGAGTATTTCTCATCCCGCGCTCAGTAACTTGAGGGCAGGGGCAGAGCAGAGTTGACCACCTGAAATGGGGTTCTGCCAAGCAAGGCAGAGAAGGACAGGGTCACTGAGGATGGTGTCAGGACGTGGTGGAGAGAGTGCGCACACGCACCACGGAGCAGGTCTGAGGAGAATTCCTCTTCATGGGGCTCTGTAGACACCATGGGCCCAGAGAGTGGTGGCTGGGATGGCCCAGAAGGGCGGGTTTCTGAGGGTCTCTGGAATGGCAGTGGTGAGAAACACCAACCTGTTGCAAAAGCTGCAGGGGCAGCGGTGTCCTCAGGGGCTAGCCAGGTTTCCCCAGGAGCAGGGTGGCCAGAACACAGCCCCAGACCAGACCTGGCTGCTTTATAAATGAAGTTTTTAGGAACATGGCCAAGCAGACTCTTTTGTCACCTAATATGTTACCTGTTGTCACACACTGTCTCTGGCTGCCTTTAGCTATTGCCAGAGTAGACCCTGCAGAGCTTCAAGTATTTACCCTCTGATCCCTGTAGAAAAAGTTCGATGACCCCTGCCTAAGAGTGAAAAAGTAACTAGAATAGTTAGAACAGTAGGTTAGCCTCAGAATTAATCAGTTAACAGGTGTTTTTCTATGTCATATATTATGACAGATCCTACAGTTCATGTATGTGACATAAAGACAGTTAAGATGACGTAGTTATTTTGAGTCTTTTTGCACGATTTGTGACTTTGTAAATAAAACTGCTACTTCATTTTAAGGTTTCTCTTTCATGTGTTGTCTTACTATACAGAAGGAGGTCTCTCCTTGTAGACAGCTAAGAGTGGCTACAGAGTGTAAAGCTTTTCCTGCTTGTGTTTAATTTTCTTTACTGTGTTCATTTTTTCCAACATCCTCATAATTTATCTTGACCATATTTGGCCTTGTTTATTCAAACATTCGTTTGGATTTGAGACAATAGAAAGTGAGCTTTGCTTATAAGAACTTAAATCTTACTTTTTTGCCTGGGACTACGATCATAAGGGCATGAGACCTTGAAGAAAGTAGAAGTCCTCTTATCCCAACTCTTCACTTGATAGCTGGCTGGCTGATTTGCCCATCAGTGAGACGCCTGTCACAGTCAGGGCTTCGGTACTTGGGCTTTTAGTCGGGTGACCGTGGAAGTCATTGTTCACATCAGGATGCTTTTGAGAGTGACAAGGGGTGCAGTTAACGATGGGGCCACAGGTGTAAGTAGGGAGTGTTCTAAACACACCGGGATGGATTTGCGATCTCCTGGCTGTGAGTTTGGGCAAGTTATACAAGGTGTCTCTCTACTTCACATGTATACATCACAGGACCTTTGTGAGAATTTAAGAAAAAGTCATTTTCATAGGATACAAAACACCATTGTACGTGTGACATTTTACCTTCTCCTCTTTTTTCCTTTAGAAATTCAAGATCCGCATTGAAGACCCCCCCCGCAGGAAGCACATGGTTTTCCTGGGAGGTGCAGTTCTAGCAGACATCATGAAGGACAAAGACAACTTCTGGATGACCCGACAGGAATACCAAGAAAAGGGTGTTCGTGTGCTGGAGAAACTCGGGGTGACGGTTCGATAAACTGTGAAGCTGGTTCCCATCATGCCCCTAATGTGCTTTCTCTTTTTCCTTTACTGCCAGTCTTTGAACTCATTCAGCTCCAGGACCTGGAAGAGGCCTCTCTGTCTGTGCCCTTTGACTGGAAAGGTCAGGTTGTGTTAAATTTGTGTTAATGTGGGTAAATCTGACTGTTTAATTCCACCGCTTCCCTGCGAGCACAGGGAGAGGGCAGGGGTCCTGTCTGCGGCATTGTTTGTCCTCAGCAGGCATTTGGATCGTTCCTGTGGGCTTCCTATTTTCACTTTACTGCTCTCACGCTGCTAGTCTTAGTCTTTAGCACACTAGGTGGTATGCCTTTATTAGCATAAGAAAACAACTTCCACAGGAGCTTTTACCTATTAGTGGGGTGGGGGTGGTCAGGACTGGGTGGGCGGCTGCTGAACCTTTGTGGCGTCTCCTCTGTAGTGTGGTATTTCTACAGACCGCTGCAGCTTTAAGTACCTTAAAGCTTCTGGTGTTAACATTTTAGGGAAAGGGTAGGCTCGGAACGAAACTGTTTGGGTGGGTTTTTGCGTGGAGGACAGGGGTAGTCTTTTGATATTCATTTTGTGATTTTTGAGCTTTTCTGCTCTAGGGTACGGGAGGTGAACTTTATTTACAATACTCTGATTTGGCAGATTTTCTTCTACTTTTGGTCTGCCTGGAACTGTTTCCAATATGATGTAAAAAGCAGGTGTAGTGTCCCATTATTATGTAGTTTGGGGATTTTTTAATTTGTTTTTTAATATTAACCATGTCAACTGGAATTAGACTCCCTAGAATCTATCAGTGGAAAAGTAACATTGAAAAAATGCTTTTGGATTTTCAAATTTCAGACAAAAAGTGCTTAAGAGCTGGTATTTTTTTCTAAGTGCTTCTATTTATACCAGAAGCATTAAGGTAACCCAGTGCCAAGTACCATTCTTGAAAAAATTCTTTTATATAACCGACCAGTGCTTATTTAATAAAAACAAGTAGATACATATAAATAATTACTGGCAGTAGGTTATAATTATTGGGTTAAAGAGAACATTGAAATATGGGACTTTCTGCCAGTTGGGTAATTTTCACCAGTTTTTTTTTGTTGTTGGTATGTTTTGATTTAAAACCTGGAAGTGGAGTAAAATATGACTATTTAAAATGTTGGCCCCCCCAAAATCAAGATATAAATATGTATTTGAACTGAAAAAACTTAATCATAACTACTAAATCTTAGCCATCTTAGGCTTGAAAGAAAAGTTGTTGGTATTTTGTAAATGATAACAGACTTTCCTGTCAGAAAATCATATTTATGAATCCTGTCGTATTGCTTGGTATCTGAAAAAAATATCAAATAGTACCCAGACTTGAATTCCTTCTAAATTGAAAAATAAAGTAATAAGAGATTGTATCACTTCTGTTAATATTATGTATCTTTTGTCTCTTTTACCTCAATTTGAACAAATAAAAACAGTTTGCCTGCATGCTGGACATGCTTCAGTACACATGAATAAGCCTATGAATAATGTCTGTAAGATTTTAGGGATGTGGGTGTCAGAGTCACTTTGGAATTCTAAAATTTTCCTAAATTATGTACTTACAATCCCCCCAGACTTTTGACTACTGAGTTGTTAAAGGACATAAATGCAGAACTTGTATCTACCAGTTGTTTATTTCAGGTAAATGGATTGACTCCTAACCTTTGATCATGATTTTAAAACATGGAGATAGAAAACAACAAAGAATGGAATAGACTCTTAAATAAAACAATGAAGACATTTGTCCCTTGAATGTAGAATTTGGTTTTAATTTTGCTATCAAGCATGACAGTTAAAATTATTAATATATAGAGAGTGTAATTTTTTAATTACATTTTAAAATTTTCCTATTCTAAGGTGAAATAATGCATTTAGTATAGTGATTTGGGGGGGTGGGGTGGGGAAGTAACATTAATTGGAGTTGTCAGTTATGAGCCCTTCAGAAATGAAAATGTTTTCTGTTTTAAAAGATATGAACCATTGTCACTTAAATTCCCAATGATGTTTAAAATTCTTTTCTTTTAAAATTAGAATTGCCAATGCCTTGACCTTCGAGAAGGGCTTCTTAGAAATAAGTCCTGCATTTGAACTTTTTTCCTTAAAATGGTATTGGATGTTAACTTTTACACAGTTCTGAGCACTGTCAACAATATCTGGAAGGTATTTTGAGAGATCAATGGAAAGTCAAACATTCTGATTTTAACATAAATACACTTCTTTTTGAGGAAAAAAAATCAGATTTTTCAAAGTAAATTTGAATTTTGTCTTTGTTTTTCCTCTCGATAGTATTTCTCTTTGGTTTCATTTTCTTATTTTTATTCATGTTTTCATTTTTGCTAACACAGGACAGATTGACAACTTTATGCTAGTTGTTAGGCCAAGTTCAGTTCACTGTCAAATTATTTGACAAAAAAGAACTTACCTTTTGGTATGTTCTTTATTTCCGAAATGATTTTAAATACATAAGAAAAAAATAGAATAAGAGCAAGTCACAGCTAAAGCTCTATTAAAGACATTTTTCCTTCTAGGAGACTGTTTTGTCTCCTGGAATATTTAAGGAGGCTTTGTCAGTGTTAGAAATGCTCGAGAGACCTATATGAACATGCCTCTTCTCAAGGACATTTTAGCTCATATCTGCAGACTTTTAGGCACGTTATTTTTAACAAAACAGCTAAAGACAGATGAAAATTTATTAAGCCAACCCTTTCTTACTTTTATATTAGCCTTTGAGGAGTAGATGCAGGTATTTTTGTTTTTCCTTCTCCATGAACTTGAATGCTAGTACCTCATGGCTCCCTTCACTGCTAGAATTCCCAGGACATCCTCTGTTATCTCATATGCAGTCTCTTCCTGGTCTCCTAAATTGTCATGTGATCGCTCTTTCCGTGTTACAGAGGAAGAAAATCTAAGGCCCTGTATTAGGTGTCATTGTGAATACAATGAATGTCTTGGTGCTCTTCACAGTTTTTTTTCCACCCACAAACTTTGACCGCAAACTTTGTACAATTGAGTGTGGCGATTACTGCTAATTTTAGAACTTTTGAGGAGGGTACCCAGCTAAAAGTGAACCAGAAACTCAAGGATTGATTTTATCTCAATATTTAACATGCTTTCTAACCTTGGACTTGTCCAGCCACACACAGTACCTGGGGTATTTGTAGGATCACTTTTTTCCTCCAGTTAAAATTCCTTGAACTATTAGAAGATTGAAAATGCTACATCCAAGGTAAGTGGAGGAGGTGGGAGAAGGACCTGGGAAAGTGTTAAGTACTTTGTAAAGGCCTTTTTAACCCCACCACATTGCAGTAACCTTAGCTATAGAATAAAAGTAGAATTGGGATGTAAATAAGGCAGCTCTTAGCATCAGCAGGGAATTGGTTCCAGGACACTACCCATGTGTCCCCCCAAGGATACCAAAATCCAAGGCCGCCAGAGCCCCTTATATAAAACGGCATGGTATTTATGTGTAACCTACATACATCCTTCTGTGTTCTGTAAATCATGCCTAGATTTTGTCTGATAATATAATGTGAAGGCTGTGTAAACAGCTGCTAGGGCATGCAGCAAACTCAAGTTTTGCTTGTTGGATTTTTCTGGAATTTTTTTTCCTGAATATTTTCAATCTGCAGTTGATTGAATCCTCAGATGTGGAACCCATTTTTTAGAGGGCCAAATGTAAGTTCCAGTGATTTTTTTCACATTAAACTTAAGATTTTAAAAGCATCCTTAAGCATCTTGCTCTCTGTTGGTTAAATAACATACAAAGTTAAAGGGAAAAGCTATTATATTTTCGTTTAAATCATCTTCACTGTAGCAATGACAAAAAAATAAATCTTATACCTACTATATCTCAATTTTTGTTATGTGCAGATGTAAAATGTCTTAACTGGGTAAAGTGAAAGTGTTAGTCGGTCAGTCCTATTCTTTGTGACCCTGTGGACTGTAGCCTGCGAGGCTCCTCTGTCTATGGAATTCTCAAGGCAAAAAAGTACAGGAGTTGCATTCAGAAATCTTCTTGACCCAGGGATCAAACCCTGGTCTGCATTGCAGGCAGATTCTTTACCATCTGAGCCACTAGGGAAGCCCCATCTAACTAAGTGGAATCCAAATCGTCTTTCTCAAAAAAAAAAAAAAAAAAAAAAAATCCTCTTTCTCTTCCTTGGGCAGAACAGAGTTCCTGTCCTGTCTTTCTCATGCCTACACTCAACTCCTCCTACCCACTAGAGGAAAAGGGAAAGACTGGAAAGACTCTGCAAATAATTTCCCTTGAAATAGATGAATTAGTATTTTAACAAGGCTTGCATGAACTAGAAAGGTTTGGGAAACCAATCACAAGGATAAGGTACAGTTTTCAAGGCTAAGGTAGACCCCTGAGAACATTGCTTTTTGCCATTAACATCAAGTTGAGCTTTTACCTGTTGAATGCTATTTTTTTAAGATTAGTAAAAAGGAAACTAGTCAGCTGCTTTGTACTTCCTTGAACAGAGGTTTGAAACAGGGCCCCAACTCTCAAGAGTAAGAACTCCATGCATAAAAAAGTAATCACAAATATTCAAATGTAAAGGTATTCAGTTCAGTTTAGTTGCTCAGTCATGTCTGACTCTTTGCGACCCCATGAACCACAGCACACCAGGCCTCCCTGTCCATCGCCAACTCTCAGAGTCCACCCAAACCCATGTCCATCGAGTCAGTGATGCCATCCAACCATCTCATCCTCTGTCGTCTGCTTCTCCTGCCCTCAATATTTCCCAGCACAGGGTCTTTTCAAATGAGTCAGTTCTTCGCATCAGGTGGCCAAAGTATTGGAGTTTCAGCTTCAACATCAGTCCTTCCAATGAACACCCAGGACTAATCTCCTTTTAGGATGGACTGGTTAGATTTCCTTGCAGTTCAAGGGACTCTCAAGAGTCCTCCAACACCACAATTCAAAAGCATCAGTTCTTCGGTGTTCAGCTTTCTTTAGAGTCCAACTCTTACATCCATACATGACCACTGGAAAAACCATAGCCTTGACTAGATGGACCTTTGTTGACAAAGTAATGTCTCTGCTTTTTAATATGCCGTCTAGGTTGGTCATAACTTCCCTTCCAAGGAGTAAGCGTCTTTTAATATGGCTGCAGTCACCATCTGCAGTGATTTTGGAGCCCAGAAAAATAAAGTCAGTCACTGTTTCCACTGTTTAGCCATTTATCTGCCATGAAGTGATGGGACCGGATGCCATGATCATAGTTTTCTGAATGTTGAGCTTTAAGCCAACTTTTTCACTCTCCTCTTTCACTTTCATCAAGAGGCTTTAGTTCTTCACTTTCTGCCATAAGGGTGGTGTCATCTGCATATCTAAGGTTATTGATACTTCTCCTGGCAATCTTGATTCCAACTTGTGCTTCATCCAGCCCAGCGTTTCTCATGATGTACTCTGCATATAAGTTAAATAAGCAGGGTGACAATATACAGCCTTGACATACTCCTTTTCCTATTTGGAACCAGTCTGTTGTTCCATGTCCAGTTCTAACTGTTGCTTCCTGACGTACCTACAGATTTCTCAGGAGGCAGGTCAGGTGGTCTGATATTCCCATCTCTTTCCACCAACTAAATGTTGACATTTTAATTTGGTCTTTTTTGTTAAATGAGTACCTTGATGTACAGGGGTTATTGGAATTTTTATTATAGGTCTGTCCTGCGCACGAAAATTTCCTGTCTATGGGAAATAAAATCCAAGGATTTCCTGAGTGAGAATTCTATTAACTTTTTATGTTTTTATATTTCATGCCATCTTAGTGTTTGAAGTGTAAGAAATTTGGGCCTTCATTTGTAGCTATGTGGATATCATATGATATCACTTATATGTAGAATCTTTTTTTAAAAAGATACAAGTGAACTTATTTACAAAACAGAAACAGACTTAGAGACTCTGCGGACAATTTAGGGTCACAGGGGATGGGGGAAAGTGGGAGGAGGCAGGATAGATTGAGAATTTGAAATTGACATGTACACACTGCTATGTTTAAAATAGATAACCAACGAGGACCTACTGGATTGCACAGGGACGGCTACTCGATATTCTATATTAACCTAAATGGGAAAAGAGTTTGAAATAGATAAGCTATATATATATAACTGAATTGCTTTGATGTATGTCTGAAACTAATACAACATTGTTAATCAATTATACTCCAATATAAAAATTTTTTTAAAAATTTGGGCCTTAACTGAGGTTCAGATATTGAAAATAAGTTGATAATACACATTTGACCCCTTAATATGAAATCTTCGATATACCTCCCAAATGTGTGTGTGTGCTTGTATATGTTTTCTTAGATCTATCTACATGTGAAAGCGTCTGGCATTAGTTAATTTTAATAACTATTGACAAGGATTATAGGTTTAGAACCTAAAACTATTGTCTAGGTACAATTCAAAAATCTTAACCAGTTAGGGAGGCCGTTTTGCTTGTTTTTACCTAGCAGCTTAGGTGGAATTTAATGTTTAAGTGTCCTGTAGAAAATGATTTAGCTAGGGTGTATTTACCTAAAATTTTTAAATACTCAAATTATTTGCCCCTTGATATCTTTCTGAAGTCAGAATCACATGAAGTCTGTAAAAGTGCAGGTTTCTGGGCCCCACTCTGACATACTAAATTTGGCCTTGGGGTCTGAATATTTGCTTGTTCCCCGGCTGTGCTGGTGGTTCGGAGCCCTGCCAAAGCTCTCGCTCCCCTGTTATAGGATATTAACAGGATATTTAACTCCCCGGGGCCCACACCTGCATGCCCTTGTCCTGCTCTTCTGAAAAATTCTAGCACTTTCCGCAAACAGGTTCAAAAGTGAACAAGCCCTAGAAACCAACTGCCCTCCGCCCCACTGCCCCAAACATATCCTCAATTTAGGTGGTGATAATATGTTTCGCTCAAAATGCAAATACTTCTGGGCCAGTTAAAGCACATTTACACATTTGTGAGAGTTAAAAGGGAGTTCAGTAACTCAACAGATGCCTAATGAAGATTAGCAGCTCTTTGTGATTTAAGTGGAGGGAAGGTCTGTAAGTTTGGCCTGAGTCTGTTGGTGAAAACAGGCAGGCTCCTGAGAAGTAAAGAAGTCACAAGGGCAAGCTTGCTTTCTTGGTGCCTAGGTAGACAGATGCAACTTGGGTGCTGGAAGTGGTCCAGTTAGGGAGCCCACCTACTACAGACTTAGTTTTACTCTGAAGAAGAAATTTGTTTCAAGTTCCACGCAACTAACCCACAAGGGAAGGTGGAGGCAATGTGGAGACCAGCTACATAGTTCATGGAATTCTCCAGGACAGAATACTGGAGTGGGGAGCCTATTTCTTCTCCAGGGGATCTTCCCAACCCCGGAATCGAACCGGGGTGTTCTGCATTGCAGGAGGATTCTTCACCACCTGAGCTACCAGGGAAGCCCTATTTATAGTTGTTTTGGGTTTTAATTTTCTTTTTCAAATAAAAGCTCAGTACGTTACAAAATTTTGAAGTTTGCGAAATTTTAATATGTTAATTCATAGCTACCAGAGAGAGAAACAAAAACTTAGGCTTGCATTTGCTCCTTTTGACGAGAACAGTTTTAGCCAGAGATTTGAATGGAGAGGAGACGGGTGCCATGTAGCTACTCTATATCAGAATTAAGTAACCAGCTGCAGGTGAGTACCATGAACCAGAGACTGGTAACCAGCTGCAGGTGAGCAGGTGGTTAGTTTTCAGCGCAGCAACTGTCTTTAAGGAGTTCGGTGGACCCTCTGGGTGAGTAGGAAGTGACTTTTATCTTCTGAACCTAATTCTTTGGTAAGTTTTAGCCGTTTCTGTGGATGGAGAGTGTGTGGTTGATGCTGGGTGCGTTTTCTTGTTTGCCTGCATATCTCATTCCTACTGTTTTCACCATAATAGCTTCTCTTAAATTTTCCATGTCACCCGAGAGCATACAGCAAATATCGTTCAACCTTTTAAGCACCACGTCTGATAGCACAGTTAGCTGAAAATGCATATCAGATGTTTGGAAGCCTTGTTTGTTCTCAGTGTTGACCCTAAGGTTGTCTAAAAGTGGAAGTGTTTGTTTATAAATGTCCAATAGTCATTTTAATGACTGCTATCAGTACATTTTCTTGGGACGTAAAAACTGATTGCAAAATTACAAGGTTCCCCAAAGCAGAGTGCTTGCTGTTCACAATGTGGATTTGCTGTTTGCCTTTTCTTGAACACAAGCGGAGGCGGTGCTTGGAAAACAGTCTTACAACTTTATGCTACTATTCTTTTAAAATGATGTGGCAGTTTCATGGTTGTCTTTTTTTTAAGTTTTGAATAATTCTATTCTCAGAAAAGAGTTGGCTGAAATGTATCTTTCTTTTCCATTTTATATGTGTAGCATCCTTAGGCCTTAAACATGTTTCTGTTCATCCCATTCAAAAGAAGCCAAGATTTGTGGTGTCAGCCAGTGGAACTCTGCAATGTCTTTTAAAAAAAATAAGAAAGTCTTTCTTGAGCATTCTAAGTGAAGGTTCTATTTTGTTGCATTTGTGGGTCTTTTGAACAAATATATGACAGGAAAGATATGTAATGAAATTCCCATGTGTTCAGAGAGGCTGAGATTTATGGCCCTCCCACCCCCATGTCTGCCGTCAAATCATTGAGATTGGAAAACTTTTGAATATGGTTCCAATCACAAAAAACCTTTGCTGTTCCCACATTCTGTGAAGTGACACCTTAAACTCTTAGAGCTCAAGCTTTGTTAACTGCCAAACGAAACTAAGTGCTGCTTCACTAGCTAATTTTATTCAAAAGCTGGGGCCTTTCCCCACTCCATTTCAGTACAGTAATTACTTCCAAGAATATATCCTGTTTTCTTCAGGCTCGAGCTTGTCTGCTGGAACAATTAGTTGTGAAGCAGACAGGGAAAGAGTTACATCTGCAAAAGGTAGGACAGGGTTAGGAGACCAAGAGGAGATAAGACCAAGAGGAGATAACTCACAGCTGCCCACGCTGCAAGGAGGGGCTGGCCCAGAACATCCATGCTGATTTACAAGGAGAAATGAGGAAACCTTTCACCCCAGATCTCCCAGATTTGTGACAGTGTTGGTGTAAAATGATTCCATTCAGACCAAGAGAGAATTCCAAGTCTCTGAGGTGTTCCCTTCCCCACACCTTCACTCTTCCTCTCCTAGCCTTTCTGGCGACATTCAGACTGGTGCTTCTCAAACTTCTGGGTGCCTGAGAACCTCTTGGGGAGCTAATGATGGCGCAGATACCTGACCTTCCTTCCAGAAACGGAGGTGACCCTCTCAGAAGGGCACATTTGCACTTGGAAAAACATGAATCAGAAACCTGGGAAGTTTTGTTCAGAATTAAACTACACCCTCAATGATAAAAATCTGGCATTTTTCCCCCCAAAGCTTTCATTTAATCGGGAGTTTTCTAACAGAATGAAGTTAAGGGCTGTCCAGTCTAGAACTTCGCCAACAGGGACTCTTGGATTCCTGATTAATCTCTGTCTCTCTCCTGTCCCTACGATATGCCTTGAGAAACCTGGCTTCCTTTATTATTATACCTTAATTTTATTTGGAAAGCGTTGCTAGTCTCATCTGTTTCAAATGGCATTTGTTTGAAATCCCTTTTGGAAAAGGATCGTGGCTTGCGGCCTTTCAGAGAACAAGAATACATCTTTTAAATTTTGGGACCACACTGTGCAGTATGCAGGATTTTAGTTCTCCTACCAGGGATTGAACCTCTGCCCCCTGCATTGGAAGCATGGAATCTTAGCCACTGGACCACCAGGAAAGTCTCTTAAGAATGTATCTTACATAAGTGTCCTTTGAACTTGTAAAGTTCTTTGGCTTTCTGTGAGCTGAGCCAACAGGGGCCTTCAGGCCCTACATTCATTAATGGAGTCGCACAGGAAGCATTAGCAATAAGGATGAAGTGGCCACACAAAGCTGTAATGGTGATCACCCTTTCCTCAGCACACACTAGGAACCATGCGCCGTCCCTCAGGCCCTTTACTAGCGCTCTCTTGTAATTTAAGTCAGATTTATTACCTTCACTTTGTAGATAGGAAAACAGATAAAGTCACCGGAACAGGAGCTCAGAGCTAGGAAACTCAGAGGTAGAGCTGAACCCAAGCATCTGTCTGACTTCAAGACCTTGGCTTCAACACCATCCTGCAGCAGTTCCGCGTGATGGTCATCAAGTCAGTCTGTCTCTCCAAGCCTTGATGACCCCACCCCTCAGAGACCTTGGGAAAAAGCACTTGTCTCTTGCTGCCTTTATTTAACCCAGGCCGATGAGTAAAGTGCCCCAGCCTGGATGGAGTGGTTGACATCCCAAGTGCCATTTAAAAAGCGCTTTGATATGAAGTGCTCCGTAAGAACTTGTTCTTCTGTTTATAGCAAACCATTCCCATGAAGAAAATTAAGTGGAGACTGGGAGTGAACAAGTGAGTGAGTGGTCAACTGGGCAAAGGCATTTAGATCCGGAGGGGCTTGTCACACACACTTTGAGGATTTATCAAGCTCAAACTTTTTTGTTAGGTGGCTGGGAAGCGGGGGAGTCTTTGCCTAGCAGGTGTTCGTTCTGGCCCTGAATTTAGATCAGAACTTGACAAATTCATCCATGGAGTTTTCAAAATCTCCACTCCCAACAGGAAGGCAAGAAATGGAAAGAATGTCAGTCATTATGGTTAGCGGTGGCCCCTGGAATCCAAATGGCCCTTGAAAAGAACACTTGGGAAGGGGAAACATTTGAATCACTTAAATCTGCTGAGAACTTGCCCTGTGTGGAATGTTCGGGAGCGTGGCGTGCATGAGCAAACTCTCAGAGTGACTGTCGTCCATGGGGGAACAACCTAATGGGAGGCCAGCCGTCTGTGGAAAACCATAGAAAAGATATTGCCTTCTGGAGGCGGTGACTCTGCTCCCATTCAGGGCTGCTGTGTGTCACTTAAATTCGATTGCTCCCTGTGTTCAAGGATGTCTCCCAGAGATCCCTGCAGTGCTATTTAAGATGGCCATTACTGTTTTCATCCCCCTTTGGCCAGGAGCAGAGGGAGGAGTCTGGCTCTTGGTCTCACCCGCTGCTGCAGGAAGACTGCAGGAGGACGTGATTAGTGGTTAGCCTATCTCTAAAAGCCCTGGGGAGCCAGGGGTAGGAAGGAAGGAAGGAAGTTGTGTAGGATAAACAAAACAAAGCAAAACCAAAAAAAGCTGCAGGCAGAGTATTTCAGATGTGCAAGGATCTGTAATTCACATACTCATGGGACAGTTGAGGGTTAGGACCTGGGTTAAATGTTTTCATATGAAATGGAAATACCAGGAAAAAAGCAATGCAGAGGGTGGAGGGCCTGGCTTGGTTTAAAGAGGTCCTGGAGACTCCTCTTATGCTTCTGAATCTTTAGATGCATCAAATCCTGTACAAAAATTGTTTAAAAGTGTATCTAGCAGGTTTTATCACAAGGCCGTTTATAATGCTGGTCTGCCTTCATTGTCCATGACAGGATGAAATATACATTATTTGATTTAGTTGAAAATAACTGATCACTTTAAAAAAAAAAAAACTATGGTTTAAAAGAAGTGAATATATGAATAAAAAGTATGAAATGATCTCTCGAGTGCTCATCAAAACCCATTCCAAATGAAGGAGTCTCCAGCAGAAACTATTTTAGAGGAAGGGGACTGTTGCCTGGTGACCTTCACGATTCAGTACTTTTCTAATCAAAGAGATTCTTCAGGATTGATGCTGTGGGCAACACCTCAGAGATGGGGTTTTTTTGACATCTTAATGGTCCTTTGGATAGAACCAAATAAACACCTTTAAAAAGTCAGAGTGATGGGCGTTTTAATAGGCTCCTAAATTATCTCAATATAAAGGGTGCCAAGGATTATTAAGCCAAATGGTATGTTGCAATTGCAAATATCAGCCTAGTGCAGCTGTTCTGGTGAGAGGCTTGAGGGCCAGCTCACATGGGAGCCAAAGTTTTTGCAAGTTTTGTACATGTATGTGTTGAATTAATTTGAAGATCTGTCAAGTTGAACTTGACAGTGAACCAAAACAAGAAAACAGCAAAACCAAAATCAACTCATGACGATGTTTGTTTCAGTTTGTGCAATATAAGCACATTTGAAAGTTCCTATATATTGACTTTGTAGGAAGCATCCTTTTTCCTCACTGGATAACATTATTTTACCCTGTGTTAGTTACAGCCATTTCATTGTAAAGTTTGCATGTAAGGTTAGGAGTCTCATTGTTGAAAACCCTCAAGCAGCATTTCCTAAATCAAACAGTGGAGGACATAAAAAAACTTCCCAAGGCATTCAAGAGAACTTGAAAGGAACTAAGTGTCTGCAGGTGTCATCCTTTCTTCCTTTTTAAGTAGCCCTCAAAACAGGTCTGAAGCCAATGACATTTAAATTCACTTGTATTTGCATGAAAGTCGCTGAGTTTTGAATTGGAAGAAGTCAAGTGTTCTGCAAGGGCTCTAACCTGGGTGAGAGACGGCCTAGGGTATTTCCCTAAGAGTATTTGGTGAAACCCAAGTCCCCACAAGATACCTTACGGCCCAGGTGTTCTGTGTGGTCCAGTGAGTTAGGGCATCACTGCCTGAACCTCCCTTGCAGCATATTAAAGTCTCAGGGAAGTCTAACAGGAAGGAAATGTGGGTGGACATTTATCTACCCAGTGCAAAGTACCTCTCATAATCATTGCCTCCTTCCTCTCACCTCCTCTCTCTGCCCCCCCCCCCCCATCAATTAATACTATGCAAAGCGCATTCTGGAAAACCCTGGTCATAGCCAGTAGCACAGACACAGTAGCAATAGTTTAGTCACTCAGTCGTGTCCCACTCTTTGTGACCCCAAGGACTGTGGCCTGCTGGGTTCCTCTGTCCATGGAATTCTCCAGGCAAGCATACTGGAGTGGGTTGCCATTTCCTTCTCCAGAGGCTCTTCTTGACCCAAGGATCAAACCTGTGTCTCCTGCATTGAGGCAGATTCTTTACCCACTGAGCCACCGGGGAAGCAGCACAGACACAGTAGTTGTGGCCAAACCCCACATTTCTGGGCCCCTTTTCCTCATCTGGAAGCAACAGATTTCCAGGTGCTTGAAACAGTTATTACTTCCAGTCTCCTCAAAAAGTTCACTTTAGAACTAAGATTTGAGAAGTTTCCAGATTTTATTGTTCTTATTCAAAATAAGCCTTGGAATGCCAGAACCACAGAGAGAAGGCAGTGACTGCAAAAGCAAACACAGTAGACTAGTAAGAGTGAAGAAAACCTAGCAGCTGGGCATTTTTCCTGGGTTGACTGTAGCCTCTTTGGTGCTGTATTCAGAGATGTTGGTCATGATGCTTGTGGCCACCAAGCATCTTTGGAACTCTCTTCCCATATTTATTGGCTTTTCTACATTGTAAGTGCTGCCTCCTTGAGACAGAGGTCACTAATGCCTCCCAGCCTTTCTTGCAGGGAGGGTCTGTCTCTCAAACACTCCTTCTTAGTAAACAGACCCCAGAGGAATAGTTTTTTGCCCAGGGGGTTGAATGCAGCATGGGACTGCACCACAGCAACTCAAGGCACCTGGTATCCAGGGCCCAGGGTCATAGATGTGGGCAGCAGAGGCTGTGTCCGGAAGGGGAGGTGGCAGGGGTCCCCTTAGTAATAGAGGGAACTCCCAAGTATCCCTTAGTAATTTCTGCTTAAACCATCCAGGGCAGGTTATGTTGTGTGCAGTTAAGGCCCTAAGTAACATAGGTATGTACAGGCATGCTCAGTTGCTCAGTCATGTCCAACTCTGTGACCCCAGGGACTGTAGCCCACCTGGCTCCTCTGTCTATGGAATTTTCCAAGCAAAGGATACCGGAGTGGGTTGCCATTTCCTCCTCCAGGGAGTCTTCTGGACCCAGGGGTTGAGCCCATGTCTCTTGCATTGGCAGGTGGATTCTTTACCACTGAGCCACTTCAGAAGCCCATAGTATAGGTACTCCCTGTCCCAAATGGTCAGGATGCAATTCTGTCTTAAACTGGTACCTTGCACTGAAGGACATGGAGGTATTTCTGAAACATTTATTTCAGTAGAATAGGATGTGTTTATCCTTTCAAATGTCTGGTACAAGAGCTCTGTGTACCACGCAGAGTAGAGGCTGGCTCAGAATTTGTCAAAGTAAAGATGACTTTCTTTTTCAAGTGAGAGGCCCCACTCAGTCCTTCTGCATCTGGTAGAGTGAGCATCGGACTTACGATTCTCATAGGAACGGAAGGTCAGAAGGAGAGCTGAGAGTGTACTCAGCTATGTCCTGCTGAGTTTGTTTTTTTCAGTCTACTAATATGGTGAGAGTAATAAAATCCCAAATAAATTTCCAGGAAATGTGGAGGAATTTATAAAAGAACATAAAGTAAGACAAGTTCATAGTGGGGTTTTCCCCCTTTCCTAGAAAAGCTGTGAGTCGAGTGAGGAGGTGGATGGTGAAGGATCAGAATTTTATTTGTGTCTCCTCTGAAATCAAGCAGAAATATTAGAAACTAAGAACGCCACACTGCAAAATATTTTCCTTGATGTCAGAGGACTATAGAATTATTTAATCAAACAAAAACAAAGATTTGAAATACATTCTCTACTTATATATAGAGAATTCTCTACTCTATATAGGCTTGGCTCTCTGCTGGATACCATGAGAAATATTGTTGTTCACTCACTAAGTTGTGTCTAACTCTTTGTGACCCCCATGGACTGTAGACGCCAGGCTCCTCTGTTCTCCTCTATCTCTGGAGAGTTTGCTCAAATTCATGTCCTTTGAGAGCTATCTGGCCATCTCATCCTCTGCCGCCCTCTTCTCCTTTTGCCTTCAATCTTTCCCAGCGTCAGGGTCTTTTCCAATGAGTCAGCTCTTCACATCAGGTGGCCAAAGTATTAGAGCTTCCACATCAGTCCTTCCTTGAATACACAGGGTTGATTTCCTTTAGGATTGACTGGTTAGATCTCCTTGCGATCCAAGGAACTCTCAAGAGTCTTCTCCAGCACCACAATTCAAAAGCATTGTGGCAACATTTACTTTTTTCTGAACCATTTGAGAGGCATCGTGCCCTTTGTCTCTTACTATCTCAGTGTGTATTTCCTAAGAACAGGATATTCTCTTACAGAGCCACTGTACGGCAATCAAACTCAAGAAATCTAACGCTGTTACAGTAATTTTTTCCCTTCTACACTCCATATTTCAATTTTGTCAATTGGCCCAACAAGCTTTCAGAGCATGTCCCCCACCCCAATGCAGAATCAAATCCCGCACCACCTACAGCATTTAGATGTCTTCTCTCTTTTTTTTTCCTTTACTCTGGAACCGTTCCTCAGCTTTGACGTGGACAATGAAATGTCTGAAGAACAAAAGCCAGTGATTTTCTACAATGTTCCTCAATTCAGGTTCATGAGATGTCTACTTGTGACTAGGTTCAAGTTTTGTAACCTTGGCCAAGTGACATAAGTCACGTTGGGTGATGTCCATCTGCTATGGTTCCTTTTGTTCACCTGATCATTGTGTGGGCAGGCTTCTCTATTGGAGAGTGACCATTTTTGCCTTTTAACCAATAAGCCGTCTGTGGGGTGATATACTTTGTCTTCTAAGGGACTGGGACACTGCACTGATGGAGGAGGCTGCAGAGGGCACTTTTGAGAAGTGGCTTAAATTCTGACTCTGCCATTCACTAGCCGTGTGATCTTGGGCAAATCACCTAGCCATTCAGATTCACCTTTCCTCATCTGTAGAATGGAGTAAAAGTATTTCCCTTCCAGTGTCATCAAGAAGATAAATATGTAAAGTGCTTGGCGCTCAGGAGGCCCTGCATGAACTTTAGTGCACTTCTCATTTCCTACCTCCACCTTTTAAAGGTTACTGTAGAGCAGGTGGTTTGTTGATCCCACTATTGTTTCCAACGCTATGAAGGGAACGTGTCAAGGACCAGCAAGTCATACAGTGGGATGCCTATGGCAAGAAGCAGGAAATACCTTGCAATAGAAGCCCAGTGGGAAACATTGGAGCTCTCTTTGGAAATGCCAGGAGCAGGGAGTGGAAAGGAAAGGAAAATGAAGTCGCTCAGTCATGTCTGACTCTTTGCAAATCCATGGACTGTAGCCTAGCAGGCTCCTCCATCCATGGAATTTTCCAGGCAAGAATACTGGAGTGGGTTGCCATTTCTTTCTTCAGGGGATCTTCCCGACCCAGGGATTGAACCCAGGTCTCCAGCATTGCAGGCAGATGTTTTACCCTCTGAGTCACCAGGGACGCCTCTAAAGCTAATGTTGGTTAAAGTGAAGTGAAAGTCACTCAGTCATGTCTGACTCTTTGTGACCCCATGGACTCTATAGTCCATGGAACTCTCCAGGCCAGAATACTGGAGTGGGTAGTCTTTCCCTTCTCCAGGGGATCTTCTCAACCCAGGGATCCACTGCAGGGGGTGGAGGCAGCAATAGAACTGCTGTCTTGAGCTTGTGGTCACACTTGGCTGGAGAGGTGGCTGTCAGGGAAAGGACCAATGGGACTTAGGTTATGAGACTGACTTGGGCTCTAGGACTGCAGCTCTGCAACCTCAAGGACCCAAGGGTTCACCGCACACCCAGACCAGAATCTGTTCTGCCCCCACCCCAGCTGCATCCCCAGGAAAACCAATCATCTCCTCTCAGCCTTTCATTTCCTTATCTGTAGGATGAGGGGTTTGACCAGATCTGTTGCTCTCTGTCCAGGTTGGGTGTTAGAACCAGGAGGGAAATTTTAAGAAAATGCCAGTTCCTAGACCAATGAAATCAGAACCCAGACACATTGGAAGTTTTCAAAAGTTGCCAGGTGATTCCACTATAAGCCAAATTTGAGAACCACTGTCCTCAATAATCTCACATGTCCTTCCTTGCCTTCAGCATCTAGGAGACTGAAGATGGAAGCCTCTTCCATGGAATGGAATGGATGGAATATTCCATGAATGGAATATTCTAAGGAAATGAATTTTCTGGTGAACTTAGAATTCATCACCAAAAATTCTTTCTTGTTTCTATTTCTTCTTTTGCAAATATTTCTAAAGTCGGTAAGTCTAACTAATCGTGAAGGTCCTTCTTACCTTGATAAATCTATGGCTACATGAGAAGGATATTCTGAAAAACTGGAGTTTTCTGGTTAACTTAGAGTTGCACCAAAAATTTCTATTCATTTTTTAAAACTTTCAGAAGTGTACAGTTTCCTGCCCAGGGAAGCAGGAACAATAACCTCCTGACATGGGGCTACTGCCTGCCCTTTCCCTAGCCAAGGCAGACATTACTAATTGATGACACCTCCAACGTGCCTTAAAGGTCCTTCTCAATCTTAGGCAGCCACAAACAGTCAATTTGCTGACTTGAGATGAAACCTGTCTGCCATTCTGGGTATGGTGAATTTAGCTCAATATTTCTTTCATAATGGGGTATCTTTTTGGGCTTCAGAGGTCACTCTCCAAATAGCCCTTCCTCCATTCCAATTCTTCCAAGTACATAGGACTATTGAACAGGTAATGTAGGGGACTATGCTGAGGGTATACTGTGTCTCACTCAATAAACTTTGGGTATAAACACATACAAATTTTTATAAAAGTATGCTTTGCTGCTATTTACTTCTTTTTTTCTCTTTTTAAATTGAAATGTAGTTGATTTATAATGTTGTATTACTTTCTGACATACAGCAAATTGAATAAGATATATTCTTTTTCAGATTCTTTTCCATTATGGTTATTACAGGATATTGAATATAGTTCTTTGTACTATACAGTAGGACCTTGTTGCTTCTCTGTTTTATAAATTTGCATTTGCTTATCTCAAGCTTCTAATTTATCCCACCCACACCAGTTTCCCCTTTGGTAAATATAAGTTTGATTTTTATTTCTGTGCATTTGTTTCTGTTTTGTAAATAAGTTCATTTGGATCATATTTTAGATTCTACATATAAGTGATATCACGTGATATTTGTCTGTCTTGGTTTGACTTTACTTAGCATGATAATCTCTGGGTTCATCCATGTTGCTGCAAATGGCATGATTTCATTCATTCTTATGGCTGAGTAATATTCCATTATATATCATCTGATATATGAAATATGTCATATTCCATTATATATCATCTTCTTTATGTACTTACATGTCTGGACATTTATGTTGCTTTCATATCTTGGCTATTGTGAATAGTGCTGCAATGAACATTGTGGTGTTTATTTTAGAATTAGAGTTTTTGTCTTTTCTAGATATCCAGGAATGGGGTTGCTGGATCATCTGGTAACTTTACTTTTAGTTTTTTAAGGAACCTCCATTCCATTCTTAATAGTGTCTACAACAACTTACATTCCTACCAACAGTGCAGGAGGATTCTCTTCTCTCCACACCTTCCCCAGCATTTATTATTTGTACACTTTTTAATGAAGGCTATTCTTGACTGGTGTGAGGTGATATCTTGTTGTAGTTTTGATTTGCATTTGGTAATGAAGTTGCTCAGTCGTGCCTGACTCTTTGCGACCCCATGGACTGTAGCCTACCAGGCTACTCCGTCCATGGGATTTTCCAGGCAAGAGTACTGGAGTGGGTTGTCATTTCCTTCTCCAGGGGATCTTCCCAACCCAGGGATTGAACGCGGGTTTCCTGCATTGTGGGCAGATGCTTTTACCTTCTGAGCCACCAGGGAAGATTTGCATTTATCTAATAATTAACAGTGTTGAGCACTTTTTCATGTGCCTACTGGCCATCCATATGTCTTCTTTGGAGAAATGTCTATTTAGATCTGCTACCCTTTTTTAATTGGGTTGTTTGGTTTATTTTGTTATTGAGTTGTATGAGCTGTTTGTACATTTTGGGAATTAAGCCCTTGTTGGTTGCATCATTTGCAAACATTTTCTCGCAGTCTGTAGGTTGTCTTTTCATTTTGTTTATGGTTTCCTTTGCTGTGCAAAAGCTTATACGTTTGATTAGGTCTCATGGTCGGGAAGATCCACTGGAGAAGGAAATGGCAACCCACTCTGGTACTCTTGCCTAGAAAACCCCATGGGCAGAGGAGCCTGGTAGGCTACAGTCCATGGGGTTGCAAAGAATTGGACATGACTGAGTAACTTCACTTTCTTTCTTTCTTGTTTATTTTTGCTTTTATTTCTATTGCTTTGGGAAACTGACCTAAGAAAACATTGGTATGATTTATGTTAATGTTTTTACCTATGTTCTCTTCTGGGAATTTTATGGTATCGTGTCTTATATTTAAGTCTTTAAGGCATTTTGAGTTTATTTTTATGTATGGTATTAGAGTGTGTTCTAACTTCATTGATTTACATGCAGCCATTCAGCTTTCCCAAAAGCACTTGCCAAAGAGACTGTCTTTTCTCCATTGTATATTCTTGTCTCCTTTTTTGAAGATGAATTGACCACAGGTATAATTTTGCCATTTTACTTAAATTGAATACAGAGAAGACAGTTCTGGGGAAATGGTATAACAAATAGAGTAAGATCCAGGGTCCAAATTCTAATTTTGCCATTCACTTTGGACCAGTTACCAAACCTGTCCTCTATAAAATGTGGCTAATAATAGCATTCACCGCATAGGGTTATTGTGAAGCTTTAATGAAGTAGCAAAACTAACACATCCAGGGTCTGACATACAGGGAACACTCAACAAATGTTACCTATTTACCTTTGTTAGTACTATTCATGGAGGGTTTCAGTGAGTGAGTCATGATTAATAAAAATTGTGTAGAAGTATTTTAGGTAGTAAAGATATTAGTAGTGGAGATAATAGAAGTACCCATGTTATGCCCCCAACACTAGCTGGTGGGAAGGACATGTGAATCTGTGTCCATGAAGTGGATGCTTGTTGGTGAGGTCTTGGGCAGCAGTGACCCACATCTGGGATGTGGTCTCATAAGTCTGGGATAATCAGCAGAAGCTGTGGTGCTCCAAAGGTGGCATTTTTGGAAACTGGTGGATGTAGTCTTTGGTTGACCTGCCCATTGGCATCTGGGGATGAGGAGGAAGCTGGATGTCCCACAGTGTTTGGGAGAGTCTCAAACAAGAATTGTTTCATATCCTACGTGACTTTTGAATATTCTCCCATATTAAACACTGCAAAGGTAAATCAGCAATACATAGAACATGATAATTCTGAAAATAAGTTCTAAAAAGTTACTGAAAAGCCCAGTAATTTAGAAGACCATTCCATAGAGAGAAACTTAAATGGAAGCAAAACCTTGTCTGGCAATGATGGTGCAACTTATGTTGTACAGGCTGCTGACTCAATGCACTAAGCATTTCTCTTTTTTTTAGATTTTCAGTATTTTCCCTTTTTTTAATTGGTTAATTTTTGGCAGTATTGGGTCTTTGTTGCTGCACAGGCTTTTCTCTAGTTGCGGTGAGTAGGGGCTACTCTTTGGCTGTGATGCACAGGCTTCTCACTGCTGTGCCTTCTCCTGTTGCTGAGCGCAGGCTCTAGCGCACAAGGGCTTCAGCGGTTGTGACCTGTGGGCTCAGTAGTTGCAGCTCCCAGACTCTAGAGTACGGGCTCAACAGTTACAGTGCACAGGCTTTGTTGCTCGATGGCATGTGGGATTTTCCCTGACCAGGGCTTGAACCTGTGACTGCTGCATTTGAAGGCGAATTCTTTACCACTGAGCCACCAGGGAAGCCCTCTTTTTTTTTCTAATTTAATTAAAAATTTTAAAAAATAATTTGGTATTTATTGGACTGCCTTGTATCTTCATTGTATCATGTGAGATCTTCTGTTGTGGCACGCAAACTCTCTAGTTATGATGTGTGGGCTTAGTTGCTCTGTGACATGAGATCTCAGTTCCCCAGTCAGTGATCAAACCCATGTCCCTTGCATTGCAAGGCTAATTCGTAATCCTTGGACCACCAGGGAACTCCTCACATTAAGTGTTTTTAACTACAAATTTTCCTGAAGAGGGTTTCAATGCAGTAAGGCAGTACTATGCAGTGAAATGACCTGAAAACATGTAACAGAGATTTGAGATTTCTTTGAAAAAACCTTGGACCAGATAGAAATTAGCACACTCCTGAAATGAAGCTCATGAATTTCATTGTTGCTTTGAAAATATTGTTATAATATTGCCATATATATATATACACATATGTATACACACACACACACACATAGGTACACGATAAGAAATCTAGGTTGTAAGAATTTCACTTTCAAATTACTTTTCAGTTGGTCTATTCTTCTTCAGCGTCATTCTCATCTCTTCCCCAGAGGTCTTCCTATCACTTGGCCTTTTTTCAGTCCATCCTCTCATGGGATACAACCCCAAGTTCTTGTTAAATACTGGAGATTCTATCACTATAGTGATATCCCCAGTCATAAGGTAGGGAACCACTCTGATGCTGTACTGATAAAATAAGTCCCAGCTCATTTATGACTGAGTCTATAGCTGATCTTAGTATACTGTCTCCCTTTTTAATTATGGTTATTTTATTCTATTCTTTCACTTATATACAATTAAGTTTCTCTGTTATTACATAGCCTAACAATCATTTTCCTTCTAATGTCCATCGATGCCACTACCATTACATTTTCCTGTTTTTCTTACAGAAAGAACTTATGATCTCCTTACTTCTCTTAAATCCAAACCCCTTCCTATCACTAGGTACGAGAAAATGGCTGCTTTATTGTGTGCCCCAGTAGAGCTATACTTGAGCATGTATATTTTGAAATACATATTACTTGTTTATACATAATCACCTGTTTATATCAGAGGAGTGGTTCTTGGTGGAAGATGGCTTTCCCCTCAGGGGACACTTGGCAATATCTGGAGAGTTTTTGGTTGTCAGGATTGGGGGTGGAAGCCTGGGATGCTGCTGAACATCTACAAGTGTGCATGACAGCACTTCAAAGGTTATCTGACCCCATGTCAGTAATTCTCACCTTAAAAACTGTGTTAAAGTTAGGGTATTGCATTAATATTTTTTTAATGTGTATAGTTGGCTTACGGACTTTACTGGTGGCTTGGTGGTAAAGAACCTGCCTGCTAATGCAGAAGATGTGGCTTTGATCCCTGGGTTGGGAAGATACCCTGGAGAAGGGAATGGCCACCCACTTCAGTATTCTTGCCTGGGAAACCCCATGGACAGAGGAGCCTGGCAGGCTGTAGTCCGTGGGGTTGCAAAAGAGTTGGATTCGACTTAGTGACTAAACAACAACAACAGTTGGCTTATATAAACCATGAATTTCATTTGGGACATTAAAAAGAGTTTACAAAATATTTGTTAAACAAGCACTAAACCACTGACCTAAATCAAAAAAAGTAGTAATCTAGGTAGACTTTGGATTCGCTATGTCCACCATTGCTCTTGAACTAGTTATGTAAATGATAAATGACTTTGAAAAGTTTTCTGTCCCTTAATTGCATGTAGAAATCAGAGGTCAAATGTCAAACTCTTGTGTGTCTAAATGGCTGGGCACCCATCCCCTAGCTGTGTTCCTCAAGCTACTGTCAGCAAGCACCTGACCATTTCCTCATGTCAGGAAACGTGAGTTCAGCACTTGGTAGATCTCATCTTCTCCCCTCCCGTCTGACAACGAGTTTTGAGGGAACACTGAGGAGGGTCCAAGTCACCCACAGGGTTTGGTAGAAACACTTCAGTCAGCATCCAGCTCCGGCTCGCTATCACAGTCCCTAACCTAGAGCAACACAGCTGCCAGGAGGCAATAACAGCTTCTGCCCTGTGCCACAAATATCCTGAGGAGAATGTTTCAGAATTACTTAAAGGCGTGGCATTTCGTGTGGCTAAGATGTGGGAGAAGCGAGTTTGTATATAGTACCATTAGCACATTCCTTCCCAAGATGCATTGAGACGCCTTTGCTACAAATGGCGTAAAACAAATGGCATGGAAAATTCCAGAGTCTGCAAAACAAAATAGGGGTGAGCAGACTTCTGGTGGAGTACCTCAGCAGCACTTGGTCCCCATGCCACCACTTATCATGCTGTGTATCTCTGGACATAGTCTATTCGTCTGCACCCTGACGGATGTCCTCCCTTTGCAAGGGATGTGGAATACCTAGCAGATGTCTGGCACACAAAAAAATGTACCACAGACAGTTCTTGCTTCATCAATCCACTGAGGGCTATACAGCACAGGAGGAAGATGGGGCCCCCAGTGTCAATGCTGGATCTCGCTTTAATGAGTCACATCCACAGCAGCTTGGATAGCCTGGGGGAAGGCTCCTAGGCAGTAAGCCAGCCCTGAATGCTAAGTCACCTAGAGGCTACTTTCTCATTTAGGACTAACTTTGGACCCTCAAACCATCTTTTTTTTTTTTTCCTGTGTAGACCATTTTTAAAGTTTTTATTGAATTTGTTACAATATTGTATTATTGCTTCTGTTTTATGTTTTGTTGTTTGGGCTGTGAGGCATGCGGAATCTTAGATCCCCAACCAGGGATGGAACCTACAACCCCTGGACTGGAAGGCAAAGACTTAAGGACCACCAAGGAAGTCTCTCAAACCATTTTTTTTTTAATTTTTTTTAATTTTATTTTATTTTTTATTTTTCAGTGGGTTTTGTCATACATTGATATGAATCAGCCATAGAGTTACACGTATTCCCCATCCCGGTCCCCCATCCCACCTCCCTCTCCACCCGATTCCTCTGGGTTTTCCCAGCCCACCAGGCCCGAGCACTTGACTCATGCATCCCACCTGGGCTGGTGGTCTGTTTCACCACAGATAATATACATGCTGTTCTTTCGAAACATCCCACCCTCACCTTCTCCCACAGAGTTCAAAAGTCTGTTCTGTACTTCTGCGTCTCTTCTTCTGCCCTGCATATAGGGCCATCGTTACCATCTATCTAAATTCCGTATATATGTGTTAGTATACTGTAATGTTCTTTATCTTTCTGGCTTACTTCACTCTGTATAATGGGCTCCAGTTTCATCCATCTCATTAGAACTGATTCAAATGAATTCTTTTTATCTCAAACCATTTTAAGAGATACCACTTGATCATTATCAGCACTCGCTCTGTGCTAGATTATACATCCATGATCTCATTTAATTCTCATGATAATCCAAAACATAGGTGCTATTGTCCCTTTTCATGGATGGGGAAAGTGAGGCCTGAGCAGTAATAGGAGTTGTCCTGGCTCACAGTGGTGGGGACCACAGGATGAGGCAGAGCTGAATCCAGGCATGACTCTTACCTGCTGCCTTTGCACCTGGTCAGGGCCTCATTCCTTCTTTCTGGGGAAATCACTGCCAAAAGCCAACTCTCACACCTCCTGGGAGGGGAATTTGTGGAGCTGGCCAGCCCTTCCCTAGGACTCCCAACTCACAGGGCCTCAGTCCATCACTCCAGCCTTGGCTCCCGGCGACCACATCTGCTTGGTGGAGAAACGGGTGGAGCCCAGAGAGCAGATTTATTGCGTCTCCTGCACCTTGGGCTCCATCCCAGCCGCCCAGAATTGGAGAGGTGACAAGGATAAATGTGTTTGGCTCCGGGCTCCGTCACTGAGGATTTATTTAGCACCTGCAGTAATAAAAAAATCACAACGTTGCAGCATGCAAGGCATTGCACGGGCCTGCGGGAGGACGCTGAGGTGGGACACAGAGTAGCTTGCTTGCTCTCCAGCTGCTTGCAATCTAGTGACAGAACAGAGGTGGTTCCCGGAGAACCTCAGAGAGGGAGCAAGGTGGGGCGTCTCTGAGATGAGGAACTTGAGAGGCTGCGTGCTCTGAGGTCACGCAGTGACTGAGGAACGGGATGACAGCTGTAGAGTCTGTGACACTTATGTGAGCTTTTTTTCCCTTTAAAACACACATGGAAAAATTCAAGAATACAGCTAACCTAAAAAGGAGGGAAAAACCACCCCAAAGCCCTCTGCCCAGAGATAACTACCATCACCCTTGTGAAGAACAAACATCTGCCAGTCTCATCTTTCTCTGTGTAGATGGATGGGAACTTGCCAGCAATGTGTCCATATTTTACATACTGTTCGGGAACCTGCTTGTCTCCTTTAAGAGGCTCACCAGCTATTTTAATGCTTCCCTGCAAGGTGGCTACCTGCAGGGCATGGCAGAAGCGCCCTTCCGGGGGTCTCTCCCAGCCGGGCCTCAGGAGATAGGCGGGAGGCAGGTGGTGAAGGCGATGCTTGGAAGAGGGAAAGATGAGCCTGGTGAGATTTGGAGAGCTCAGAGATGCTGAAGGGAGCTGGTTCAGGTCTAAGGGACCGCGAAGGAGGCAGAAAGAATGTAGAAAGCAGTGTGCTTTGGCGTTCCTCCAAGAGAGAGAGGATGCTGGCGAGCCTGGCTTTGTGGCAAAGAAAAGTCCGATGTCTGGTTTCTTTAGGTAAGCAAAGCAGCCGGCAGTCCTATAGCCTCTCACACACCTTCAGATGGCATTTTGGGAGGAAGAAAGCATGAGACCAATGTTTTCCAAGTTGTGTTCCAGAGTACACAAATCCCACAAAAACAGCTCCCCAGAAAATGGTTAAAAAAAGTTTGTGACAAGAATCTAAAGTCACCACATCTGGGAAAATCACAAGGCACAGATACTTACCTAGGTCCTGGGAGGTAAGGAAACTGGCTTTAGCCAGGATTTCCCAAATGTATTTTCTCCAAACGACGCTCACCATCTATGGGATTTCCCTCTTGCTCTGAGCCTAGTGATGGTGGAGAAGACACACCACAGAGCACCGGGCTGGGACTCTCTCTTCATCAGGGTGGCTTCCTTACCATCAGCGGAAAGTTCCAGGCCTCATCCAGGTGTTGGGTGTCCACACCCCGGCCCCTGCAGGGCCCTACAAGGGCAGAAATCAACCATATCAAAAGATCTCCTCTGGTTCTAACATTCTGTTTCTGAAATTTATACCAAGCAAATCTCACTTGGAGAGAATACATAGGAGGTGTGGTAGCCTAGGCCATCAAATTTGTTGTTCACTCATTTAATCAACAAATATTTCTTGAGTTTCTGCTATGTGCCAGGAACTGTTCTAAGCATTGGAGATTCAAGAGGGAATCAGATAAGATCTTTTCCCTTATTGCTCTCAGGAGGCTACAAATAAATAGCAGCATCATCTAAATGTTATGAAGATAAAGTAATGTAAGCATTGAATGTGAGACAAGGAGATGGAGAGGGGCCACTGTGTTAGATAAAGTGACCTGAGAAGGCTTTTCTAAAGCAGAAGTATAGAGTAGAGACCTGCAGGAAGTCAAGGATGAAGCCAGGCATAGATCTCAAGGCAGAGCATTTCAGGTGGATGGAATAAAGTGCAAAGGTCCTGAGGCAGAAGCATGTTTGGGGAACAACAAGGAGGCCAGTGTGGCTTAAGGGAGTAAAAGAGGGGGAGGGTGGTAGGAGATGAGGTCAGAGGGACAGTGGGGGCAAGACCCTGTAGGACTGTGAAGGTCACAGTGAGAATTCTGATTTTCTTCAGAGTGAGATGGGAAGCCATAGGAGGGATGGAGCAGGGGAGTAGTATGTGATACAAGGAAGAATTTCTAATCTCTCATGGGAATGAACAATTTTCTAAATGGTGAGAGCCCACTCTCTACTTCTGAAAATAGTAGAACTTATGAAAAGGAAATGAATTTTCATCTGATAACCGAAGATCTCACATGGATTGGTTATTCATGCATTATACATCTACTGTATGCCAAGGCCCCTGCTGCGCCCCAGGGATACCAATGTAGTTGATATGACTTTTAGTTCCTGGCTATTGATACAGAGCCATCACAATTATTGTCCCCCTTATTAAGTAGAACTCTGAGCTTCCACTGGCTATGGCAGCGAGGAGTTCACTTTCAGTCCTAGTCCAGGAGGCAGATGTTCTCTGTTTCCTCCATGGTTCCGTATGAATCCAGTGGCTCACAGCTGCCCGGGGGGGGGAAGGGCCTCTGGTCTCTACTCTGTTGTGGATGATGCCAAGATGCTCACAGTCCAAGCCCAGTGGTCTTTTCAAAGGCAAGCAGCCTATCCCTCGGTGCCAATCAGGGCTTCTAAGAGCATTCCCTTGGTTCCAGGATCTCAGCTTGTAAAAACACAGTCTCCCTGGGATGCACTTCCTACTGTCAGCAGTCAGGTCATGAATGGATGCTTGATGGGTGTGTAAGGCACAGTTCCTTTCCTCAAGCTTCTTATAACCTTTGGTACAATAGACAAGCAAAGCAGTTGTGGCTGGCCTCTGTCGAGCAGTAGGATAGACTAGACTAGAGCTATTTTGCTTACAAAAAGAGTAAGACAAAGTAGACTATACAACCCATGTTCTTAAGTTGTTGCTTTTTTATTTAATGTAATGTTCAGTTTTTAATGTGACTGATAAACAAATGGACTTCCCTGGTGGCTCAGATGGTAAAGAATCTGCCTGCAATGCGGGAGATCTGGGTTTGATCCCTGGGTCAGGAAGATCCCCTGGAGAAGAGATTGGCAACCCACTCCAGTATTCTTGCTTGGAGAATCCCATGGACAGAGAAGCCTGGCAGGCTACAGTCCATGGGGCTGGAAAGAGTCAGATACGACTGAGCCACTAGCACTTTCACTTTCAGTACAAAAATTATTCACTTATAATTTTGTGCAGGAAAGGAAGGCGTACAACAGGCTGCTTCTGTTCCTGGAAAAGGTGCTGAATCTCTTAAGACTGCAGAACAGGAACAGAAGTTTATCTTTTAGTTTTATTTTTTAAATTTTGTTTATAAATAAATAATATTTATTATTTAAAATAAACAGAAGTAATTTTTTAGTTGTTTTTTTATTTTAAAAAATACTTTATGTACTGGGTCTTCATTGCAGCATGCAGGATCTTAAGTTGTGGCATGTGAACTCTTAGTTGGGACATGTGGCATCTAGTTCGCTGACCAGAGATTGAACCCGGGCATCCTGTATTAGGAGCATGGAGTCTAAGCCACTGGACCATCAGGGAAGTCCCCAGAAACAGAAGTTTATATTTTTACTTTTTCTTGGAGGAAGGACATTCAGGGATCATTTTGATCAGATGAGAAAATTGTGTTTGTCACTTAACCTTGTCAAATTACTTGACCTCTCTCAGCCTCAGTTTCCTCCTCTTTTGGTTTTACTCCAGAGCGTATTTATCACAAATCACAGTCAGTCTTTTACTAGAAACAATAATTAGCTGAATATAATTTCCTCTGTGTCTTCGTGTATGTTCTGCTTTTGCTTCTTTACCTAATTATTTAGGGAACATTTGTCTCTCCATCTTTGACCCTCCTTTTTTCTTTCTTTATGCCCTCTTAATTTACCAGTTTATTATAAAGGATACAGATGAACCACCAAGGTGCAGTCTGAAAGGGTCCCAAAGGCAGGAGCTTCTGTCCCCTGGGAACTGGGGTGGCCCACCCTCCCCCCATGTAGATGTATTCACTTATCTGGGAGCACCAAGGTTGTTTCTAAGATCGCTTGAAACTCTGAGTGATGGGAAGCAGGCTGGGGTAGGGTTGTGCTGGGCCCCCCAACCTCACGTGGGCCCTCCTTTCAGCCCAGGAGGCCCCTTTTGGTCAGGAAATAGAAATGCTGCAGTGACCTGTCGCAATGGAGTTTGTCCTCTGTGGTGTAGGACTTTCAGAGGAGGGTGGATGGGGGCAGTGCTGCAGAGCTAATGACGCTGAGGAAGTGCTGAGGTGCACAGGCCACGGACAGGGTAATTGAATTGGTGTCAGACACATAATGGCTTCAGGAGTCTTTTCTCTCTATTTGGTAAGAAGAGCCTTTCCCCTCACATCCTCTGTAAAAGCTCAAGGAGAAAAGGATGTCCACCCAGCTATACATCAACCCTGCCTATTGAGTAGGAGTTTTGGGAAACCATATGGAGAAGCACACTTTTAAAGAAGGCTTTGGAGACTGTTAACAGCAGGCTGGGCAGAGCACAGGAAGAGGCAAATGAGTGTTTTCCAGAAGATGCTGCCAGGTGATAAAATATTAAAACCAATACCAACACTCTCTCTTCAAGGAATGGTCTTAATGATTCTGTCAGATAGCTGGGCCCTGTGGTCAAATGGACAATGAGCTTTGTGCTTGATCAAAAATAGCTTTAATGGGTGTCATGAATGGATGCCAAGAATGCTTAATGGGTGCCAGGCCCTGGGCTAAACAACTCTTATGCATGATCTCATTTAATTCTCACAACAATCCAGTGTGGGAGGCACTACAGTTATCCCCATTTTACAGATGAGGAAACTGAGGTTTGCCCGAGATCACCAGCTATGATGACATGAAGCTTGGCTTGAAATCTAGGATTGCAATCCAAAGCCAGTGTTTCCTTTCTTCTTTGACAAAAAACTATAAGGAAAACCAAATATATCCATATATGGTAAAAGATGGGCTTCCCTGGTTGCTCAGATGTAAGGGACCTGCCTTCAATGTAGGAGACCCGGGTTTGATCCCTGAGTCGGGAAGATCCCCTAGAGAAGGGAATGGCAACCCACTCCAGTATTCTCCCCTGGAGAATCCCATGGACAGAGGAGCCTGGCAGGCTACAGTCCATGGGGTCGCAAAGAGTCGGACTTGACTGAGCAACTAGCACTTTGACTTTCACATGGTGAAGGATAGGATGAGAGAGTTTACAATGAAAATTAATTCTGTCTCGTCAGATCCCAGTCCACTGCAGCCACCACTACTGATCGGTTGTGTTGCCTTCCAGCTGTGCAGAGTACACACAAAGACGTGTACATGCTGTGTGTCTAAATGTGTGTGTGTACAGTGGCTGTGTGTCCTCCCTACTGCATGCACTGGGCTTGCTTTCTTTCAATGCGGTGTTGGACGGCTCTCTTGTTAGTATGGAGACAGCTGCCTGGCCTTTAAATGGATGCATAGTAGTTCATAACACGGATATATCAAAACTTAACCCATCTGCTCTTTAGAGACATTTAGGGCTTTCTAGATTTTTCTTGGTCTTTCTCAGGTAAATGCCCCTGCTTGTGTGTGAGAGCAATGTTGTGCTTTTGATCACGAGAGCAAGATGACATCCTGGGATAGCTGGGGTCATTTTCAGATCACTGATGCGGCAAGTGCACTTATTTCTAGGGTGTTGCGGATGGCACCCAGGGGACATGCAGGCTCTTGGCTTTGGGACATCCCCTCTGTACTGCTCTCGGTTCGATAGTAACAGACTTCAGCACTTCAGGTGCCCCGGGGACCTCTCTGCATGAGAACAAGAATGCTGAGTGCAGGGGTTCCTCTCTCCAGCCACCATCTCATCCCGTCACCCTTAGGCAGTAGAGGTCATCTGTTCTGCTGCCACCCCGGGCTGGTGGGGACCTGTCACACCTAAGGGGGTGTAGGCTGAGGTACAGAGAGGTGGAGCAGCTTGCCCAAGGTCACACAGCAAACACGGTGGGGAGGCCTGAGGGGCAGGGCCAGAGCAGGGTCTTCATCGCCTCGCCCCCCGCCCCCTCCACCGCCTCCTCATGAATCAGGAAAGGCTGCTCAACAGAGTTTTGCCTCTTCTCTAGGCTGTGCTGAGGCTCGAGAAGCCCCTGAAGCCCCCCTGGAGACCAGGAGAGGATGTTCCAGAGCCATTAGAAGGGGGAGGGGTCATCCTCTGGTCACCTTTTTGCCTTCCTTTCACTAGAGTGAAGCTGACTTTTTGCTTCATTTGAAAGTTTCTCATAGAAACTGCTGCTGTCTTTGTATTAGTCAGGATAGTCTTTGGTGTTAAAAAAAAAATCCAAAATTATATTGGCCAAATACCAAGATTTCTCTTTTCTTATTCATCCAGTTTCTGACTCAGGCTCTTCCCCATGTCAGCTGTTCATTTTGTAGTGACTCAGTGACCCAACCTGCTTTCACCTCATGGTTCTTCACCTTGGTGGGTGGCCTCTATGATTGCCCTGAATGAGGGCCATGCAGTGCTGTGGGTGTGTGGAGAGAACACAGGAGGGTCACACTAAGAGCTGACTCTTAAATGTCTCTCTAGGTCATTTCCACTCATTGTCCATTGGCCAGATATAGGCAGGTGGCCACACTTAATTGCAAGACAAGGCGTTGGGGGGAGGGTGTTACATGGGTCACCCTGACCAGTACATGTGTCTGTCAAGCCACAGCCTAGTGGGGCCAGATGAATGGGGGTTGCATGAATAGGCCGTGGTCACTATTGTTAGTAACAGTAGAGTTGGTTAAGAATCTGTCTGTGATGCAGGAGACCCCGGTTCAATTCCTGGGTTGGGAAGATCTGCTGGAAAAGGGATAGGCTACCCACTCCAGTATTCTTGGGCTTCCCTTGTGGCCCAGATGGTAAAGAATCTGCCTGCAATGCAGGAAACCTGGGTTCAAACCCTGGGTTGGGAAGATCCCCTGGAGAAGCGAAAGGCTACCCACTTCAGTATTCTGGCCTGGAGAATTCTATGGACTGTACGGTCCATGAGGTCTCAAAGAGTCGGACACAACTCAGCGAGTTTCATTTCACTTGGGAACCAATATTAGCTTTTAGGGGCTACTCAATTGCTAGTTCTTCTGCAGAGGACTTTTATTTTTCTTAACTATCTTATTACCAAATAAAATACCCATACAGAAAACCCCACACAACAAATTAACCTTAGAATATTATTATAAGGCAAATATTTTTTTCCTATATAAATTGAAATTTATTGTCAATTTTATGCCTTCAATATGGATATTTCTTTTAAAAAATTTTCTATCAATGTATTTATTTTTGGCTGTACTGAGTCTTCATTGCTGCTCGGGGGCATTCTCTAGTTGCTATGAGCAGGGGCTACTCTTCGTTGCAGCGTGCAGGCTTCTCACTGCAGTGGCTTCTCTTGTTGCAGGACATCGGTCCTAGAGCCTGTTGGCTTCAGTAGTTGTGGCTCGTGGGTCTAGAGCACAGGCTCAGTAGTTGTGGTACACGGACTTGGTTGCTCAGTGGCATGTGGGATCTTCTTGGATCAAGGATTGAACCTGTGTCCCTTGCATTGGCAGGCAGATTCTTCACCTTTAGACCACCAGGAAAATCCTCGGATTGTGTTTATTTTCAATTGTGGTACACTAGCACATTTTCAAGGCTTAATACAATATCAGGTTGTGTTTTATATGTTAAGAGAAGCAAAGATAATGTCATATTTTATGACACAAATATATTTTTAATCTTAATAATTCTTAATTGAAGTTAATTAAATAATGTTGATTATAATGTTGTACTAATTTCTGCTGTACCACAAAGTGACTCAGTTATGTATGTACATACATTCTTTTTTAAATATTCTTTTTCATTATGGTTTATCCCAGGAGATTGGATATAGTTTCCTATACTATACAGTAGGACCTTCTTGTTTATCCATTCTAAATGCAATAGTTTGCATCTACTAACCCCAAATTCTTAGTTCATCCTTCTCCCTCCCCCTCTCCCTCTTGGTAACCACAAGTCAGATCTCTGTGTCTGTTAGTCTGTTTCTATTTTGTAGCTAAGTTAATTTATGACATATTTTAGATTTTACATATAAGTGATATCATATGGTATTTGTCTTTTTCTGACTTACTTCACTTGGTATGATAATCCCTAGTTGTATCCATGTTTCTGCAAATGGCATTATTTTATTTTTTATAGCTGAATAGTATTCCATTGTGGGCTTCCCAAGTGTCACTAGTGGTAAAGAACTTGTCATCAATGCAGGAGACATAAGAAATGTGGGTTTGATCCCTGGGTTGGGAAGATCCCCTGGAGGAGGACATGACAACCCACTCTAGTATTCTTGCCTGGAGAATCCCATGGACAGAGGAGTCTCTGTCCATGGTGGTCTACAGTCCATGGGGTCTCAAAGAGTTGGACACGACTGAAGTGACTGGGCATGCACACATGCAGTATTCCATTGTATATATGTACCACATCTTCTTTACCCATTCATCTGTTGATGGACATTTAGTTTGTTTCCATGTTTTGGCTACTGTGGGGATAGTGCTCAGGAGTAGGATTGCTGGGTCATAGGATAATTCTATTTTTAGTTTTTTGAGGAACCTCCATATTGTTTTCCATGGTGGCTTCATGAACTTACATTTCCACCAACAGTGTAGGTTTCCCTTTTTTTCCACACCCTCTCCAGTATTTGTTTGTAGACTTTTTAATGATGGCCATTCTGACTGGTGCAAAGTGGTACCTCACTGTAGTTTTTATTTGCACTTGTCTAAAAATGAGTGAGGTTGAACATCTTTTCATGTACCTACTGGTCATCTGTATGTCTCCTTTGGAGAAATGTCTATTAAGATTTTCTGATAAAGCAAATACTCTTGAAACTGCCTCTCAAGGTAAGAAATAGAAATTAACAGTAGAATTAATTATTTTAACTTTTGGACTCAGCTCTCTGTTTTGTCCAATTTGAGTCTAACACAGATTTGGAAAAGTGCAGTTCTGAATTTCCGAAGTACGAGGCTCCGAGGGCTGCCTAATCTTGGCAGTGAACTTGCAATGTGCCTGTGAGAGAGGCCGTGAAGAGGTCCTCCCTCCTCATAGTAAATGTGAGGGCGGGAGTGTGGGGTGCCTGGACCTGCTGCTGCCAGGCTCTCCCCCGGTGCCCTAACTGTGCCCTTGGTCCCAGGGTCAGCCTGCTTCTTGTGGCCCCAGTTGTCCAAGGCTGTGCATCTGTCCAGAGAGGCCACCCCAACCATCCACTCTTCAGCCCTTCCTCTTTTGGGCCAAACTGCAGCCCGAAGGTCAGTCTGACCCTGGGGACTCCCAGTTCTGGGCAGAAGCCCCATCGCCCCTGCCAAAGTATGTGTCAGCCTCAGTGCAGCACACCATGGCTTGGTGACTTTGCAAGGGCCGAATCCTAGAAAGACTGCATGCTCCTGGTTGCCGGCTGCCCCGCCTTGGCGATGCTCGGCTGCCTCCAGGGAGCCTAATGCACCTGCCGGGAGACAGCAAGGGCAGGGCGCTCCCATCTCGCACTGTCAACACATACTTCTGAGCTCAAGTCAGACCGGGAAAGCCTGGCTTTCTCCCATCCCCACACCCTAGTCCCCTTGCACCCACGGAGCAGCTGACCCAGTTTTTGATAGGAAAATGAGAATCTTTGTAGTTGGACAAGAGGAGCAGAAGCAAAGCCTCGCTGCCCTAACCTAGCCCAGAAACAGCCCTCTTTCTGAGGAAGGGGTGAGGAACCTCTTCTCCCTGTCTTTTCAGAGCATTGGAACAAACTCCTGAAATACCATGGGGCTGAGTGCAAACCTTGTTTGCTATCATCAGGAGGAGTGATGAATCATGCAAAACATGCAGTTTCTCTCGTCCAAAATACAGCATATACACTTACATTTAGTGTCATTTTACATGTGCAGGGTTTTTTTTTTTTTTTAATTCTTTTCTTTCTCTCTCTCTTTTTTTCCCCCAAACCAAAAACACCAGCTGTAAAACCCACTGCTTCCTTCCCTGCCAAGTCTGCAGTGGTAGGAGGTGGCGGCAGCAGACAGCCGGGCCCCCGTGCTCTGAGTCAGGCCTCCCTCTCAGTGGCTCGCTGCCTGCAAAACAAACTTAAAAGCTGGTGAATGGCACTTAAGGGCCCGCAAGCATGCAGGGAGGCCTAAAATATTTGCAGAGGTGCACACTGTTCGTAGAATGAAAGGCCACTATGTAAATACCTGGGCCCCATCGAGTCGAGGCATCTTCAAAGTGGCTTCTGCTCCTCGCATCAAGCCAGCAAAGAAGCAAAGACATTCATTCAAAAGCAGCATGCAGGAACTATGCCACAACTTCCCGGCCCCAGAGGGGAGACTCAGAAAGGGACCGCAGCCGCGGGTCCCGTGTTTCTCCTCCACTGCACACTGCACAGGATGGTTTTGTGATGGCTTACAATATCAGCTTTCAGGCTGAGCAGACATGATCAGTTTTCTCCCTGTTGGCAAGGAAAGGCTCTTTTGGAAGATGCTCAAAAGGCAACCACAGTTAGTAATGGAGCATGGTGAGCATGAGACAGAGGTAGCTATTACCCAGGCTTGACAAAAGAAGACAAAAATATGAGATGGTTTTTGCGTCAAGCCACAAATATAACTCCCAAAGACACCCAGGTGAGTGCAGGAGCAGACCAGACACACCTGATACCCTGCACACCATCCCTTAAGATTCCCAGAAAGTCCCACACAAATATGAAACCTGGCAACGGCCCTATGACCAAAGAGGAGGCTGGGAGCCAAACTCCAGGCAGATTTTTCACTAACCACATTGTCTGCTGGGATGCATTTAGAACATTCTTGGATTTCATACCACTTGGGTTACCCCCTCTGAGCCAGAATGGGACGGGCAGCCTCCAGGCAGAAAGGAAACAGTTTTGTTTTACTCAAACTATTTGTTAGTGGTGATCTTTTACCTGGGCATGCAGGAATTATCTTCAAGGTCAGAGCCTAGTTTCATCCTCCTTTACTGCCTCCCTGTAAATGGCAAGACGGCAGCAAAGTGAGAGAGAAGGATAGCTGAAGGCATGCGTCATCTTCAGAGGTTTAATTGCTAGAGGAAGTATCATCAACAGTGGTAAAACAAACAAAGCCAGGAAGGGTGCTAGGAATGGTAGCTCCAAGATCTGCAAGCTGCATTTGATTCTCCAGCTAAACCTAATCAGAGATCCTGAGAGCTGAGCAGAAGAGTAGCCCTAGTGTGGCTCAGAGAGACCCCAGACAAGGCCCGCCAGCATGAGTGTTTGAGTCAAGCAGGCTTTGATTCTCCAGAGAAAACTGCCAGCACCCAAGTGGGAGGCTGAGGACAGTGCATTTACCTCGTCGGATGGCCAAGACTGAATCGGAATAAAGGGCTCTCTTATGTGATGGAAAAGTTCCAAGGGACCAATGCAAAGACATAGAGCCTGAAGAAGAGAAAAACTGTCCTCAAGACCCGAAGGCAGCAGACCTCTCTGAACATGACTGTTCTTGACTTTTCTACAAGAAACAGATGCTGATCTTAGATAAGGGCTACACTGTGTCCTCTGAGAGATGCAAGAAGATATGGTCTCAATGGAACTGGCCGAAGAAGGAAACAGAAGGAACAAAACAGTCTGAGATATAAGAAGAGATACAATGAGAGCTGGCAAAAATAAGAAGATAATATAAAGTTCCCAAAAGAGCCAGAGTCAAAACTGCATTTGAAGAGGAAAAGGGCAGAATTAAGAAATAGCCTATTAACCAAAGAGAGGAAAAGGCCACAAACTTTTTGTTCTCAGGATCCCATTACAAACATTATTGAGGACTTCAAAGAGCTTCAGTTTGACTAGGGTATAGTTTGATATGATTACATTAGAAACTGAAATTGAGAAATTAAAACTATTTATTAAAACTTTATTTTAGATAATAAACTCTTGGTATGTTGACATAAATAACATTTTTAAAGAAAAATACTTTCCAAATTAAAAAAATATTTTAGTGAGAAGAGAGTCATTTGCAAGTCTCTTTAACGTCTGACTTAATGGAAGAAATCTGTATTCTCATAGTTTTTAAAAAATTGAGCTATAATTGACATATAACACTATACTAGTTTCAGATGTACAACAGGTGATTAAGTATTTGTATATATTGTGAAAGGATCAATACAGTAAGTCCATCACCACATGTAGTTAAAAAATTTTTTTCTTGTGATGATGAGAAGTGTTACAGTTTACTTTCTTAGCAACATTCAAATATACAGTATAAATTATTAACTGTAGTCACCATACTATACATTATTCCCAGGACTTATTTTATTACTGGAAGCTTGTACCTTTTGACTCCCTTCACTTGTTTGGCCCTCTACACACTCCCTCCCTCTAGAAACCACCAATATGTTCTCTGTATTTACGAGATCATTTTTTTTCTTCCTTTCAGAAACCACATAGAAGTGAAATTATATGTGCTTATCTTTCTCTGACTTATTTCACTTAGCATAACGCCCTCTATATTCATCCATGTTGTCACAAATGGCAAGCTTTCTGTCTTTTAAATAATATTGAGTGATATTCTAGTGTATGTGTGTGTGTGTGTGTGTGTGTATGCAGTTGGCTACCATAAATACTGTTCATAGAATGAGCAGTGGGATGCATACATCTTTCTGAGTTAGTGTTTTTACTTCCCTTGGACAAACACCCAGAAGTGGAATTGCTGGATCTCATATTCTATTTTTAAGTTTTTGAGGAACCTCCATACTGTTTTCCATAGCAACTACATCAATTTACATTTCCATAGTGCACAAGGGTTCCCTTTTCTCTATATCCTTGCTAACACTTGTTATTTCTCATCTGATTCATAGTCCGTTCTGTGATAGCCATTCTAACCAGGATGAGGTGATATCTCATTGTAGTTTTGATTTGCAATTCCCTGATGATTAATGTACTGTTAATATAATAAGCTCTGTTTCACGCACCTGTTGGCCATCTGTATGTCTTCTTCGGAAAGATGTCTATTCATTTCCTTTGTCCATTTTTAATAAATCAGATTGTGATTTTACTAGTGATTTGTATAAGTTCTTCATATACTTTGGAAATTAACCCCTTATCAGATATATGATCTGTAAGTATTTTCTCCCATTCCATAGGTTTCCTGTTCACTTTGTTGATGGTTTCCTTTATTGTGCAAAAGGTTTTTAGTTTGATGTAGTCCCACTTATTTATTTTTGCTGCCTTTGCTTTTGGCGTCAAATCCAAAAAATTATCACCAAGACCAATGTCAAAGAAATTTTCACCCACATTTTCTTCTAGAAGCTTTATGGTTTCATGTCTTATGTTTAAATTTTTAGTCCATTTTGACTTAATGTTTGTGTGTGGTTTAAGCTAGTGGTCCAGCTTTATTCTTATCCATCTGGTTATCCAGTTTTCCCACCACCATTTGTTAAAGAGACAATTCTTTCCCCATTCTACATTCTTGGCTCCTTTTCTGTAAATAAATTGACCATGTAAGTGTGGGATTATTTTGGGGTTCTCTATTATATTCCATTGATCCATGTGTCTGACTTTATGCTGATGCCATGCTGTTTTTATTACCATAACATTGTAAGACAATTTGAAATCAAGGAGCCTCCAGTTTTGTTCTTCTTTCTCAAAACTGCTTTAGCTATTCAGGGTCTTTTGTGTTTCTACACAAATTTTATGATTGCTTGTTCCATATCTATGAAAAAAGCCATTGGAATTTTGATAGGGATTTATTGGGTCTTTAGATTGCTTTGGGTATTATGGACATTTTAACAATGTTAATTTTTCCAACTCATGAGCACAGAATATCTTTCCATTTATTTGCATCTTCTCCAATTTATTTCCTCAATGTCTTACAGTTTTCAGTGAATAGGTCTTTCACCTCCTTGGATAAATTTTATTCCTAGGCAGTTTATTCTTTTCACTGTGATTGTAAATGGGATTATTTTCTTAATTTGTCTTCCTGATAATTCATTATCAATGTCTAGAAATGCAGCAGTCACTTGTATACTGATTTTGTAGGGAATTTTTGCATCTATGTTTATCAGGCTTATTGTCCTGGAATTTTCTTGTGGTGTCCTTGTCTGGTTTCAGTATTAGAGCACTGCTGATCTTATAAAATGAGTTTGTGTTTCCTCCCCTTTTATTTACAATTTTATTTAGGTTGTGCTGGGTCTCTGTCGCTGTGCAAGCTTTCTCTAGTTGTGGTGAGTAGGAGGCACTCTCTAGTTGAGGTCTATGAGCTTCTCCTCACTCTGGCCCCTCTTGCTACGGAGCACAAGTTCTAGGCCTGTGGATTCAGTAGTTCCAGTGCATGGGCTCAGTTGCTCTGCAGCATGTAAGATCCTCCTGGACCAGGGATCAAACCCATGCCTCCTGCATGCCCAGGCAGATTCTTTACTGCTGAGCCACCGGGGAAGCCTATTTTTTATTTTTTAGGGGAAGAATTGGAGAAGGATTAGTATTAATTTTTCTCTCTCCTCCTTCCTTCCTTGCTGTGTATGTAGCACAGCTTGTGGGATCTTTGTTCCTTGAGCAGGGATTGAACCCAGGCCATGGCACTGAAAGTGCCAAGTCCTAACTACTAGACCACTAATGAATTCCCAATTCCATCTTGATAGGTTGCATGCTTCTAGAAATTTAGATTTTTTTTTCTAGGTTATACAATGTGTTGGTGTATAATTATCCATAGTAGTTGCTTAAGACCCTTGGTGCTTATGTGCGATTAGTTGTAGTCTCCTTTTATTTCTGATTTTACTTACTTGAGTCTACTCTTGTGGTGAGTGTACCTAAAGGCTTGGCAGCTCCATCATTTTAAAGAACTTTAAAACTTTTAGCTTTCTTAATTTTTTCTATTGCCTTTTAAGTCTTTGTTTCATTTATTTCCACTCTGATCTTTACTATGTCCTTCCTTCAGCCAACTTTGGGCCTCATTTGCTCTTCTTTTTGTAGTTTCTTTTTTTAATTTTTATTTATTTTATCTATGGCTTCACTGGGTCTTTGTTGCTGTGTGTGGGCTTTCTTTAGTTGTGTAAGCAGGGGCTACTCTGCTATGGTGCTCTGACTTCTCATTGCTGTGGCTTCTCTTGTTGCAGAGCATGGGGTCTAGGTCAACAGTATTCAGTAGTTGCAGTGCACAGGTTTAGTTGCCCCATAGCATGTGAGATCTTCCTGGACCAGGGATTGAACCCATGTCTCCTGCATTGGCAGGCAGATTCTTTTTTTTTTTTTTTGGCAGGCGGATTCTTTACCACTGAGCCACCAGGGAAGCCCTTGTAGTTTCTTGAAGTATAAATTAAGGTTGTCTATTTGAGTTATTTCTTGTTTCTTAATGTAGGCATTATTGCCATAAACTTCCCTCTTAGGACTGCTCTTGCTGCACCCCATACATTTGGGTTGGAGAAGGAAATGACAACCCAGTCCAGTATTCTTGCCTGGAGAATCCTATGGACAGAGGAGCCTGGCATGCTACAGTCCACAGGGTTGCAAAGATCTGGATATGAATGAAGTGATTTAGCATGCACGAACCCTGGTGGCTCAGCTGGTAAAGAACCCATCTGCCACTGCAGGAGACACAAGAGACATGGGTTCGATCCTTAGGTCAGGAAGATCCCTTGGAGAAGAAAATGGCAACCAACTCCAGTATTCTTGCCTAAGAAATTCCATGGATGAAGGAGCCTGGTGGGCTACGTCCATGGGGTTGCAAAGGGTCAGACATGACTGAGCATGTGCGCGCGCATGCACGCATACACACACACACACACACACACACACACACACACTTTATGCAAAAATATTTACAAATGTTATATCATCTTATAGGATCGACCCCTTTGTCATTATATAATGCTCTTCTTTGTTTATTACTACCGTCTTTGTTTTATTTATTTATTTATCTATATTGGGTCTTAGCTGTGGCAGGCAGGATCTTCGTTGCATCAGGTGGTGGTGGCGGGCTCAGTGCTTGTTTCATGGGCTCTCAAGTTGTGGCACCTGGGCTCCAGAATGTGCAGGCTCAGCAGTTGCAGTATGTGGGCTTTGCTGCTCTATGGCCTGTGGGGTCTCAGTTCCTTGATCAGGGATGGAAGCCGGGTCCCCTGCCCTACAAGGTGGATCCTTAACCCCTGAGCCACAAGGGGGTCCCCTATAGTCTTTGTTTTAAAGTCTATTTTGTCTGATATAAGAATAGATTATCCTAGCCTTTGACTTCCATATCATGGAATATACCCTTCTCCATTATTTCACTTTCAAGTCTCTGTGTGTCCTTATATAAGAAGTGAATTTCTTATAGGCAGCACATAAGATGGGTCTACAGAGACACATTATAATTAAAATGTCAAAAGTTGAAGACAAGAAGAGAATCTTAAAAGCAGCAAGAGGAAAACAACTTGTTACACACAAGGAACTACTACACAACTATCAGCTGATCTTCAGCAGAAACTGTGGCCCAGAAGGCAGTGGCAGTGATGTATTTAAAGTGCTTAAAGAAAAAATTTCCAACCAAGAATACTCCATGCCCAGAAAAAGTGTCCTTCAGATTTGAAGAAGAGATAAAGTTTTTCAGACCAGCAAAAGTTAAAGGAGTTCATTGTCACTAAACCAGCACTACAAGAAATGTTAAAGAAAGGGCACTAATCAGTAAAGAAAAACATACGAAACTATAAATCTCACTGGTAAAGACATATATATATAGTAAAATTTAGAAGAATTGAATGCTGTAAAGATGGTGGATTAATCACTTATAAAGCTAGTATAAAAAAAAAGCTAATATGAAGGTTAAAAGACAAAAGTAGTAAAAATAACCATAATTACAATAATTAGTTAAGGAATACACAAGGAGTAAAATATGATAACAAAAACAGAAAACATAGTGGGGGGAGATTAAAAATGTCGACTTTCAGAATATGTTCAAACTTAAATTGTAATCACCTTCAGACAGACTGTTATAAGTGGTTATATGTGTCATGGTAACCACAAAGCAAAAACCCATAATAGACACACAAAAGATAAAGTAATCTAACCATACCATTAAAGAAAATTATCAAGTCACAAAGGAAGAGAGCAAGAGATGAAAAAAGGGACAGAGAAACTACAAAACAGTCAGAAAACAACAAAATGGCAATATACATATCAAATAATTACTTGAGATGGAAATGAACTAAATTAATTCTCCAATCAGAAGGCACAGCTTGGCTTTAGAGCAGTGTAGGTAGATGCATAGTTGTATTTTTGTTCCTCTCCAAAAAGAAATATATGTGCACATACACACATCTGTGTACAAATATATAGAAAATCTAGAAGGATGCACAGAGCTTATTTTGGGTGGGACAGAGGAGTGTTATAGGTTGAATTGTGTCTCTTCCAAATTCATATGGAGCCCTGATCTCTTTCCTCAGAAAGTGAACTTATTTGGGGATAGGCCTTTACAGAGCTAATCAAGTTAAAATTAGGCCACAGAGCGGACCGTAATCCATTATGACCGATACCCTTAGACGTGCATGCATGCTACGTCACTTTAGTTGTATCTGACTCTTTGTGACCCTATGGACTGTAGCCCACCAGGCTCATCTGTCTGTGGGATTCTCCAGGCAAGACTACTGGAGTGGATTGCCATGCCCTCTTCCAGGGGATCTTCCCAATCCAGGGATTGAACCTTCATCTCTTAAGTTTCCTGCATTGGCAGGTGTGTTCTTTACCACTAGCACCACCTGGGAAGCCTCGATACCCTTATAAACAGGGGGAAATTTGGACACAGAGGTACACAGAGAGGGAAGATGACGTGAACAGGCCCACAGAAGATGCCCATTTTTATACTTCTGTGGCCTATGACACTTTTATAACTATATGTATTAATTACTTTTATAATAATCAGAGCCCTCCCCCAAAACTAGGGGGAATAAAAAGATAAGACATAGTGAGAAGAAAAGCATATGAAGCGTGACTGTCACTAACTGGCTTGATTCCTCTTAATAAATTTACAGAGCATGTCACCTACTCTCCACCCTCCAATCCCACCTGCACCCTGGTTCTAACACTGCCCTTGAAGGGGTCAGTTTGCCTGGAAGGAACTGCTAACACTAGTGGCTTCTTTAGCTGAGGACATGGCAGGGCCTGATTTGCAAGATCACCTGGTATCTGGTGGTGTAAGATGTCTCCCGGGTCCTCTCCTTTCAATCCACCCATCTGGTTTGCGCCTGAAGAGGTGGCTCAGACAGTAAAGGATCGCCTGCAATGCAGGAGATCTGGGTTTGAACCCTGAGTTGGGGAGGTCCCCTGCAGAAGGGAATGGCAACCCACTCCAGTATTCTTGCCTGGAGAATTCCACAGATAGAGGAGCCTGGTGGGCTGCAGTCCATGGGGTTGCAAAGAGTCGGGACACGACTGACTGACTAACACACGCACACAAAGTGTGATATTTCTAACCAGCTAACCCCACAAATCAGAAAGCCCAATGGGCCTGCAGTCAGAATGCCTGCAGGCAGTTGCACACTTTTATAAGCTCTGGCCACTCTTTCACAAGGATGTACTGTGACAGCCTGCTCGAAAGCTGTGCTCAAATAACAAACCACCTCTAGTCCCTGGGGATCAGAATTCTTCAACAACATTCTCTCCCCTGGGAAGATCTGATTTTCTGGGGGGTGCCTACCATGAAGAGTGAGTGGTAACTAGCAATGGGAGAGCAGTAGGAGAAACAGAGGCCCAGAAGATGAGGCCACTGACTCACAGCCCAAATGCCACAGAAGAGGCCGGGGGTTGAAGAGGCAGATCGGAAAGGCAAGTTGTGTGCTCTGGCTCCTGAGGGATCAGCCAGCTCAGAGCCCTTCTGCAGCCATCACGAGGGCTGTGAAGGGGTCTGGGAGGGCCAGCAAGGAATCGAAACCTAGTTTACTATTGCAGAGAGGTTAAGAAAAGGAAATCTCAGCACACATATTTTGTAGGTCTAAATACTCACAAAATTCCATAATGGCTTCAGCCTCCTGTGCTTCAAAAGACGGTGTCCTCTCCAGTTCTTGGGGTTTCCTAGAGTTCCAGAATAGAGAAGCCGAGGAAGGAAGGAGTACCCTGTATGCCCAGCATACAGGGGCACCTTCTGTATGCTGCGCTGTAATGACAGGTGAACTGTAATCGCTGAGTCTCACGATGTGCTTTGGATGAGTATTATCTCACTTGCTACACCTGTGGAGGCCAAGGCTCAGAAGGGCGATATCACTTGCCCAAAGGTTAATGGCTAGTAATGGCAGAAAGACTGTCCAGTACCAGGTTCACAGGGTTTCTCTATCCCCACATCCTCACCTGTGAAGTAGAAACTCTATTCCGCAGAGGGTTGAAGGAGATGGTGGATAAAGTGTGCCCAGCTCCTGGCTGAGCATGTAGGGCACCAAACTAATCCTGTAGCAGCCTGATGGGCCCCCAGAAACAGGGAGGAGTAGGCAAGGCTCTTGCCTGCTGCCCACTTTTTAAGCCCACAAATGGGGAGGGGCTGAGTAGAGCTATTAGTGAGACCTGGCAAGGACCTGGGCTCTGCAGTCAGTCAACCAACCTGGTTGGGTCATTGCTTCTTGTGACTGCAGGTTACTTTAGTTCCTTACCCTTTTTTTCTTTTTTTAAAGAAAGCAGCTATTTTATTTCTTAGCTGCACTGTGGGACACGTAGGATCTTAGTTCCCCAACCAGGGATCAAACCCATGCCCCCTGCTTTGGGAGCACAGAGTCTTAACCACTGGACCGCCAGGGAAGTCCCAGTTACTTACCCTTTCTAAACCTCCATTCCTCAGCTCCAAACAGAGATGCCGGGAGGGACATGCCTTGTGGGGTGGCATAAGGGCCAGGTGATCTTGGGCCCCCTGCAGCTCTGGATGTGTCTTTCAAGTTCTCTTTTTAAATCAGAGCAATTTATTCAGATTGTTACGAGTAAATGTATATATATTGTCTCAGCAGATATTATTTTTCTTCTTGTCCTTCAGAGCATTCCCACTATTCCTTTACCATTAAACTTCTTGAAAACATGTTTTACATTTGACGTCCATGTTTACATGTCCTTCATGTTGACTCTTCACCCCCTATAGTCTGGTCTGTGTGCCTCCTAGTTTATGTACGAACTCTCATGAAGTTCTCTAACGATCTCTTAATTACCAATCTTCATGGCTTCTTTCTCCCCCTCACTTTCTAATTTCCAGCATTTCCTGTTGCTTTTCATCTTTACCAGCAGTTTGGAAATGTCACCCCTTTCAGGAAGAGTTGAGACTAGGATGAAGGGACCCCTCTACACATCTCTTTTTAAGGCCCCTACTTGGCTTTCCAGAGAAGAAGCCGAAACGTTCTTCCGTGACCCTTAAAAGACCCCACACTTCATTTCCTCCAAGGGGTTGTCACTGCATGTAACATTTGAGCATCCAAAGAGCCCATTTGGAACTGAAAGTGGGCCAAATATCACTAAAATCGAACCACTCTGAGGAGACTAAGGATCTTGTAGTTTTAACAACTGAGTTCTGTGAGAAACTGTGTTCCAAACTTCACACACACACACATACACACTCTAAAGGTTCAGCAGGAACCAGTTGAAAACAACTCAGAGGAAGTACAGCTGTTCCCTCTGAGGAGCACGCGTGGGGGAAGCCAAGCGAGGAAGAGGGGGTGTTCCCCGGGTGGTGACATGCAGCATTCTTTTCACTTGAGGCATCCGAGCCCGAGGAGCTGCTGTCTCCCCTGGGGAATATGACATAACCAGAGGCGGGAAGGGCCTCACAAAAACAGACCGGTGTCCACACATCCTTCTCCAAAGGAAGCCCCTTCCCATCCTGTGTGCGAGAGCTCCCACGTCCGCAGAGATTCAAACACCACCCTGTCTCCAGCCAGACAAACAGCCCAAAGCCAGCGATCTGATAGGATGTGTTTATATTTACATGGTACATTTTAAAGCAATGGCTACATTGGTCATACATATTAGAAACCATAAAAAAAAGTTAAGAACTAAAATGTACATCATACACTTGTATATATATTTTTTTACACAGAGGTAAAAAGGCTTATTATAAAAAAATCAATACAACAGGGTTTTTAGTATACAGGTAAAGAATGAATTATGCTTCAGGCACTTTAATTTGTTAATGTGAGCAAATAGCTTCATAGTTGGGGGCAGGGGGGTCAGGGGAAGCTTCCAAACAGAAAATCTTTTGGTTAATGTTTTGTTACCACAGATACAAAAATAAAATCTGAATAATTTCTCTCAGATGACTGACGTTAAGTATGGCAAAGCTGACTGGGAAAATACTACACACTGTGGCTGCAGTGTGGCAATTAGAGAGACGTATTTACATAAAATGTCCCCACAGCTGTCCTTGTGCCCTTAACCGCTGCCTTCTTCACAAACCAAAAAGGATACGCGGCCTAAGATTCACTAGCATTAACTCTTCAAAGGGGTGGAAAAGGACAAGGGGTGAAGGAAGATAGATGATGGCTAGACAGACATGGCAAACAAGAAGCGGCCGGAATAGGTGTGTTCTTACTGAAATAAATAGGGACACTTGAACTGAGGTCTAACAGAACATACATTAGTGTTGTGCTTTGTAGAGAAGAGACCTTGAGAAAGACCCTGAGGAGATGCCTCAGGATGGGGGCTGAGGTGGGGGAGAAGATGGCCTCTCAACAGCATTTGGAGGCTGGCTGAAGGTTTTCTAGATGTTCTCCAGGCTGGGAAGTGGTTCTTGTCTTGCACCACCAGAATAATAGATCTCTGCTCCCTTCCCAGACGGGAAGACCCAAACCAGTCACTCCAACAAACAAAAACACCTACCAAACAAACTCATAAGCACACTGGGTATTTACATGGATAATCTGGGGAAGAAATGCAAAGCACTCTCAGGTAAGCTGAGAACATTCCCATGAAGGTAAGCGTAGCCAGCACTTTCCCAATATGATTGGCAGACTGGGAAAAAAGTCCCTTTCCTTGGAGACTGATGTCCTCTGTGCAATAGAGAAGGGATGGCTGAGGGGGCGGGGAGTGGGGAGAGAGGAACGAGGCTGTGTGCTCAGCTGGTAACAACCACAGGAAGATCATGGCGGGAAGAACAGCTGGCGCAGACAAGCCTGTCCCCTATGCTCTCCACGGTGTTCTGATTGTACAATGCTAGGTATAGGTAACCACTCGTCACCTTTTTTTTCCCTTTCTGCAGAAAGATTTGGCTATTCCTTGCAATATATTAGAAAAATACTCTTTTCCAGCTAATTAGAAGCCTCCTACGTGGCAAGGCGACAGGCGGACCCAGACTGCTGAACTAACCATCTGTGCGCTCAAAGTGGCAAGTCTGGGCTTGGGGTTGCAGGAGAAAGACACTTAGGCATTGGAAGGGTTTTTTATATATGGCCTTGTTTTTTCCCAAGTATAAACGGAGAATCTGGTGACGTGAAATTGAGTCCAAGATGAAAACAAAACGACAAACCCATGAACAGAATGCAAACCACCACTCTTCAAATTGATGACATTTAAAATCTCCCCCAGTTAATAGAAAATAGCCACTGGGGGGAAAGAAAGCTCCTTTAAAGTTTTACTTACCACAGCCTTAGTGTTTCTTAACCAGACCATGTTTGGTAGAACACCGGTTTGTTTGAAAGAGACTATTTGGTTTGCAAAACAATGAGCAAAATTTCTTACTTCATTAGCGTTTTCTTCTGGTATTGCTAAATTTTTACAAGTGGTGGTGACATTAATTTTAAAAAGATCTACTGTTCGGTCACTGGGGAGGCTCAGAGAAACCTGAAATCCCCTTTCTAGCCCTGGTCTGAGAGGATACAATGCAGTTTAAAGGATTTTCCTGATTCTCACAAGTTAATCTGAAGTTAAGGCTCAATTCTCAGTCATTTTAGGAGTGAATGTTTTGTATCAGTGAGTAACTGACAGATTTTGGGGGTGGTGGTTGAGAGAGACAATATGATGGGCTCTAGACAGAAATGGCAGCTTACATGGGAAGTTTGGCTTTAGAAACGTTAAAGCGATCTCGCTTTCTGGTAGAATTTTGTTAACTAGCTCACCTCCTATACATAGCAACTGACTGCAGGTTCAAAAATACATCTGGTAGGGTTTCACCATTATGACAATCCATTACCACAGGAACCTGAGGAAGCAAGCTCGTTAGCAACAGGCAAGCTAGAACCAAGAGGAAGATAGCCTTTGGAGCTCTTGGAAAAAAAACGACAAAACCCACCAAAAAAATCAGCAGTTCCTGCTGCAGGCGCCTTGAAACTGGACGAGGTGGGCAGGAAGGACATGAAATCAACACCTGGATGAGATAGTTAGCTTGATTACAGATTGTTAATAATACAGGAGCATCTAGGCAGAGGGTCCTTTCCTTAGAACACTGTGCGCGTGTGCCTGGGTGCGACCGATGCAGAGTGGGCGGCGGGGGTGCAGAGTCCTCCAGGCAGGCTCCCCAGGCTGGAAAGGCGCCTTGGGTACCCGGGAGCGGCGGGCGAGATGAGAGGATGTAGAAGACGAGTCCCCTCGGGGCTGTGGACGGGAGGGGTCGGGAGGGAAACCGAGTCACACGGCCGCTTTGTGCTTCCCCCCGCAGCATCTGCACATCACTCCGCAGTGGTAGCAGGCGCGCAGGGGCAGGTAACAGCACATACAGGGGGCCAAGAAAGACAAGGCAATAAGAGCCATCCACCGGAGGCAAAACTTCTCGTCGCTGGTATCGCACGAGCACGGGTCTGTATAGTCCCCCTCGGGGTCCGACATACAGTGATAGAGCATGCTGTCTGCGCACCACATACAGCTCACCCGGCGGATGCAAGTTCTCACGGAGTCGGGGGCGTCCTGACAGTGGCCCCTCCGGTTCTCCTCGTGGTTGAACATGTCCCGGCAGTACTCGCACCGGGAGCGCTCCCCGTCCTCTTTCCGCCTCCGGGACTTGCCCCGGGAGGGCTGGGTCTTGATCACGCTGCCCCCACGCCCTTTGGGGTCTTCGCCGAGGCCAAAGTCTGACGAGTCCATGTAGGGGTAGTTGTAGTCGTGCTTGGGCACCTCGCCCTTGGCGAAGCGCACGTAGGAGTCCGCGTCCTCCGTGGGGTCCAGGTATTTGCCCCTCACCGGGGCGTGCCGGTAATCCTCGTAGCCGGTCATCCAGATCTTCTCCCGGGGGTTGATGCGCACGATCTCCTCGTCGTCGTCCGGGAAGCTCACCTGGCGGTAGGGCCTTGGCATCGGCTGCCCCCGGAAAAAGGAGATGTTACTTTATCGCAGCAGCTAAACAAACCAATCTTCAAATAATGCATCCTTCACCTTGGCAAAGGGCATTTCTTGAAGAAACGGACCTATCCTGTACTTAACAGCTTGTGGGTCAAAGGTGTATTTCAAATTGTGAGTCTCAATCCCTTCCTGGGTCAGGAAATCATGTTAATTGGTTGACCGGCATTTTCCCCCTTTCTGTTGCAGTTTTGCCATAGATGTGGGTAGGTATACACACTGTGAGAATAAAGTTTGAAATTCCAGAAGTTGAACATGCCCAGATCAAAAGCAGACCTGAGATGTCCCTAGAATATCCTTATCTCCCTTCTGTGACCTCCCCCCACTAAGGTGACCAGTGACTGGCATCATGATTTCTAACAGCTTAGATTAGTTTCACCTGTTTTTGTAGGCCATCCTCTCTCAAGACTTCTTTTTTTCCAGAGAAGCAGAAGAACTCTGGATGCACTGACCATTACAAGGTAAGTACATTTGTGTGTACTTAACAAGTGCATACTAGTCCCTGATATAGAATGTGTGTCTCACTGTGGGTCATGTTCAAAAAAGCAAAAGTGGATACCAGGGACTATGAAGGCTCACAGGTACCTTGTAATCTGGTTGGGGAGATAAAATGCTCAAATACACAGAGGGTAAGAGTACAAGTTCCAGAGGCCAATGGTGTTTGAATCCTGCCAGGATCTCACAGGTGGTGAGTGGCAGAGTGGAATCTGAACCTGGGATGGCTGGACCCAGAGCCATGCTGTCTAGACTTCAAACCTAACCTGCATTCTCCCTTAGGATGAAACTGTTATCCCTGTGATCTCCTATAGTACACATCAGTGCCTTGTGCAGAGTAGCAGATGCTGAATACAGTTATTGAGTGGATCCAGGTAAGCCTGCCTTGCACGGGGTATCCCAGTTGTGGCAGACAATGAGATTTCCCACCTTAGAAGCCCTTTGAGCATGAAGGCTTTTTAAGGAATGAGAAGCATGGCTTTGACTGGAATTCAGACTATAGAATTTATTAGCAAGTTGCTAAGCCTCAGACTTCACTTCCCTAATGGTCAAACTGCATAGGGCTATTGTGAGAACAAAGAGAAGGAATCTATACGGTGTAAGCACAGGCTCTGTCACACAGGATGCACATGATAACTGTTGCCAATACTGTCATTATAATATTATCCTAGAATCTAGCACACACTAATTAAATTTACCCATCACTTCCCACCAGACTGTGAGCTCCTTGAGGGCAAGGGCCACGTCTCACAGGCTTTGTCCTAATTCCTGCCAGATTCTTGACGTCAGAGTTTCCCCAACTTTGGAAAAAAATACAATCCTGCAATATTTCAAAACAAATTTTGGGAGTCTTTGCTATTAATTTATTTCGAAAGAGAGGCAAAAAGTCAGTTCCCATCTATTGCTACCATACTGTGATTTTAAAAAGAACATTTTCATGCCAAAGTATTAGGAAGCACACACCCAATAAAACAATTTTGAAAAAAAGAGTCATATAAATCTAGCTTTATGTTATAAAACCTCAGTGCCTCGTGCTTTTTCTCTTTTCAAAGCAGACTGGTGGCCACATCACCCACATGGGCACCAGTCCACGCCCCACAGTTTGCGAACTTGCTCCAAAAAACAGCCGCTGGGTAAATATTTGTTGTATTACTAAATTCCAGCTACAGCTCCCCAAGGAAGCCGGGGCCTGGAGCCCATGATGCCAGGCCTTTGGTCCAAACATACAGTGTTCTGTGGTACCAGTCGTGGTTCTGTGCTTTCACACCCTTTGGACAGAGGAATGCAGGAGCCAGGGTAGCGTCCTGGGTGAGCAGAATCTGCCATCTAAATCTTATTCCACTAGAGACCTTCTTCCTAAGCCTCAGCCTCCTCATCTATCAACTGGGGATGCAGAAGATCTGCTTATGGGGAATTTGTGAGGATTAAGGGAGATAAATCACATGAAGGGTTTGGCAAGGTGCCTGGCACACAGAAAACTCTTGAGTGAGGGTGAGTTGCCTGTACCACCACCTCCAATATGGGGTGGGGGAACAGAGTAGGCCTAGGCTCGGGCATGCGGCTGAAGGGCAAGGCAGCTGTTTCAGAGTGTGAGGTCACCCCTGTGCCATCCAAGGAACAGGATCCCCGCTCACCTGCTCGAGGTGATAGTGGTCCGTGGGGTATGGGTCGTGGAGGTGACCCAGTGTATAAACCTTCCGGTGCTCACAGGATGTGGGGGAGGAGATTGTGCGGGTAGGTTGTTCCCTCTTCTGAGACGAGTTAGAAGAACTGTCTGTAGCTGTCTGTGTAGAAGAAGGTAGCCATGAGTTAATTAAAAACAAAACAAAAACCAATTGTCCCCCAAAACACTAACACACCGTCTACCCCGACTTGTGGCATCTCGCTGGACTTCCCGAAATCTTAAGTTTATCCTGGCTGTGGGAGGCAGGAGGACCCCTGAAGGGCCTGGTTGTCTAAACACGACGGGCAGAGAAACCCAGCCACCAGCCCCTGGAAAGCTGGGTTTGTTTTCTCAACTGTGGGAGCAGCGATCGGCTTTGGGGCAGGGCTCACCATACCAGGCCACTCGCGGGTGCATTCCAGTTTGATCAAGAATGGTCACTCGTTTGTGGCCCTGGTTGTAAGGTCCTTGGGCAAGCAGAGGAAATGCAAACAAGCAAAAAATCAAACCCATGTTTCTTTGTGGGGTTAAGCCCAGCCTGGGAAAGTCTCAGGAGATAAGGATAGATACCTCAGGGGTATCATGGGTACTGACTTTCCAGGAAGAAATTTTGTAATCTTTGGCGTGGAGGCAAGCCTGAGGGTCACTGTCTCCGGAGGGTGAGAACAGAGCCGTTTCCCCAGTAGAGGTGACTGGGAGCCTCCATGAAGGTATCTTGGGAAGGTGATCAGATATCAGAATAGACTGTGGCTGTGGGCAGAGCACGGGCCCCCTTGTCTCTCAGAACACCTCGGGTGCTTCACACCCCCAGGCGATCCCAGGTGTGACGGTCACTTTCCACAATCTTGGGGCCCAGCAGCCACGTGCTCATAAAAGGCTTTGTCAAATGCAGCTAGCAGTTGCCTTGAAAAACCAGGGCCCCTCCGAATCCTATCCTCACTCCACCTTCTACTTCCTTAGAGTAATGGACCCTTCTTCTCCTTTTATGATTTTCCTTGATATCAAAGTGTCCTATTTCTGGTAAATATCTAGAAACTCCTTAGTTGTTGCTTCTCATTCTTATATCCCCCTTACCCTATATGCTTATTCCTATCATTTTACTGTTTTTTGTTAATGTCATTGATCCTTTCCAGGGCAAGGCAAGGTTAAGACAAATAAGACTTATAAGAGTTATCCTCCACCCCTCCACTACATTCACTTATAAAATAATAAATGCTCAGGAAAATAGGAGTACAAGTATTCAGGAAAAAGAAAAGACACTCAGGGACTTCTCTGGTGGTTCGGTGGTTAAGATTCTATGTTTTCACTGCAGAGGGTGTGGGCTCAATCCCTGGTTGGGGAACTAAGATCCCACATGCTGTACAGTGTGGCCAAAAAAGAAAAGACACCCGTATTTCCACTATGCAGCACAACTGATGTTAATTTTTAAAGCTTGGTGGACATGTGCCAGCGTGCTTTCGGAAACCCAACCCTCCTGGATTTTTAATTGTTTGGTTTGTGTGATGTTGGGGTGATGCCTGTTTCCAATTCCACAATCTAGTGGCTAATTCAGATATGGACACACACTTCTCCCTGAGGCAATCCAGAGAGATTTCTGATGGCCAGGTCAGAGAAGATGCTTGTCTCTATCTCCTTAAGAGCTAAGGGTCCTGTAGTCTAGAATCCTGGTGAAGGTGCAGGGAAAGAATCTGAGGATGGAGTGAAGCAAAAAAACCAAGGGAAGAAGGATCCCACAGATACCACTTGAGCTTCCAGATCCAGCCAAGCCTGAATCCTGATCCACCCTAGGATGTCCCAAAGAGAGGAGCCAATTCCCTTTGGTAATTTAACCCAGAATGCACTGGGTTCACCCGTTGGGTGCACTTTCTTTTTTATTACTACTGATTCCTTCTCTGTGGCAGCCTTCTACCTGTACCACACTCCTGGCTTCTCTCTTGTCCCTTTCACTCCTCTCCACAGCAGGTAGAGTGGAACACGGTGTTCAGAGCCTGCTACTTCTCTCCTCTGCCTCTTGGGAGCCACCCAACTGGCAAACAGCATGTGTTGGCAACCCTTCTTGGGACTGTGTGGTCTACTTGGAAGGTTGACGGCCCACCCACTGTGGGGAGGGTATGGAGACCCAGCACATGCGTGCCTGGTAGAGCAGGTCTGTCTGATCTCAGGGTCCAGTCCTGGGATGTCCACTTCCTGCAGATGTAAGCTGGGACTCACATCATCAGTAATAAAGGGTCTCTTCACTTTTTTTCTCAATTGGTTCAGAACCCTGATAGGAAAGAGTTGCTACTTACCCCTCAAATCCCAGGAGCTGAAAGAGACCAAGCCACGACACACAGAATTTTTACTTCCTTTCAAACTTAGGTCCATCCTCTAGCTCTCACCCACCCTCTTTCCTTAACGTCTTTGGAGGTACAGCCGCTCTCTTTAACACATGAGTGGTTGCAAGCTGACAGTACAACAAGGCATACAACCCTTCACAGTCTCATAATATGTGAAGGCTTATGGTGTGCCAGGCACTGGCTACACTGAATACACCACTGCAGGTAAAAGATCGTCTCCACGTCATACACAGGAACACAGACACCTGAAGAAATTCGGGATCCTGCCAACTGTGGCAAGCAACCACTGGCAGAGCGGGACTGAAATGCGGCCCCCGTATGCCAAGCCCAGTGGGATCTCAGTGCAGCACGCTGCGGCTTATCAAGCCCAGGAGAGCCACCTGCTCTGTGCTCATCTTGGTGAGATTAACACAAGTACAACTCTTCCAAGTAAGACGATGTGCCCCACTTTATACAGACCCAGGTGGTAAAGGGTGGGTGGTGTCTCAGAATACAAAGGTTTCTAGAGATCTCAGTAAATACTTTCTGAATGAGTAGATAAGGGCCTTTCTGTATGATTCAAATCCAAGGGTTAAACTCTTATCTAATATCCACGTGACAGTCACATCTTAGGTTAGAAGCTACCTCGTCATTAAACACTGTAATATGCACTTGGCATTTAGTTCTCAGAAACCCAGTTCACACATCACAGTCAGCTCTGTGTTAGTCATCTGTTTACGCCAATCCACCCTGTTTTCTGTGACCTGTGTCCAGGTTAACAATGTATGGAAAAATCATTCTGAGAAATGAGGCACACCCGGTACCTCCTAGTCATCCTCAGCCAATCAGACGCCCCCTTCTGATGCTCCCAGCCTTCCTCCACAGCCTGCACCAGCCTTTTCCCATCGCAGAGTCAAGTGCAAAGTTTCCTGGACCATTTTCTGACAATTCAGAGAACGAGACTGAGAAAGGCCTTTCGACATCTCCTAATCTGATGACAAATCTCTACAGAGGAGCAGGGAGGCCAGAAGACTGAGGCGGGCTATCAGTTCACTGCCTCCCTCCCCGACTGCTCTGGGCTAAAGCATGCAGAAGAGGCTCCATCGGAAGCTGAGGCTTATTCCATATCTGTGATATCAGATAAATCTTGTCAAGAGGCAAGTGTCTACCAGCAAAAGGAATGTACTATCAGGGTATTTCCAAGAAGAGGCAAGAGGAAAAACCTTTCATCACACGCACCTCTGGACGAATGCCCCCGTTCTCTGCTTGTGGAAGAAAGCAGCCATTGGACTGTGCACAAATGCACCTCAACAAGCAAGATTCTAGAACATGCCTGCCACTTGTGCGCACAAGCTCATGACACCCACCCACCTACTAATCCGAGAGCTTCACCTTCAACCTGGAAATACTGGCTGCCGTTTTCAACTCGCCTTCCTGGTCGGGCGAGGGAAATCTCTGAAGTGCTGTAGGTGTGAGCTCAAGAAGAGCAAAAGCAGAGGTCCTCTGTGCTTGGGGACCTCAGACTGCTCAGCGGGTTGGCTTCGGTGCAGGCTTCCTGAGTCACAGAGAGCAGTCAGAGACGGTCTTTGATGCCACCCACTGTGAACAAGGCCAGGCACTGCCATGGGGTGCCGCCTACTTGTGGGAGGTCCCGTGCGACATGAAAGCGTGAGCACAACCACTGTTACCTTCGTGTGTGCTGCCGGAAAGCCTTGCCTCTGGGTCTGGGTGTGACTCCAGCTCACTGTCAATGCCTGCTATTAAAGAGATGCCCAATTAAGAGGCCTGGAACCTAATATGAAGCACCGAACAACAGAAATGCAAGGGAATGTCATAATGCTAAATATCACGGTCTCAACTCAGGCAGACTAGATTTGAATCAGTTCTCTGCTAATTGTTAAGTTGTCTGATTTTGGACAAGGTGACCTCTAACTCCAGTTTTCACATCTGTAAAATGGAGCTAAAACTGTCCTCAGGGTAACTGTAAAAACAAATGAGATCAATCATTTCCATTTTCTAAACAGTTACTACTGATTTTATAAAAAAGTTACTGATCCTGTGACCTGGTCCCCTTGCTTAACTCCCTATAAAAGTTCAAATGTTTTATCCAGTGATCCTCTGGCTTTTTCTAAGCAAATCCTATCACTCACAAAAGATAGTCTGGTCTCCTTTCCAATATTTGTAACTTCTTGTCTTAGTGTATCTTTGCCAAGGTTTCCAGCATGATGTGGAAAAACAGAATGGCTCTTGCTGTCTTGAACTTGACTTTGATGGGACAACTTCTAAAAATTCTCTATTGTATATAATGTTTCCAGATAACGGGAGTGGCTATAAAGTTCCAATGTCTCCTTGTATTCTAGATTGCAAAGTGTGTGTGCTCAGTCGTATCCAATTCTTTGTGACCCTATGGGCTGTAGCCCACCAGACTCCTTTGTACATGGAATTCTCTTTTCAACCCAGGGATCGAACCTGCGTCTCCCTGCGCTGGCAGGTAGATTTTTTATTATTGAGTCACTGGGGAAGCCCAGATTGCTATGGATTGTCACCAAAAAATACTGGTAACCAGATGGTTCTTCTGTGTCTATTGAGATGATTATGGTCTTTCACCTTTGTTTCATTAATGTATGAATCAAACAGTTAAGCTTTTTAAATATTAACCATCTTTGCATGCCTGGGATATCTATTTTACTTGTCTTTCATTAAATTTGTTTTACAAATATTTGATGTGGTTTGGTAACATTTTACTTTAAAACTTTACATCTACATTCATAAATGAATTTGACTCCGGTTTTTCTCTACTTGAATTCTTCTTGCCCATTTTTATAGCAGGGTTGTGCTTGTCCTGCAAACTGAGCTAGGCAGTGTTCCACCGTTTTCTATACTTTGGGGAGTTCTTTCTTTTTTTAAAATAATTGCAGTATAGTTGAATTACAATATTGTGTTAGTTTCAGGTGTATAGCAAAGTGACTCAGACACATATATATTTTGTCAGATTATTTTCCATTGCAGGTTATCACAAAATATTGAATATGGTTCCTTGTGCTACAAAGTATATCCTTCTCGCTTATCTATTTTATGTATGGGGGTTATGTTTTTTAACCACCTAAATTTAGTCCTCCTTTTAAAGGGTATACCTTTGACTACATTTTCAAATTTTTCTATGATTATAGAAAAACATGTATTTTGAGTAGTAAGCTTTATGTGGCCTGGTTCTAAAGCCCTCTAACAAGGCAGTAAGACAAGACTTTAATAAGGAAACACAGGAGGCTGAGAAAAGAAAGGGAGGGAGGTGGAAGCAAGAGCCAGAGGGTACCGACATGAAAGAGTGGATGCCGGGAACCTCCAAGTAATAAAAAGAGATGCGACCAGCCTGACCAAGTCCACACTGTAGCAGAAACACTGGTGCAACCATTCATTTTCTTCTTCCTCTTGGGGATGGAGACAAATGGGACGAATGCCACCTCCAGAGAGGCAGGCACACAAGTCCAGCCACCTCATCCTCCCTGTGTCCTCAGGAGTACATGAGCTGTTGTGAACACACAGCACGCGGAGCCGAGCCTGCTCCGAGCAGCTGCTTCTGGAGGGTGACAGGCCTACGTGTTTTGAATAAGGCACAGAAAATAAAGTGAAGACACTGCTTAAGAAGCCAATCTGCGTCATCCAGGAATCATACAGAAACGTTAAGCAAAAATAGTACTTCCCGGAGAGAACTGGGAAACCTTGGCTCCAGGCCAGGTGAGGACGTATGTCTTGGGATAGTTGTTGAAGCTCTGTGGGCCTTTGTCCTCGGGTGTAAAGTAAGGAGTTGCCCTGGATGATCTCCAAGGTTTCTTTGAGTTCTGAAAATTGTGTGTGTGATCCTTCTGTCTTCCTCCTCAGAGCGTTACAGAGGAGTTTGGCTAAGACTATTGCTTAGTTAATGAAGAGTCACAGGATGTATGTCAACTACACCTCAATAAAAAATAAGTCATCGCCACAGGGGAAAGAAAAGCTGCAGGACTGATTCAGATGAATAAAAGCAGGACTCTGCCCTGTTTTATAGATGATTTATTTATTTATTATTTTGGCCTCCTGGCTTGGGGGATCTTAGTTCCCTGACCAGGGATTCTACCTGGGCCCTCTGCAGTGTAAGTGCAGAATCCCAACCACTGGATCACCAGGGAATTCCAGATATTTTGAATTTTTAAAGATGGCTAACTAGGAGTTATGACCCCAATTTGTGTTATTTTTATTGCAGCCTACCACTAAAATATATTTCAGCCACTGATGCCACCAAAGCAATATTCAGTATTCTTCCTATTGCGAGGGTTTCCATTGTATTTACACGCATGAGCATTTGAAAGTAAAAGTGTGAAAGTGTTAGTAGCTCAGTCGTGTCCGAACCTTTGTGACGCCTCATGGACTCTAGCCTGCCAGGCTCCTCTGTCCATGGAATTCTCCAGGTAAGAATATTGGAGTGGGTAGCCATTCCCTTCTCCAGAGGGTCTTCCCAACCCAGGGACTGAACCCTGGTCTCCTGCATTGCAGGCAGATTCTTTCCCGTCTCCACCTTGGATGGCAAGGGGGCACTGATCACATGGAACTCTGCCTCTCAGGAGACAATAAAGTGGATGGATGCAGGTGTCAGGAGGCTGCTAGCTCAGGTGATCTGGGGTTGAACAAAGCAAGCCTTTCCACTCAGTAGCTATTAGAATGGCAAGCCTACCTATGGTCAATCCTTTTTCCCTCTGGTAAACAGGAACTTGTCCCCCATCTGTCAACAGGTCTTTGGGAACAGGTAGCACTAGCTCACCTGTCCTCAGGGCACACACTGGTTCCGGGTGTTCTCTTTCAAAGAGGCAAGTAGAGCAGGAAACCGGGCTGGCTAGCAGGCAGTGTGGGTTTAAGAGGGGCAGCTGGTGGGGGGACAGGATTTGGCTGTGTCCTAGACTCTAAGACATTATCCCATCCAGGACCCAGAGGAAGAAGTGGGCATTTGTCAATTGTGAAACCAAACCAAAAAAAAAACCAACAAAATTCCCACACATTAAAAAAAAAAGCTTTATGTTTCTCAATTTTGAAATTAGGTAGAATATTGACATGAAAGAAAAGGACTCTCAAACCCACAGCTCAGTTTCACTGGCAGGGCTGTGAGCAGGAAGTGGGTTTTGGGTAACCTTGAGCATGTACTCTGCATGAATTAATAAAATGGAAATACTAGTATATTACTATCCACAGCTTAAACAGATGAAATGGTACATGTGTAAACAAAGAAAGACCACAAGCTGGTGGGCTAGCAAAATGCCTCTGTCCTTCCTGAAACTGAGAGAATTTCAAAGCTTTTGTTTGAGCCTTAGACATTTAAATGCTTTAATTTAGCCACTGTAGGTATTACATGTTGAATAAAAGATCCTCCTCTTACTATGCAATGTGAGCTTGATAATTATTGGCATTCAGAAGATAAAGCAGCTCTCATCTGTCTTCTGAGAACCTCCATGCCACCCTATGCAGGGCTGGGTCTCAGCCAGCAGCATTTACGGGACACTGTTCTCTGGTGTCAGTCATAAAGCATAGCTGTTCTTCCCCCCAAAACATTTTTGCTTTTCTTAAGACACCACCATAGATTAGTTTTACTAAACTTTGTAGAATTAATTTATATTTTTAACCTACTCAATCTTTTACTTATTCTCTCCTACCCCATTCTATCCTAGTCCCTTAATTCCAAGGGTAGAAACAACAGTTTTGATCAACTGATCTTCTAAAATGAGACTAGGGCTTTTAGGAGGGCACAGGAGAACCCCACATCACACTGGAGTCAGCTGACGTTTGGAACCAACACACTAGTTGAAAAGTCCATCACTTAGGTGGCTTTTTGGCAATGATGAGAATATGGTATATTTCATATATGTGAAATCTACTGAAACTTATTGAATAAACATTTCCCTTTCTCAACGTTCTCTGAAAGACGGTAAGCAGATTTGGAGTTTGCATTCTAGGTGAACAAAGGATGGAGCTGAGCACAAGTTGCTTCAACTCTTCAAGTCTTGGTTGACTTTATCTGCAGAAATGGAAGTGTCAAAAATGTTTAGAATCCCAGCCTCTCCCCAGCCTCTGAACTCTGCCTAAGTAGAAGTCACACATCCCCTTTCCAGACTCCCCTGGTGGTACGGTGGATAGGAATCCGCCTGCGAATGCAGGAGACGCAGGTTCTATCCCTGGTCTGCAAAGATTCCATGTGTGGAGCAGCTAAGCCCAGGTGCCGCAACTGCTGAACCCTCGAGCTGCAACTACTGAAGCCCATGCACCTAGAACCTGTGCTCTGCAACAAGAGAAGCCACTGCAGTGAGAAGCTGGAGCACTAGACGGAAGAGGAGTCCCCCTAGTCACAACCAGAGAAAGCCCAAGTGCAGCAATGAAGACCCAGTGCAAAGAAAAAAGTTAAAAAATAAATAACTAACCCCACCCCCCCAATCCCCTTAGAAAAACAGAAAACAAACCCCACTTATTACAAAATTGATAGAATTGCCTTTGGATTTCATGTGTGTTGGGGATGGATTAACTGGAAAACAAACTCAAGAAAAGGAAAGTTCTGTGGCATTCTGCACTCTTTTGCTTCTGTAAGTAAAAGCTTGACATTCACAAAATTCCACAAATTTACTTTTTCTACTTAATTAAGAATGAAAATAACCACAAGTTGCAAAGACTCAAAAGCTCACCTAGGACACACACACACACACACACACCCACACACACACCCCCCCCCCCCCCTTCACACTTTGGTTTCAACTACTTGTTCTAGTCATGCTTTAGAAACACCTGGGGTGGGCGGGAGGGGTTGGAGATGTCATTAGGAGCAAGTGCTCGGAATAGCCAGAAAGTAATCAGATGCAGCTGGTGATAAACAGGATGTCACCAATTCAAGCACAGGGCACGAGGAAGAACTACATTTTCCAGTCTCGGCAAACACATGGCTAAAAGTTGATGATGCTGTAATAGACATTTTTCCTACACGAAGGAGGACTGCCTACCTGAGAAATTAAAGGACGATGAGACACTGCAAATAAAACCAGCCTTTCTTAACTGGGTTCTAGGAGAGAATTCCAACCCACACAAGATGCTATGAATGACTCTTCCCGATGCTGCAAAGGACCGTACACAGTGCTATTCCAAGTACACGGAAGAGAAGGTAATTCATTACAGGATGGATGCTGTAAAGCGTGAGGGATCCCTGTGGAGAAAGGCTGCCCAAATCCAATAGCTATACTGAGGTGGGAGAATAAACCTAAACCTTTTTTAGGGGATGCCTTCCTATTGCTATTCTGGGGACTCTGGGGCTCTAACACTCGCTCAGGCTTCAAGTCTGTCATATGGATGTGCCACAGGGGGCACCGATCACATATTTATTCTTATCTCTTCTCCCCTTTCCCCCTTGGGTCTAAGAGAACCCTAAAACTTAACTCTTGTATAAGGATGATGTATAAAAAATAGGACAGCTGAAAAACCATAAACATAATTATTCAACAGAGGAAGAGAAAATGGCAGTGATGAACGGGAAAGCTGAGGAGATGGTGTTCACTGCTCCTCTGTTGTGAACTAGCTGTGTCATCTCAGGCGAGTCCTCCATCTGACACGGAGTGGCTTCCACAACTGTGTCTATAAAATGAGGCCAATCTCACTTTGCCAGAAGGAAGGAGGCTGACTTATCTGATGTGAACTCAAAATCCCTTTCAATTCCAAGACCTAGAATTCTGAGGAGCTGGCGTGTCTACAGCTGTTCTTGCCTCCCCACAAGCCGAACTTTCCAGCTAACTCTCGTCAGTTCTCCTACTTCTCATGTGCCGTTAGGACACAGCGCTTCCTAACACAAGGCAGAAAAAACAGCCGGGAGGAGTAGAACCCTGAGAGCACAGAACTCAACCTCTGCAGGGTATCTTCAGTCTCTTTAGCCCCCAGAAGGGGAAATCAGGGCTTCCGTAGCTCATCAGGATTACTGCATTCCCCCTTCTCCCTTGACTACATGCCCCCCCTTTCCTAAGAAACCCCCCTCTCATTTTCCTTTTTCAAAAAGTCTCAGAATGGCTATCATCAAAAAATCTACAAACAATAAATGCTGGAGAGGGTGTGGAGAAAAGTGAACCTTTCTGTACTGTTGATGGGAATGTAAATTGATACAGCTACGACGGCAATTCCTTAAAAAACTAATAAAACTACCATATGACCCAGGAATCCCACCTCTCAGCATATACCCTCAGAAAACAATAGCTGAAAAAGACACGCGTACCCCAGTGTTCACTGCAGTACCGTTTACAATAGTTAGGACACGGAAGCAACCTACATGTCCATCGACAGATGAATGGATAAAGAAGCTGTGGTACATATACATGACGAAATATTACTCAGCCGTAAAAAGGAACACAGTTGAGTCAGTTAAAGTGAGGTGGATGAACCAAGAGCCTGTTATACAGACTGAAGCAAGTCAGAAAGAGAAAAACAAATACTGTATATTAATGCATATATATGGAATCTAGATATATGGTACTGAGGAACCCATTTACAAGGCAGGAATAGATACAGAGACACAGAGAACAGACTTGTGGACACAGCGGGGAGAGGAAAGGGTGGGACGAACTGCGAGAGTAGCGCTGAAACATATTATCACCATATGTAAAACAGACAGCTAGTGGGAAGCTGCTCTCTAACACAGGGAGCTCAAGCCAAAGCTCTGTGACAGCCTAGAGGGGTGGGAGCGAGGTTCAAGGGGGAAGGGACATATGTATACTTCTGGCTGATTCATGATGTTACAAAGCAATTATCCTCCAATTAAAAATAAAATCAGTACATGTGTATCATTTAATATCTCAAAGAGCAATCTTGCTCCTCTCCAAGTGAGGCAAGTGAGACAGCTTCTCAAGCCCCAGAGAAATAAACCCAATTCTTGTGGTTCTTTCTTCCTGCATTTCTCTCAATCTTTTCAATGGCATCTTATTATACTCCTCGTTCTTGATTTGCAGATTTGGATATTATTTAAGACCTTCTTATTATGGAAGATGAGGACTTAGCTATTTTACACACCCCCAAGTATCTTTCTATAAAGCAAATATTTCCCTAATCCCCCAGCTTTAGAGCCAGAATCCAGCCACTCAGCACAATGACAGCTGAAGCACCGACAGCACTTGACCACAGATTCCCAGTGAGCCTGTTCTGGAAGTCCATGTACCCTGCAGCTGCATTCTCCCAAGATCGTGTTAAAATTCTCCCTGTCTAGCTATGAAGATGCTAATAACATTCAGAAGTGATTTTAGAGCTCTGTGGCAGTAAATAAACCACCAGGCTTCAATGGATCAAAGCCTACAAAATAGGAATTTAGAAAATTGTTCATGAAATGACCATAAAACCCAGAGCCTTTCTAGTTCTATACAGTCCATTTTCTCCACTCATTCTCTCCCCATCTCCGTTGAGCCCGTTCCCCAAGGGCTCCAAACCCTCTGGCCCCAGAGGCTTCGACTGAAGGGATCTGGGTGAAGTCAGCCCCAGGCTGGGGAGCAAATCAGCTTGGTCCCTCTGAGGCACCACACTGCTCATCCCTCGAGTTCATGGGGGCCTTCTCCACAAGATACACTAGAGCACATTTCCCTCACAAGACAAAAGCAATGAGAGGGAACAGAATTGAGGGTCTTTCTATGCCATCCCTCTCAAGGATCCCTGGTTCTGAAGAGAGAAAGCTGTCTGCCAGGGGCATGGACGGGAGTATGCTGACTCTCGGCGATGCCTCCAAATGCCCACTGCAGACCACTAGCCTTTGTTGTCATTGCTTTATATTCTTTGCATGACTCATAAATCTGCATCATGTGACTCAGGCATTGGAATCCATGCCCCACCCCACCCCACCCCTGTCCATATTTAATGCCTGGCCAGCTAGGTATTTGGATGGATCACAGTAACTGAGGTCTGCCAGGGAGGAGCGATGACGGGGCTGGATGGGAGGTGACAAGAGCATTAACAGCCAAAGGGTGAGACTGAGTGATGATGCTCAAACCTCACCTCTGAGTTGTGGACGCAACAGAAAACATGGCAAGAAAAATATGACATAAAGCTACTGAGAATCCCTCAAAGCCACCACTTGAAATGGCAACCCACTTCAGTATTGCCTGGGAAATGCCATGGACAGAGGAGCCTGGCAGGCTATAGTCCATGGGGTTGCAATGAGTTGGACATGACTGAAGCGACTAAGTATGCAGGATAACAAGCCAATGAACACTTTGGCCACCTGATGCAAAGAGCCGACCCACTGGAACACATGGATACTGTTATATGTTGGAGGATGATGTGGAGGAGGGGGCAACCCCCCACCCCCCTCCCAGGGGAGAAACTGTTGGGCTTGGGTGCTCAAAAAGCATGGGCTGATGCTTTTTGAAAGCCAACTCTTTCCCTGATATTGGGAAAGACTGAAGGCAAGAGGAGAAGGGGGCGGCAGAGGATGAAATGATTAGATAGTATCACTGACTCAATGGGCATTAGTTTGAGCAAACTCTTGGAGATAGTGAAGGCCAGCGAAGTCTGATGTGTTGCAGTCCATGGGGTTGCAAACTGCTGGACATGACTTAGTGACTGAACAACAACAATGAATAAAATATGAAACTGTGATTGTTGCACAGTATATTGGGGTTCAGATCACCCATTTATTGAGCACCTATACAGCCAAGCTTTATAGGGTTGCAGAGACTATAATGATGAATAACCTGCTTTGAGCTAAGTAAAGTCACTCGTTCAGCAGATAAAACGTGAAAGTCAAAAAAGAGGTAGGCTTTTAAGTAGCAAGAGAGGGATAAACAAGAATGCGATAGGATTTGAAAGAAGAGAAAACAATCATAATTGGTTGAGGGTGAAACAGTAAGACACATGGATGGATAAACAGTCCAAGACCCAGAAAATAAGAGCAGTTGCTAATCTGGAGTCTCATGGTGGCTCCGTCGGCAAAGATGTGGACACACACCAGGCTGGTGGCAGGAGGGGCGTGGGAGGACTGTAAAGGCAACTAACAATGCATGGACAGTTACATGTGTGTCTGCACATGCCTGCACACATTCTAAGCTGGATGCTAATCTCACATGGAGGCCTTTCAACATGGTTCTACTATCCTAAGAAGTTGGGGGGACAGGTTGGTTTAAGGGCTGGTAGTCAGGAAACTGTGAGCAGAGACAGTCCATGCTTTTTGCGCACCTAAGCCCAACAATTTCTCCACCGGGGGGGCGGAGGGGGGGTGGTTTGGGCTTGCCCCCTCCTCCACATCATCCTCCAACATGTAACATGCATCCATGTGTTGTTCAGTGTCCTATTTTCCTCCTGGTCCCAGGGAATGCCTTGAAATAGAGAGAAACCCTTGGCTCCAGCAGCACAAACAGATCTCCTCCTGGTTCCTAAGTTATGCCTCTGAAGGTTTTCTCCTATACACACTGGTCTCTTAGAAATTCTCCTTCTGGCTTATCCTAAGTTGTAAGAGAGTCTATCACCATTTATGCTCTTTCTAATCATCTGTCTTACCAATATCAGTTTTAGAATGCAAACCTTGGGAAGCCGTAGCCTCTCTCGGAGTTAATCTGGCTGCCCACTTCCACGGCTCCAGCTTTGAGAGACATCCCTGACTTCTTAGGACAAAAAGTCTCACGACAGGGAACTTGCGAACAAACAGGAAACCTGGTGCGTCAGCCCCTGACGACCCTCCCATTCTCACAGGGGACACTGCTGATGGTCACTGGCCTCATGGCTGGGCTTGTCTTGGGGAAGGGAGGTACTGTTATTAAGAGGCCCCTGTGCGTAAACCAGTGGAATGAAGGTAAGGGGTGTGTACGGCAGGGCCCAGAGGGAATACAACAAAGTTGTGCTTCTCCGCCGTGAGTTTCCAAGTGCCTGGAAACAGCGGGGCGGTTCCTACACGTCGTCCTTCCAGGCGTTCGGCATTACCCAGAACAGCACACCGATTCCCTGTGGATTAAAGGACAAAGCCAGCAGGGATGCCGGCTTCTGTGGCCCCGGTCCCTCTCGCCCGCTCCTGCTTCCATAAATCACGCTGGCAGGTAGCTGGGAAGCAGCTGTGGATGACAGCGTTGCTCTGGAGCACAGGAAGCCACCTTTTAACCCGCCTGCTGTTGTTTGTCTCTCAAACGTGACAAAGGAACAGATGTAAGCAACATGCCAACTGTTGAGATGATCTGTTCGGAGCGCTATAGGAAGCCTGCTCAGAGTGCATCACACCAGCCGCTCCACAGAGGCACAACTGAGTTCATTTCCCGACACTCACCACCCCCCCCCAACCGCCACTGACAAGCACTCTCTGCTCATGTCAGGCTGGGGTCTGCAATGCCTAGACAACTCACCACGTACAGCCCTGCTGCCACCTTCACCCCCGCCTCGAAGCCCCTTCCCAAACCCTGTTCCAACACCACCAAAGTCCAGTCTAGCCTCAGCACCCAGCGCCTCTTCTCTGACCCCCATGCTCCATCCTGGGCCAGAGCGTTTAACAGTCTGTGATGGTTTCTAAGCCTCTCACAGGGCCATATCCTCCCTGTCCAAACCATCCAGTTACCTCCATGAGGGATGGAGCTGGGTTCACCCACCTCTGTCTTCCCAGAGTTGCGTTTTTCAAATCACTAGTTGTAGAATGAATGGGTCAGGAATCATGTTTACAGAGTTGCAATTAATATTTAAAATACTAAATTAAAAAAAAAACAGCTTATAAAAGACACTTTTGGGACAACTAAGGAGTTATTGGGGAACTATTAGAGGATATTATGAAATTCCTATTAATTTTCTTAGGTCCAGTATGATGTTGTGTAGAATATCTTATTTTTTAAGAGATGCATGCTCAAGTATTTAGAGGTGACTTACTTTCAACTGGATCAACAGAAAAAATACCTGTGTGCAAGCTGACACATATGCAGAGATAAACCCAGCAGGGTAAAATGTTATCACTGCTGACTCTAGATAAAGAGTATATAGGCTTTTACTGTACTAGTCTTTAAATTTTCCTGTGTGCCTGAAGAGTTTAATAATGAAACAGAAGAAAATGAAAAAGAAGAGAAAAAGATCAGAATGCAGGGCATGAAATATGATCTGGTTCGGGGTGTCTACTGGATGTGTATCCTAGGTTACAGTTTAAATGTATTTCCTCCTTTGCGTCAAGGCCAAGACTCTGAAATACTGCCCTACAGTTCCTCACTGTTCCAAGCACAGAGCAGGTGCACTCTGAACTGTTTAACTTCTAGAAGCACAGAATTTTAGTGAAGGGGCAAGCTGAGAACTCATTTATTCTCCAGTTACATCCCATTAACGCCAGCTATGTCAAAATATCCAAGCCATTTCCTGCCTTAGCACATTTGGCTCTAACCTCAACTCAGCCTTCAGGACTCTTATCAGATGTTTAATTACTCATCAGGAAGGCTGCTCCCCTGCCCCCTCCATGCCAGGGAGGTGGTTAGTGGAAGACTTCAAAAGTAGGGCGCCAGTTGTCCCAGTGTGCTGGGGATTGAAGCATGTCTTTGTGGGACTAAGGACTTTCAGCGCTAAAATTAGGACAGTCCCAGGCAAACCAGGATGGCTATTCACCCCAAACGTGAAGGAAGACTGGGAGAGGGCCTTGGACAGATCCAGGAGAGCTTGACACCATATGCCTTGTAGCATCAAGGGAACATGAGGGGCTAGAGCAAATCCAGGGCAGTGAAATTACGATGAGACAGAGATCTCCCTGACAACATCCCAACAGCAACAGCAAATGCCAAATTGCCAAGTGTCTCTCATGCCCCTAAACAGAACCTCTGATTATTCACCAACTCATGTGGAAAGAAAAAGACCATGGGAACTTACTGTAAAAACGTCATCATCACCAAGCTCAGCCTCATTGTGGATGGTGGAAGATGATGTTGTTGAGCCTAAAAAAGACACAAAAACCACGAAAAAGTGTTTCCAAAGAGGATAAGTCAAAGCCAGTCATTTAAAGAAACCACATCCTAGTCCTTTCACATGTAGATCGCCAGCAGAAATGTTACTTGGGAATTAAATGCTTTAAGTTTTAAATATAATTTATTAATTCATTTACGGCTGCACTGGGTCTTTTTTACTACATGTGGGCTTCCTCTAGCTGTGGCAAGCAGGGGCCTATTCTTGGTTGCGATGCATGGGCTTCTCACTGTGGTGGCTTTTCCTGTGCAGCACACACTCTAGGTGCATGGGCTTCAGTAGTTGTGGTGCTTGGGCTCAGACGCTCCATGGCATGTGGAATCTTCCCGGACCAGGGATAGAACCCGTGTCCCTTGCATTATCGGGCACATTCTTAACCACTGTACCACTAGCGAAGTCCTTACATACTTTTAACTTGCTCTTCTTTAATTGATTCTAGACAGCATATTCCCTAAATGAACTTTGCTTACTGTTGTTTCCAAATCGATCCCTGAAACGTCCTCACTGATCCGTGGAGAGCAACCACAGAGGCACCCAGGAGGTGGTGCTCAGAGGGCCTACCCACGGCTCTGCAGGACGTGCACCATTCCCTCCGCCAGTGACCCCTGCCTCCACTGTGTAGTGGGAAAAGCACTGGACGGAGGACCCCAGGTTAGACCTGCCACAATCGCACTGTGAAACTGGACTTAGATCTCTGGGCTTTTCATTTACCCTCAAAGGGACGTGACTAAATAGCTAGAATGGTCGCCTCCTCTTCTGAAATATAGATACTATACACCTCAGACTGTGGGAGAAGCCACCTTCTAAACTGATACCTGGGCAAAAAGGTTTTTTTCTTGCAATACTGGCAGTGAGTTTGCAGGTCAACATTTAGGAAAATGTCAAAAAAAAGAAAACCAGTTTATTTTCAGGGAATGAAATGGTTATTTACAGTTCAACTGATTTATTTGTTCATTTCTTTCTTTATTCCGGTAGGCAAATCATGTAACTTCTTCCTTTCCCCTCCTAATAGCACCCCATTTACGTGGATCAAATTAACTAACCCTGTTAATGGCCAAAAAGGGAAACCATACTTAAATGTGCATAAGTGATAGATTACCAAAAGAGAAATTCAGTCTATATCATCTCCTTTTTCTTGGCTAGGCCTTATGAAATGCACATTTAGAAAGTATTTTGCTATTACATAAAACTGAACTCAAAAGACTTGCTCAGAAAGGGATGAGAAATATTTAAATTCCCAATGAAGGCTCACAGGAGGCAAAACAAGTCCCATAATACCCTGTGTGCAGTTCCTATTGTTCTTTGAGACTCTTAGATCGCTACTATTTGAGTCACTCTAGTCCATCAATGTTTAAGGCAAGTTTGATAGAACAGAGCTAGGTAGAATGCATGAGAAAAAATTAAAAGTAAGAGAACCAAATTTTGTGTGTGGCTTCAGGGATTAAGCTCATGGACACAGTACAAACTTCTCTCAGTAAGACAGGAGTGGGCTTCCCTGATGGCCCAGAGGCCAAGACTCTGTGCCCCCACTGCAGGCGGGCCGGGTTTGATCCCTGGTAAGGGAACTAGATCCCACAAGCTGCAACTAAAGATTTCACATGCTGTAACTAAGACACAACACAGCCAAATAAATAAATTAAAAGAAAATAATACAGGAGCTATTTTCTCATCTAAACATTTAAAAGCTATGTTTAATAATAAGATTTTAAATATTATCCACTTGTGTCAGGCTTCTGGTGTAAACACTGGTTTCTACTCATTTTGTCCACCCCCGTGGTTGTAGGTCTCAGATTCATTGTTCCAGCTAGAATTGTCTCTCTGATGATTTTAAGAGATTTTTTTTTCTTTTGAGATCTGCTTTTCTCTCTTCCCCCAAATAAAGAAAATGACTTTAGAAAACATTTTTCTCTTATACACATGAAATAGATATTCTTCTGTGATTAATCTAACCAAATTCTGAATATGGCTTTACTATGTCTTGCTTGATATTTCTTTGTTCACAGGTTGGCTAGGACATCTTAAAACCTCTGATTTGATAACTGAATGTGTTGAAATGGAGAATTTGTGTGTTTGCATCCCTGGACACTAGAAAAGCCCCTGAGAACTGACTGCCCAAGAGCCTTTCAGTCCATGATTAAATGCCACACAGCGTCTACCAGCTGCTCACTCACAGACTAAGGAGTCACAGATTCCTTCTTTCCAGTCGCAGCTGTACCCCTGGGCCCTCATTACACAATAGTGGGAAGGCCTAGAGCCTCTTCTGGGCCCATTAGAATCCATTCTCCACCTCTGGACCAAGACAGGTTGCACCCAAGTTTTTTTCTCAGGAAAAGGTGAAATATATCAAAAAGTCATTTACATGGACATCTAGAACTTATCTTTCCAGAGCAGTCTAAAAACCAGTTGGAATCCCTCATTATTCTGAAATCCATCTCCTTCTCCACTGCACTGTCACTTACAATATTTTTCTCTTTGGATGTTCCTAAAGTTTTGGCCTCTACCAACCTGGCCCCCAACCCTCCTGCAAATAATCCACAAATATGTGATGGCAGACAATTGGAATTAAAAAGAACCTGGAAACTTCCCACAGCCCCACTGAGAATGCAGTGATAAATTCAATACCTTCTATTAGGTCTTCGATTGCTTTCCTCACTCCCCTGTCAAAGGCTCGAGCATCAGCAGGGCTTTGGAAAGTAAGTCCAAACTTCCTATTGTCGACCTTCCAATGATGAAAGGTTGGGTTGGCTTTGGTGTAGACCAAGTCCTTTCTCACATAGCATTCCAATACCACCTGGAGGATTGAAATACACAGGTGGGTTACTTTTTAAATAGTCATGATGGTGTCTGGTTACAAAAATCTAACTAGGAATGACTGTTTTTGATGGCAACTGATGAAAACCCTCCCCTCTGCCTTCATGCATCTGTGAAGGCTTCTTAGAGGAAGGCTTTGCCTGCCTCTGTTGAGCATCCACTCCTTGCTGCTCCCCCCACCTCCCCCTTGGTGGTCCTTGCTGTATTGCTCAGATCCTTAACCATGCTCTACATTTTACTCATTTTCCTTTCTCCAGCCCCTAGCTGGGGGTGGAGGGGTGGAGTGGGATAGGGTGGAACTCTAAGCTGAGGCCCAGTCTTGGGATTTTGCTCTATTCTAGGTTGACTGCTTTCCATCTGGGCCTTTGTATTCATGACTCTCAATCCTCCTTCTCCCGTCCTAATGCTGTTTCTGAGTGACCTCAAATTCAACAAGCTGAGAAAATAACTAACCTGCTCTGAAACTGCTGCCCTTAGTTCCCTAAGCCAACTTCTCATCTAGCAAAGCCAACCTCTGTTAATTTTCTCCGGCTCGAATCTCCATGGTTTCCTTTTGCCTCTTCTGCTTGTTCTATCCTCTGTATATGTTAAACACTAATTACATTTCATTTTCCCTTCAGTATATTTTGTATCAACCCTGGTTCAATTGCTACCACCCTGATCTAAGGTCTCTAATAAACCTTTTATCTGGATTGTTAGAACATTCTCCAAATTTCTAGAAATCTAGTCTCAGAACTGCCTTTTCACTAGGCTATGACTTGGAGGAGATTATCTCAGACCTTCGATCTTTTTATCTCTAAAGCGGAAATAACACCATTGATAACCCATTATCGATGAGAACACATACACGAACAGGCTCTGAAAACATTGGACAGTGAGAAACCTAAAGGCCTGCACACACTTCCCAGGATATTGCATCATGTTTTTTACTCTTTCACTTCAGTTTTTATCACCTTCACAATTTAGTACTTGATTTCATATTATCTTCTAAGAGTTTCATGTGCTTTAAGTCTTGGTCCTTTAACTAGACTGTAAAAAGATCAAGATGTCTTATAAAATAACTCCCTCTGTGTACAGAGTGCTACTGCTGGCAAAGATATCAGAGTTCAATATTACAGAATAAGAGAGGCATTGAAATCATGTGAATGTAAACTCCATTCTTTATTCATAGATAGCTCCAAAATATCAACAATATTTATTTCTATAGTTTCATTATGTATATATCAAAATGATTTCACTAAGCTTTACCAGCTTTGATCTTGTTCAGCATTTAATGAGTTCTACATTTAATGAAATGAGATACTATTAGTTTTAGACTAAGTGAGTAAAATTAATAAAAATTAGAGAATATCTTCAAATGAATAAAATTTCAAGAATACATCTAAGCAAACAGAAATTAAGCATTGCCTAATAAATGTTCTCTAACTTAACAGATGAGAATAATAGTCAAACTGGTCTATCCAAGCATTGCAAGCAGTTAACTTTATTCCATTGTGGTGAAGGAAGGCAATGGTCCCCTCACACAATTCTATTTATGATTAAATTGCTTATTATGGCCATTTTCCCCTAAGAATAGCGCAATGATTAAATGTCAGCCCAGCCCCATTCCAAATTGGGGAAATCCAAATAACCAAGGCTTTAGCTAACAAATGTTATCTATTTTAGAATTTAATAGTCTCAATGCAAAATCTCAAAATAAACTTTTTTGTAAAAACAAACATTTCCAGTTTCTCCATATTTTTATGGCAAAAAAATTAGTCTTTGGTCGACATTTTCTGAGTTTAAGATTATTCCAAAGATACATTTTCCTAGAGAAGTGTAATAAATTCTTAGAAAAGTAAAGTTTAGCCACCTAAATTATGTGGGATGAGGGATGGAGAGGAGACCAGATACCATCTCTTTATCCTCTTAATTTTTTTATCCTCTTCAACAAAATTATATCATTATATATCTATGTAAGTTAAATGACAAAAATGATGACATTCAAATGCTATAATGTTCATAACAGGTATAACCCCTTAGTGAAGTTTTGGCATAATAGGTATTAATCCTCTAAAATGAAGTTTGGGAATTTGACTAAAACTTGAGAAAGGCTTTTAAAAATGGCTTTTAAAATGAGATGCATGGGGAGAAAAATAAGTGATTATATATTCTTGTTGAAGATATTTCATCCCTCATTTGAAGGTATTAACATTCTCAGAGTGGTACATACTATTGCCTTCTGAACTGTATCTGTTGCATTTGACAATAAAAAATTACATTCATCTTCACCTGAGTTCACAGAGTTGGCTTTATTTTGGAGCATCTGCTTTCATTAAAGTCTAAGCACATGCAGAAAATGCAAATACAGTTCCTAATAAGCACTCTTGGATGGAAGAGAGGTTTTTAACAAAATTTCTTTGTCTTGTTCCTTCCAGCAAATACCATTTTGCTGTTTCACAATCCATGATGAAAGCAAATAACCTTCCAGGTGATGAACCAAAGAATACATTTTGTGAAACTTGTGGTCATTTAGTTGGATTAAAATGAAATAGTCAGTGGTGTTCCTTAATTTTTTTCTTCCATTTTTTAAAACCATACCAGCCTGTGAAGCAGAGAAGAAAATGGCAACCCATTCCAGTATTCTTGCCTAGAGAATCCTGTGGACAGAGGAGCCTGGTGGGCTACCATCTATGGGGTCGCACAGAATCAGAGATGACTGAAGCGACTTAGCATGCATGCATGCATGGGAGAAGGAAATAGCAACCAACTCTAGTGTTGCTGCCTGGAGAATCCCAGGGACAGAGGAGCCTGGTGGGCTACCGTCTATGGGGTCACACAGAGTTGGACACAACTGAAGCGACTTAGCAGCAGCAGCAGCAGCCTGTGAAGGGGCCTTCCCAGGTGGCGCTAGTGGTAAAGAACCTGCCTGCCAGTTCAGGAGACACAGGAAACATGGGTTCGATCCCTGGGTCAGGAAGATCCCCTGGAGAAGGGCATGGCAACCCACTCCAGTATTCTTGCCTAGAGAATCCCATGGACAGAGGAGCCTGGAGGGCCACACTCTACAGGGTCTCAAAAAGAAATGCATACTAAAGAAGGTTCAATATAGTGGAGTCCATGAAGGTTCCATTCTTGCTCAGCTGTCTGTCCCCTCCACACCTCTCTATCTCCAGGGCTGCCCACTGACAGTACGGGCACTACCTAAGTTCCCTCCCTGCAGTTTCTTTATGTATTCACATAAGTCTGTGTGAGTCTGTTTAAATGTAGCCATACCTATACACTGGTCTTCAACTTGCCTTTTCTTCAAAAACATGTCTCAGAGACACAGGAAGGTAAAAAAGGGCTCTGTTTAGTGGCTGCGTAATATTCCTCAGAAGAGATACATGAGAATTGTTCTGCCATTCTCCATATTAATGGGCATTCACGGTCATTTCTAACTGGTCACTTTTAAAGACAATGCTGAAATGAACATTCTTGAACATGTTCTTAAAGTTTGGTATTTGGGCTCTTGGGAGCCTTCCCTCTACAACCCCAGGTCCTTTTAGGGGGTTCAGGATGGCAGAACTATTTTCATATGTTAATGCAATTTTTGCTTTTTCATTGGGCTGCCAGCCCTGCTAATGCTGCAAAAGGAACGGTGGGTAAAACTGCTGTGCTGAGGCTCAATCAAGGCGTGGCCGTGGCACCAAACATCCAAAGCCACTGGATTCACCACTGGCACACACAGTGGGAAAAAAGCCAGTTTTACGTAGGGTTGTCCTTGATGAAGCAGTTAAAAACGACTGAAATCTTGACCCATGAATACACATCTTTCATTTTGTGTGATGAAATGGATGTACATGTAACTGGGTTCTCCTGTCTGTGTCCACACTTGATCTGCTGTAATATGTTGCTGTGGTTGAAGTACAAGAAGAAACTCTGGCTTTGCACAAATGCATAGTTGGAAGAGTATCCCTCACAGCCTCTTTACTTCCGCTGCATATGGAAGAATGATGACTGTCTCAAGGAAAAACGTGAGTAACTGTTGCCGTTGAGAGCTGAACTAACTGCTTTTCTCATGGATCATCAGGTTTACTTGCAAGAACAACCTACAGATGAACTATGGTTATTCAGACTTGGGTACTTTTTTTGAAGATGAACACAGTGAGCCTGTCACCTCAAGGAAAGCAAGGATATATTTGTTGACAATAATAAAATTTGAACTTTCAAGTGAAAATTAGAATTTTGGACAGCTTGTCAATACTTAAAAAGACTTTTCTAATGACACTAGTGGTAATATTAAGAAATGTGATTTTTTTTTTTTATACTGTAGAATTAAGTGTATCAACATTTGGAAGATCTGTGTAACTCAGTAAACCATTATTTTCCAAATGACCCATGCATGATGTTATAAAATCAGGAATGAGTAAAAGATTGATGCAAAGAGAAAGGTAAATCAGTGGATTTTAATGTAATTAGTCTGTAAAGGTTTCAGAGTCCACATTTAACAAACTACTACAAACTGAGTTTTGGTTTAGATCGAAGTGTTAATATATCAATGATGATCTGAAAAGGCTATTAAAATAGTTCTACATTTTCCAACTGCATATCTGTGTGAGGCTGGATTTTCTTCATATACTTCAGTCAAAACAACATATTAAAATAGACTGAAAGCAAGAGTAGATATTATAATCTAGCTATCTTCTACCAGGTTAGATATTAGAGAGCTCTGCAGAAATGCAAAGCAATGCTATTCTTCTAATCATTCTTTTTCCTGGAAAATACCTATATAGTTATTTGCCAGAGGCAATGTCATTTATGCTAACCCTACTGTTTAAGATTCTTAACAATTTCAGTTTTAATTACTAGTGTGATAAACAGTAGTAGCTTATATATCAGACAAGAGCATTTTGGGGTCCTCAATAAACTTTTAGAGAGTAAAAGGATTCTGAGGCCAAAAATGTCTGAGAACTGTAGCTATCTATAAAGCTCCGTAAGTCTATTTCCATAGGATAGGGTTTAGATGCAGAACTGCCAACTGAAAAGGAATACACATTTAAAATTAATATCCTGCCAAATTGCCTTTCAAATAGTTTTGCCAGCTGGAACTCCCACTAAATGTGTGTGGGAGTGCTCACAGACCTGCACTGGAATGATCAACCTTTTAGATTCTGTGATTAATCTTCATAAGGTAGTTTCTCATAGGATTCATTTAAGACGTAAGAGCATCTAATCCATCAAAATAAGATTCAACTCAGCAATTTTTAATTTGCATATAACTTCTCAGGAAAACTTGACTGTCTCCAGCTTACAAAAAGTAACAACTTTATGAATGAATACTTGGAACACAGACTTTTCCCATAGAAACAATGGCATCAACACAAGTTCACAGGTGTCAACACAAAATTCAAATAACAATAACAAAAACCAATGTGCTGAATTCTAGAACTGCACTACCTTGGAAAATCTATTGACAATATGGTTTCTACCAGAGAAAGTACTTCATGTCCTGGTTGGAATACTGAGAACTCTGATATTCTCCATTCTCTGTATTCCAAAAATGATCTCCACTTTCTCCTTGCCTTTCCACTACCGAGGGCGGGGGGTGTCCTTCAACAACCTGTCCTGTTTGCACAGCTTCCAGGAGTATTTATACCCTCCAGTGGGAAGAAGTGCTGCATTATGGAAGCCTGGAGGCCAAAGGAGGAGTCATCATTTCGCCAAAAGTGTGTGTGTGTGTTTCAGGAGTCCAGAATTTACCAGCACATGAAACTGGGAAAGTGAGGGATAGAAAGATGAAGGAGCACATCTAGGTGTATGGGGGTCTGACTTAACTCCTTGTGATATAATTTATAAAAGTCCCAAAGTGCAGAGTCACAGAACGTAAAGGGGACAAGAAGAGGGAGTGAGGAGAAACATGACAGGAGGGGATGAAGCTTACAATCCTTGTGCAACAGCAACACACGACAGACGCTGGTCCACAGCCAGGACTGCCCTCTTCCCATGCCGAGTTGGTATGAAGGGACCAAGATTTAGCTTCACAATGAAATGGTCCAAGAGCTGTCTCTAATGATTATGTGCCCTAAGACGGGGGAAGTGGATTCTTTCCTGGAGCACTGAGTTTCCCCACTACAAACTGGAAATTATAGTATCCTCCTCCTTTAGAATGTGGCAGGAATGTAACAGATTATTTACATAAAGGGCCTCAAATGAAATTGTAGAAGTTTACAATTATTATGTTCAAGCCAGTGATAAGAAACGTTTATAAATCTATCTATAAAATGAAGGGGCTGAATTATTAATTAATAATTATTAATTATTAAATGAAGGGGCTGGCATATTCTAATGACAAACCATAGAAATACCAGGAAAAAACAGACCTAAAAATATATAACTGTTCAGGGAAGATAATGTGCTAACATAAAAGTAGTTAACAATAAAAATAAAAAGGAAAAAGTGAAAAGAAATTTTCTATCAAAATTTTTGTAGGAAAACAACGTCAACTAAAATAAAAAAGGCAAACAACAGATTATAAAAATATCTGTAGTAAAAATGACAGATGAAGATGATTATCTTTGTTATACTTGGAGGGCATACACATCAAGGAGAATAATCAGGCCCCAAAAGGTAAATATGCAAAGGACATTGACAGATAATTCAGTGTTTAACAGAAAAACATTTGATCTTATTGCTGACCAAAAGTAAGATACCACGGTAATCCTAATCAAATTGGTAAAGATTTAAAATATCTGAGCCTCAATGTGTTAAAGAAAATTCTCGTATATGCTGGTAGCAGCTCTTTGTATAAGTATCAAAAGCCATAAAAATTTGACCTCCCCCTAAATTATTCCAAGTAGACAGCAAGTGGGGAAAAAGCAGGTAGATAACAGGGTAAGGGGGGAAGAGACAATCTTAATATTTGACACTAAGGAGATCATCGAATAAACAATGGAACATCAACCTGATGCCAGCAACATGGAAAATTTCTTATGAGATATATAAAAGCGTTTATGAGCTCTGATTACAGCTAGGTGAAAGTAAAAATATGCACAAAGGGAAAAAACCTTACCAAAGGGTTAAAGGTGGGTGAGCACATGTGACTTTGGCTCAGTTTGGGTTCAGGGTATTAGTCACTCAGTCGTGTCCGACTCTGTGAATCCATGGACTGTAGCCTGCCAGGCCCTCTGTCCATGGAATTCTCCAGGCAAGAATACTGGAGTGGGTAGCCACTCCCTTCTCCAGGGGATCTTCCCGACCGAGGGATCGAACCTAGGGTCAGGGTGAAAGGGAATCAAATACTCGTTTCAGGTCCCCTGATGGGACCCAGAACAAGGAGTCTTTCTGAATCTTAGTTTCTTCAGATATAACTATACAAGCTGCTGTAAGGATACAATGATGTACCTTAATTGAAGGGCTACCATTGTACTTAGCCCCTAGGGAAATGCTGGATAAAGGGTATTTTACTTTTTTTTGGTTAGTGTATAATGCCTTTATTGTGAATATCTAATAAACAAGAATGTTTTTTAACTATTTGACTATTATGTAAGGAATTTCTTGAATGGCCACATTTCTTAAAATAGTCTCCCTTTAAATTTTCATTTCATTTTCAGAAATGAATCAAATGTGAAAACACCGTTTCTGTTAATCCATATATAATGTTTAGAAATTGTTCTGCCTTATCTATTTTGTAACCTTTATAAACCCTAAGAAGTGGTGGCAAAAGAAGATTAAATTTGTATACCTAGCACATAAAACTCAACAGATGCCACTCTTAAGGGTCTCAAATGTACCAGACATATTCCTGCGGTGTCTCTGTATTTTCTCTCTTGGGGTCCTGCACATTTTGAATCAATGGTTGGCTCTGGAGTATACATTCCAGGATCAAATATACGGAGGACCATGTTCTTCCAGGTCCAAGACCTCCAATTAAAAATAGACTTAGACCCTCAATTTTCCTTCATATCATAGATTCCTTCATAACAGAACTGGACATTCAATTCCTTCATGAAAATGTATGTTATAAACTATCAATGCCCTCATCCTTGTGAGGTCATGAGTACTCTCCAAAGTGCATATTTTTAAGCATATTTTTAAGAATTATCATAGAAGTGTAATGCCACTGCTTTCCATTACTTTCTTTCCCCAAATATGTTTTATTCATTAGCTGTTGAAATAGAAGCTGCAGTATCTTTAAGATAAACATTAATTTAGAAGTAACAAAATTATCAGGACGACTTCCTCTTTGCATTCTACCTCTCACCAGCCTGACCTTGATGGCATGCTCCATGAATAAACCCAACGTTTAAAAAACTCTGACTTCATAGATCACTACAATGTGATACATAATAAAGAACATACTTCTGTTTCAGATATCTTGTTACAGTGAGAGAAAGACAGTTTAATTAATCAAAGACGCAAATATGACCGCCAAATGCACCACTTCTAAGTATCTGAGTTATATGGTGTGTAGTAGAAAGTGACTTCACTGGAAAGCCTGGGTTAGGTTTTGCAATTTGGTGCCAGCTCTGGGAGTTCTATCTTTGGAAGCTCTTGCAAGATTTTGAAGTCAGAGAAAGAAGGGGAAAAATACCTACAGGAAAAGGACTATGATTTAACATCAAGAAATCAGTCGTTACTATTTAACCCACGTGTTGACATCTGCCATTACCAGTTTGTCTTTCTGTCGTTCACCATGGATGAGAAAGCCGCTTCGTCCATTGCCTTCGGGGTGCATGACCTTACAGACCCCCACGCGACTGATCCCGCCTCCTTCCTGTGGGAACCATCCCCCGCTGGAGTCATCTCTGGTCATAACCACAGCCTTGACACGCACAATATAGCTGTCACTAAAAAGACAACAACAAGAAGAATGGGGCATGACAATGGTCTGGAGCTGAAGGATGTGTTTCACAGAGCAAGGTGACCACAGCCAGCATTTTTGGGACTCATCAAAAGAAAATCTATGCCTGGCAGCAACCTTAAAAGGTAACCCATGTCAATGTTCCGGGAAAAACCCAAACTCTTAAACTCAGTATAAAATTTAATTTAAAAAAGAAAGATGCCCAGTTGTTAAAAAATATTTGTGAGTCTTTGAGGATGTATGCAAACACATTTTCCAGTTTCCAGGCAGAAGTATTAACAATAAAATGAAAGAACTGCTATCTACAGTTTAGTATCTTTAAGTTAGGAAAGACAAATCTATTAACATAAGAGGACATTATGGTTTCAACCCTAAAAACTTGGTTTATAATAAATGACCACGGTTTAACATTTTATAAAGCTAATAATCTGATTTAGCATAAGAAGTGAATAACCCATTCCCAAATCACAAATTCACCGTGGGATCATATACAGGTGGGAAAATATTTCAATTCCAATATCCTTTACACATGTAAGCCTTCTGTTTATGACTTTATTTTTTCCAGTCTAAACTTCAATTTCGCAATAAGTTCTTCTGCACATTGGCCAAAAATCCTCTTTCTCCTCCAGAGACCAACTCTAGGTTCTTTTCATTCTCCATCACTTTTTGGGAAATTTACAAGGCCATTAAATTCTCTCCTGCTGTTTTCTTTCTTGTTATAACATTCCTTTTTTTAATCCTTCAAACATATATTCCCAACTTCTATACGCGAGGTGGGTACCAGGTTCTAAGGAAACAAAAATGCAGAGTAACACAGAACCCTCTCTTTCTACCCCCCAGACCCAGTGCTCAGAGCCTGGCCAAGCGCCCTGCAATCTGCCAGAGACCACTCAGACCACCCCTCTGCCCCCACGTTCCTCACCTCACTCACCCCCTAAAGGCAAAGCCACCCAGGTTCCCCACCACCGCCTGCAGCTCATCCATGACTGTGACCCAACTCCCCTCCTATGGTGCCCCGGGACTCCAGAGCCAGCATCCCCTTTGCTTCCTCAGTCCTCTCTTCCACACTTGTTTTTATTGTGGTAAAACACACATAATGGAACATCTACCATTTGAGCCATTTTAAGGGTATCACTTTGTGGCATTAAGCACATTCACACTGTTCTGCGGCCATCACCAGCACACCAACCATCCATTTCCATAACTTTTTTCATGGAAACTCAGACTGTGCCCATTCAACAGTAACTCCCCATTCTCCTCTCTCCCAGCCTCTGACAACCACCATCCTACTCCCCCATCTCTATGAATCTGACTACTCCAGGTATCTCATGTAAGTTCCTTTCACTTAAAAAAAAGTTAATTCTTTCTTTATTATAATTTGGCTACACTGGGTATTAGTTGCGGCATGCAGGATTTAGTTCCCTGTCCAGGGATCGAACCCAGGCCCCCTGCATTGGGAGCACGGAGTCTTAACCACTAGACCACCAGGGAAGTCCCTCCTTTCACTTTCTTAACCGAAATGAAAATGTGTTCTGGCAGAGTCATGTGGCCCACTCACGTGGCTGCCTTCCTTCCCCTCTGAGCCTAGATGGTGGCTGGGGGTATTCACCTCTACTGCAGGCTACAGGGCTCTTTCCAGTTCCTCTGAAGCTCACAAGTCTGACCATGGACCGCCCCCCGCTCTGCATTTCTTCACTCTTCGTCACGTCCCCTGGTTCCTTGGAGATATTAGCAAGTGGGCTGACTGTCCCTTCATCTCTTCATCATGACCTCTGGTATGATTCTTCATAATGTGTTATTCACACCTAGTATCCTTCCAATCTGCTGACCTCTCAGTTTCTGGAACTCTTCTCCTTCAATAACCTTGTCTTAGCCACTCATGCCTAGGTCACTCTCTTGACCTTGTCAGTCTTCAACATGCTACACCCCAGCCACCATTTCTCAATTGCAGTTCACTCTCTAGATTCCAATCATTTGTCACCCCACTGGGGCCAACGATCTCTTGTGCCATATTCTCTACATGCTCATGTTCTCACTTGATTCTTTATCCAATTTAAATTCCACAGTCTGTTGCGATGCTCTCATGCAAAACCTAAACGTGTTTACCTTCTCTTTGCTCAGTGAAGTTGCCTGGTGAAATCCTACCATCCACTTCACTCCATACCTGCCCTCAGGCTGCCGCACATAGAGGGAAAGACCCCACTCTTCTCTGCTCATAGGTCTAGTTTTGACCACTAAACCCAAGTGTGTCCACCTAGCATCCTGCTACATGTCCCTGAGCCATCCCCAAGAAAACTGCTTCACATGTTCTCTTGCCCTCACTCTCTCAGATGATGGAAGAGCTTGCTTTCATTTTACTAAGAAAACAGACCCACTCTGAAGAGACCCTGCACTGGCACCCAAGAGCATGCCTACTGCTCGTTACCAGTATCTGCTGCCTCTCCCCCTTTAACTGTGGGTAAACCATCCCTGATCCAAGCTAGGGCTAACAACAACACTTAAATATTTCCTATGTGCAAACAGTGCCCTAGTTCACATCTCTATACCCAGGCCTTTTCTCTGGATTTCTGATGAGTAATGCCAACTGCCCATGAGATTTCTCTTTTTTTGCATCTAGCAGGCACCCCAATTAACACATTTTAAGGTTGAACTCGTGATTCCTGACACCTCTGATCCTGCTGTTTTTCCTTTGAAATATGTCCAGAACACTTCTCCGACAATTACAACAGCCTTCTAACTGGTCTCTTTAACCTCCACTCTTGTCCAGCTTTCTAAGCAAGTCAAAAGGTAACTCAGATTAAGACAGTCTATTCAAACCCTCCCGTAGCTTCTTATATTATTCTGGGTAAAAGTCAAAATCTAGGGCTTATCTTACTCCCCTCCTCGCTCAACCCCGCTTCAGTCCTGCTGTCCTTGGTGGTCCTCCACATTACACACCCTACCCCGGGGTGTGTACTTGCTATTTCCTTCCCTTCTAACCCCATTTCCCACTCTTCTCTCCACACGCCAACCAGGCTCATTTCCTTCTTTCATTCCCATCTCTGTCCAAGGTTACTTCACCAGAGAAGACTTCTCTGTCCGCTATGTAGAAAGCAGCACCCTCCATCCCTCTCTTAAATCTTCTCATCGTGCTTTTTCTCTCTGTTGTTGTTCGGTTGCTCAGTCATGTCCGACGCTTTGTGACCACATGGACTGCTGCACGCCAGGCTTCCCTGTCCTTCACCATCTCCCAGAGCATGCTCGAGCTCATGTCCATTGAGTTGGTGATGCCATCCAACTATCTCGTCCTCTGTCGTCCTCTCCTCCCTTTTGTCTCTCTGCTGCTGCTGCTGCTACGTCGCTTCAGTCGTGTCCGACTCTGTGCGACCCCATAGATGGCAGCCCACCAGGCTCCACCGTCCCTGGGATTCTCCAGGCAAGAACACTGGAGTGGGTTGCCATTTCCTTCTCCAATGCATGAAAGTGAAAAGTGAAAGTGAAGTCACTCAGTCATGTCCGACTCCTAGCAATCGCATGGACTGCAGCCCACCAGGCTCCTCTGTCCATGGGATTTAACAGGCAAGGGTACTGGAGTGGGGTGCCATTGCCTTCTCCACTTTTGTCTCTCTATGTGCTACTAAATCAACATCTGCCTATTTGTCAGCCCATTCTGCCCAATTAGAATGTAAACCCTATGGGGGCAAGGACTTTGCCCTTCTTGTTTACTGCTGTATCCTGAGAACAAACAGTGATGTCTGATACTTACTGGGTTGTGGAATGATGGAGTTAAACTGACAATATTTGTAAACAGGCTCAAAAAAAAAATTTGTAGCTAACAAAATCTCTGAGAAAATTCAGTGTTCAATACTCATTTGCTTATGAGCCGCAACAGCTTAACTGGGATAGGCTAAAGATTTCCTTTTTATTAACAGAAACACTGAATTTAAAGAGTTACACGGTTTCTATCATTAATCCACTCACCTCAGGATTCAACATGCATATTCCTTTAGATCAGAGAGATTAAGAACATTTGTTTAGTTACATACAATTTGAAAATATGCTCCTCCTCCTCCCCCATTTATTCTAGAAAAATTAGGGGTTTCCAAGATGTGTCCAGCATGAAACAGCTTTCTCAAATCTTCTATGAACATACTGCAGGAATCCCAGCAGGAAATGGCCAAGGTGAGTAACAGAAACTCTACACACCTTTTGATAAAACACGCTTTTACTTCTTTAGTTGCAGCTGTGTGCCTTTCTCTCCTTTGAAGGGATTAACTAAACTTGAAAAAGGGAAGTTTGCATTACTTATGTTAGTGCCATCAACTTATTTCCAAAAAGCATTAAAAAAAAAAATTATTCATCGAAAAACCACACCAACCCTGCCTTCCAGAGTGGAGGAGCGGTGCATTTTGGCCTTTGCTTGTGGTCTGCAGCATCTTCTTGCCCTGACTTCTCTGATGCCCCTTCCCAAGGGCAGACATCTCTGAGATGTGCTGTGTATGTTGGGGGTGAGGTGGGGGAAAAGCCCCCATCTCCTCTGGCAACAACCCTAACAGCCAGCATTAACTGAGGCAACTGGCTATTTAAAACAAGGCAGGGGGATAAAGTGCTGCCCTAAAAGCTGCGAAGGATGTCTGGATAACCCAGCTGCATGGCTGCACGCCAATTGCTTCCTATCTGTGGTGTGTTTACATTATCCAGGCCCTCACCCCACCCGGAACATAGAGGACAATGAACTCTCCTACCAGAAAGGTATAAAAAAGGCATACTCCCTTCCCACCTTCCCTGCCTCCTTCTGGAAAGAATTAAACAACATGTTTAGACCCAATGTGGGGTTTATTTGTGGGGCGGGGGATGCAGCAGGAAAGCAAAAGTAGATTCATTTCTTCATTTGTACAAGGAAAAAGCTGCTGGTATGCTCAAGAAATTGTTCCCAAAACGCTATTGTCAAAAACCACCACCACCTCATGCTTCTGAAAGTTTCAGCTATTAAACCGTGTAACTGATGAGGACCTGGTGAAGTTCCAGGCATGGGTCCAAATACCAAGTGAATGGAGCCCTAGTGTCTGAACTTGAGTTAAACTGACCGTAAGAATCAATGTCATTACACAGAGAAGGAGAAATACAGTATGACAATCCTTATATGTGGAATCTAAAAAGAAATGACACAAAGGAACTTACAAAACAGAAAGAGACTCACAGACTTTCTCACAGAAAGAGAACGAGCTTTTGGTTGCTGGGGGTCGGAGGGGAGGGATGGTTAGGGAGTTGTGGATGGACATGTACTCACTGCTATATTTAAAATGGATAACCCACAAGGATGCACTGTGTAGCACACGGAATTCTGCTCAACGTTATGTGGCAGCCTGGATGGAAGGGGAGTTTGAGGGAGAAGGAATACATGTACATGTAGGGCTGAGTCCCTTCGCTGTCACCTGAAACTATCACAACATCGTTAACTGGCTATACCCCAAAACAAACAAACAAAAAAGTCATTACAAGTGGTGTTTGACCACCACCCACACACCACCATATTCTTTAGGTGCATTTTGAGTAATATTGGCTTTTCCAGGTTGGGCTGGGGATCTGACCAAAGGTGGTTCCTTTGACTAAGCTTTATGGTCCCCACATGTGGCCTTATTTGTAAAAACAGGACTTGCTGCTTTGTGATCAATCAACATGGAGCAGACATAGCTGACATCCTTTGGTAGGATGGGGAGGGATAGAAAGAACAAGTCCAAAGCTAAAGCTAAATTATTTTGGGGTGCTGATTCCCAGGCGGTACAAGTAGTTTTGGACCTCAGGCCTTTATGTTCTAATAAGTTCTCCTCAGAATAAAAGCAGGCCTTGTCTGGACCATATTACAGAAGTAAACAAAGGAATTGTAGGAAATGGTGATGAGGCATCATCGTGTCTGTAAACAATGTTTAGAGCCAAACAGGTCAGCACTGCTTTGGCCTCCTCAGTAATTGAAGAAGCCTCTTTTTTGAGCTCCAGTTTCCTCATTTGCAAAAAACAGAGAAAGGATACCTCGTTGGGATGTCCTGAGGGTTAAAAGCAGTAATCGAGGTCAAGTGCCTGACATGAGAAGTTTGGTCGATTGTAGCCATCCTAATTATTTTTGTGGAAAGGCTGACTTTAACTACAAATGAGATCCCTTAATGGGGAAGGAAATGCAAATCCACTACAGTATTTTTGCCTGGAGAATGGACAGAGGATCCTGGCAGGCTACAGTCCATGGGGCTGCGTGTGCACGCACACACACACACACACGCACGCACACACACACACACACAGGCTATACTCCATGGGGTTGCCTGCATGCGCACACACATGCACACACACACTGTACAGTCCATGGGGTTGTGCACGCGTGCACACACACCCCCCCTCTTTAAAAACCATCCTCCTGGGAATTCCTGGCAGTCCCGTGGTTAGGAGTCTGCACTTTCACTGCTGAGGGCCGGGGTTCAATTCCTGGTCGGGTAACAAATATCACCATGCTGTGTGGCCAAAACAACAACAAACAAACAAACAAAAACAGAATAAAAGTAAATTAGCTTAAAAAAAAAAAAATCAGCCTTCCTAACCACCAAGGACTGGGTTTCCTGACTGCCTGCGTTTTTCAGCTGTCAGAGAACAGAGTGGCAGGGAGGCTGTCAGACCTTGGACAACAGGAGGAAATCCCAAATGGACCTCCAGCAATTATTAATGCAAGGCAGCTTTATAAAGAACAGGTTCGAGCCTTTATTTCAGGCACACCTGTAGAGGAGAATCATTCCATCTGCCATCTGGGAACTGGCCCTCTGCTCCGACCCCTCCCCGCTTGGTTTCAGAGATGGAGCCTGGAACTTCAACATCCTCCATAAATACTCCCTACCCCCCTGCTTAGCCAGCTCTTATCTGATTACAGGGCTCCTTTATCTCTCCATTATGCTAAACATACATTCACTTCCTCCTGGCCCTCTTTTCCATCCTTCTCCACTTCACCAGACCTTGAGAGGGATTAGCAAGGATCGCCGCCTCTCAGGCTCCCTCTCGGCCCCAGCACCACTCCTAGCCGCCAGCTGAGCCAAATATAACACCACGTCCTGGGCGGGGGGTAGGGGGGTACTCTTCACTGCCATCAGCCCTCCACCATACCAACCTCGAGTCTTCCTTGTGCTTATAGATTTAGAAGAGCTCTGAGGTCCCCAAATTGTGTGTATATATATGTTTTTAAAGTATTAGGTATATGTATAAAATATAGGTGCATAAAATATATATCTTGTTATCTTTTTAAAAAGAATCAACAGACTGTCAGCAGGATCAAATGTGCTAAGAAGCCAAAGGTATGGGTCATATTCTATTGAAGTGGGTGGTGGTTTCTTGAGTTCTATTAAGTATCAACTACTTAAGAATTTTTTTAAAGTGCTGTCCTGGTTTTAGAAATGTATATAATCCATACTTTACAGGTAAGGAAAGCTGTACATAACGGAGTTTTATGCATGGAGATAATGTGGTTTTTTCAGCTCTATTAAAACCCCTAGATGTACAACACTTGCTTGCCTGCTTCAGTTCAGTTCAGTTAAGTCGCTCGGTTGTGTCCGACTCTTTGTGACCCATGGACTGCAGCACGCCACGCCTCCCTGTCCATCACCAACTCCTGGAGTTGACTCAAACTCATGTCCAATGAGTCAGTAATGCCATTCAACCATCTCATCCTGTCGTCCCCTTCTCCTCTCACCTTCAATCTTTCCCAGCATCAAGGTCTTTTCAAATGAGTTAGTTCTTCGCATCAGGTGGCCAAAGTATTAGAGTTTCAGCTTCAGCATCAGTCCTTCCAATGAATATTCAGGACTGATTTCCTTTAGGATGGACTGGTTGGATCTCCTTGCAGTCAAGGGACTCTCAAGAGTCTTCTCCAACACCACAGTTCAAAAGCATCAATTCTTCTGCGCTCAGCTTTCTTTATAGTCTAACTCTCACATCCATTCATGACTACTGGAAAAACCATAGCCTTGACTAAACAGACCTTTGTTGGCAAAGTAATGTCTCTGCTTTTTAATATGCTGCCTAGGATGGTCATAGATTTTCTTCCAAGCAGCAAGCGCTTCTTTTTATTTCATGGCTGCAGTCACCATCTGCAGTGATTTTGGAGCCCCCCAAAATAAAGTCAGCCACTGTTTCCACTGTTTCTCCATCTATTTGCCATGAAGTGATGGGACCAGGTGCCTGCTTACTGCCTAAATTTGTATTGTTAGGCCATTACAGGCAACAGTGATAAGAAAAGCAGCTAGAGATATAAGACCTGCAGGAGCCAATTCTGGTGAAGGCACCAGCTCTCCTCTCAAATATTAATGAGCAGCTACTAAGAAGCACAGAAGGAATTTTCTGAACATTAAGGAAGAGAATTGGTTTACATGGAATCAGAGTTGGGGGAACTACAACATGAGCTAAGATCACTCAAGAAAAATGCTTCCTCAGTTACTTAACACCCATGAAATCAGCCATGAGGTACACTTGATGGCAAGTTGCCTTGGAAACTGCCCTACCCCAATTATCTGTTAGTAAAAGAATCCATGTACCTCAAATAGGTACTAACACTGTAACTTTGGATGACGCCAGGGCCCTCTGCCAAGGCACCAGATTTACTCAAAAAAGAAAGCAGGCTCTTCATCTAATCTTCATTGTGTCCCTGCATTTCTGAGATGTTGTAGCTCATCTTGTCTAATCCTCAGACGATTACAACAGTGCTATTATATGTTTTATCTTTGTGATTCATTTATGCATTTTTAAAATGGCATGTAATGAGTTTTCAGAATGGAACCCCTATATATAACATGATACCTGGAAGGTGGTGGTGGTGGGTGCTTGCTTTGCAACGACAAGGGGATATAACCTTCATCCAGGAGCTAATTAGGCTGAAAGTGGGAGGTTCCTGCTTATACTGTGGAGTATGAATAGGTTTTCCTCTTTTACTAGTGTTGGGCTGAGAATCTGGGGAGTGAAGATAATTAGAAAATATTTTAGGGATCCCCACTTAATTTTTTTGGCAGGCAGCTTGCAGGATCTTAGTTCACCCATGAGGGATTTGAACCCCAGGGCATGGCAGTGAAAGCAAGGAGTCCTAACCACTGGAAAGTGAAAGTGGAAGAGTTGTGTCCAACTCTTTGCGACCCCATGGACTATACAGTCCATGGAATTCTTCAGGCCAAAATACTGGAGTGGGGAGCCTTTTCCTTCTCCAGGGGATCTTCCTGACTCGGGGATCAAATCCAGGTCTCCTGCATTGCTGGCGGATTCTTTACCAGCTGAGCCACCAGGGAAGCCCAAGAATACTGGAGTGGATAGCCTATCCTTTTTCCAGTGGATCTTCCTGACCCAGGACTTGAACTGTGGTCTCCTGCATTGCAGGCAGATTCTTTACCAGCTGAGCTACCAGGGAAGCCCCTCCTCACCACTGGACTACCAGGGAATTCCCTAGGAATCTCTACATTAATCTTGCATCATACCCAGTGAGCTCTGCTGTCCTGAAAGGCCACTGGAGCACTCCTGTCCAGGTTCCACCCTGACACTGAGGGGGAGGTATGGGCGTGCCCCTGCTCATCTCACATGCCCCATGTAAGTCCGGCATCTTTGTTGTTCTTGCTACCTAGCTACCCTGAAGCATATAAATAGACCTCCTCACCCACACACTGTTTTCTAGTACACATATAAGGGGTCATGTTCTCTATTATTACAAAAGGCATTGTCAGATGATTGATACTTGAAATAGGAATGATTCTTAAATTTAATAATGTATAAATCATTCTTTAGACACAATCTGAGCAAGCTGAACTTTATTAGACATGGGCCTCCAGTACTTTTATTTTCCTACTGAAATTTTAATACTAGTGTTTCAGTGATTCAAAATTAAGTGCCAATGCCTTTGCTTATAATATTATCTGCAATTTTCTCCTTTATGTTACAGCGTGCTGTGAAGAGATGCGTTTTCCAGTCTTCAAGTGCTACCTGACACTTTCAGGCCACAAGGGCCAGAGAAACACACGCACCGAACATCCCTACCTGACACGTGAGGCTGAAACACACGCCCCGAGGACGTCCACGGGCACGGACTCTGCCGGCTGCCCCGAGTGGAGGGTAGCGCTGCTCATGCGATCCACAATGGCCAAGAAAAGGAGACGAAGCCAAGACACAGAGGAACAAAGATCAGGGCTAGAAGTTAACATGTGATCTTGACAGAGGCTTAAGAGGCCTGGGAGGAAACAGTTGAGGAAATTCCGGAGACAATTAGGGGTCCTCTGATATCCCAAGGCCTGGAAACACTGACCGTGGGGCACGCTGGTGAGCTAGAAACACTTCCAGCTGGCTGAAGCAAGTTAGCGCTGCTGGTGGCCCCCCCTGCCTCGAGTCGGTAACACCCCCAATTTCAAGGGCAAACCTGTCTACACTGTGAACGGGAGGTGACGATGCACAGGGGGTGCTGGAGGTGACCTGATAAAACGCTGGTTTGGGGGCTCCCTTCTCAGCAAGATTTACAAAGTAGTATCAGAATCACTCCACTGTGCTGTCTTTAAAACACAATTTAAAATTTAACCTCTAAGCTTTTATCACCTGCAGTCTGAGGACGCATACAGCCTCCACAGAGAGTGATTCAGCTAGATTCTATTTCTGTGGCTCTTGACTTTTTTTTCTTTTGGAAAAATCTTCTTACCCAAACCTTTTGATTTTACTTATTTAACATATCCAATGCCTTAAGGATGGAGCTATAGTTCTTTTTTTCTCTTCAGCCAAAAAACCTTTCCTGCCTACATTTAAATTCAGAAACCACAAGAATACTAACTCTATAATATCCACAATGACAGACCACTTCTAACTGTGGTACAATAAAGATAAAGGCATTAGGGCTGTTATGCTAATGTACAAGGTAAAACCATACACTGGACAGTTTCAAACCCAGGCAACGAAGTGTTGGCTGAAGTAAATCTTAGCATCCGAAAGGCAATTTTAGGAGTTGTGTCCAAGACAGATTTTTTAATGGCTCTTTGGCATCTCTCCCTGTGTCAATATAACTTTCCTGAGCGACTACCTCTTGAGGTGAGTAATGCTCCCTGCTAGAAGACAGGCCTGGCTGAGGTCAAGTCTGGAGAGATGGGGCAGGACGGTCGTGGTCGTTCATCATCAGAAATGAACAATCGGTGAAGAAAGTAATCATTTTTTTCTTGAAATTTGAAAATAGTTTGCTCTAATCTCTACTAGTAGAAGAAATCCTAATTTCCCCACCCTTGCGGGTCTAGGCAACTGGAGATTCCTGGCACCCCATAAATCCTAGGTGGATTACCTGGTTGACCGGCCACTGGGACCTCTGTATCCTTATCTGTTAAGGATCTATGCACGCATGCTAAGTCTCTTCAGTCGTGTCTGACTCTGTGACCCCATGGACTGTGGCCCGTCAGGCTCCTCGGTCCATGGATTCTCCAGGCAAGAATACTGGAGTGGGTTGTCAAGCCCTCCTCCAGGGAATCTTCCCAACCCGGGGATCAAATCCTCTTACATCTCCTGCATTGGGAGGCAGGCTCTTCACCACTACGGCCACAAGGGAAGCCCTTCAAGTATCTACACTGCAGGTAATTAGTTGCTGCTCTGAATGCATTTTATTGTTTTCTAAGACTTTTTCTTTGCTAATGTGGACCATTCTTTTTTTTTTTTTCCTAAGTCTTTATTGAATTTGTTACAATATTGCTTCTGTTTTTATGTTTTGGTTTTTTGGCCCTGGGGCATGTGGGATCTTAACACACTGACCAGGGATTTATCCTACATCCCCTGTGCTGAAAGGTGAAGTATTAACCACTGGACTGCCGGAGAAGTCCTTGGGATGTATTTTAAATTATTTTTGAGTTTAAAATACTGGCGCTAGGAAAGTAACTCATACTACCCTCCTCCACCAACAAAAATTCTTAGAATTAGAAGTAAATATAATACAATTAAAGCTTTTTTTTTTTAATGTACAATTCCACTGAATTCAACAAAGTTAAAAATTTTTTCGTAAAAATGTCTTTTTAAAAACCCAGCATCAAACAATTCTCTGGGATGTCACACTGCAAAAGACAATTATACTAGCATGAGGGGGATAATTCTGATTTAAGCTCTTTCAAGGCACATCTCCTTCACCAGGCAGGGCTGTCAGACCCACCTGAATGTGTCCCCAAACTGCCTAGACTTCTCATTCCTTTTCTCATTCCGGGTACATTCAGGAACCACATAGGGTGTAGACAGTTATTGAAACAACAAGATAAATATATCGATGTAGCTGTGTTTTACTTTTCTAATAGGTAGATCTAATGATTGTCTTACTTCTTCCCCCAAACTTTAAACTTTTTATTTTGTATTAGGATATAGCTGATTCTTTGGTGGCTCAGACAGTAAAGAATCTGCCTGTGATGCAGGAGACTTGGGTTCAGTCCCTGGGTCGGGAAGATCCCCTAGAGAAGGGAATGGCTACCCACTCCAGTATTCCTGCCTGGAGAATTCCATGAACAGAGGAGCCTGGCAGGCTACAGTCCATGGGGTTGCAAAGAGCAGGACAGGATTGAGCAACTAACTACCCAATTAACAATGCTGTGGCAGTTTCACAGCCAAGGGAGTCAGCCATACATCTACATGTATCCATTCTCCTCCAAACCACCTCCCATCTAGGCTGGCACATCATGTTGAGCAGAGTTCTATGTGCTATCCAGATCCTTATTGGTTATCCATTTTAAATATAGCAGTGTGTACATGACCTTCCCAAAGTCCCTATTTTAATGTTAATTCTATCATAGGCTTATACAAAGATTCTCTAACATGGCTAACATGGATATTTTAAGTCCACCTAAAATATTTTAGGAAATTATAGTGAAATTTTATCACAACAGTTCATTAACATTCAAGGCAATCAATGGTGATTTCTGAGTTATTCTCAAAAATCATTAAAACATGAACAATTCTGACAAGAATACACCACTTTAAAAAATGAAATTTATTTTATTGAAACCAAAATAGAATGAATCTACTTACAGACTAAAATGGTTCTGTCCTAAAGGGTGAGTTTCAGGGTGATCATACAGTGCTAAGTGGGGAGAAAGTTCTGGCAGTCAAGAGGCCAAAGTCTGAATCCAGGTTTATGATTTTGCTTTTACTGTCTGCTGCTTCGCTGAGCCTGGAGTTCAGTGGAGTTCATAATTAATCAAGATCAAAGGATTACCAACTTGAAACAAACAAAATGACCCGCTGCTGAAGAACCCTTTCTTCTCCTACTTTTTTCTCCGAAAGCAATAATTTTCTTTGACTTTCCCTCTGTTTTACACACCCTTCCAAAAATGGTATTTACGATCCACATTTAAACCCCCAAAGGCCAGCTAATGGAAATGTTAGGTTACTAAACAAAATTAACTCTCACCACATTAAAGCACACATGTAATAGAAAAATTGGTGCTTCAAAACACAAATGGCAAAGGGAGTTGTTTCAAGTTAATAATCTCCAATTCAGGTCTTTAAATTGCAGCCCTTGAACTTCCGCGCTTGACTTTCTCAAAAATCTTCGCTTTCTTTCTCAACAAATTAGAGAAAACAAAAAGGAAGAGAGAGCTTAATGACCACATGCTGAAACGGTTAGAGAGAAAGCTCGCAATACTGGCAACTTACTTTGAAATGCATAAAAAAATAACACAGCATCTTGGATGGACCAAGGGAGGGAGGAAGGGATGGATGGATAGATGCATGGATGGAAGGATAGATTATGTTGTGATAAAGAAGTAACAGTAAAATGCTGGCTGTAGATTGTAGTATTGACTGTATACTTCTTTCAACTCTTATGAACACTTGAAGACATAGGAGAGAAAGAAAATTTATAGTGTTCTATTCCATGGACAGAGGAGTCTGACAGGCTACAGTCCATGGGGTCACAAAGCGTCAGACATGACTGAGCGACTAACACTTTATTCTAGAAGGAGATCAACACTAAACCTAGAAGATACTGATAAGGGTAGTGAAAAGTCTGGTCACTTCACTTCTCCTCACATTATCCAGGACACATTTCCCATTTTTTCACCTGCCACCTACCACTCTCCACTCCAAAGCAAACCATGGCCAAAAGGCTATGCTTGGTCGCGTCCTCTTTCAACCCTATAGACTACAGCCCACCAGGCTCCTCTGTCCACAGGATTCTTCAGGCAAGAATACTGGAGCTGGTTGCCATGCCCTTCTCCAGGGGCTATTCCGATCCAGGGATCAAACCTGCGTCTCTTGTGTCTCCTGCACTGTGGCAGATTCTTTACCCACTGAGTCACCTGGGAACCCTGGCCAAAAAGTTAGGAAACTTTATCAGCCTACGGTAGTACGAAATTCTAAACCTACAAAATCTATTACAAGTCAGTCCTTAATAAGACCTGTTCTCAAAAGGAGGTGATAATTTAACCCACAGGGAGGAAAATCAGCATGTTCTGTTAGTGACAGGCAGACTGGATTATGATCCATTGAACATGGACACCATTTCAGGAGGCAAGAACTACCAATTCATTTAATTCCTTTTCTCCTAGAATTCTGCCACCTCCCTCATCAGAGATGAAAAACCAAAAAAACAAAAGCACATGTGAAGCATTTGTTCTCCCTAAAGAATTCTAGATAGCTTCCATTCCCAGGTGTGTAGAGGTGGACCTGCAGGCGCAGTTCAGGTCTTCAATTATCACTAGTCAAGAGCCACATGAGTTAGTTTCACACCTTTAAAGCCAGAAAGAATCATGGAAACCATCTACTCCAGACCCCTCACTTAGATGGAAAAATTAAAGTCCAGCCTGGAGAAGGGACTAGTTTAAGGTTCCTGGCATTAGGGAGAGACAAAGGACTAAGATCCAATCACTAAACAATCCCTACCCCAGACCTCCTACATTTTGTTTTAAAGAGGTCCAGAATTATGGCAAAGGTCTCCTATCTCAGCTAGGTTGTCTAGAGTATATAAGAGAGGTTTTTCTCATGGGTCTCTTAAAATACACAACTGACTGTTAAAAACACCAAAGAATATAAGAGGTGGCCCCACAATAACACGGCCACGTGCAGAAAGGGCAGAGCAGGGGGGTGGGGCTGGGAAGTCCTCCTTGGTTTGGCAAAGTTTCACACCAACAGAGGCAATTCTTGTTTTGGGATCCACATGGCATAACTAGTGCCCTAAACAAAAATGACCTCTGTGGCTAACTTCCTTCTCCCTCCTGGCTGAGACAGTCCAGACTCTACCACTGAGACCCAATTTCTCATGTATTGTTATAAAATGAGGGGGAGGGGCCCAATGACCTTTGAGGTCCCTTTTCATCTTTGGCCTCTTTTTAACTTTGTGTTTAAAAAAAAAACACATAGCCAAGGACTTCCCTGGTAGTCCAGTAGTTAAGATCCCACGCTTCCACCTCAGGGGGCTCGGGCTCCTGATCCCTGGTCAGGGAATTAAGATTCCCACATGTCAACAGGCGTGGCCACAAAATAAATAAATAAATAAAACAAATAAAATGAAGTATTTAAAAATAAAGATAAAGTGTGTTTTTAAAAAGCAAAACAAAAAATACATGGCTGTAAAGTCATGTCAGAGGGGTTAGGAAATATTCTACAAAAGCGTATCAGAAAACTTTCAGCAGTAAAATGCAACTGAAAACATCTTTCGAAGTGAAGAAAAAGTCTGAAACCACAAAGATCTGAAACCATGACAGATGAACAGATATGTTTCCTCACTGCAAGTGGTATTATGCAATTATAAAGTTCCCAGGAACAAACTTGGTTTATCGAAGTACTACGAAAAAGCAAGAAAATGATGAAAATTGAGTTTTAATAAGATCTTTGGGTTTCCCTAGTGACTCAGACTGTAAAGAATCCACCTGCAGTGCGGGAGACCCGGGTTCGATACCTGGGCCGGGAAGATCCCCTGGAGGAGGGCATGGCAACCCTCTCCAGTATTCTTGCCTGGAGAATCCCCATGGACAGAGGAGCCTGGCAGGCTACAGTCCATGGGGTCGCAAAGAGTCGGACACGACTGAGCAACCAAGCACACACAATAAGATCTTTGAATAGAACAGGCGCGATCCAGCCATCTAGTTGGGTTTACACATCCACGGATGTGAGACTCTTCTTAGCCACGTGGAGGAAAATCTCCAAGACATACTTAGGGAGCAAATTCAGGCAAAGAAGAGAAGAAGGATCTGCCTCTCTTTTCCCAAATGGTTCTTCCTACAAGCTTTATCATTTGACCCAAGACAGTTGCTCCAGTACCAATTTTTCCACTTTCAGAGAGAAAGGGGGACAATGTTAAGAAAAGGTAATGAAGCAACTGCATAGCTTAAAGATGGAGAGGGACATTTACTTGGAGACCTCTGACAGACCAACACTGTGCACTTCACATGTCACATTGGGGCCCGGCTGCTTCAATGTCACAAATGAGTTCTGGCCCAAAAGGTTTCTTGTAAATTAGCTGTTTGAAACTAGAAAACGTATTTTCCCCACAGAACAACACAAAATGGTGAGCAGCAGGACACAAAAGCCCAATCAATTCCTAAAATACCTGAATCACAAATCCATTCCCAAACGGTTTTTACCACTCACTGACAGTCTCCTTAACAGACACCTCTTTCCCTCCTTGAGTGGAAATAGCCAGTTCTACTCGGCTCTGGCTGGGTTTTGCCAAGAGTTTTCCTACCTGGGTGTGGGGATGGGGAGACAGGACAAGCAAGGAAAAACTCCTCAACTCCAGAGGTAGGCTTCATTTTGGGGCCTTGGAATTTGGCACTACTTGAATATCTTGAATAGCTCAAAACAGAGCAGCCTGACAGTCATCTGCTAATAAGGTTGAGGATTCTTTACACCAAGCTTCCCTGGTGGCTCAGATGGTAAAGAATCCGCCTGCAACGCGGGAGACCTGGGTTTGATCCCTGGGTTGGGAAGATCCCCTGGAGGAGGGCATGGCAACCCACTCTAGTACTTTTTACCATCTGAGCCACCAGGGAAGCCCACACTCCAGTGTTCTTGCCTGGAGAATCTCCATGGACAGAGGAGTCTGTCGTGCTACAGTCCATGGGGTTGCAAATATTCGGACACAATTGAGCAGCTAAGCAGCAACAGCAAGCAAGCAGACAAACCAAACGGAAAGCACTTGAGTGATCTGAACTCCAAGGACTGGTTTCAATGCAGTGTGACAGCCGTAACAGTACCACTGCTTTAGGAATGCAAACAAGTGTCACTGTTCTTTTCTTTTACAGCAGCAATGACAGCAATTAATCAGAAAGGCAGGAACCAGGCAAGGCTCACAGGGTCATCACGTAGCAGCCACCCTTGGCTAGTCCTTGACTTAGGCAGAGAGGGACAGGATTTGATCTATGAGGGCAATTTCCTCCTGAGATATTACAAAACAGAGCCATGCTCTTGGTACATGTGCTTGCATGAAGTTTCTTTCCTGCCATAAAAAGAACTGGGAGGTAAGGAGAATGTGTAGGCCAACTAACTACCAAGATGGCTCAGAGTTTAACACCATCTCCTTAAAATACTGTTTCACTTGTAGATCTAGTTTGAATTCAGAAAGAACTTCCAAGGAACACTAGGGCTAATGAGGAAGACTGACAGCCATTTGATTTTAAGACTTACGATCTTCACAGATAATGAGAGCTTTGGAGGCTAATAAAGCTGCTGAATTTGGGCTTTCTTCCTGGCTATCACCAACACACTTACTCCAGGGAGCCCAGCCGAGCTTTTGGTCACGCATTCAGCGGTACCTAAAGACTACTGCCCAAGGCAAGTCAACCCAGTAGTCAGGCCCAGCTTCTCCCAGCAGAGAGCTCTACAGGTAAGGTGGCAGTCCGGGTGGCCCAACAGATGCAATCACAACACCATGAAGCCATGCTGCAGGCCGTCATCTAGTATCAGGAGAGAGGATGCAAGGGCTCCTGTCCTAACATCTTATCAAGAAGAGCTACCCAGAGTCCAGCTCATTCACCAGTGTGTTTCAGCCACCACCCAGGACTAAGCTCATCCCTAGGGATGTCATGATCCCTGAAGGAAGCCTAAATACCATATCTGGGACTGAAAACTGCTCCATATCAAGCCATTTCCCACAGTGAGAAACTCAGGATATGGGAGCTCTTGAGTAAACTGAAAAGGGTGATCCGACATGATGACACCTTTTCTTGTGCTTGTACACAAAGAATTAGCCCTCACATTTACTGAAAGTCAAATCCTATTTCAAAGGGCAATTAATTTCACATCCATGTTCACTGAAGCATTATTTACAACAGCCAAGAGGTGGAAACTACCTAAATGTCTATCGGGGATGATGGGTAAAGGAAATATATTCAACAGAATATATTTTAAAGCTGAATATTTTTCAGCTTTAAAAAGGGGAGAAATTCCATCAAATGTTACAACATGGATGAACTTCTGAGGATATTATGCTAAGTGAAATAAGTCAGTTACAAAAAGACAAATACTGCATGATTCCACTTTTAAATTTCAGTATTTAAAGTAGTGAAACTCAGAGAAACAGAAAACAGAATGGAGGCTGTGAAGAGCTGGGATAGGAGGATATGGGAGTTGTTGAATGGTTACAGAGTTTCAGTGTTTCAAGATGAAAAGGTTTCAGAGATCTGTTGTACAATAACCTACATATAGTTAACATGAATACACTGGACACTTAAAAATGGTTAAGATGGTAAATTTTACGTTGTTTGCCCCCTCCACACACAGAACGGCAATTAGTTTGAGAAATAAAAAGGGGGCTCTTGAAGTAGGTATACTCAAAAATAACCTGAAATTCATAAATGTCGGGTTTTGGCTAAAGAACATTTCTGTTGTCCTCACATTACCACTATTTATAAAAACCCTAAAACTCTCCCCTAATTATGAAAGTAGTATATATCTGCTGCGCAAACTACACATATTATAAGCATGCTTTAATTTAAGAAATATTCTTCTGTACCATGAGGAGAGATTAACAAAGTGTCAGACCTTCTCATGGTAACTATCAAAGGGAGATCTTGTGTTTCAAATATGAATGTAAGTGTTGCGTACCCTTTTGTTCCTTGGGATACAAGGCAAATTGCATACATGAAAAACACAAACATTTCCTTTGTAATTGGCTTCCTTAAGTCAAAAAATCGCTTTTCTTCCAAAATCCTCTCAAAGAACAGAAGTTAAGCATAACAGGCTTTCCCCTAGTTGGTAACTCTTAACGACTTCCCCTAATCCTTGGCCAATTATGTTCTAATAGAATGCTTATCATGTTTACAAAATGAGTGACAGAATCCCTAAAAACTATTTTTATGATGAGTATCTTTTTATTTCTTCTATTCCAACCTTAGTTTTTCAAATTATTTAAAATACACACACACACACACACACAGATGCATTTTTAATGATTCCATTTCTTTAACATGGGGGCTAGTGATTTTTTTTTAATATTTTTCAAAGCAGAAAGAGGGGCTGTTTTATTTTTCTTTGGAATGAGCTCCTGCCAGATTTTGCACACTGCAGTTCTTTGGCGATGTGATGAGAACACATGCCCACCCACAGACACTAATTTTGCTCCTCACCCTTCCCAAGCAGACTCTATGACACATGCTGTCTGCACTCCATTTGATGGAATTCAAGAGGCCCAGTCAAAGAGCAGGCCCTGTGGGGCCAGAGTAATGGCAGACACCCCATCTTTTCCACTGGATGGGCACAAGGAATGAGTGTTTAAAAGAAAGCCACAAATCAGCCAAATCCAACTTGGACATCTCCAATCTGAGTGTCTTTACAATTCTATGAATTAACACTGAAAATGAAAAGTCATCTTTTGGGCTGAGATCTGGAAAGATAGTATCTTGCTGTGGTTCTCTGCAAAGAGCTCTGTGAAGATCATGCAGAGAACTCCCTGGGCTTCGCTCAGAGTGTGCATAAGGAAGGCAGCCTGTCCTGCGGGCCAGGAGCTTTCTCTGAGGGCTGAAGTGCCATCCAGGTGCCAAGGCATGTGCTTGCTCTTTGGTGATCATCAGCCATGAAGAAATGCTGGGGGACTTCCCTGGCAATTCAGTAAAGACTCTGTAACTGTCCTTTCTCCATCCTAAGACAATCTGGGCATAGATGACAAGGCAAACAGGCTGTCAGCAAACTTACACCTGGGTTATTAAGGGTCCATGTTGGTCTGATAACAGAGTTGTCATCCACCCCATTCACATGTCCTTAAGAGCTGGGTTGATGCCCTAAAGCCTGTTCTGTATTTGTCTCTGGCTTTTCTGAGCCGCACAGAAAAGTCGATATTTCCAGATAAATGATACAAGATTTATCTACAAGTGCTAGTAATCCCACCCACTGTGAGGGCAGAGTGACCATAAACCCCGGATGTGGGGAGGACAGTGTAACAGCAGAACAGTGAGCAAAGGACAACAGGAAACGGACAACAGGTAGCTCCAGCTTTCCCCCGGGGCTACAGTTATAACCCGACATCCGTAAATCATCCACTGAGCACTGCAAGAGCAGACTGCGGACTCACTGGACAAGTCTTTCTAAATACAAATAAGTATTTTAATTTGATAGATAATCTATAGTATTTTTAAATGGTTGCTGAGCTCATTATAGCTTTGAGTCATTAGAATATAATTTTAATAGATGCTAAAAAGGGGAGGGGTCCTTAAAACTCAAAGATTGGGAAAGACTGCCCTTGGTGTTCACTAATCAGCGCCACTTGAACATCCATGATGCTATAAACTTTGAGAATTCACTCTCCTTGGCTGCCACTCCCCTCAAGGAAGAAGGGGGAAAAAATCCTTTGTCCAAGGCTACTGATCTACTTGGCTCAGAAAACACAGCCACCAAAACTATTAAATGAATTTTTGAGTAGGGCAGTTCTTTCTCTGATATGAGAGCCATCCAAGAAAAGATAGATTCATAAGAATCAGAAGGGAAGAGCTAAAAGTTGCTTCTACACAGAACAATTAATGGCTCTGGAATATGGACTCTAATAAGCCCAGGAGGAAACTGTTGCCTGTAATGATGGATCTCCACTGAAGAGGGAATGAAAGCAAGGATGGGGCTGGGCCCAGATCACAGCCTTTTAAAATTTAACATTACCCAGCACAGAGCTCTGAACAAGGGCAGCATCTCATTCAGTATCTATTAATCACTTCCAAGTTGAATGATGGGAGACCCTAGGTACCAACTGTGCTCTGTATCCCCTCTCCCTCAAAAGGGAAAGTAGGCATCTGAAAACCAGGTGGTCACTTTGAACTGTGGCTCATGGGGCTTAACATCCAAGGGGCTCCCAAGAGTTGCCAGAACCTATAGGGATGACTATCACTGCGGATGGTAAAGATCAATATGCCATGAGGGTAAAAAGTAACTGACGAAGTCTATGCTGCCCTGAAATAACATGGACAAGACCTGAGTTAGTCTCAGCTGCACCAGTCACAGGAGAACAAGACCTTTTCACAGACATAGAAAAACACCAATAAATCAAGAACTGTAAATGTTTTCATATACTTGCCTAAAATACTTTCTGTAGGCCTCAAAAGGGGAAAGAAAAAAAAAAAAAAGATATCAAAGTCTAAGACTGTAGCAAAATCAGGACGAATTAGCTAATCTCCCCTTAATTCACATTAAGGCACATTATTTTTCTGAAGACTTTTGACAAAATGAGCCCTGGGCTGAGTGTAGCATCCCACCAAGGCTTGGAGAGACAACCCTGCTCGCTATAAGATGGCAAAACTCAGGCTTCGGGTCAAGATACATTTTAGAAAAGAGTTTCTTCCATAACTTAAAAAAAATGTTAATGAGAAGGAATGAAAAGGACTCTCACTTTGAATCTGAAGTATTTTTTAATATCACCAAGTGCTATTATTAAATATTCACTATATATGCAAGTGTAGACATACACATAAAAATAAGCAGTACAGATGTGGGCAGGAAAATTCTTAGCAAAACCCCCACATATTTCAAATACTGTTCTTCCTCATTATTGTCCTCACCATAATTAGCATGTTACAGCCTAACAGGTGGCTTTCATTTATAGAAGACAAATTTAATGAAATTTGGAGATGGTCCTGTCTTCAGAAACAAATTGGCCCTTCTAAAAAAAAGTGTACCCCTTAATCTACAAAGGGCTTCCCTGGTGGCTCAGTGGTAAAGAATCCGCCTACCAATGAAGGAGACACAGGTTCGATCCTTGGGTTGGGAAGATCCCCTGGAGAAGGGAATGTCAACCCACTCCAATATTCTTGCCTGGAGAATTTCATGGACAGAAGAGCCTGGCAGGCTACAGTCCATGGGGTCGCAAAGAGTTGGACACAACAGAATGACTAAACAACAACTAATCTACAAAACAAACAGAAAGACACAGAACAGACCCATTTCATGCTGGTTTACCATATCATTCCAATTTCTGAATGTATTAAGGTAAGTAAATTTAATACATTTACTGACAGTTTAAAGTAAACATACCTCAAGGAAAACAAGTCATTATTACGAGCTTTATAAGAAAGGGGAAGAGAGAAAAAAGACTGCCTTTTTTTCCAGCTTAGTAACCCCAGATCTGTTTAACGCTCTCCAAATGATAACAGAATTTACCACCACAGACAGGGCTGCTCTACAAATTCTAAATCTTAGGCAAATTTGTGGGCAGTTGTGTTTCGGGTCCTGACCCAGTCATTCTGGACAGACAGACCAGAAAAGTATAAATAGTACTGCTATAAACTAACCATAGCATCTGTCCCTAACAAGTAGGATACAAAAAGTATTTTTATAAAATATGAGGAGACGCTGAATGGACTGTCAACACAGATAGGAATGTTTAATACACTCAAATAAACAAGATATGTGCCTTAACTAGCCAGGCATTGTTTAAATTTAGTGAGTGAAGAGAGGGTCAGACAGACGACACAGCCTCCCAATTATGCAGAACAATCCTTCAGATCATGTGAAAGCTATAATTAAATGTTGGTACCAATCTCCTCCACCCTTTCTCCCACCTAGAAGTTAATGCATGAATTCAGGATGAGCAAATTTTGATTTACAAAAAAATAATTCACTTAGTAGAGGAATAAAGCTTTCTGGCACTAAGTCATCCATCTTGGAGGAGAAGAAAAAGCACAATATTAAAAACAAAAATCCAACATAATAAATACAATAGTTTTATCCTTAGACTACCTTCTTAGTGCATCTTTTCTTTATTCTTCTGTTTGTTTGTTTTAAGCTACCCCACTCCCCACCTTAAAAGGTATATACCACCTCTGTTGTTTCCTAGGCAGTATCATTTAAGGCTTACTAGAGGTTTGGGTTAACTACTAAAAGGTTTGGGTTAACACCATTTCTATCTGAACATGGAAGGAGAAATTTGTTTGCAGAAAGGGAGATGAGTGGATAAGAGATCTGTGTTGGTTAAAAGATGAGTGGTTTACCTGTCTGTCCTTGCACGTGGGCACGCACACACACGCACACACACACTCACACACACACTTTAGTTACTTAAAATCAGAATAATTCCCCCCTCCCTTAAGAAATGTTAAAAGCAAACATCAGAAAGGTTAGGCAGAGGAGAAACCACAAGAAAATAAAGTTCATGTAAACAATAAGCACATACCTGGTGGGTGATGCCATTTCCTCTACATTGTAGAGCCCAAGTGCTGGATATTAGCATTATTGCTACTACAGCGCTTCCGATAAAAATGGATCAGCTCTTGCGGACCTGAGAACCAGCTGGCTGCTTGAGAAGTGGTTTCCCCCATATATGATTCAGTCTCCTTGACAAATATACTGCATCGCACTGGATGAGTCATCCGAGGGTTAGTCCGCATTTTATAGGCCTGTTGTGTCATTACTCACATTCAACATCCTGCTTCTCAAAAGTGGAAGCTGGAAGCCTGACAGCTGACAGATGCTTTTTCCAATTAAAATATTGTTTAAAAAAAAAAATTCCTGTAAGTTACGATGATCAATCATGGATACTGTGAACTGACCAGGGGAGTAAATGGCACAGCTCAATACCCAAGACTACAGTCTAGAGAACCACAAGTACAAGTTGTTTACCTGCCCCATCCTTGTTGAAAAAATAATTTTGTTCAGCACTGAAAACAAAGACCCCTGCCCTCCTTTTTTAAGCTGTCAGTGAAACGAGCACAGGCATTTTGGTTCTTATGTTGTAAAGTTACCAAGTCGCAGGATCTTTGTGGGAAAAAAAAGATACCATGTCAAAATTTTGTCCCTGGGATAATGCTGTTACGTGGGTAGTGGCACTGTGTTTACAAAATGTCTACTTTAAAGAAAAAGTATGCTTGGGATGAAATGCTATAATATCTGAGATTTGTTATGAAATATTTTTGGCCCCCTAAAAGGGAAGTTTAAAGAAATGTGACAAAATCTTGATTACTGTTGCATCTGTTTAGTGAGTATGTGGGAATTGGCTCCATTATTCTTTCTCCTTGACACTTTGCATAACAAAATGTTTTCAAAAATTAAAAAAGAAATTCAGTTCCTGTGGTCTAACTGTACTGACACTTTTCTAGTTAGTATGAACTCACCATACATGTCAATGGGGGCATCATATGTGGCCCGGTGGGTGTGGGGGCTCCCAGCTGGAAGGCATGATACACATGTCCTGAGGCCACTGTGAGGGCTGCCCCCATTCCCTGAACCAATGCCTAGTGCCTTCACCTCCCAAGTCTGTCTGGAGGCTATGCCTCACGCTTTCTTTGAGGATGTAAGCCCCAGCTTTGTTGGGAGCTCAATGTTGACATTACGAGGGAGGGGTGACCTGCCAGCTTCCTTATATGGTTTTGGAAAGTCTCCAGGAGAGGTTATATAAGTCTGATTTGAGTCCTCTCGCACCAACCAGGTGGCACAACGCTTGCACGACTCACTTTATGCTCAAATTGGATTACTTAAACCACCGGAAGGAGGAAGAGAGCTTTGATTTTATGGCCAGAAAAAACCCATATATGGAAGCTCCAATGTATGTTACAGGAAATCACTCTTGAAACTAGATGTTGTTTAAAAAGTCATCTGTGTTGCTAGGTACGTTTTCAAAGTGCGACAAGGCATCACAGGACACTGGAAAGACAGAGGTCCTATGATAGGAAAGGAGGAAGTATCAGGCCGAGGCTCCCACCTCAGTCAATAGCCAACCCAGTCCTCAAGGGACTGGGCCCAAGAGGGCTGCAAACTGGCTGCAAATGGTTATGATGGCCCCCATACCACATCACGTGACCCTCACAAATCCAAAATGTTCAGAACTGTGTGGCCCAGAACTGAAGCCTTGCCAGTTTTGAGATTCTTTCCTCAATCAGACTGTAAGCTACAGGCTTATCAAAAGGTCCCCTTGAAATTTAAAAATAATCTTTCACATACTTGGAAAGGAAAACTGACCTTAGCGCAACAGGTAAAAATGGGAGGGGGTGGAATTAACTTCCAGCCTAATCTGAGTTTCCATGAAGTAAAGAAATAAATCCATAGTTCATTAAAGAACTGTAGAATTCATATTTCACTAATTAAAAACACAAGAGTAATAACAATAATAATGTAAACACAAAGACAAAGAATGAGAATATGCCAAATATGGTAAAATGTTAACAAACAGAGATTTGGATATAAAGGAGTTCTTCATACTATCCATTTCACACTTAGAGAAAAGTTGTAAGTTTCAAAATAAAGTTAGACACAGAAACAAAAGAAAATATATAACCCTTGTTACCAAAAGATGTTTATGGATTTAATAACCACCATAGTTTTGCTGCTGCTACCCTCACCTAAAGAGATGGGAATACCAGACCACCTGACCTGCCTCTTGAGAAACCTGTAGGTAGGTCAGGAAGCAACAGTTAGAACTGGACATGAAACAACAGACTGGTTCCAAATAGGAAAAGGAGTACGTCAAGGCTGTATATTGTCACCCTGCTTATTTAACTTCTATGCAGAGTACATCATGAGAAACGCTGGGCTGGATGAAGCACAGCTGGAATCAAGATTGCTGGGAGAAATATCAATAACCTCAGATATGCAGATGACACCACACTTATGGCAGAAAGTGAAGAAGAACTAAAGAGCCTCTTGATGAAGGTGAAAGAGGAAGTGAAAAAGTTGGCTTAAAGCTCAACATTCAGAAAACTAAGATCATGGCATCCGGTCCCATCACCTCATGGCAAATAGATGGGGAAACAGTGGCTGACTTTATTTTTCTGGGCTCCAAAATCACTGCAGATGGTATCGCAGCCACGAAATTAAAAGATGCTTACTCCTTGGAAGGAAACTTATGATCAACCTAGACAGCATATTGAAAAGCAGAGATATTACTTTGTCAGCAAAGGTCCATCTAATTAAGGCTATGGTTTTTCCAGTGGTCATGTATGGATGTGAGAGTTGTACTATAAAGAAAGCTGAGCACAGAAGAATTGATGCTTTTGAACTGTGGTGTTGGAGAAGACAGTCTTGAGACTCTTGAAAGTCCCATGGACAGCAAGGAGATCCTATCAGTCCATCCTAAAGGAAATCAGTCCTGAATATTCATTGGAAGGACTGATGCTGAGGCTGAAACTCCAATACTTTGGCCACCTGATGCGAAGAGCTGACTCATTTGGAAAGACCCTGATGCTGGGAAAGATTGAGGGCAGGAGGAGAAGGGGATGACAGAGGATGATGAGATGGTTGGATGGTATCACCGACTCAATGGACATGGGTTTGGGTGAACTCTGGGAGTTGGTGATGGACAGGTAGGCCTGGCGTGCTGTGGTTCATGGGGTCACAAAGAGTCAGACATGACTGAGCAACTGAACTGAACTGAACCCTCACCTATCAAAAAAAAAAACCTTAGACCTAAAATGTAAACATTAGGAAGGGTTTCCCTGGTGGCTCAGTGGTAAAGAATCTGCCTATCAAGGCAGAAGATGCGGGTTCAATCCCTGGGTCAGGAAGATCCCCCAGAGCAGGAAATGGCAACTCACTCCAGTATTCTTGCCTGGGAAATTCCATGGACAGAGGAGCGTGGCAGGCTATAGTCCACGGGGCTGCAAAGAGTCGGACCCAATTTAGCAACTAAACAACAACAACGAACATTGGGAAAGCCTCTGGGTTAGGACCTCTCATAGGGTCTTCCTTGAAGACAATTTTATAATAGGCTCCAAAACAAAATAAAAGCTAAACAAATCCCCCAAGCACACATTTTGGGAAGAAAACATACTACATCTTTGAGAATACTGTTTTCTTGTTTAGTCTTGCATCTCATAAACTGATTTGGCTGCAGGAACCCCTGACCCATTCCTATCCCTAAGGGTTGAAGCAAACACTTTGGGAACTACTGCTATAGATCATGGGTTACAGAATGCTTTCCCCCTCCCAATCTTTTATTCTTTAAGTTTTCTTCAGAACTCACCTCACTTGTAACAACAAAAAAGATGTGCAGACTTGGTTTCTGTGCTTTGTAATGGAGATTTCTATTTGGCTGACTTCCTGGTGGCTCAGCCCGTAAAGAATCTGCCTGCAATGTGGGAGATGCCAGTACAGTCCGTGAGTCGGGAAGATCCCCTGGAGAAGGGAATGGCAACCCACTCTAGTATCCTTGCCTACAGAGTCCCATGGACAGAGAAGCCTGGTGAGCTACAGTCCATGGGGTTGCAAAGAGTTGTACACGACGGAGCGACTCACACACATACACATGCTGGATTGCTGGAGGTTTCCCGACCACACAACGGTGTCCTTGCCACCATTCGTGCCAGTTAAGGACCCTGCACCTGTGCAGGGCAGGCTGATGGCTCTCACTGGGTGTTGGTGTTTCTGTTAAAGAGGGGGCAGTTCCTGGGCAAGGCCATCTGAAGGAGTGGCGTGGGCCCAGCTCCACTTCACCTTACTCATTATCAGTACTGGGTCTTGGAATGTGAAAGCCAGCCTGGAAATCTTTGACTTCTTAATCCCCTAGGTCTTCACATATTCATCTCCTAGCACTGATTTTGGGGTGTTAAGGAGCAGAACTCACTGGGAAGAACATTTTAATTCTTGCAATATATTACATTATATGAGTTTTAGCAATTATCTGTATGTATGTATTGGCGGGGGTGGGGGGTGGGTGGCTAAAGTCCAAATACTGGTTAATGTTAAGATTTAAAAGCATAAAATTAAATGTGAATGTAATTGATGTAGGTACCAAAGACTGTGTGTAGTGGTAAAGAGCTTGAAAGTGAAAGTGAAAGTCACTCAGTCGTGTTCAACTCTTTGCGACCCCATGGGCTATACAGTCCATGAAATTCTCTAGGCCAGAATACTGGAGTAGGTAGCCTTTCCCTTCTCCAGGGATGTTCGCAACCTAGGGATCAATCCCAGGTCTCCCACATTGCAGGCGGATTCTTTACCAGTTGAGCCACAAGGGAAGCCTAAGAAAACTGGAGTGGGTAGCCTATCCCTTCTCCAGGGGAACTTCCCAGAAATTGAACCAGGGTCTCCTGCGTTGCAGGTCGATTCTTTACCAACTGAGCTATCAGGGAGCCTGAGTCTGGAGTTAAATTATCTTGGTTAAAATCCCATATGGCCCTTATTTATGTAACTTCTCTAAGCCTTTTCTTCTTTGTCTGTAAAATGGGCATAATACTCTTAACAACCTCAGAGAAGCATTCTGAATGGAATAAATGCCATCATACATGATAAGCACTTAGCATATGGCTCGGTCACTTACAGAGCACTCGTTCATTTGTGCAAACAATGATGAGGATGTCTGCAAGTTTCATGAATCTAGACTGTCAGGGGCAGGCACATTGTGGCCAGTCACCACACTGGTCTGATCACCTATCGTCCGTGGCCACTTCAGAGGTATAAACGCAGAGCTGAGCAGTTGTGACAGAAACCATATGGTTCCCAGAGCTGAAAATATTTACTATCCAGACCTTTACAGAAAAAGTTTTTCAACCCCCTGGTGACCACCATTTGGGTGGATAAAGAACCAGGTCTTTTCCCTATAGAAGTTTTGGTCATTGTTCCCTTATTCTGCTTAATATCTCAATTTAGAACCAGATGTACGAGTATTATTTATGGTGATCTGGTCCACATGAGCTGTGTAGCTCATGCTTTCCTTACAATGCAGAACACTCACTATAGCACTCCGTCTCATGGCGGGTGGGGAAATCTACAGAGCCCGAGGTTGTCTGCTGATCTTTCCTGTCTCCCCTCCTTCCTGACCTCCCCTATTTCAGAGTCCAGTGACCCCAGCTGATGTGAGTCCACAGCTGTAATTCTCCTCCCCCAAGTCACATCTGTGCATTATGTTGAAACCACATGTGTCCCCAGAGCCTCAGGCAAGAGGTGAAAGATGATCTGGAAGAGGCACTCAGGAAGCTGTGCCAACAGAAATGAAGGGTGCTTTCAAGAGGGCTGGACAGCCATGGGCGGGATTCATACTGCTTGAGGGGCCTTCAGAAATGGGGGGCTGCTCCAACCTGGCTGCTGCCCGAAGGAGTCCAGAAAGGAGACTGTGGACCAACCCAGAAAAATGAAGAACACGCCTCAAAGGCTGGTCCCAAGATGTATCACTGCATCCATCGTGCTGCCTATTTTCTTTGGCAGGAATGCTTGTTTATTTGGGGAAAATAAACCCACAGCATTAATGGATAACGCAGGTGAAGGGACTCTTGGGACTGGCCTCTGGGAGAGGAAATTTGAACAAAAGAAACCATTCACACTGCTTTCAGTTAGTTCTCTTATTAAAAAAAAAAAAACAAAACCCAAAGAACAGTCGTAGCCAGCTGCTGGGACAGAGACTGTATCTGGGGTGCAGTTGGAGTCTTTCTGGAGGTCACTTGCCTTCCTGGCAAACATCAACATCCCTGTGAGGTCAGTCCAATAGAAAACGGCCTGTGTTACATACTAAAGTGAGGGATGACGGCTGGGCTGGGGCTGGTCAAGGAAGAGGAGGGAGGCAGACGGTTTCTGTTGTTACATCTTGAGAGCAGCAGGTCAGAGATGGCACAGAGAGTGACATAGATCCCTTGAAGCCAAGTCAGTGTTCAGCTGTGTTCCTTAAAGTGTGACTGTCTAACACAGGGGTAAAATAAGACTCTTTCCAAAGCTCATGGTTAATTTAGGGATGTCTTTGGTAAGAGCCAGAAAACCTGCAATGATTAAACACATATGAGCTATTAACCTAAGTAGATTTTTTTTTTTTTTAAAGAGACCACATGATGTGAAAACCTTTCAGAGCTGGGCTTATGGATTCAGCCAGGTATCTTTAGGGAAAGGCAATAGCAACTCACATTTACTCAGCGCCCATTTGAAGTGGGGTGCTATATGACTATATCAACATAGCCACAATTTTTGTTCCTGGCCTCAATGGAGAAAAGATGGATGAGCGACTAGGTCGACTTAGGTTAGATAGTCTGAGTTTTTTCAGAACAGGATGTTCTACAAACAAGACTGATAAAAGAAGAAGAAGGACTCTGAAATACATCAGAAATATGGAAACGTCACCCTGGAAAATTACTGAAGGAGCCATGGACTTGATGAGCAAGGAATAGATAAAAGCATTCCGGGTCTGGGTCCATGGTAGGGCCGCAGGCCAGGCGTCCATCAGATCATGTTACCTTCCAGACTGGACTAAGTTAACATGGCAACAGGACCTGGACTCAGAGATCTGGGCTGGAGACAGAAGCCAAGCTTCTAGGGGTGGAACTTTAAGTTCAGGGTATGAAGTCGCCTCAAGATGTGGAAAGACACACATACACACACACACACACACTCTCTCTCTCTCTCTCTCAACACACAGGAGTGCATAAGGGGTAACTTTCTAGTGAACCTGACATCTGCCAGGCTGAACAGTGAGGTAGGTCTATGCTTGAAATCTCTGCTTAGGCTTCCCTGGTGGCTCAGATGTAAAGAATCCACCTACAATGCAGGAGACCTGGGTTCAATCCCTGGGTCAGGAAGATCCCCTGGAGAAGAGAATGGCTACCTACTCCAGTATTGTGGCCTGAAAAATCCCATGGACAGAGAGGCCTGGCGGGCTACAAGTCCATGGGGTCACAAAAAGTCAGATATGACTGAGCAACCAACACTTTTTCACTTCTTCACTTCATGCTTGAAATCTGCTTAACACTTGAGGCTTATTCCTCAAGGTACACTTGTATCATGAGGATCACAGCAGACTGAACATATTGGACCCAAATCTCCATCAGCTCAGCTCAGCCCACCCTGTTGTTTTCCTAACTTGCAGACAGAATTAGATGCGAAGTCGCTCAAACACTGTATAGTTCCAGGGATAGTCTTCAGAAGAGGAATCTAACCACTCACCTTGATTGCTGCTGGTCACCAAAAAGTTATCCAAGACAATGGTAGCCACCTGTTTGTCAGATGGCTCTACAGATATTTGGCTGTGGAAACAGAAATCTTTTCTGAGACCTCCTAACAGTAACTTTTTAATCATCCGCCTATGTACATAGCACACATGACTTGGGCTAGAAACCCTGCAAATTTATTCTATTGGGAAGCAGTAGCTTGGGTCACAAGTAGCTTCTCTTGTGGCTCAGCTGGTAAAGAATCTGCCTGCAATGTGGGAGACCTGGGTTCGATCCCTGGGTTGGGAAGATCCCCTGGAGAAGGGAAAGGCTACCCACTCCAGTATTCTGGCCTGGAGAATTCCATGGACTGTATAGCCCATGGGGTCGCAAGAGTCGGACACGACTGAGCGACTTTCACTTCACTTCACAGCTTGGGCCTAACTTTACCATTAGCTGTATGACCTCAGGATGCAGAGACCCTTCCTTATGTAGACAACTCAGGGCTTAAACTAGTTTAGTCTCTTAAGCTCCAAAGTTGTACAGAGAATGGACTGCTAACAGGAAAATTGCCTAGTGATGCAAGCAGACAAAGAAAAAGGAGTGGAGAGCTGGGCAGTGCCGGAGGAGCCGGGGGCACAGTTATGTTCCTGACCCTGGATCTCAGAGGCCAGCTTAAACTAACCCACTTGTTTAAAGGATGTGAATCTCATGCCAAAGCTAGAACTGACTTTTCCTTACCAGCATAAGTCAACAATAGCAGCTAATGTCAACATTAGCCACGCTTGTGTTATAGGTAGGTGCTGAGCCTTACAATCTCACAGAACTTTGAATCACAGACAGACTGGAGAGGGGAAACAGCCTAGCATACCTTCTTCTTCACCTTCATGGCCATCAGTACCACAGTGACAGTCTCTCTAGGATTTGCATGTAACCTTTGCCATTGGACTTGAGATGCTTAAGTTTTTTTTTCTTCTTTTTTGGTTTTACTTTTGTAGCTCAGCATATGGCAAATGGTAAACCCTTGGCAGATTGAATCTCTTTCATTCATTCAACAGACACATTATCCTTTATTGCTTAATAGAGGGTGGAGATGAAGATTATAGAAAGGGAAGAAACGACAGAAAGGTGGTGACAAACTCTTGAAATGTGTCTTTTCTTCTTCATTACAGAAGTATTAGGTCTACTGCAGAGCATTTATGGAATACAAAGAAAAACATTCACCTGAGATGACATCTAGGTGGTATAACTTAAGAGCGTTATCTGTGTCTAAAGTTATGTGATGCGTGTTTACTAATTTAATGTATTCTTTGCCATTACCTGAATCCTGTTAAAAAATAATTGGGAAATAATATTTCCCTATTTTTCTATTTATTCATTTCTGATTTAAAAAACACAAAAGATAATGTGTGCAGGGCTTAGCCAGATTTTTTGCCCCCCCCCCACCCCGTTTTAGTTCAGCATCCCTGAAGGGCGAGTAAGTAATTTACGGGTTTAGCACCTTATAAGCCTTAGAGGTGCTAGTGGTAAAAGATCTGCCTGCCAATGCTGGAGACATAAGAGATGCGGGTTCAAATCCTGGGTCAGGAAGATCCCTTGGAGGAGGCCATAGCAGCCCACTCCAGTATTCTTGCCCGGAGAATCCTCATGGACAGAGGAGCCTAGTGGGTTACAGTCCATAGGATCACAGAGTTGGACATGACTGAGCGACTTAGCATGCACACAAGCCTTAGATATTAACTAAAAACCAGAAGAGCAGTCTAGAATTCTAAAATGAGTCTCAGAGGTATCTACTTCTACACCAACCACATTTGACATAGGAGGTAACTAAGACCAGTGGCCACGTTTCTTATTCAGATACAGCCGTACCAGCAGGAAAGCAATGGGCCTGAGACCTGTGACACTCAGCCCATCACTCCTTACTGAGAATTACCTACCTGGCTGAACCCCAAATCATCCCTACATTCTGCCACACTGTTAACTTCTGGGTTTTGAAAAGCAATCAGATGATTCCAAAACAAGAAAAGCAGATGACAGTGTCCAGAATGTGTCCCTGCTCTAGAATTCTCGATGGTTTACTTAACCACCATCAGGTTAGCCGAAGTCACTCATTATTCTGTAAAGTGCTTCTGATTATTTAAAAAATGGGCCAGTGAACCTGAGTTAGGGCTTGCTGGTCAATGTACTGCAACTATCAGATAAAGATTACAGATCACTGACACAGGCACCCACTCCTTGAGGCACAGATGGTGAGCATACAACTTGCTTCAGGTATCTCCCTTTCCCAGGAACCCCAGTGGTCTTTCCCAGCTGCAAGAGGGGAGGAAAGAACTCAAAGTACTTCACCAAACAAAGAACCTTGCTCTGGGTGAAGCTAGTTAAGGTGAAGGTGGCTTCTAGGGAAGTCTCACATATTCACGGTTAACCTTCCAAATTCAATAGCACCTGCTTGAGAAGCAAGAGGCTGGGTATATTTAAAGACAGAAGAGGCTCTTCCTCTGGAGGAAACACAGTCCCCAGTGTCAGCAGAGATCTGGGGACCCTTCATCCACGTGTGTCTCCTGGTCCACTGCTCCCCTTGATGTGACTCTGGTATTTAAAGACGCAGTACAGGGCCTGCCCTGGTGGCCAGCAGTTAGGACTCTGCGCTTCCACTGCAGGGGGTACCGGTTCCATCCCTCGTCAGGAAACTAAGATCCCACATGCCACGTGGTGTGGCCAAAGGAATAAATAAAAATAAAAAATAAAGATGCGGTACATATTCACCTCTCAACATGGACTCTAAATGCTAGCCGACCACCACATTTCCTGCTCCATCATAAAAATAGTGGTCCTGAAAAAAACAAACAAACAAACAAAAACACACAAAACAAAGCAGTGGTCCTTCTTCCTAAGACTGGAGGGAGGAGGTAAAAGATTGCATGCTGGCCTCCTACAGAGCTGTCAAGGGTACTCATGACCACGAGTGATTTTCATCATGTGTAAAGCTCAACTCAGAAGAGGAAGAGACCTGTGGGAGAGATGACATGCCCCTGATTGAGCTTCAACCTGACCAGCACCCACCCCTAGCACAGTACTCAGTAGAGCACTCAGCGGAGGAAGAACAGAGGAGGGCTTACTCCCTTCACTTGGCTGCCATTTAAAAGGACAGCCTTCAAGTCTTATTAAAACAAGTATCAGATGGCTACGAGGGAAAAGTGAAGGGGAATGCACAATGAATGCGGGTCCCACCTATTTTATAAACAAAAAACCAAAAAGTAAGCCCCGAATGCACAAACTGGAATAAAATATAAAAGGTGTTTGTGGCAGAGCCAAGAATAGGTCCTGTGTGTCCTTGAATTTCATCTTTCTGAGTGCTTTTGAACAGGGTTTGTTCCTATGTGTTCTTTGTTTGAAGTCGCCCCCCAAATCCTCTCTGCTCCTCTCTCTCCACTCAACAGGGAGAAAACCGTTCCATGGACTTCATTTGTTTGTTTCCTTTGGGCCCTGAGGAATTGTCTCAGCTACGGAGAATATGCAGGATATGAAGAGCAAGTCTTAACATTAGAACATTCCACATTACCAGGGTGGGACCAGTTCAGCTCAGAGGGATTCTGCTGCCACTGAACAGAAGCTGAAAATAAATACAAACAGAGACAACATGGTGCACAGGATGCCAACGTCTAAGCAAAAGATTACTCCGAGAGAGACGAGAGAGGGAAGGGAAGCCACGTCCACCCTCCCCAGCTCTACCCACCAGGCCTCCTCCTTAGAAGACAGCCGCTACCTGTGCCGGAGGACACAGCAGCCCGCTTCCCGGCCCCCGACATTTCAACTTTGGATCTTGTCAGCTCAGTTTATATTTCAGGATGAGGAAGGGGGAATGCCTAGGGGCTGCCGAATAGCCCCAAATATTTATAATCTACTGCTGAGCAAGGCATCATGGGAAGAACATGGCACACATTCCCTGGACTGGCCAGAGCTTCGCTGGCCTATTTCACAACAGACCTGGCCTGTTTAAGTAAGGGTAATCTGTGAAACAGATTAGCCAGGGCATAGTAAGTAATCAATTTATCTGCACAATGTTAAGTATAGATGTATCTATTCTTTTTGATTTAATTAACTGTTCTGCTTAGGTAATACATTCATGATTCATAAATCAAACTATAAAAAGGTATACTAACATGATATCCCATCTGTCCGGTTCCTTCTTTCACCCAACAAACCTGTAGTAGCCACCTTTTAAAAGTTGTGTATCCTTCCAGGGTTTATGCAAATTTATCTTTACTCACCCTTTCTCACAAAAAAGGTAGCATGTCATTCACATGTTCTGGATTTTGCTTTTTATCCATTGGAGATCTCTCCACATGGGAAGAGACAACTGATTCATTCTCTTTTTACATTTGAACAGTATCTACTATTAGGATGCACCATGGTTTACTTCACTGGTCCCTTATTAACGAACATTTAGGCTCTTCTGAAACTTTTGCCCTTGAAAACAATCTTGTGATGAACAACTTTATATATCAGAGTTGCCTTTATACATTAAGATGCCTACTTAACTGCTCTGTAACTACCTGACCATGGTACAGAGATAGAAAGAAGATCTTACAACTGCAAATCCATCTGAAATCAAGACAAAGCCCCTCTAAAGCAAACACACACACACACACAATTATGGAAGTATATAAAAGGAGATTTTGATTTGGTATGATAGATATAGAGTAGGTACTCCATCGACGTTTGTAGAAGGAGTGAGACGGAATTCAATTATTATTTAGCGTGCCCTTCTGCATTCTTTTCCTTCTCCTGCTTACCACTCCCCACCCAAAGCCTCATCATTCATTCAGTCTAGGGGCTATTCATTCTAACAGCATTCTATCTCACAGACACTGTGCCCAAGAAATGACTATGAGGTGTCTAGTGCTACCTAAGAGAGCAGAGAGCAACCCTGTCTGTCCCTGGTCATTATCTGAACCCAAACCCAAAGGTCCAGCTGGAGGTGCAGGCACAGAGCCATCTGCACCCCTGGGGATGGCTGTAGGCTGCTCCTTGCATCAGAGCCTATGTCCCAGGTAAACACCCACAAAGTCAACAGCAAACGGGACCCCTCAGCAAAGCCCAGAGAGAGCCCAAGGGGCAGTCTGAGCCCTTCCCAGACACTGCCTCCAGCACAGGAGCAGAAAATTCTAAGCTGTTCACAGAGCTGACTCATAATCCTCTTTTCACAAGCATCCAGAAGGTTCTATTCTAAGTTTACCAAAGGGAACATGCCTTCAGGCAGAAGCAGAGCAGCACACAAGAGGTTGCGGCTGGGGCCTCAATGAGCATTTCCTCCATGACAGGTTAAGGCCCCACCAGAAGGGCTAAGAAAAGTACCGAAGAGACCAAATGCCATTTACACCTTCTTGCAGAGGTCACACGCATCATTACCTGTGTTTGCACACAGTGATGGCTTAATTACCCCAGGGTTATGGTCAAACATTAAAAATGAATTATGCTTCTGTGGGCCCTAATTGGAACAAACCAAATGTATAAGGGCATTTTTAAAACAAATGGGAAAAAAAACTGAACATGGATTTGCTATTACATGAAAGTGCATAATTACTGTTAATTTTCTTAGGTGTGACGATAGTACTGTGGTTATATTTTTAGGTCATTATTTCTTAGAGATACATATTGAAAGATTTATGGATGAAATGATGCATAAAATTTGCTTTAAAATACCCCACCCCACCCTATCGCCCACCCCTCCCCCTAAAAGTGTGTGTTGAATGACTGCTGAGTCGTGAGTACATGGTGTCCATTATACTGCTTTCTTTATCTGAGATTAGGTAAATCACTTTATAAGAAAATAGTTGTTATAAAAGCTAAATTCCACTGAGACCTCACTACTGATGAGAACAGGCAGCTCAACCCCTAAGGGTGATACCTCGGCCCCAGAGGATAAGAGCTGGTGACCACACAAAAGCAAGTCAACTCAGTAACTGTAACAGAAGAGTCTTCTTCCTATCAAGTAAGACATGGTTCTCAAACCTGGCTGCACGTTGGGAGTTCTGTGGGTTTTGTCTTTTTTTTTTTTGGTGATTAATTGTTTGAGGGCATGGTATAGTCTGGATTTCTCGATTCTTTTTCAGTTACTTAGGCAATTCTAATGGACAAGCAAAGTTTGAGAATCCTTGCTCCAGAAACCTAACAGAGTGGCTAAGGAAAAAGTCAGAAGTAAACGTGAGAGGATGGGACAGCTGGTTGCTCTCTGCTCGAGTCCACCTGTGACCCCCCCCTTAGCCTACTCAGTTGTCTCTCCAGGGCCCCCAAGTTTGGGGTCCAGGCCAAGCTTCCCTGAATTACTGGTGCAATTAAAGATGACACTAAAGCTATATAGTTAAAAAACAAAACAAAACAGGGACTTGGCAAATAGATAAAAACCAGAAGCTGGGCCTACTTTAAATCCAGACAAGTGAGGACCTGTTATCTGGCTTGCAGTTCACAGGCAGTGTTCCACTGACTGTACGCCCTCACCCGCCCAGCATTAAGGGCCAATGTGCGTCCTGCTGATGCCAGACTGTGTTCGTTACAGAAAAGCTTCTGTGACTGGTTGGTCTTAGGCAGCTTAATGGGTGAGAGCTGCTGGGCGATGGAGCCCTAACAGCTGGCCTTATTCAAAGCAGAGAGGAAGTGGCAATTCTCCTCTTGGGAGTGTGAGCCTCACCTCACAGACAGACTGGGGAAATTTTCCTGCAACAGGTGGCATCTTCTGCTCTCCAACTGTGGGCCTGTCCCTGCCCACATTCCTGTGGCAATGGGGTTCATTCTGGTGTCGTTCTCAGGGCCGTGGGAGAGGTGGGGGGCTTCCATCTGTGGATGCTCCTCACGGACGGGAACCCTCTGACCCTCCCTCACGACTACCCTCAAGTATTCCCTCTTTACACAGGACAGAAACGAGGCCCAGGCAACATGATGACACCATCATCAGCCTGGCAATGGAGAGCAGAGCAAATTCCAAAGCCTTTATCCATAGCCACGTCCTCCAAGATAAACTGCACATGGTACCACTCACTCTCACCTGTAGGAAATAATCCAAAGGCTTCTGGTGGCCCAGCCTTCCTGGATGAACCTGTGAGTCACCAGGAGCCTAAAGATACAAAAAACCTTTGAACTTTTCCTCTATCACTTCACTGGAACATGCAGCTGTCCTCTGCCCTGGTGAACCTCAGCTGAGAGCCACTCTCCAGCCACTCCATGTAACCCGGAAGGAGGGAGGAGTCCTTCTCACATGCCCAGTTTTACAGTCCCGGTGAAGAGCACCAAGCTGAGGACCCTCCCCTAGAGAAACACACACGCGCACACAGACACACACTCACACCTTCAGATGTGAGTTCTGTGTATCACAGAGGGTAAACAGACCTGGAATACAAGTCAACCCAGGGCCAAAGCCAGACTTCAGCCTCTACTCCTTGGATGCAGGAAACCTCCTGCTCCCAGCCAGCTCCATCAGAAGCTACACAAATGCCAAATGCAAGGCCAACTCAGCTGGTACTTAATACAGTAGGTGTGCGTGCGTGTGTGCTAAGTATCTTCAGTTGTATTCGACTTTTTGGAACATATGGACTGTAAGCCACCAGGCTCCTCTGTCCAAGGGATTCTCCAGGCAAGAATACTGGAGTGGGTTGCCATGTCCTTCTCCAGGGGATCTTCCCGACCCAGGGATTGAACTTTTCTCTCTTGTGTCTTCTGCATTGGTAGGTGGGTTCTCTACCACTAGTGCTACCTGGGAAGCCCACAGTAGGTGTAAATAAGACTAATTTTTACTTCCACAACACAGCCTTATAGGTCTTAGTCAATACTGCCCACTTACCCTCAAACCCCTGCCTTTAAAGTTTTGTCCTAGAAGACTCTGCTATTGTTTCAAAGATGCTGTCCCAAGCCAAAGTTGCCTGGAATCCTTCTTCTGAAACCACCTTCATGGGTAGTCTTATAATAAATAAGCCATTAAAAAAAAAAAAAGCAATCCTTACTTTTTGACTAAGCATCATTTCTTAACTTTCTAGATCCATCTACTAAAGCTTATTCTTGACTTATTCACCAAACTTAGCTCTGAAGAACTTAAAGCCATTTCCAAAATCTACCTGCCTTTCCAACAGAAATATTTAATATCATCATCTTTTTTTTCTTCTTCTGGAGAGTTCCAAAAAGGTTTCTGAAAATGTTTCAAGAATTGGTTGGGAGATGGAGATGGGCATGGAGGCTCCTGATCACAGCTTTGAAAGATAAATGCCAAGTACCAAGGTACATACTCAGATATAAAAGTATACGCTCTGATACAATTGCCTTAAAACAACCAAAAACTCAAGCTACATGCTCATATCTTATGGTACATTTTTTATGTGATTATATCCCATTAGGCAGCATCAAATGGCATTGTCATTGTTGTTCGGTCGCTCAGTTATGTCTGACTCTTTGCAACCCCATGAACTGCAGCATGTCAGACTTACCTGTCCTTCAGTATCTCCTGAAGTTTGCAAATGGCATTAATAATAATCAGAATGAAATGTTAGTGGACACTGACCTGACGTGCCAAGGACACTGTGCCTCCGTGTGTCCTCTTGAAACCCCACAGCAGTTATCAGAAGCAGGGCCTGTGAGGATCCACCCTTTACAGGTGGGGAGACTGCCACCCAGAGAATGGAAAACTCAGCCTACGAAGCCACAAGAGCAGCAGAACCAAAAGAGTGGTCTGACTCTGGAGCATGCAGCTCTCAAACCCTGGGCGCACTGCCAAACCTCACCCCGACAGCCAGCCACCAGCAGAGCTGCCCTTTATGCACTGACACAGCAGTGGCAGGGCGCCCTGGAGAGGCAAAGAGAACATCTATCAAGGCGGCCCTGGGCCTTCCACCACGACACATGGGGAGGAGGTTGTGTAGCACATAGCATTTCAAAGGTCGGGTGAGAAGTTGTCCTCCCAGCAAAGATCAGAAGCACCCACAATATTCAGTTCTCAGCCTGGCTAGTTTAGGAACCCAGGACTGGACCTCCCCTGGTGTCCTGCCCCAGCCTGCACCAGTGACGTGTAGATAACCAACTAATGCTTGTGCGGAATGGAGCGATGCATCCATGGGCTGGTGCCGAGAGACACCCTCTGGTTAAACACTCGGAGCTCAAGTCGCACAGTCCAAGCTGCTCTCCCTGCACCGCTGATTTCTAGCTGAGTTCTCGGACAACTTATTTCATCTTTCTAAACTGCATTTTCTCCATCTGTAAGATGGAGAGACAATGGCACCTACACTGGGGTATCTTAAAGTCTATGATGCCAATTAAGTGTACGTGTAATAAAGAACATCACACCAGAATAAGCACTTAATAAATGCTAGATCTCAGCAAAGGTTCAGTATACAACAGGCAGTGCAGACCGAAGATGTCAGAATCACAGGGTATCTTGGGGCAGGGTTCTCCTCCCCACTCCACTGGTTAGCACCAGCGCCCAAGCAGGGAAATTCGACTGTGTCATATCCTTTGGCAAATGGTAACTATACAATCCATCAGGTTCTTCCTGGACCTCTGAAGTCAACCTGAAACTCCTCCCTGTAACAGGGAATTACTTGGGGTTTTCAAACACCAGTGGAATTTCCCCCTTTTCTCTTGAAAGGCCAGCCTGACATTAGGAGGCTGGCTGTGGTTCTGTACTTCTCAAAGCAGGGGTTTCCTGAGCTTCACGTCTACTTCGTGCTTTCCCAAGATATGTTACACTTGAGTAACCACTCTAAAGGTGGTAGGGAGTGGGGGTGTTACAGACCTGGGGACTGGTCTGAAATAGTGGCTTCCCAGGCCCATCTGGAGGGTTCCTGGGCTGGCAGCTACTGAAGCCTGAACTGGGGGCAGAGGAACAATCTAAACAAGAGAATGAAACAAAAAAACAAGCCTTCTGGACATCACCATGCCTTACAGGTCCAGAGACGACAGAGAGGAAGAGCTGCGAATCTGGGGCGGGGGGGAGGCTTCTTCCCAGAAGCCTAAGGAGAAAAAAAGTGAGGAGGGGTGCTTTTGAAAGGATTTTTAAAAATTCCTGCTGCTGCTTATTAAGCTGTTAACACTCTACCTGGAAGGAGGGTGTCTTACCCACAGCCCTGAGAAGTCTTAGGTTAGGGCTGGTCACCCCTCAGCCAGGCCACCAGGGAGAGGAACTTCTGGGACTTGTATTCACCTCGAAGCCCCAACAGCACCGTCCTATAGATTGTAACGTGAGCCCCACATATAATTGGAAGTTTATCTAGAAGTCACATTAAAAAAGCAATAAAACCGAGGTAAAACTCATTATTAGAAAATAGAGACGACATAATCCAGTATATCTAAAATATTTTCATTTCGACATTCATCAGGACGAAAGAATTACCAATGAGGTATTTTACATTCTTTTTCTTGGTACTAAGGCTTCAAAATCCCATGTGCATTTTACACTTACAGCCCAGGTTGTGTTCACACCAGCTTTCTTTCAAGTGCACAACAGCTCAGGTGGCCAGCGGCTAAGGTACTGGGCAGTGTGGGTCTAGAGCAGCGGGCTGTTCCCAATCTGGTCACTGGAATTGCCAAGGGGGAGGGGGCGGCGGCTGGTGCAAAACACGACACCCCAAGCCCACCTGGGAAGGGCTCAGCCAAAGGCCCTGGCTGTCCTCCAAGGTCCGCTGCGGCGCAAGGCGCCACCCACACAGCCTGGTCCCCACGGCCTCTTCCCTCCGAAAGCGTTATACAAGAAGGATTACATTTAAAATAGACCCACCAGTGGCTAGCTTGGGACTGGTAAGCACAAAAAACAGGAGATCAAAACAGTCTCCCAGAGGCGGACTCACTGGGCCAAGGAGTAAGGTGCCCAGGCCTACTGAACCAAGCTGGTCTAATTTGTCTACTGGGTCTGAGCTTGGCCCCAAACTTCAACGTGATTCTTCTCTTTTTCTTTGAAGAGTCATGAACCTCACCTGTGAAAGGAGGAGGGAAGGTGGAAGATGATGCAAGAACACATTATGGTCCTCCGAGGGTTACTTGGAACACTTCAAGGGGACAGAGATATTTCTAGAGCTATTACTCTGCAGTGGATATACGGCAGGGCATTTAGTATCTGTTTGTTTTTAAAATTTATTTATTTGGCTGTGCAGCGTCTCAGTTGGAATGTTGCGACATGTGGGATCTAGTTCCCTGACCAGGGATTGAACCTGGGCCCCTAGCATCGGGAAAATAGCGTCTTAGTGACTGGACCACCCGGGGAATTCCAGCAGGGCATTTTAAATGTCCTCAGACAGGGCTCTATGCAGCTGTCACTGTATCTCCTGAGGACCCTGGCCAGAAAGAGGCCACCTTTAACCTGGTGGAGGTGGGCTGACCATGCCCATCAGCATCCCCTGCAGGTCCTACCATCACCTGGGCTTCCAGAGCACAGGGCTGAGCTTTTCTGCTTTAGCCTTACTCACCAGGAAGCCTAAATTGAGATCCTTCAAAGGAAAAGCCTGACATACCGGGTATGGAAAAGTTCTCTTATCATTTGGAGAAAATAATTTAGGGCTGGGTAGATAAACATGTACAGGAAATACTTCTATAGAGGTCTTGATCCTCTGAAGATTAATAACCCACGGAACTGGAGACCAGCCTCAAACTCGGAGGAAATAGGCAAGTTATAAAAACAGGAAGAACGGGAAGTTTATTTTTGGATGAATATTTGTTCTAGTGAAGCTCTCGATCCCGACAAAAACCTTGATCTGCAGGTCATTTGCTGCGGTGGAGCAGCTGCAGCGTGTGTTTCCACACGCCGTCCACCAGAGATTTCCGGGTCTTTCTGGACAGGGCCTCGCCCCACTCCTGCAAAACATCTGCCTCCCTGCCACAACTCAGGGCCTCTTTCCTCACGCATTCCTGCTAGAAAGCCTGGCCATCGCCACCCGACCCCTCTGCCTCTGGCCCCAGGGCCCGAGGCTGGTCCATCTCCCCTCAGGTGTTCCTCTTGGCTTCTGCCACGTCCGTTCCTGTGTGATACAATCATCCTTCCGCCACGACTGCCGGGCTGCCTGGCCCTACCAGCCTCTCTGTTTCTCAGTCTATAACCCCTGTCACCACACCTTCCATGGCTCCTGGTTGCTTCGTAAAGAAAAGCCAAATCTTTTCCAGTTTGACAAGATAGAGCTACACAGTCTGGTCCAGCCCATCTTTACAGCCCTAACTCTCTATGCAGGAGTGCCTATGTGATTTGCAGGACCCTCAAAAAAGGAAATTAATTTGTAGGGCCCTTTGTTCGAAAATTACTAAGGATTTTAGGATGGCAAGAGCAGAGCATTAAATTGTGGTGGGGACCTTGTAAGCTGAAGTGGCATTGGCTGCACATCCATGAGGCAGGCCCCCACCAACCCGCCTCCCTCAGACCCACCCCAGAAAGCAGTGGACACCACTAAGAACCCTTCTCACCCCTCCTCACCCCCACTGACCAGCATCCCTCCCCTCCATCCTCTCAGGTAACCGGTTCAGAGGCCCCTTCCACTGAGCTCTCTGGTCCTGGTTCACAGTACGGTTTAATTTACCTGTCTCGTCTTCACATCTGAATTAGGCCAAGAGTCCCAGGGCTCCACGTTCTTCGCTTAGCCATTTCCATGCCCTTCCCTCCCACCTTTCCAGAACAAAACTTGGTACACACATTAGAAAAAGTGAAGTGGCTCAGTTGTGTCTGACTCTGTGACCCCATGGACTGTGTAGCCTGCCATGCTCCTCCACCCATGTGATTTTCCAGGCAAGAATACTGGAGTGGGTTGTCATTTCCTTCTCCAGGGGATCTTCCCGACCCAGGGATCGAACCTGGGTCTCCTGCACTGCAGGCAGACTCTTTACCATCTGAGCCACCAGAGAAGCTAGGTCTCTACAAATTTCTACTAAATAGCCATTAGGAATACTGCCCTCTGCCTCTAACAGCCAATTACAAAGCCTATGACCTTGCCAAGTGACCTGTTAAAGGAATAATTTTTTAAAAATTCCCTCAAGATTTGCTTTTCCATAAGAGATGCCCAGGTTCTCCACAGAAAGAATCACACGAGTTTTGAGGATGTCTGAACAGGAACTTCCATTAACCACCGTTACGAAACCTGCTGGCCGGACACCAAGGCTGCACACACTGACTCTGGCAGTGGCTTCACAAGTGGCCCAGCTGGCACAGAGGCAGAAATCTCACCACCCTGCTGGCTGCGGCCAGCTCTGGGGGCGGGGGGTGGGCATGGAAGAGGGACGGGAAACAGGAGACCCAGCATACCCCCCCACCTCTCAAGGGGAGAGGGAGCCATGTTTAATTTAATGCTCTATGAACTATGAATGGGAAGTAAGTTTAAGACAAGAAACTTGGGTTCTCACTTAAAAGCTTAAAATGATTTCTCGTTTCCATTAACATGATGGACTTCTCAGGGAAGATGCTTATGGGCCCTTAAGTTCCTTTTGAGCGAAGAAGCAGAATGAGATAAGGAGAAGAAGAGAGGGACAATGATCACCACTACCCCTTAAAGGTTGACCCGATTTTTTATTCTTTAAAGAAGAAAAATATTGGAAATCCCAAACAGCTTTCTATATATTCAGGCGAGGAAGATTTTCCCAGCAATTGTCCACTGGTCATTCTTATGGGAGATGGTGAGGCTTAGGAAGAGAAGGATACTGTGTCAGAAAGCACAGGCATTAACTGTATGGACCCTCTGGTATTAGAAGATCTTCAAGGAATTCCTCTCCCAATAAGTAAGAGTAACCATAGTAACAGCAGCAGCTATGATTGATGAGCAGGTTAATCGCGGGGTGAGGGCTGGACCAGTTGTTCTCAGTCACATCTCTCCTGGCACTGAGATCATCTATACTTTCCTCATTTATTGGTTCCCCTGTTTATTGTGCAGCTCCCTCTTGAGAATGGAAGGTTACCTCTGATTACCCAAGACCCAGCACTGCGCTGCCAGCCTAGTAAGATCTTAACATCATCATGGATTTGTCAAGAGGATATCTCCACCCTTATAGCCTGGTTCCCAGTTCAGAGAGGAAGAGAAATCAAGGCTCATGGTGTGTGTCTAAGGAAGGACGTTGCAGGTTTTGGCTCTTCGGCTGTCATTCTGCGGGTGTTGAGCACTTTGTTGTTTCAGAAGTTCCAGGCCTCCCATCTTTTACAACACCCCCTCAAGGGCTCCGCTTTCCCCGCCACGTTTCACCCAGCAAACATGTCCCATTGCTGGCTCTTTAAGAGGTACGTGTTTTTAAAAAACCTGAAGCTGACTTCAATGTTAAAGAAAAATACCTCGACTGTGAAGTATTCAGCAAACATTCTGAATATCTAAAACCCCTATATGTGGAATCTAGAAAAATGATACAGATGAACTTATTTGCAAATAAGAAATAGAGACCCAGATGTAGAGAACAAATCAGGGGTATTACAGGGGTAAGGTGGAGTGGGATGAATTGGGAGACTGGGGTTGACATATATACACCACTACATGTAAAACAGATAACTAACAAGAACCCCCTGTATAGCACACGGAACTATACTCAAGGCTCTGTGATGACTTAAATGGGAAGGAAATCTAAAGAAGAGGGGATGTATGTTTATGTATAGCTGATTCACTTTGTGGCACAGCAGACACACAATATTATAAAGCAACTATACTTCAATAAAACTAAGAAAAAATACAATAAAGTAAAGCCTCTAAGTGGGGTCTGGGGGCCCTCCACTGTGATGGGGTGATTTTGTGGGGGAGTATCCTAAAAGGCTTCTGTGGGGTGGGTGACGTGGTCAGGACTCATTCATTGCTGGTTTCCCCAGCTTTCAGTACAGAATGTAGGCGATGGAAGTTACAAATGGCTACCAGAAGAGTCTCCTCCTTAGTGTGTGCTCCAGGCTCTTGGCTGTACTTTCTGTGTAAGGAATATAGACACCCTTCTCCAGCTCTGACCACGGCAAAAGCAGTGGGAACTCCCTCCATCAGAGGCTTCTGAGTTTTTCATCTAATAATTTATAATCTTGATCAATTATTTTTCACATAAAATGATGGCAAGCATACTTAGTTCTCAGTTTACTGAACGGACAGTATCAGCTAAATACACTCAATTCTGATATGAGTGAGTGAAAAATAATACAAAAATTGCAAATATACTGGGTAAATGTTTCCAAATTATATTTGAAATAAACTGGACTTAGGCTGGAAAGGTTGGGTAATTCTGCACATGTAAACTCCAGAGTGAAGATACTGTAGCATTTAGTTAACCAAAATTAGAAATATTAAAGTAATGAGCCCTGTGAAACACAGACTGCAGAGTTGCTTCCAATCCAGGATCTGTCTAGACTATTAACTAAAAACGCAAATTTAAACCTAAACATATAAGTTTAGGTAAAAAGGGAATCTACAAACACTGTAAAACTAGGGAGAGCAAACATCTAAAAGCCACCCTGAGTTAGCAATCAGGCTGGTGTCAAGGCCAAGGTTAGTGCATTAGCCAGCCTTACCCAGGAGCTGTGTGCAGGCCTGCATTTTAACACAGTGTGTTTGGAGGGGAGAGGTTTAACCTGAGTCAATCCAGAGCATACAAAACTGAATCTGAGGCCTCGAGGCAAGGATCCCGTGTCTCCCATTAGGGGTAGGGCCAGAGACATTATCAGTGCCGACAAAAGGTGGGTGAGGTAATGCCAGCCCAGGGCGCCTTGAGGGCGGGCCGCCCCATCCCCACCCCAACCCCCCGCCTCCCATCCATCCTGGGAGGTGTTCGGATTAGCTAAGGTCCTGGCCACGGGCTTGTGACTCCGTTTCTGGAGACTTCTCAAACAGTGAGGACCTTCATGAACAGCTCTGCAGTCTACCTTGGTGAGGGGGTCTGGGAGGGCCTGGTGTCCCTCACTGGGGGGTTTATCCCGTGCTCTGAGGGGCTGTTATCAGTGGCACAGGAAGCCCCTCGGTCCCTCTACAGACTCTACCGGCACAGACAAGGGGTCAAAACCAGGGTGGAGGGAGAGGGTGGTGAGAAAGCAATTCTCCCCCTTAAATACACACACTCTCTCCTGCTGTGTCCTTGGTTATTTCCTAGGTCCCCCAAACAAAACCCAAACTCTTGAGCATGTGGTCCAGTGTGACAAATTTCTGTATTTTTATCATGTGTTGAGAATATGTTATTATAAACTTAATCATATGATCTTCCTCACTCCAGCGCCCAGCCCAGGCTCCCCCGCCGTGTCCCTGGCTGAGAGGTGAACTGCTGTCCTGAGCAACCACACAAGCCTCCGATTCAACCAGGGTCCACAGGCAGGGCAGGCCAATCGTCTAGGGAGCTGCCGCTGGTGGGGCGGGGGACACGAGACCCCACATTTCTAACAGCTCCTCAGGGACGCTGGCCCTGTGGAGGGCGCTGTGGGCACCAGTGCCTGGCCATCCTGACCGGCCCAGCTGTCCCCTCACTCTGCCTTCTCAGGACCCTGTCCCTCTTTCCTCTGATGGGTGAAAAGGCCCTTGGCCTCAGAGCTGTGCCCCAGCGTCAGGAATTCACCTGGCAACTCTCCCTTGTTCTTGCCCCAGCAGATGCCTCATCCCCCTTCCAGAGGCAGCAATACAAAGACAGATTAGTCTTTTTTTTTTTTTTTTAAAGGGAACATCTTGCCTTGGAAAGCACAGTCTTTCCCTTGAAACTTAAAAGATTCTGAAGACACCCTACTTTTACAATTAAGAATAATTCTGCTATTTTATTTCCCTCTTACCTCCTAAAAAAGTGCGTTAAGGGGCAGGAGGGTGACTCATACTTTTGAACTTTTGGGAAGGAAGAGGACAAGGAAACACGTAGATTCTTTGAAAACATTAACACACGGTTCAACTTCAAACTTTGTTTTAGCCTAAACATCTCAGTCTCCATAAGTATCTAAAACTTCATTTGTCGAAAAACAGATTTCTAAGATTTGAAAGCGAAACAAATCCCTCCCCCTCAACAAAACACCTAAAAAGAAATGGAGATTTTGTGTTTCTGCCTCAGGGATGAGGAATACCAGTGCCCTCTCATTGTTCAATTAATGTGACAAAACAAACAATTATCAAGAAACTTTGGCAAGGTTCTCAGCAAGGTACAAGTTCAGACAATGGCTGAAGGCATTTCTTTTAGGTACAGAAATGGAGCTGCTCTAACTTGAATGAGGGTTAAGAAGTTATCAGCCATGCACAGATTTTGGAGGAGCTGAAAATTCTGCAGGAGCAAAACTGCATAAGTTTAACAAAAATGCAGCACATGTTTAATATCTGGAAAGTAAACCAAGTTTGTTGAAGAAATATTTTAAACAAGCAAAAAAGATATATACTACCTGTGATCCACCACCTAGAGAACACTACTGCTGACAAAGCAACCCGCAATCAAGAGTCTTAGTTGGACAAAGCCAGGTATCCTGATACACTGGGGCTTCCCTGCTGACTCAGTGGTTAAGAATCCAACTGCTAAAGCAGGAGATGCGGGCTCAATCCCTGGGCTGGGAGCTCCCCTGGAGAAGAAAATGGCAACACACTCTAGTATTCTTGCCTGGAGAATTCCATGGACAGAGGAGCCTGGCGGGCTACAGTCCAGGGGGTCACAAAGAGTAGGATATGACTGAGTAACTTACACACACACATCTGATGGTCTGGGGAGAGGAACCAAAATCACCTTTAGAGAGAATGACTGGTGAGTCAGACTTGACCAAAAAAAAAAAGGAAAAGGAGAAGTGTTTCCTGAAATAACCAAAGCTGCACCTGGACCCAGCCCTTCACCACAAGACCATGCGGCAAAACTGAAAGAACGCCATCTCCAGAGGTCACTGACTCTGCTATGGAAATCCCCGCCCCAATCTCCGAATGGGGGGAAGGTGTTTCCTCTGCTGGAGGTCAGCGGCAGTCCTGGCCATGGCAGGGGCTGGAGAGAAGCAGCACTAGGTCCAACATGGCCAATATAGTGGCCTGTGGAGGGCAGCAATGACATAATTGTCAAGAGGGGCAGTAAAGTGAGTGGCTGGGATGGGGGGACACCTGTAGAGATGCAGATGTTCTACAACCCTGACTCTGAGTTCACATCCAGACTCTGTCAAAAGCTGTGGGGACCGTCTCTGTAAAAGAAGGTGGAGCACTAAAGAATTGATGCTTTTGAACAGTGGTGCATGAGAAGACTCCTGACAGTCCCTTGGATTGCAAGGAGATCAAATCAGTCAATCCTAAAGGAAATCAACCCTGAACATTCATTGGAAGGGCTGAAGCTGAAGCTCTAATACTTTGGCCACCTGATGCGAAGAGCTGACTCATTGGAAAAGACTCTGATGCTGGGAAAGATTGAAGGCAAAAGAAGAGGATGGCAGAGAATGAGATGGTTGGATAGCATCATTAACTCAACTGATATGAATTTGAGCAAACTCTGGGAGATGGTAAAGAACAGGAAAGCCTGGCGTGCTGCAGTCCATGGGGTTGCAAAGAGTCGGACCCGACTCAGCGACTAAAGACAACAAATGCCTCTGGTAAAGGGGGAAGTGACAACAGAAATTATTTGAATGAAAATGAATTTAGTGATATATATCACCAAGTTGCTTTCCAGAAAGGGTACACTAAATTCTACTTCCAGCAGCAGTGTATGAAAAATGCCCCCTCATTAAAGCCATGCCAGTATTAAAAATATTTTTCTATTTGATAATTAGTAACAATTGAAAGGGCTGCAGTTTCATTTGCATTACTTTATTAGTTGGGGACTAACTGCTATAAAACTGCTACTATGTTTCCATTGCATTACTTCAGTAATTTGTTGGGATGACTATTTTGTTCCATGTTTAACCAACTTTATTGTTCTCTTTTAGCCAGTTAGCTTAGCATTTTTAAAAATATTAAGTTGTCTATTTTTCTACTGGTTTTCTTAGTGTCTCTTTTTGTAATTTCCTGAACTCTTCAGAGTTTATATTAATTCTATATATCACAAGCAAGGCAATTTTTTTTTTTTTTTTTTTTGCTTTTTATGTCTGTTAAATTGTCTTGTGATATCACACAAGCCAAAGTTTGGAGATGTATCAGTGAGTTTCTGTGTATTGCTTCCAATACTTCTATTTGTGGGCAATCGTTCTTCCCTTAAAGATGAGTTAAACATCTACCTATGAGTTCTACTAGTTTACTATTTTAAGGTTTTCATTTAAAAAATATTTACTTCATTGTTTTGAGATAAAATGTGAGGTGAGGCTCTATGTTCTAAGGAAGTCATAAAACCCATGGTACAATGGAGTTATGTTGAAATGGGGAAATTGTTAAGAAATTACATCCACAGGATCCAAATGGGATTTACATGGAACCTACTCTCAAGTAATGAATTAGCTCATTAAAAAACTGTACTTGACAATAAATAGGATTAATCAGAACATGCCAGGGACACTCAGTCCTCCTCCTTCTCCAGCCTTGCGCTTCCCCAGTGTGGTCTGGGTTGTTGGGAGCTGAAGGAAAACGATGAGGGAGAGAAGCAGAGGGCAGCACAATGAGATGGGTGGGTTGGGGATGATCCATCAGGCCCTTCCGGTCCCAGAACTCAAAGAATGAAAGATGCTACCTTCATTAAATAGTAGAAAATAAGGAACCATGAGGAGCCTGTTAGGAGTTTAAAACCAATTTCTCCTTTGCCTCCTTTTCAAAAGGCAAAAGATCATGGAACTAGCTATTAACTAGCTATTTTTCTTATACAAAGTTATTGCTACAGACATCAAAACAATGTAGCATCATGTTATCCAAAGTAACACTGAGGACAGCATTCAGCCACCTCTTAACCGCCTGCACAGAGATGCAGTCGGCTGTGGGGCGCACACTGCCTGGGGAATGGTCACCTCTCCCCAACGCGCCCCTCCACCTGGGCCTCCAAACCCAAATCCAGCGCTGGAGACTATAGTTTTACTAAATACCTGTTTGTTGAATAATCATAGCTTTTGCCTTTGTGATAATCATAATAAAGGGATTTACCAGATATCAAAAAGAGATTTTGATGTCCCCTGGTCTGTGGCCCCCTTCTCCAAACAACCACCTCAAACATCCTCTCATACTGGGGAGCATAAGTACTAGTGTTTTTGAAGAAGTCATTCATTCATTCAATAACTGTTATTGCCAATGACAGGCTACTCCAGATAAAGGGAGAAGAAAGTCATGGTGCAGTCAGAAAGATTTGGGTTCCAGACTTCAGCTCCGGCACTTACCAGCTAGGGGATCTTCATAAACTACAAAATTTCTGAGCCTGGGCGGCTCCTGTCTAACATGGGCTTAAAACCACACTAGTAAAGGTTGCTGTGAGGACTACTAAGGAGGTAGGAGAAGTACCCAGGCAAGAAAACTGTAAAATGAAAATCAATAATGACTGCTACCTGCGGCAGCAGTGGGGCGGGAAAAGCTTTCCCTGTGCCATATACATCTGTGGACAAGACGTCTCCTCAGATGTAAATTTTTTAAAGTCCAGCAAATAATTTAAATTCTCATTTCCTCCCAGGTAGCTAATCTGCTAGAAATAGACCAACCACAGCTCAACAACTAAGCAATTACACATCATTAGGTTCGGAAAGATGAGTCCGCAGATGAATCCCGGCTTTTAAGTCACAGGCGTCTGGCAAAGTGCGCTGCTTTTAGAGGCGGGTCACGGATGGGAGGTGGCTGCTGGCGCCCTGCACAGGCTTCTCTGTGGGGAAGCCGCTGTGAATGGACACAAACAGGGCTTAATGGACCTTCTGTTTTTAAGCAGCCTCAATAAACCCCTGAACTGAGAACTGCCTTTGAGCCAAATCTGACGGAGGAACAGACACTATCTGAAGACTGGTTTCTTATCAGTATGTTTCACAGACACTCACCAAAGCCTCACCTGACTCACTTGAACTGGAGGAAAGCAGCACACTCCCCTGGTTCGCTGAATGCCCGTGGGGGCAGGGCTCCTCCCTCTGCGCCTTCTGTTCATTCCTGATACTGGGCTTGCCAGAAGCCCTGAGCTGTCTTGCTTTTTATCTCCTGGCACATCAGGCCCAGTTCTGACCACAGTGAGACTCAGAGAAGGTGGGAGGGATAGTCCTTTTATATGAATTAAAAAAAAATTTTTTAAAACCACTACGTTTTCATATGATGCTATTTCCAAGTCTTATTTTAGGTAACTTTATGCCAATCCAAGTGATGTTTATTTATTTTCTAAACGAGGAAAAGGAAACTGCTTCAGGTTGGCGTTGACTCTAGCCACAAGGGGTCCAGAGATGTCTGGTGACCAGGACTTGCCACATCCTTCAATTTCCCTCTATCATCAGATCCTCCAAAGGGTTCCAGCCCACTGGCCGCTCATCCACGTGCCTCTGCTCAACTTCCTTAATTTTATCCTAGGTTTGTGTCCAGCCTGGGATCTAAATGTCCAGTGTTGACCCATCTGCGGCCCCATTCCCTGCCCACCCCCCCCAAGCTCTTCTCGCACTAACTTTAACCCTCCACAGATTTCATCTATCACTCATCCCAGCCCAACCATCCCTGAAGGACACTCCCCAGTTTTCCTCCAACAACTGCATCCCTAAGACAGAAGTCGGAAACCTCTGCCACTGGACTCACCCCATCTTTAGCTGCCACCCCAAGTGTCCCATGTTTGTGCTTCCTGTCCTCCCAGCTGATCCTTACCACCATCTCTCATGGGCTCCCACAGGGGTCTGGCTGATCTCTCTGCCTCTGACCTCAAGTCCACCTTGCACATCACTACCCAATTCCACTTGAAACAAGTCACTTAGCCTCGCTAAACTTTCAGTTTCCCAACCGGTAGTAGGGGGCATGGATAACACCATCATAAAGGGCTGTTATGAGGTTGCAAGACATTAGAGGTTGTCAGGCACCTGGCGTCAAGCTCAAATGTCTCTGCCTTACAGTCCTGCGGCAATCCCTTCACACCTTGTGATAAAGCATCCATGGCTCCCTACGGCTTGCAGAGGAATGAGTTCCGCATTCAAGGTGCTTTCTTCCATCTGTCCCAAACCACTGTTTTTAAACCTTACCTTTCAAACTAGACCTTTTCCCGTCAAATGTCTTGGCCAATACCTGCTCTGTCTTAGAGGCCAATGGTTTGAGATTTAGAATCAGACTATCTTGGGTTCAAATTTCTATTCTAAACACTTATGAGTTTCCTTGGGCAAATTACTGAAGTGCTCCAGGTCTTAGGTTTGTTTGTTTGTTTTTAATATTTACTTATCTATTTATTTACTTGGATGCTCCAGGTCTTGGTTGCGTCACACTCAATCTTCAGTCTTGGTTGCAGTATACGGGACCTTCGGCAGTAGCATGAGGGACCTTGAGTTGGTTCATGTGTACTCTTGGTTGTAGCACATGGGATCTAGTTCCTTGATCAGGTATAGAACCTGGGCCCCCTACACCGGGAGCATGAGTCTTAGCCACTGGACCACCAGGGAAGCCCCTTGGCTTTAGATTGTTCACAGGGAAGAAGCTGCCCTGAGGATTACATGAGATAAGCGCCTGGAGTGCGGGGAGCAGTCAGCGAGCCCTGACTACTCTTCTTCTGAGTCTTATCCATCCTCTCACTCTGCAATCTGAGTATGTGTTAAATACTCTGACCTACACCACCTCCCTCTCTGCACAGCTAAGCCTGTCCCGCAAGGCTCAACCCAGATATCACCTTCTCCATGAGGGCTTTACCTGAAACCCACCCATCTAATCTCCTTCCCCTTCTAAAAACCTACAGCAAGTGGCCTTACTCTTGGGCCCTCCACGGTGAAAGCTCCTGAGTGTTTGCCCCACTGTAAATGCCCTGGACTTGGCTGACGACATTTTATGGACGGGCCCCATGCCTGATTCATCTTTGTGTTCGCCACACAGTCCTGCGTAGGGCAGAACGTTGGTAAATATTTGCTGAGTGAAAGAACAAATTTTTGGAGGAAAGGCAAGAGAGAGTTCCAAGCTTTGAAGACTAAGGACCCAGCACCATGGTGCAACTGCGGACAGGACAGAGATGAATTTGTCCCGGGACACAGCGGAGAAGTAAAGAAAGTTTTATTCCAAAGGAGCACGGCAGCCAAACTACACAAAGTAAAATGAAGTCAGCCTCCTCCTGTCTACTGCAAGTGAAGCCTGGCTGCCCCTACCAGAGCCAAGAGTGGCCGCCATTTTAAACAAATAAGTCACGCTGCCTCTGGGCACAAACAGCCCTCCATGCTTCAGTCCTGAGGGGAGGGACTTATATATCCTGTGCTTGAAAAACTAGATCTTGGATCCCAAGAGGCTATTCTAAACTTCTAACCAGGCATGTCTGCTTAGCAGTTCACTCCTTAAAAGCCTGTGTTGGTAACAAGTACAGCTGCATTCTTAATCACTTACACCCCACAACCAACTAAAGATAGCTTGAGGAGGTCTGCCATATGCCAAATTCTTCTTTTAAATAAGAACACAAGAACCGTTCATGCAAGAAAAATTCAGTCATGGCCGTAAGAAAAGGGAAAGACTTGGCTTTTCTTTGTTTTGAATGAAATACTGACGGAGGAAAATTTTGATATAGAAACAGATGCTCCCTATATCCTGACCCTCCATTCGCCAGACTTAGGTGATCTACACGGCCTGGCCTCTGAGACCCTCTCCCCAACATGGATGGAAACCCTGAAGATGACCCAGGCCGGCCAGAAGTCAGCCAACAGCAGCACCAAGTAATAGACCCAGGCCCCATAGCCACCCTCTTGAACAAATAAGATATATTAACTCTTCTTCTTGGCAACCGGCATAGGTGGTTTAGGACATCTCTCTTTTCCTTTTTACCCAAACCCTACCAATCTATCAAGGCAAAACTGAATCCCCTTCTCTTCTGTGAAGCTTCTCTCAAGTGCCTAAAACCAAGATAAAACTCTGACATAGAGTGGTGGGATGGGATGGGAAGTGGGAAGGAGGTTCAAGAGGGAGGGGACGTATGTATACCTATGGCTGATTCATGTTAATGTTTGGCAGAAACCAACACAAAACTGTAAAGCAATTATCCTTCAGTTAAAAATAAATAAATTTTTTAAGAAGAGATAAATCTCCCCTTTCTCCCATCAAATTTCTACAATGTTTTTGGCAGTTTTTTGACCCTTTGCTCATAATACAAGGTAATGTAATTATATTTAATTCAGACTCTGCCCTTCCTAACCAGATTGCCAGCTTCTTGAAGATGGGACTCTTAGCTAGACTTCTTCAGACATGTCACTTCCTCCAAAACATGTGATAGGGTTATCTGCAGCCTCATAGAGGATATACAGGTGCAAACACTTTTCCAGTGAAACCACTGATGTACAACCCTTCTGTTATCAATTTTAGTGATTGTCTACTGGCTTTCTCAGGCTTAGCTCTCTTACATCACCTTCCACAATTTCACTCTTCACTACTCCTTAAATAGTATATGACATTTTAATTAAACCAAGATTTGGTGGTACAGTGGTAGGATTATTGGCTTCAATGGTGGCTCAGATGGTACAGAATCTGCCTGCAAAGCAGGAGCCCTGGGTTTGATCTGTGGGTCGGGAAGATCCCCTGAGAAGGAAATGGCAAACTCCAGTATTCTTGCCTGGAGAAATCCTTGGACAGAGGAGCCTGGGAGGCCCCAGGCCATGGGGTCACAGAGTCGGACACGACTGAGCAACTAACACTTTTACTTTAGTATAATTATATAAATATTTAAAGTGGACCTTGTAAAATGTGATGGTTATGTTTTCTTTCGTATAAGCTTTGTTTTATTCCTACATTAAAAACAGGCCTTCTTTTAAAATGGTTGCTTACTTTTCAGTGTATCGATTACTATTTTATCTACACTCAGGACCAGAGCTGAAAACTGTGCTCTCAATAGGATCAAAAGCATTTCTACTCAAAGTGCCACCCCTTCTGGGACCATCCATCCTGCACCACGCCCTCTGGACTGGCTGCAAGGCTGCAGCTTCTTTCCTCTATTTTTGTGTGCGGGGTTTCTGGATTGCATAGTGTTCTCTTTCTTTCTCCCAAGCCCTGATGGAATGGTCTTTCACTCCTAGTTTTTGGTTCAGGACTGCATTGGAACCCTAGCCTTTAGAATTCTGTAGCAGAAACTGCCATCTATCCCACCCCCAACTTTGCACCACCCACCCAGCAGGCAGTCTGGTTTCAGCTTTCTCTGCTAAGCCAGCATTCACACACTGGCATGCCATCTCGCAAGATTGGTTGCTATCTCTCTGGGAGGTTTCTGGGTTCATACTGTTTTCATCCCTTACTGTCATTTTATTAGGGTTTGGGAAAGAAGCAGATAAATAAATACATTCACTTGTTCAGTTTACTATGTTTAACCAGAAGTCAAGGACTGAATGTTTACAAACAGAATTACAAGGTCAGTCACCATGTATTATACCATTTTTTCTTTTCCCTTCTAGCATCAAGTACAAAGACTCATAAGTAGTGGTAGCTCAAGAAGTATTTGCCAGTAATGGTGGGTCAATAATTTAATTAAATCAATGCTGACATTTAGACCACTAACTGATTATAAATGGTAAAGCAATTAGGATATTAAAACATAGAAATATCAACTCATTTTTCTCAGGTAATTCTAAAGGTACATGCAGCAACTTGACCACTACTAGGAGTACCTCACCTTCCAACATGGTAAAACGACTTCTTTACAATACAACAAAGCAAAAAATCTTTAATAATAATATGTTTGTTTTGTTATTTGGGGGCTTCCCTGGTAGCCCAGCTGGTAAAGAATCTGCCTGCAATGCAGGAGACCCCAGTTCAATTCCTGGGTTGGGAAGATCCACAGGAGAAGGGATAGGCTACCCACTCCAGTATTCTTGGGCTTCCCCGGTGGTTCAGCTGGTAAAGAATCCGCCTGCAATGCGGGAAACCTGGGTTTGATCCCTGGGTTGGGAAGATATCCTGAAGAAGGGAATGGCTACCCACTCCAGTATTCAGGCCTGGAGAATTCCATGGACTATTCCATGGGGTCACAGAGTCCGACAGACTGAGTGACTTTCCCTTTTGTTATTTTACTTTCTGCCCAAACAGTCATAAATAAATACCAACTGTTGGCAGAACTCTGAAGTTCTTTGCATTCAAGATAAAGTCATTCATTAATTTAACAACTACTTAAGATTCTACTGTACTGAAATTCAGGTACTTTCTAGGTGAAACTAGTATACACTAGACAAAAGACAAACGTGGTTCCTGTTCATGTACAGGCAGACTGACCATGAACATGTACATCGACAGACAGTGGTACATCTCACCCAGATCTAAGTTGGACTGAGTGAATGCTGTGCATTTGTCAGTGACAGGGAGAGGTGGGTGAGTGTGCTGCCCAGCTGTAGGAGATTGGAAGGTCTGTTTTGGACATTTAAATTTAGATGCATCTTAGACATCCATGTAGCGATACTGACACAAATCTGGAGCTCTGGAAATGGCCAGCCTGGAGGAATCAATCTGAGTCATCTGTACACAGAATGGTACAAAAAGCCATCAGACGAGATGGCACCCAGGCAGGCCTGGGGGTGGGGGTGCATTCCAGCACCTAAGGTGATGAAGCCTTAGTAATAAAAATAGTAATTCCCATCAGAGTTCACTATGCAATCACAGCATCTTAAGACAAAGTAGATGTTAAGTGTACAACTACATGACTGCCTGAATTAGAGCAATGTAATTCCACAAAGCGACTTCATCTGAAATTACTAAGATCAACAGGCAATTTATAGATATGCAAAAACATCATAATTAAGGTTTTTACTTTGCAAGACAGCAGAAAGTTTGCAGTAGTATTAACCAAAAAGGGTTAGACGCTGATGAGCACATTGGTCAAATTGAGAAACAGAAATGAATCTACCACATTTGGGGCATTTTATACCTCTGCCAAAGAATTTATTGGCACAATCCTTACTTTTAACCAACACTGAACCAACTAGCATTTGATTTACATCCAAAATCCCAAATACATCCCCAGAAGCCAAATATAAAGCATCAGACTTCACTCAAGGTCCACAGTGTATCCTGAAACGTCCAAGTTTCAAGAAGTAGCTATCTTGGCAGTACTGTTTGTCATGTACAAACCAAACAATGGCTCTCCTAAGGAAACAACTATTTCCAGAAAGGATAAAGTATAGGAGGGGGCTTCCCTGGTAGTTTAAAGAATCTGCCTGCAATGCAGGAGACCCAGGTTCAATCCCTGGGTCAGGAAGATCCCAGGGAGAAGGGAATACTCACTCCAGTATTCTTGCCTAGAAATTTTCATGGACAGAGAAGCCTGGCTACTCAAAATGTGGTCTAAAGAGCAGCCTGCAGCAGCATCAGGAAAACGTAACACATCGTTGACTGGAGACATTATATATGTCTTTTGCTACTAGAACATTATTGTATATGTCTTTTGCTACAGGAAACTCATTGATCGGAGATGTATCAATATGATGTGAGAGAGTGATACAATTAACATCACCGTACAAAGCTGTTAGAGCTTAAAACTGATCAAGGGTTTATTATACAACTTATGATTGTTGTTATCATTCACATTTTGTGCCATTAGATTTTTGTTCCAACCTTGTGTATATTATAAATGCAAGTATAATACTGTAAAATTTTTAAAAGTGACACATTATGAAATTTCTGGTTTCTACAAGAGCCCTCCTTTGTCCTTTCTACAAGGACAAAGATCCACCTTGTCCGCTAGCAGGTAAAATAAAAGAACATATTCTAAAGGAAGTAATACCCACAGGACTTAAAAAAAAAGCTGCCAGAAAGCACAATTTGCTCTTCCGGGGGAAAGCACACAGTCTACTTGTAATAGATGTTCTGTTCCTGGCACAGAGGTGCCTGCTATACTGCCTATCACATCCTAAGGAATTATTACAGTGCTTTAGTAGGATATACACAACGTTTCAAATAAATACATTACAAACAAAAAAAGTTGTTGATATTCAAACAGGGGTGCTTCAATATTCACTTACAAAACAAATCACTGGCCCTAGGCATTAGTTTCTGCAAAATCCCCCAGTCAACATCAGAAATACAGGCTTGCAACCTGCTGAATTGGAACTTGTAGCCCAACAAGACCACCCCACCAGGTGACTCACACCCACTTTCAAGCCCTGGTCTAAAAGGCCTGGACCTCAGGGCACTTGCTCGCACTATGCTGGTCAGAACAGTAATTAGGTGAATATGATATTTAAACACTTTATTCCAGAAGCAGCAGCATTGTCAGTTTGGAAAAAAGGTACATTCATGCTAATTATATTCCCCTTTAAGAGTTCTAAGGATTGTGTGTAGGCAGGCAACCATGTAAAATAAAGTTAAAAGCTGTAATCACATATACTCACAAAGTTAACCACATATATTAAATATATTAATGAATTACAGGGGAACTAAGTAAGTACAAGTATATACAACATATCTTTAACCAAACTAAGTTGTTTAAAAAGATAGTCTCTTATTGGACAGCTGAACAGTCTCCATAAAGACAGTTTTCTTGGGGATTTTTCTCAAGGAGCACGTATAATTTAACATTAGATGCTCATTCCTGCTGGATCTCATTCATTCATTTGGCAGATCTTGCTTAACCAGGCACTAAATGCAGCAACAAACAAAACAGGCAAACTGCCCCCCGCCTTCCTGGAACTAAACCCTAGGGTACACAGATAGAGTGGACCTCTGGAGTTGGAGAGTCAGCAATCCCCTCCACCACACACACAGGTCTGGGACACAGATCTAGGAGAAGCCACGGAGCAGCAAAGAGTACAAGTGTGGGTCTACGAAACTGCGCGTTGGTTTCCTGCAAATGCAGGCATGGCAGTCATCCCACACACAGGTCCCCAACCTGGACATCAGCCTTTTCCTTCTGCCAAACAAATCTTTCCTTCTCTCCCCAACAACTGGCCTGGAAACCTTTCTTGGTTTCATTCCCTACTTCCCTCCCACCTTTGGTGCAATATTTACACAATGTTACAAATATGATTAGGCTTCCCTGGTGGCTCAGACAGTAAAGCGTCTACCTGCAGTGCAGAAGACCCGGGTTCGATCCCTGGGTTTGGAAGATCCCCTGGAGAAGGAAATGGCAACCCACTCCAGTACTCTTGCCTGGAAAATTCCGTGGACTGAGGAGCCTGGTAGGCTACAGTCCATGGGGTCGCAAAGAGTTGGACACGACTGAGCGACTTCACTTCACTTCACAAATATAATTAGAAACGACGGGGATGACAATGGCAGTTTGCTAACATTTACCATGCATTTTCTTCTGTGCCAGGTCTTCTACTGATATTTAACTGTATTTCCGTCAGCCCACTTTCCAGAAGAGAAAATTAAGGCTCAGAGTTTATGTAACTGCTCTAGGTCACCTGACTAACAAATGGCCGAATCAGGACTCAGACTGCCTTCTTATAGCACGTCTCAGTTCGGCGGAGGAAAGTAGAGAATTGACATAAATATACTGATAGAGAAGGCTGTTTCTCAGGGAGTTACTGAAATATCCTTCTCATCTTTCCTTTTATCACTAAAATAGCAGTTAACAAGGGCCAATGCTGTAAATTCCCGTTTTCCTTCTTGCTTAGTTCTTCTATTCTGACTCAAAAAGTATTCCCAGCTAAAATGTTAAAAAATGATTCTTTTTTTTCCCTTCATCACGAAATTTGTTACAAATGCAAAGTAACTGTGAATGATTGTCCAAAGGAGCAGGATGAAAACTCCCCCACCCAATTAAGTCCAATACACACACCTGAACTTAATGGGCCTTCAACACCCCCAGAAGATTAATCAGCACCCGTTGGGCTCCACTGAACACAAAGGCGATTTTGTGGGAGGAATGCTGCGAGCAATCCTCTTTTCTGTGATTACACCTCGTTTTATAACAATGTTCAGACATTTGGTTTGAGCAAGTATAGTAATTACATTTCTCACTTTGAACTAATTTAAGCAGCTACATCTGAGCTCCTCCACAAGTCCTCACACTCATTGGCCCTCCTCCTCCTACACGGATCCCTGCTGTCTGAGAAGACCTCTTTGCCCAGGGACTGTCCTCACTTTCCTGAGGGGGCTTTTTGTGACTCAAAAGTAATTCTGCAAGCTGACCCCTACAATGAGCAGCAGCCCCCCCAAATACACACACCCCTTTCTTCCTGGCACTCATTTGGATGATCCCCGTGGGAACAGAAAACCACCAAGCCGCCCAGACTTCCCTACTATTCCACTGTGTCACCTGGGGCTCCACTTCCTAGGCCTTCGTGTCCCCATCTGTCAAATGGCACTTCCGGCCTAGATGTTGTTGATGGACACTCTTTGGAGCTCCTGATGCTACCCCGAGGTTGGAAGAGCAACAGCCCAGAGGTGGACGCCAGCCCTTCAGAGCCCGGGCAAAACGCCCGGAGCCACAAACGCCATCCCAGAGGCAGTAAATCCCTCAGCTTGCGCCCCACAGAGAAAACATGAGAAAGTAGGCTTCCTAATCCTGCTCACCCAAACCTCCACCCACACACTTTGCAGTCCTTCAACCTCCTTAGAATTCACTCTCCTTGGTGGTCAAAAATAATGAATCAAAATGTTCAAAATGCAGAAAGCAACACCAGTGTCCACCCCCTCCTCCTCCCCTAAATCAAAGAGCCTAGTTTTGCAAAGTGGGACCCACATTTTTATCTGTGCACCCACTCCTGTCTCAAAGATGTCAAGCAGCTTTCTAGAGAGGCAGTGACGATGGGCTAAGTGGTTGTGGAAACCAAGTCCATCGCTTACACCCTCTGTACACCACACCTGGAATGTCCTGACTTTTTATCTCTGGGGAGGGTCTTTTCTATTGAGGAGGTCAGGGGCAGGTGGCAACACAGACTTCAGGGTGTGTTTTTATTTCTCTTTCCTTCTGCTTGACAAACCAGCCCTTGGGACTGCAGGTGTGACAGGTCAGAAATAGTTAACATCAAGTTCTCCTTTGCTGGGAGCAAACCTGTTCCACCAGAATGGCCAGATAAAGGGAGCCGCCACTTCCTGAGAGATAAGATCCACCTTTCCGCACTCAGACCTGAGTGAGGCAGGGCCTGCCACCAGCCACTCGCCCGCCCACCGATCAAGCAGGCTTCTGCTCCACGTCACTGGACACTACCTGGGGCAGTGGAAAGTTGAATTTCTCAAGTGGGGCATTCAGCAACTTAATTCATGGCTGACTGTCCCACAATGCAGTCTGACCTCACAGCTAATGTTAACAATGAAAAACTCCCAAATCACAATGACTTCTTAACAACAGAGGGCTCCCCCTCAGTGTGTGAGTCCCTGTGGTGGGAGGTGGGCAATTAACATCTGTGCCTGAATTTGAGGGAAACATCGTATGCAGTGAAAATCCATCAAATGGCAATCTTTAGAGACATTTAAATGCTCCTTGTCAAGTAAAGATTCAGCGAGAGGGGGTTTGAATGAAACTGAAGCTGTGTGGCCACAGCTGTGTGGCAGGAGAAAAGCTGGTAAATCAAAGAGGTGGGTGCACCGCATGCAAAGCTTCTCTCTGATCCAGGTTGAGCGAGGGGATACTGCTTATTTCAAGTAATTTTATGCTGAATCTTCTTTAAAAAAAGATTTTTTGGCCATGCAGCATGGCATGTGGGATCTTAGTTCTCTGACCAGGGATCGAACCCATGCCTGCTACGTTGGAAGCACAGTCTTAATTAAGCATGGAACCAGCAGGGAAGTCTCTATGCTGAGTCCCCCTGTACACAAGATTGTCACACACACCTGAACACATATGCTCTGCAAATCTAGATGCTGGTGTCTGTTTTGCTTAAATCAAAAGATCAACTTGAACTTGGATCCTGCTGTCTTTTACCTGTGAAGACACTGTTTCAGCTCAAGCTTCACCTGGGGAGCACAGGTAACTCCCCAGAACTCCAGTTCTAGAACAAGTCTCCCTTTGGCTCTTGGCAGTGTGTTAAAATACTACTAACACAAAATGGTGTGATGCCCCAGTTGTAATTTTATTCTCCAGAACGAACAATAAAAATATCAAAAGCTGGGCGAGGAAGCAGAGGACTAAAAGGACAGGGGGAAAAAAAAAAAAAGAATGTTATCAGAATGTTATGATATAGCCCACGTGTGGAGGGTAACTCCCTAACATGCCATCACCCCAGGCCAGGCCTCTGTTCCTCCCCTTTCCTACTTCCTTCTCAGAGTCCCTTTGGGTACCTTCACCATCACAAATCCTTGGCAAAGTCTAGATTCAATAAACCAAATGGGTGAGGGGTACTAGATCCCCCATGTGCACTCACTTGGCTTCGATACGATTTACCAGTCTCTATTTTCAGCTCAAGGGAGTTCCTCGCAAATCCAGTCTCTTGGGTCCCTTCTCCTGTCTCGCTGGCTCCATCTTTCAGGCTGTTTATCAGACGGGCATGATCTGTCCCTTCTGTTTACACCTTGTGTGCGTGCTCAGTCGCTTCAATGGTGTCTGACTCTTTGCGACCCTATGCACTGTAACCCTGCCACATTCCTCTGTCCACGGGATTCTCCAGGCAAGAACACTGGAGTGGGTTGCCATGTTCTCCTCCAGGGAATTTTCCTGACCCAGGGGTCGAACCCGTATCTCTTATGTCTCCTGCATTGGCAGGCAGGGTTCTTTACCACTAGTGCCACTTGGGAAGCCCATAAAAGGTATGTGTGCATGTGTGCTGAGTCGCTTCAGTGACCGTATGACTGAGCCAGCCAGGCTCCTCTATCCAAAGGATTCTCCAGGCAAGAATACTGGAGTGGGTTGCCATGCCCTCCTCCAGGGGATTTTCCTGACCCTGGGGTCGAACCCATATCTCTTATGTCTCCTGCATTGGCAGGCAGGGTTCTTTACCGCTAGTGCCACTTGGGAAGCCCATAAAAGGTATGTGTGCATGTGTGCTGAGTCGCTTCAGTGACCGTACGACTGAGCCAGCCAGGCTCCTCTATCCAAAGGATTCTCCAGGCAAGAATACGGGAGTGGGTTGCCATGCCCTCCTCCAGGGGATCTTCCCAACCCAGAGATTGAACCCGAATCTCCAACATTGGCAGGCAGACTCTTTACCACTGAACCACCTAGGAAGCGAACTGGTGGTAGAGCTACAGGCAAATTGCTGAGCCAGCCCCAAAGTCCCCTTCCAAGGCTTTTGTGTACAAAATCCCAGCCTCCAGTCCAAGGAATGTCAGGTTTTCTGGAGTTTTCCTTCAGCCTATAAATATTGCCCCGATGCTGGCTTTCACCATAACCCTCATCCTTTAATCCATACCCCACGGAACAGCAGGAAACTCAAGTTTAATCCCTGGGTCTGGAAGATCTCTGGAGAAGGAAGTGGCAAGCTACTTCAGTATTCTTGCCTGGGAAATCCCACAGAGGAGCCTGGCGGGCTACACAGTCCATGGGGTCACAAGAATCACACACGCCTGAGTGACTAAACCACCAACACGCATTTAACAGTATCTCAAAATCATAGATGCCAATTACAGAGCACCTCTTCGTGGATTCTTACTTTTAGGAACATACACCATCTGACTTAACACTTACAACAGCCTAGGAAAGTAGATATCATGGTTTCTCTTTTACTTGAGGTTTTGAATGGTTCAGGTGATTTACCCCTGGTCACATGGCTAATAAGTAACAAATAGGAGGTGACACCAGGCCTGCCTTAGTCTAGAAGGGCGCTGATACAAGGAGGCCCCTGGGGCTACTGAACACCTGAAATACAGCTGGTCCAAACGACACGCTCTACAAGTATAAAATATACACTGTCTTTCGAAGGTGTTGTGCCCAAAATGCAAAATATCTCATTAACAATTTTTGTTATTGATTACATATGTATTGAAACAACTATTTACTTAGGTTGAGTTAAATAAATAAAATATACTAAAATTAATCTCTTATTTATTTTTTTAAAAAACACACTGCTCCCAGACCACTTAAAGTCACTTGTGCAGTTCCTGTGGTATCTGCATTGGACAGCCCTTGTCTAAATCCTCCAGTCTTTACCAAGAAGTCCTACTGCCTCCTTGCTTTCTTACAGTAATGCAGCTCTTTAGTAATTTACAGGTTGTACACCATTTTAAAAAGAAGAGACTCTGCAGTGGTCCAGTGGCTAAGACTCTGTGCTCCCCCAATGCAGAGGGCCTGAGTACAATCCCTGGTCAGGAACCTAGATCCCGCATGCTGCAACTAGGAGTTCGAATGCCGCAACTAAAGATTCCACTTGCAGCTGAGACCTGGTATAGTCAGATATATAAACACAAATACTAAAAAAATAAATCCACCTCGACAGTCTCACCTCTAGTAATAAAACCTTTGTTTCCTGATGAAGACTTCAAGAATAATTTATAATGCAAAGAAAAAAAAAAATATAAGTTCACATACAGATGTCAAAGAATCTGCAAGCAGCCTAGATAGGGCTGTCCCTGGTCCCTGCAGCGCCAGGATCTCCAACATGGTCGTGGCATTTGGTCAAACCTCCTTCTCTGGCAGTTTCCCTTTTAAAATTTAACTTAATTTTCAACTTTTAAATTTTGCATTGGGGTAGAGCCGATTAAACAAACAATGTTGTGATAGTTTCAGGGGAACAGCAAAGGGGCTCAGCCACACATAAACATACACGTATCTGTTCTCCCCCAACCTCCCTCCCATCCAGTGCTCGGGCAGTCTCCTTTTTATCGCCATTTACCCTCACCATCTTGGTTCTTGATCTCAATAGATGAAAATGGTTCTCAAACCATATCAAAAGGAGACCTAGCTTTTTGCTCTTAAGGATGAGAATTTCATAGATGAGAAGGTAGGGAAAAGATGTCAGGCACTGGATCTACAGTAAAAAGCAGAAGGAGCTATGGCCCATACCTTTCCCTGGGGGAATGGGTCTCAGGGCAGCACACCTGGCTGGCTGGCATCTGGATGGGGTCCAGAGGCTGCCTGCTCTGGCTGGCTTCACTGTGGAACGCCTATCCTCTTCAAGTTCCTGACCTACTGCAACTGCTAACCTGAAGTGTTCGTTCTCTCTCAGGGTTTTCCATTTTTATGTTATAATCATCAACATTGGCTGTAGCAGATAGCCTTTTTTTCAACTGCTTGCGCTCCATGTACCAGGCACTGTGCTGAGCACGCAACCCAGGTTATCTCACTTAATCCTCCAGCAAGTCTCTGAGGAATGACTCAGCTCTGGGCCCAGGCAAGACTCACCCAACATCAGGCTCTACAAGCCACACGGAGGGAGACTGGGTCTCCCCGCCCTCCTTCCCCAGCATTCCTAGGGTACCCCAGTGGCGTGCAAGCAGGTAGGCTGATTTGGTCAGTTGCCACAGTGCTGATGTGGCATCATTTAATAGTTACTTCAATTACATGCTTTCAAACAGCACGCTCACATGACGACCTGTCGAATGGCACTTTACCTGTGCGCTGGACCGGGCCACACAGGCATCAGCGAAGCAAAGTTAACTGGCCTGAAGGAACTTGTAAAACTAAATTACAACAGGGGACAAAAGTTAGGGATGGAGTGTTGGCCTAAACAGCTCACTTCCTTGTCTTAATTGGCTTCCATCTTGGTGTTAATTGACTTTGGAGTTAAGAGCCTTTCATACAAATCGAGGGAAGCTGACCTTTGGAGCGCTGGTGACTTGTTGAGTAAATATGTCTTTATGGACTTCATAAAATGCAGATTGTGTAAACACACACTCAGGAACTATTAAAAGCACTGGGTGGCTGGGGTAAGGCACAAAGGTGGCCTTTAAGATTCCTGAGTACTCTGTAGTTGGACGTTTCAGAAAACGAACATCCAGGATGTAATTACAATTTAGGGAATACATCTCAAACTCTGGCTTGCAGGCAGAGGATTCACTTGGGGAGCTTTTCAAAAATACAGATTCTCCGGGCCACATGCCCAGAGAGGCTGATCCAGGAGGTCTGGGTGGCCTGCTGACATCTGTATTCTAACACACTCTCCAGACTACCGACTCTGAGTAGATGGCCCAGGACCAGCTTTGACAAACTACGATTTCAGTGCCATAAGCAGTTCACTCACCTTCTCACCTGTTCTTCCTCATTCCCACTAAAGAATAGCAGCTGGGAAACACAGAAGACCAGAGTCCTTCATGTGGGAGTGGAGGGATCTTCTGAAGCAGGAGGGAACTCCCTTTCTCCCCCTGCCCATTATCCAAGAGCAATAATTGAGCAAGTTCTCGCGTTGGCACCAGGAGAGGCTTCTATTTGCCTCTGAATGGGGAAGAGACCAGCTCCCCCAGAGCAGCTGAAACCCACGCACAAAGTCAAGGGTACAGGTTCAGCGCAGGCAGCCACATCTTCCACACACACAGCCCGATCTCTCTACACAGACCACAGCCCCCATGACAGGGAGATGTCAGCATCCACGAGCCTGAGGCAGCTGCAGAAACACCTCCAGTTCTGGACCCCCGTTTTACAAGACACACAGCTGGATGTGAACACTGGTAAGGAGACCAGGACGGTGTCTGGGCAGCAGGAACTGTCTTCGTGCATCAGTGGGGAGATCAGGACAGCAGAGAGCTGGCTGTCGTGGCCACAGATGACAGTAGTTCCATAGATGGGCTCGCTGACGATCAGGGCCACATACCCAAGTCACCTGGCACTAGGGCCCCGTATCTTGGAAGTATCTGGGCAGAGGGAGAAGGGCCATCTGGGGCAGCAGCACAGCACCTACTTACCAGCCCTGCATTAGTAAGATCTGCACAGACCCTGCGTTTCCATCCCCAGGTGGGGTGGGGGTTGGGGGTGGAGGGCTCTCACATGAGCAAATATGCCCTCAATCACGAGTAACCCTTCCCAAAGCTTATCAGAGTGGTTCATGACAGCATTTGCTTTTTTCCTACTCAAATGGGGAGGGTCAAATTAAGTGTCAAACGTGGTGCCTTGAGTATTCCCAAGGCCACAAAGTGTCAAATCTACAAACAGTTCATAAAGGACTAAAGATTTCCAACAACCAAAGTGAGGACCTGCAGGTAAAATAGGTTTGGTAGTTTTATTGAAAAATTTACGAAAGCTGTAGAAGTTGCTAACATTCCCACTCGAGGCGTATGCCATTTCAGAACCTCTAAGGACCAAGTTTCCACCAACGGGCTACTAGCAAAATGACTTAAAGAGGAAAACAGCAAGTCTTACATAAACAAGAGCCTGACACATTCAAAGGGCGAGTTGTTTTTCTCATCAGCATGACCTCAGCACACATTCGTTCTCCTGCGTTTGTTTAAATTAAGTGATTATGAATTTCACCTGCCAGGTTTTGACTCCTCTGGTTTCCAAACAGAGGAAAGGCAGAAGGGCCGACACGCCTCTTTGGTTCTTTACACTTTTTTTGTGCTGTCGTCCCACATGGCTGTCACCACTGAGGCTCTGGACGTGAAGTGCTTGCCCAAGCGCGCCTCCCTGGTCACTATTGTGCCAGCCTCCCCTTGATCCTGATCGCCTGCCTCGGAAGGGCTCATCACCCACAGCACTCGCACCCAAGGCCAGCTCTGCTGTGAGCTCTCTTGCAAGGCTGTCTGGACCTTGAAAGCTTTCTGGGAGGTTCCAACCCTTTCTCAAGACTCATTAGTTTAGGAAGAAATACACACACTGCAAGAACCTTTAGGCGATACACAAACTTCAGCACCACTGGCCTCATCTCAAAGTCTATCTTGTCTCCAACTTCTTGAGCGGAGCTTTTTTTTGCGGCGGGGGGGAGGCAAAAGAGGGAAGCCTAGGGGACTAGGCACAGATTGACAGGAGCTGGCGAACCTACAGGTAAGGATGTGAAATTGATTTGATGTCTGAGACCCTCCAGCCCACGCAGTTGTGCTCAGACGGCCATTTTTTTCCAGAAAGAAGTCTTTGAGATTTCTTATGAAGTTAGTTAGTTAGTTTCTTATTAGTTGACTTGATCCCATTTAAAAAAAATAAATAACCAACCCGTTTTAGTGGCAGCAAAATATGCACAACATAAAATTTCCCATTGGACCCATTTTTAAGTCTGTGGTTCAGGGGCATTAAGTACATACGTTCACACTGTTGTGCAATACTCTATCCCATTTTTAAAAGCGCCCTTCACATTTTCTCCTAAGATATTAAAACACTTTTTCAGCCTCTCCCACATTTGCATCCAGTGCCACAGTTCCAGATGACAAGCTACAATCTTAATACCTGGCATCAGTTTTGTTTAGGACATCTCTTTTAAGTCAATGTATTTTTCAGTTCTAGGTAAAGCATATGATTCTATATCTGTTTTCCTTTAAATTCAGATGCCGGTACCACAAAAATGAAAGGTTTGTCAAAAATCAAATTCAAGAACTATTCTTGTTTCCTGTAAAATAACCGGCCCCATTCTACCCGCCCCCCAAAAGACAAAATAAAAACACCCCTGTATCTACAACTTAATTAAAATAGCTAAATTCATATCCTAAAGGCATCTGTATTACATCACTAAGGAAAACTTCTGAAAAAAATTATTAGGGTTTTTAAAGTTTCAGTCAAACTTTTTAAAAAGTTAAAAACAGTCATAATTTTGGACAGCTGTAGGTGATTTTTTGGTGTGCTTTAGAGTGTTCTTTGTTAAAAAAAAGACCTCTTGAATCAACAATTAAACTTTATTTTGCATTGTCTCTTATGGTTTCACTTTACATGTAACATCAATTTGGTATCTTCCTCCCTAAGAGATGATTTACTAACGTGAATGAGATGGAATCATGAAGAGTGGGAAGGAAAACAGTCCTCTCCCCTGATAAGGATGTGTATGGCTTGAATTCCCTACTGCATGACAGATGATTTAGGGTAAATTAAGGGGCAGTGATATGGGAACTCTTTTTTTTTTTTGAGCTACAACTGACATATTAACATTATATTATTTTCAGGTGTACAACATGATTTGCTATTTGTATATACCTAAAAAATGATAACCACAATAAAGTCTGGTTAACACCCATCATCCAGGGGGATCTTTCAAAAGAGGAAGGCTTGGGTGGTGCCATCTTGGTTGGTCATACCCCTCTAGGTTTTGTAGGTGTTTCCCTCTTCCAAATCTTGATTAGTCTAAGACACAGTATAATCTCCTAGATTTTCTGGAATACTGACACAGGGTGTGAGCGTGAAATTCTAATTCAGTTGGTCTAGGGAGGAGAAAGGTCAAAGTGGAAAGATAGACAGATGTTGTGTCCTAGAAAGCATGCCAAACCAACCTGGATATGTTCCTCCTGCGACCTCTTGTTAAACTGATAAACTGCCCTTGTTAGGACAGCCTGGGGAGGAGTTCTGGTTCAGGCTGCGGGCATGGGTGGGTTGGACCGCAGTGGTCTATTCTGGTCACTGCTGCACAACTCCATGTGGAACAAGAGGATGGTGGAAGGAGGGATCTGTGGGCAAATCGTTTATAAGCAAACCGCCCTGATGGTTTGGATGATCCAAAAGCACTGGGACGTGGAACCTGAAACCCCACAAAGCAATCTTTAGGCTCACAAGGGATCCTTTACTCTACAAATAAGAAGGATGCCCAGCTGATGGAGACTAAAGGGGGAGGGTATAGAATACCAAGAGAAGGAAATTTTTTTTTTTAAGTCCACGTTATCCATCTGACACAAACAGTATGAATCTTGTTATCCAAGAGGAGCCCTGACTGAGAACTATAGTTCCAAAGCACGACTGGGAAATGGATCATCTCATCACGGCGAGGCGACACGTGCTCCCCAGCACGTGTGCTGGACTGTGTGTGGGCTCTTGGGGAGAGTGTGTCTTGGTTTGGAGAATTTTATTCTTCCTCAAGCCTAGGTTTCTACATGGTCATAACACTTAGTAGCTATCTCATTAGGTAAAGAGGATAATCCCAATTTTTATCAGAGTTAACCTGTGGGGCAGTGACCTTACAAAAATTAAAATTAACATGCTCCTATAAAAAAATACTCATTATATGACTAGCTCGTCAACTCTTCCCTCCCTCTTTGCTGAAACAGGCACCTGTTGGCTTAGAAATGTTCGGCATTCTCACCCTAGTGCACCAAAACCCGCACCCTTCCCCGTGCTGGTATCCACCAACCCCCCACCCCACCCTGAGACCTGCATATCAAATATTACTTCCTGCTGTCTATGACCACATCGCCTTGGCAGTTAAGATCAAAAGCAAACACATGGGGAGGACAGAAGTCCCTGGAGCTGGGGAGGAAGGACAAGCGTCAGCGAAGTTTCAGACTTTTTTGCTAGTGCCCAGGTGCAAAAACCTTGGTCACGTGTATCTCAACGTCTCATCAAAGGACTCATCTTTTCTTCCCCAGGATGGAGAGCTGAATGAAACACTCCTCTGCCTCCACTCCCTACCCTCCTGTTCTTGAAACACACATATGGGACCCCTACCACCCGAAGGTGAACCACACAGAACAGTGTCTGGCAGCTCACCTATTCTCCGCGTGTTCGGGGCTGACCGAGGCTGGTACTCTATTCAATGTTGATGGTTCCTCGGCAACACAAGCTAGGTTTATTTAAACCGAACAAGTTTCCATCATCTTCTTCTGGTGTCCAGAGAGTTCAACGGCTCAGGGTAACAACTGTCATGAATGTCTGACACAGCACCCAAAACAGGACTGGAGCCAAGGGCAGATGACATCTGCTTGCCTACATATCCCAAGGAACCAGCTAGCTGTGGGACCCTGCGTTCATCCCTCGACCTCTCTGGATTGCGATTTTTCTGTAGAAGAAGGGAGCTGGCATTTTCCTAAGCTGCTCTCCAGCTCTACAATTTTATGGTCAAGTTGCAACCATTTTACTTTACTGAGATAAGACGATATATTCTCCACGTCACAAGGGCAATTTCAACTGAGCAGCGCTGTGTTCCGGCAGGAGTGTAACAGTGCTTAAAAAAAAAAAAAGTTTAAATTTAAGCTATACTAAAAAAAATAGTAAAAATACAAGTAGTAGTAAAAACAACAACAACAAAAAATAAAAAGAAAAACCCAAAACCCTCACTTGGTTTCTAACTGGCCTGAAAGTTTGATCTACAAAGTAGGTTGGTTAACTTTGGTTTGAATTTCACAGCTTCCCTATCTTCCAATAAACATAACAACCTCTTTGGAACAAAGATTCCTAGAGCAGTGCCTGCTGCAGTTCATTACAGCCAGAAGGAAAGCCCTGCCCAGATCTGGTGGGGTAACAGCTCTTAGGGGCCTCTCTGACTCCCGCCTAGCCTGTAGCCTCCAACTAATTGGAATTTACCAACAGTAAATCACTTTATCATTTCTTTGCTTCAGAACTTTAAACAGCACCATTCCACCTAAAGAACGAAAGCTCAAAGATGGATTTTGATAGCCTGACATGCAATAACCTAAAATTTAGCCTCACCTACCTGGACCAGCTCTTTCTCTGAGTTCCCCCAGCATATACCCAGGGGTGGGATTTCCTTTCTGTGGAAGAAACCTTTGAACGCCGGATGCCTCCTCTCCAACCTGCCTGACCTGCCCCCTCCTCCACTATCACCACCACCATCCTTATCTGAGTTCGCTAAAACTCAAGATTCACCTGGATGAAAGTGAACTCTCCCCTTGGCTAGTGCAGCAAGAGGTACTTTTAACGTCTTTGCATTTGTCTCTTTTTAAAAAGAATATTATACTTATAAAAGTTTTCTTAAAACAGGAACTCTGGGGCTTCCCTGGTGGCTCAGAGGTAAAGAATCCATTGAGTGCGCCCCAACTTCTGAGCTCTAGAGCCCAGGAGCTGCAACTACCGAGCCCATGTGCCGCAAGTACTGAAGCCCCTGCGCCCTGGAGCCTGTGTTCCACAATAAGAGAAGCCACCACAAGAACCTCCTGCACCACAACTAGAGAGTAGCCCCCGATCGCCACAACTAGAGAAAAAGCAGCAACAAAGACCCAACACAGCCAAAAATAAATAAATAAAATTATTAAAAAAAAAAAAAAGAACTCTCCTTACAATACTGGAACTACAAGAGTTCTTCAGTATTATTACTATACGATTCAATCCTTTTATTTTAGAGATGAGAAAGCCCAGTCCGGAGAAACAACCTGACATCTTGGGCACATTGGTGGCAAAAAAGGGGAAGGGAACCGAAGTTTCCCAACTCCCAGAACTTGCTGCATCAGGCAAACTGCTCCCCATCTTCTCTGCTACTTGGTATCCATTCAAAAGCTTCTCCTGTGGGCTGTATCCTTTTTTCCACAATAGAGAGTTGTGTGCTGCACAATGCAGGTATTCAATAAGGGCAAGAGGAGAAAGGGGGGAAAGCTGGAAGACAGAAGACAAGCTCCCCCAGGCCCTCCTCCTTATGAGAAGACCCAACTTTGTACCAAGTCTCTGTGGGGAAATGTCCTGACTCATTTTCAACTCCCCCCACCGACCTCCAACTAAAGCCCTCTGCTTTCCTTCAGACCTTCCACCCAGTCCTCAATCCGCCTGGAGTATAAACACACCCTCAGAATATGCATCCCACGTGAATGTCCATGGAATTCTGCAGGCCAGAATACTGGAGTGGGGGTAATCTTTTTCTTCTGCAGGGGATCTTCCCAACCCAGGGACCGAACCCAGGTCTCCTGCTTGGCAGGCAGATTCTTTTACCACTGAGCCACCTGGGAAGCCCCATGAATGACCACACTCATGTCCTTACATACAGAATGAGGGTCACAGCAATGATTCCCAACTAAGTGTAAATATTCAAAGGCAGAAAAATTAAGGGACCAGCCCTCTTCCCCCAGAGATTACAGCCATATTTTTTTTAATAACTGTGAGTTGAGAAAAATATGACAAACATCCAGCATGAATTCAGTAGTATTTTATTGAGGTTATATTTTATTATTTTACAAATGCAACGGCATACATTGAGAGAGTAATACACGTATGTGGGTGATGTTATATACATATTTGCTTCACAAACAACACTTGAAGTGCTATGGGTCCCCAGCCACTTGGGAAACTGCTGGGTAGAGGCACTGGTTCAAGACTTCAGAGGTGGATACCTAAACACTGGGTGTGGGTGTAGTCACTCAGTCATGTCCAACTCTTTGCGATCCCATGGGCTGTAGACTGCCAGGCTCCTCTGTCCATGGGATTCTCCAGGCAAGAATACTGTAGTGGGTTGCCACTCCCTTCTCCAGGGGATCTTCCTGACCCAGGAATCAAACCCAGATCTCCTGCACAGCAGGCAGATTATTTACCATCTGAGCCACCAGGGAAGCCCCTAAATGCTGGGGAAGGACCTTAAGTCTCTTATCACCTTCCTTTGAAATATACCAATGGGCAGTGAAGATACCACCAGAGAGGGTCCACAGTCAGCTCACTTCAGATTTCTCATTCCATCTACCTTCTTGTTGTATTTACTACTATCACAGGCGGTGGTATTTCCAGCACTTCTTTTTTGGGGGAAGAAGGGTCTTACTCTAGTCCTCTGGTCTATTCTTGGCTTTCCTGGCAATGCTGCATCAGGTAGAAAGCCACTTTCAGTTTCTCCCCAGGAATTCTCTCTAAAGAGTAAGCGCTGACAAGTGATGGATAATTTGCATTTTAACCCTATTCAAATTTGGGTAAATGGTTTAATATGCATGCTAATATTCTATCATTATTCCAATTAAGGAAACTATTATGTTAAAGTGTTTAATCAGGAGAATTAGGGAGAACTCCAGACACCTAAAATTAACCTCTAATAGTCTTGACATTCATTTCATTTAAGTGCAATTTGCTAAGCTATAAGCAACTAGCTGCCTAAGACTTCTGTTTAAGACTTCTGTTTAGGCACGTGGGGACTCCTGATAAGACCTAAGAGCAATTCATTTCCTAACTAGATTGCTGTCTAAAAGAATAAACTAAAAGGACTGCAATTTAAATACAATCAAGTCCCCAAGCAGTCACATTCCAGAAGACTTAAACATCATCATCTTGATCCCCAGGAACAACAATGCTATTCGCATCAGAAACAACACAACCACTTCCTCTTTCTCTGACCTTCTCGGTTTAATTACTTCCTGTGATTTCTTCTAGGGCTGAGTGTGCTTGCTCCTGGGGCGGCTGGCTTTCCATAGGAGACTGATTTGTCTGGAAGGTGCAGAACGCCAGCTGACAGACATTATACACAAACTGCTGGGACTTCCTATTTCTCTTTCAGCCATAGATTTCTTGGACTGTCTGGCATTCACCAAGAACTTTAAGTCATAAGAAAAGAAAAAATTCTTCAGCACCTTACCATCTAAAGATCAAGCTACACCTCAAAGCTGAAAGTCCTGCCAACAATGGGTAAAGGCAGGCCCTTGATAATATCTCTCCACATGGAAACACCACCTTCTTGACCAATGAGCTTCTTCAGCAAGTTCCAAATGCCAAGTATGTGACGTTGCCTCTGAAGACACAAACCTGGCAGCTGGGAGCTCACCGTCATCACAAAGACAGGCTCTTGCTACTCAAAGAGGGGTCCTTGGATCCGTACCAGCAGCATCGGGAAGCTGGTTAAAAATGTAGCATCTCAGGCCTTCCTGAACCAGAATCCTCATTTTATAAGATTTCCATGCACATTCAGGTTTAATCCTCTTCTCAAAATAGCTAGGCTAAAACCAGGTCTTAGTGAACAGCAAGTTTCATTAACTATCTTGCTCACACACACTCCATCAAGGGGAAGGTGGCTGGTTGTCTTTCTAAAAGCAGTCTCTGTAGAACTGCTCTTTGTATCAATACAGAAAATGCCATCTCTGGGCACTGGTTCTCTGCTCCACAGGACTGAACAGGAGAGTGAGGAAGAAATGTCACCTCACTGTCCTGAGGCATTTAAGGGATTCTGTGCATGCATGCTAAGTCACTTCAGTCGTGACCAACTCTATGCAACCCTGTGGACTGTAGCCCATCAGGCTCCTCTGTCCAGGGAACTTTCCAGGCAAGAATACTAGAGTGAGTTGCCATTTCCTACTCCCGGGGATCTTCCCAACCCATAGATCAATCCTGGGTCTCCTGTACTACAGGTGGATTCTTTACTGTCTGAGCCACTAAGGAAGCCCTTTACAGAGTTCTAATTTCATTTGCTCAATGGTAATATAAGTCAAACTGTACACACAACAGTTTCTTTGCAAAAACTGAGGCTCTATGCAGTTGTTCATAAATAGTTGTTCTACAGACATGACATGTGAAGTCAAAGGACCTAGGTAAAAATAACAAATCCTGCTCTGTGACCTCAGACAAGATACTTAACCTGGCTGCATCTCTTCTTCGCCTGCAGCTGTGGACAGTTGATTCGTGGACATAATCCATCCACACGTAAGTGCATGAGTGAATGTGTATGAACACATCACAGACACTCACCCGAAAAATGACTAACTTGTTAGGGGATCTGGGAATCCCAATGCCTGCCACTCAAGGGGTAACCCTGCAGAGGACGAACAAGTGAAACACCTCAGGTGTCCAATCAGTCTATCATCCAGATAATGCTGGCATCACGCCCTCAAGGCACAAGGAAGTGCCTAGCACCCTAGAATGTAAGCTCCCCGAGGGCAGAGGCTCCCTCTGAGCCACAGCTGGGGTGCTGTCTGGCAGGTAACATGGCTGGAACACTGTGGAGTAAGTGAAGGGTGCTCTGCAGAGGCAGAGTCACTGCCTCTCCTCCAGTCTCACCCTAACTACTATCTATTTTATCCAATAAATAATTTATACATGGCTTTTCAATTAGTGGCCAAGTATTTTCTAAAGTGAAGTTCCTTAGATTCAGAGAATACCACATTTTCAATGGACACCTGTCATCTGATATCCACTACTTTTCCTTAGTATAAAAAGACATGTAAGAACAGAGCTGGTTCACAAACAGCAGACTCCTAATCTGAAATCTGTGCATGCGTGCTCAGTCATGTATGACTCTTTGTGACCCTATGGCTCCTCTGTTCATGGAATTTTCCAGGCAAGAATAGTGGAGGGGGTTGCCTTTCCTCCTCCAGAGGATGTTCCCAACCCAGGGATGGAACCTGAATCTCCTGTGTCTCCAGCACTGGCAGGCAGATTCTTTACCACTGCGCCACCCAGGAAGCCTGAAACTTGTTGACCCACAGACTAATGAGAAGACAAGCATTAGTCTTCAGGGCCAGAAGTAGCGTTAGGCCAGGGTACGCCATCCAGGCACAGCAGACCTGTTTCAGAATTCTGAGCCTGAGAAAAATCCCAGATTTTTATTTGATTTAACCTATTAAACAAAGGAGAGACATTTAATTACTCTGTTTAAGACTGTATTTACACATATTCAGCTTTAAAAGTTCTACAAAAATGAGTAAACTTATTGGGATGTAGATGATTAAATCTCTGGCCAAGCATCCACTTCATTCCCTGGATGGAAGTATAAACACAAACATGGCACACAAATAGACAAAACAAGCCATAAGCCAGCTTACTCCTAAGAGAACTCTTAGCCTCATCCATTCCCCCCACAAGCCTACTGACTCTTTGTTTTAGAAAGAATTTGAACGCGGTTGATCACATGAGTTCTAGACCAGACAGGGGTGGCAATAGAGCAAAGGATGCTACTACATAGGTAAGTAAAGCATCACAGTAAGCATCACAAGAGGAAAGAGGTAGAGAATGACCCCAAAGCCCACGTTTCCTCCATCAACATCATGGCGGCCTGCCCCCCTTAGTAGTTTTTAAAAACAAACAAACAAACAACTTCAAGTCTTCCTGGATGTACGTACAATATGAATAATCATTTAATTTTTTTATATAAGGTAAAACTCTTTTTCAGTTAATAAACATTTAATCAATCAATGAATGTTTGCAGAAAGCCTACTATGGGCTTGGCACTCTGCCTGAAGATGGGTGTACAGGTCAATAAGCTATTATTTCCACACCTGGAAGGGCAAATGGGTCAAGCTTCTGGGTACATTCTCAGGGTGGGATGCAAATACAAAATAAACAGTGTTTATCTGAACAATCAATACTGCAGGCCAGAGCCAAAGCAATGAGAAAAAGAAGAGGAATAAACAGTGAAAATGAAAGACAAAGATGAACCAGGAAAGACAATTTTAACAACTCAGCCTGATAATTAAGTTCTAAGCACTTACGAATGGACCACAGGAAATAAATCTAAGAAAGGAACCGCAATTTGAAAAATCATTATTTCTACAAAGAGAAGAAGCTAAATCCATACATTTTGAAGGTGCTCATATTGTTTGATCTCTTTAATCACAACTGCTAAATGCCAGGATGAAGTAAAAATTTGTTTCTTCACCTGTATGCTCTTGCCTATGCTTAGTTGCTCAGTCATGTCCAACTCTTTGCGACCCTGTGGACTACAGCCCGCCAGACTTTTCTGTTCATGGGATTCTCCGGGGCAAGAATACTGGAGTGGGGTAGCCATTCCTTTCTTCAGGGAATCTTACCAACCCAGGGATCAAACGCAGGTCTCCTGCACTGCAGGTGGATTCGTTATTGCTCTTAGGGCAATCAACACAGAAGTTCTGTTTTAAAATAAATATTCAGCTGCCCTTTGAAAGTAGCATAAATAACATAAGCAGGATTTGCTATCACATACGCAACATACCCCAAGTGAACATATTGTTGACAAAAATTACCTGAGAAATGAGTAATTACAAAACAGTTGGTCCTTAATTTAGCCAACTCCTATGCCAGTTAACATCAAGCATTTTACTAAGATCCTGGCCTGACTTCCTTCCCCTGACAGGGACCACGTCAAGCTGTGGTAACCATCTTTCATGCCTACCATGGCAAGCACGTAGAAAACACATTTTGCCTCACAAAGCATGCTGCCCACCAATGCAAAATATTCCTTCTACTCCAGTGACTAAAAGCCCTAGACAATGCCTTAAAATCACCAATGTTCTAGCCTTAAATACTGATCAGAAAGAAACATTTACAACAGTTAACGAGTTTATCAATATGACTGGGTCTTTAAAAAAAAAAAAGGGCAGCCCAATTTACTTAAGAGAAAACAAGCCAAAATAAACAGCCAAATGCAAAAACTTCCTGCTCTGCCTCTATTATCATCTTGTTCAAGTTTCTGAGGATTTTGCTGTTAGATTGTATATTTGTGTTCCACCCCATAACATAGGAACTCTGCCAACAGTGGCGCTCATCGGCACAGCTGTCTCCAACTTCAAGTGCTAAGACTCCACGAGAACCCTGTAGCTATTGCAAATTGTTAATATTTTGATCTCGGCAGACACTATCCTGCAGAGGCAGAAAACACAGGCCCCAGCTTATTGAGTTTGTCTTCCACTTCCCACAACAGTGATTGGAATCAAAATGGTTTTGACTTTTCCATCACAGATCACCAACACCAGATAGTTCTGCAACCGGTTTCCACAAGACACGTCAAGGGCTTCAGGTAAAACATGGGAGTTTCTCAGAAGGAGGCTTATACACACCCTAAGTTAACCAAATACAACAATTATAATTATTGCATTTGTCAGCAGGGACAAAACAACATTTTTAACTAATCAGATTCGTTTTTTTAACCTAACAGATCTTTATTAAAAGCAACCACAATGTGCCCGATGGATGGTAGTAGGCCAACAGGTAGAAAACCAGGCAACAGAAGTAACCCTGATGTAGCTATATATAATAAGCCCAACTCTAAATGGTGATAACTGTCATACAGTGTGGAGGGAAAGTTCTATAAAGAGTCCACAATTTTTCCTTAGGGAGTGAAGGAGGGGGAAGTCCAGGAGGACCTCAGAAGAGGAATGACTCAGGGCTAGTAGTAGGGGAATGAGCAGAATTTCACGTGTTGGAGAAGGAAAGAAGAACATTCCAGAATAAACAGCATGAGCAAGCGGACCGTTGAGAAGAACAGCTTTGATGTTGATACTGATCCACTTTTTTTTTTTTAATTAGTTGGAGGCTAATTACTTCACAACATTTCAGTGGGTTTTGTCATACATTGATATGAATCAGCCATAGAGTTACACGTATTCCCCATCCTGATCCCCCCTCCCACCTCCTTCTCCACCCGACTCCTCTGGGTCCTCCCAGTGCACCAGGCCCGAGCACTCGTCTCACGCATCCCACCTGGGCTGGTGATCTGTTTCACCCTAGATAATATACATGCTGTTCTTTCGAAACATCCCACCCTCACCTTCTCCCACAGAGTTGAAAAGTCTGTTCTGTACTCCTGTGTCTCTTTTTCTGTTTTGCATATAGGGTTAAGATCCACTTTTTATACATGTTATTGGTTAAAGGGACCAGAAAGCAGAGGGAATCAGCTACAGCTGGAAAGGAAGTAGCATCTGTTAAGATCCCTGTGGAAACAAACCCAACAGATGGAGGTTAGGGAACGCCCACCACCTACCAGGACTATAACCTTGCAGTAGGCTCTTAACTTTATACAATGACAACGTCTTTTTACACAATAACAATGTCCTGGCTTATAAGCTTGTTAAAGGTCTTTCCAAGTTTTTTGTTTTGTTTCGCTTTCAAGATTTTCTAAGGAAGAGACCAAGATTCCAATTCTTAGTTGACTCCAGGATTCTATTCGGGTAGAGTAGAAACACACCTGCTTTTCTAAGGCGAAGGCAAAGAGAATGGATCTATACTTGTTGCACTGTGTCTAATTTCCACAACTCTTACTTCAATAACTAGAGCTAACATTCCAGTAATAATCAACTCTGTGAATTCACATTCCTTTCATTATCTTAAGGTGCAACAAGCCCAAGTTTACTTAAATTCACTTTAATTCAGTATGTGCCTCAGCATTTTCAGGGAAGACAAGGGAAGTGAAAAAAGTTATGGCAATGACAGGATGTCACTAATTCAGAGGAATTAGAGACAGTATGACTGGCAGAAATGGTCTGAGCTTTGAAGTCAGAAAGACTAAGGCTGACCACCCTCTGCCCTTCTGAGATAGCGCCTTGCGGTGCTTCCTGAGAGAGCCTTCCTGAGAAGAGCCTACTAGGGTTATTTAACCTCTCTGGGTCTTGATTTCATCCCACTCTATAAATGGAGGTAATAAAACCATATGGGCTTCCCTGGAGGCTCAGTGGTAAAGAAGCCGTCTGCCAATGCAGGAGACATGAGTTCGATCCCCAGGTTGAGAAGATCCCCTGGAGAAGGAAATGGCAACTCACTCCAGTATTCTTGCTTGGACAAGCCTGTGGACAGAGAAATCAGGAGAGCTACAGTCCACGGGGTGGCTAGAGAGTCAGACACGACTGAGCGACTAAACAACAAACAAAACCATATACAGAATAGAATTGTTGAAAAAACTAAAGGAGTAAAGTGCTATAAAAAAAATTTGCTGTCTTCGGTAAGTAATGTAAGCTTCCTTATTGGTTAAATGGGGTAACACCTCCTTCACATGGTTATTTGAAAGTGAGATAGTAAGAAACCTATCTCTGTGTCCAGCGATGAGCCGACACCAGAAACCTGTGTTATTTCTAGTGTGTGCTGTAAGCTTTACACAGGCTAGCTCATTTAATTCCCACAGCAACTCCACAAAATCAGTAGTATTTATTCCCATTTTATTCACTCAGATAAAAGCAAAGTGAGATACATCAGTAACTTGCCTTGGATCAGAAGGTGACCAAATGGCTAAGCCTTGAGCCATACGTTACAGATGCATTTAAAGCAGGATCTTTGGCCTTTGGCTGAAATCACCAGTTTGACATTTTTCAGTCAGTTGAGACTGAGAGTAAAGACATCAGGGAATTATTCTTAACTCTGTGAAGTGTAATCATTGTCTTGTGGTTTCACATAAAGAGTATGCTCATCTTTTGGAAAGTAAGCTCAAGTAATTGAATATAAGAGTTCTAATGTCTAATTTCTTTGAAATGGTTCAGCAAAAAATATTTAAACTTTTAAAGTTTTTTTCCAAATGGGAAACCTTTCAACATTAGGGAAAGTATGAGTGAGGGCAGAGTTAGAAATCCATCCTCAGCAAGATGTGTGTTGCCGAGAGGAGTTCATCAACAAAATAGAAAGCTGAACGGTAGCTGAGTGGTTCTTGAGTTACTGCTCCTTGAGAAGAGTTTCTTCATTTTGTCTGCAAATTTCCAAATCATTCATAGCCATGATCCAGTGATTTAAAGATACAGACAAAACACAAGTGATTTAAAAAAATGCTTTCCATTTCCTCTGTACAAAAGGTTACTATCAATAATTTATTGAATTATTTTAATTATATTTAACTTTTTAATTTAATTATCTTTAATTTTCACTTACTGAAAAAATTTGTAGAGTTATAAATCTTAACATGTATTTCTGTCTGGAGAGGGACAGAAGGGTCAGGGTACTTTTTATACTGAAGCTATTGTTTAGGACCATCAGCAAAAAGAGCTTTACTAAACCTATGAGCATATGTTCATTAGAAAAATTTTAAAAAGACAAAAAAGAACATTAGAAGACAAAACATATATTTTTAAATATGAAGCACGATTTTACCACTTTCAAGGTTCTGATTTATTGCTAAATGTAATACATTTAAATACCTGTATTGTTTAATAAAAACCTTAAATATATGTGGGCTATCAGGAAGATCTATTTTACCTAAGACACAAATATATCTCCCTTAAGTTTCCAGTTTGATGTCACTTCCTTATAACACACCTTGCCTATTTCCAAGAGGTATCTGAGGAAGCTCAAACATAAAAACCATTAGAAGAGAAAATAGAAAATAGATTGAAATGCATAGAGAGGAGTGGTAAATAAATCTAGCAAAAACCTAACCTAATATGGCTACCATAACCAAGCAAAAATTTTAGCTCTGAGCTTGAGACGGTGGTAGAAAAAAATAAAACAGAAAACCAATCACAGCAAGCCCTGTAAGTCTGAGAGAAACGTTCTTCCGGGCATCAGCATTTAAAAGCAATTTTTCAGATGGGCCATTACATAAGAACGATGAACAATATAATGGACAATGTCCACAAATGGCAGTTTATACAGCCCATGCAGCCCATTTTCTTACCAGGCATTTCTTGTCTCATGACAAGGTCATTGCATTAAAAGTAATTCAGAGAAGGCCATTTCTGCAGCGGGCTGAGGCGCCACAGCTTTCTGATTCTCTAACTGAAACCAGAACCTATCCTCAAATATCCATTGTCTCAACTGGGCTTCTGACAGCAGTAGGGACAGCCAGTTCCATGCCTAACTACTCTGAAAGCCTGGAAGAGAAATATTTATTTCTTGCTGGTGATTCCACCTGAAATCCCTTTGCTTTGGATATCAGATGGGATAGGATACAAAACTGACCTGCTGCCCTAGAAAGAAAGCAGCCAGGCCAGCATCCTTGAAGAAAGGGAGGCAAGGAACCCCAATCTAGGGTGATGAAGCAATCAATCTCCAACAAGCCCTGAGCACGGCAACCTTCCCTTTCTGCTACTACTGCTATTTGTGTGTGCAGGGACAAACAAGGACCCATAAAAAAAACTGTTTATTATTAATAGTCATGTCCAAAAGGGGGCAAGGCCCAAGAGCATATTCCTTTCCCCACCCCCTATTTCAGCCCTAGAAGGGCAACATTTTTCATTTTACCATTTCAAGATACAGTCTATGAAGGCCAAGCAAAGTCTAACATAGAAAGACCAACAGATGTGGTGGGATATTGGACATGCACACCAGGTAAGATCCTCTCAGGCTACTTACGGGACAAGAGTCCTAAGACGGGTGTCTGGCAGACTAGGGGTTACTGCAGCCAAAGCTCCCTGGGGACCCAGAGAAAGGAAATTCCCTTTTCCAAACATCAGCTCTCCCAACACCCCCTCCCGCCCAGCCCGGCGACAGCAGACGCCAAAGGACAACGGGGCACTTAAAAAAAAAAAAAAAAGTGAGTAGATGCTTACAGCACAACAGTCTATCACCTGCTGCAAGACAAGCCCTCCCCGCTGGCCAGCCCTGAGTCACTTCCCCTCTCTGCATCGGGTCTTAATGCTCGCGGGGGCAAAAGACCCGGGGCCTCTGGCGCTGGATACCCGCAGCCCCGGAGTCGGCGCAGACACACGCTGGGCCTCCCTCTAGGCAAGCTCCCGTGGCTGCCGACCCGCTCTCTGCGCCCCAGCCGGCGCCGCCGCTACCTTGGCTAATGGCAGCTCTGAATGAAAGGAGCTGAGACAGGCTCCGGATTTATGAATGTGCAGGGGAGGAGGGGAGAGATATCATGTGACAATAAAGGAGAGCGTCTTATTCACAAAAAAAAAAAAAAAAGTGGCTGTGGCGGGCAGCTACTGTGCAGCAGCGGCCGCCGCGATGCGGTGACCGCTCGGACCCCAGGCCGACGATCTCAGGCACCGGGCCCGGCAGCCCAACCCCTAGTCGCACCCACGATCGGAAACGCCTCGGGCGCTGGCAGAAGAAAGGCAAAGCCGCCTCTGCGGCCGCAGGAACCTGCACCTCGGCCAGGGGCTGAAGGAAGACACGGGTCCGGCGAGGGGAGGTGGGTCCGCCGGAGAGCCCCTCCAGCGAGGAGCCCAGAGCTTTGTTCGCCTCGGGCCCGCGGGCCGGGCACGCACTTCTGTGCACGCGCGCACACACAGATATACACAAAGATATACACATAGACACACAGAGATATACACACAAGGGCCCCGCAGCGCGCTGCCCCGCGGGCTCCCGCCCTCCCCCGCCGCACACCCTCGGATCCGCCCCCCGAGCAGCCCCGACCCCGCGGGGCGCCAGTCCCCGGCCGGCCAACGCGTGCACACACACGCACACGCGCCGCGGGGCCCCAGAGCTGCTCCAGCACGCCGGCCCGCGCGGGGACCCGGGTGCACGCAGACCCCAGCGCAACCCGCGCCCAGTCTTCCCTTAACTCCGCAGTGTTTTTATGAATGAAAATGTGGTATGCAAATGAGAGCGATTCAAGAAAACGACATGGCGGAGCCTGGGCCCCAGTGGGCTTCCGAAGGGACCGCGGGGCTAGCGGAGGGGGCGGGAGAGTCACAAAAGTCACCGGGTCAAAACCCACCGACCCCTGGAAGCCGGAGCGGGGGTGTCAGGTGTTCCCCTCCCGCCGCCGAGGATCTCGAGAGGAGGGGTGATTTGAGTCCCCGGAGAGGGAGCGGGGACCGCCCGGAGGTCACCCGCGCGCCCTTGGCCCCCGCAGCGGCCACCAACCCGCCGACCCAACGCGCGCCCCCTCCAGCCTGCAGCAGTTTTCGCCCCCTCCTCACTTCATCAACAAGGGGGGAAATCTCGCGTCCCACACCTCACAGACCAGCGAGTCGCTGCACCCCAAGCCAAGTTCACCCAACCAGCGTCCCCGCCCGCGTCCTCAGCCCCGGCCCCCACGCTGCCCTCGCTGGGCACTCTCATCCCACCCTGCGGCCAAACTTACTCGTCCGGGTGTGTTTCTTCGGTCATTTTCCTGTTCACCTAGACGCCTGTCCCGCGGCGGGCAGCTTTGCTCCCTTCATCTTCCTGTCCGCTCATCCTCTCCCCCACCCCTCTTCTTCACATCTCCGGAGATCGCCTGATTTGGTTGGGGGGAGCTGCTAGAGATGAAGGGGGCGCCGCAGAAGGCAGAAGGGGAAGCAGGGCGACGGGAGCGCGGGGTGAGGTCTGGGAGAAGGGGTGCACAGGCAAGCTTCGCGGGGAGTAAGCGCCGCTGGGCCGAGGGGCAAGGCGGGCTGGGGCTCCGAGGGCTCGGGAGCGGGCGGAGCGGAGAGATTTGGGCAGGGGACGGCGGTAGGGGAGAGGAGGAGAAAAACAAGCGCGCGGTGGAGCGGCGGGGACTGCTGAGAGCAGGAGAAGAGGGCCGGCCGCGGGCGGGGGCTCGGCCCGGGGTTGCCCCCGGGGGGGCCGGGCCAATCACGGTTCCGGGGAGCGCTCGGCGGCCAGGGGTGGTGCGCCTGGAAGGCGGTGCAGGGCGCCCCGTCCGAGCCCCATCTCTCGACTCTACCGATTTACTCCATATTGGATTCTCACCACCGCCAACAGGAGGAGGAAGTAGGGCGGAAGCGATGACGTCTTCCCAGCGGCCAGAGGTGGTGGAGTGCAAAAAGCTTCCTACTTGCGACCGAAAAAAAAAGAGGAGGAAAAAAAAAAACTTTGTCCGGCCTACTGAGCATGCCCGACTTCCTTCCCTCCCTCCCCCCGCCCCCCAGGTCCCTCCCGGCTTCCACTCCCTGAGGAGCCCCGGAGCGGAGTTGTTTGCGCCGCGTTTAACTCCGGATCCTCCCGCGTTAGCGCTCCGGGTTTTAAGATGCCCAAGAGGAGGGAGGAGGTGGCAGCGGGGGACTTGCACACATCTGGCGTCCGGTTGGTTCCCTCCCTTCTCCCAAACCCCTGGATTAAAAATCCGAGGGAAGAGGAGGAGGGGGAAGACAGGGATCTCTAGGGTTGGCCGGAGGGTTGCTGGCCCTCGGAAAACCAACTAACCCCCACCTTGGGTCGGGAGGGTGGGGGCGGAACAGGTGCATTTGCCAAGATTCTAAATGGCAGAGGCTTTTCAGTTTCACGTGAGTCTCAGGATCTCTTTTCTTGGTAGGGGCTTGGGCGTTTTTAAGGAATCATTATTTGTACATTGTAAAAAAAAAAAAAAACCAACACAAGCCAGGAGCGTTTGCATTCCAGTAGAAATGAAGGACTTTCCCAGGTTAAAATGCAAACCCAAATATATATTTTAAATTATCCAGTAAATCTCAAGTTGGTGGAGGATGGTCCTTATTCTAGGCCCTTGAATGCCACAGTTTCTGTCCCAGAGGCTGCCAGCTCCATGGGCTTTGGCTCAGTGAGGTGGGGACCCCTGCTCCTGCTCTATCTCCCCTTTGTTTTTAAATTATTTTCCTAACCTGGCCTAGGACCGTGCTTTTTAACACAGCACTGTCTAGGCAAAGGGCAAGCAACCTGCACAACTGTGCCAGGATCTTTACTTGGCTTGATGCTCTTCTGTTGCAGTCTTGAAATTCTTTATAGTGTTTAAACTAGGGGCTTCACATTGCTACTGGAAATTCTATAGCCAGTGAATATTTCCTTCTGGGGTCTTGCTAGGGAGCAAGAGATATAGTCTCTGTTCCTTCCTGCTCTCCAAGCACTTTTATATTCCCCTGAATGTCCCAACACTACACAAAAAATTTTAACTTAATGGCAATCACTGATCCAATTAAGAGAAGACTAAATATATGCCACAAGTGTTGCATAGGTAAAGGGTATATGTATGTATTTGGAGAGTCACAGTACTCTGAAGAAAGTTATGAGTTTTCACCTTGAGTCAAGGGAAAACTAGTGGTTTACCCTAGGCTTTGTGTTTATCTTAACCATGATCTTTGTGGACACAGATTGGGGTTAAACCCAATCAACCACTCCATGCTAAGTGCTGGTATGTGGTGGGGAAAAGGGCACTAGACAGGGGAGGAACACCTAGGTTCTGGTTTCCTCCTAGCAGCCCTGAGACCCTGAGTGAGGCTTTTAGCAGTTCTTCAGTTTCTTTATAAAACAAGGATAACAAGGCCACAGTTGTCTTTCTCGGTCTTTGAGACCACTGAGGGTCTATGAGAAAGCACTGAACAAAGCAAGACCTCATTGGCATCTAAATCCCCATGAGACTAAGGAATCTACCCAGTTCTCACCTTTGCCCATTAGTTGCTTTTCTCAGCAATGTTTGAAAGAAGTCCTATTCAGTCATTCCTGAACTTCCACGAACATGAACATTTGTCTTGTCAGAAATATCCACCCAATGGGCGTCATCCTCTAGTTCAGAGTACTCAAATGACAAGGTGACAGGTGAGATGATTATTTTCTGCAGGTAGGCAAGCTGAATCTGTGTCATTACAACTCATTCATCCAGCTCCCTGCTAATAACAGTGAATGACGGGCCCAACCCAGGAGCAAAAGAAAACATTCCAAGGTCCAAGAGTCACCAAGTCCCAACTTGGATGTTCTGTTGCCAAACTCCAGCAGGTCCTTAAGTTCTCTGAGCCTCACACTATCCTTTAGTAACAAGGTAATATCCACAACGTAGAGTTGTTGGAGGATTAAATGGCTATAAAATGAAGGCACTGTGTTAAGCACACTGCAAATACGAGATTAACGGCAACCCTTTCTTCCCTTTAGCCAGTGGATTATCAAATGCTCTCCCTTTCACTCCTGGTCCTTTATGTTGCTCTAAAGAAAACCTTCCAATTTTTGCCTTGTTCATTACACAGAAGGAATCTTTTTGATGAAAATGTCCCAAGCAGGTCACCCTCCCGCATCAATCGCTAACTATGACTGGCAGCTCCGAGAATAAATGGCGGTATTGAGTGAATAACTCAGATGTTTATTGATCGGAATACCAGGGTGTTATCAGAGCCTACTGGATAGTTACCAGAATAGGGGATATCACGGATTCAGGGTTTTAATGACATTGCTGAAAAGAGCTAAATACCCACATCCCTGTCTCGCCCCGACAAACAGCAAAACAAGGGACAGGCAAGCGAAAGGTGTCTCGTAGAGTGTGTCAAAGTAATGTCGATCTGCTCACAACTTCAGGGTAACCCCGTGGAGTCTCCCGTAGGACCCCCACCTACTCGCCTCCGAGCCCGAGTCCGGGGCGGGGGAGCACCCCCTCCCGAATCCTCCGGGCCGGCCGCCCGGAAAGCCCGGAACCCGAGCGACCCTCGGCGGCCTCGGGACGGGCATGCTCAGTAGACCCGCAGTGCTAGTTTCAATCGGAAGCCGGCCTCGGCCCCCGCCCCCTCCCGCCCCGCACGGGCGCGGGGAGAAGCGGACATTTTCTCCTCCACTATCCGCTGTCTCTTGTCCTTCGCCCACTTTCTGCGTCCACCCACTTCTCGCCCGTCGGGGTCCGACTGGGCGCGGGTGTAGATCTCTCGGGAGTGGGCTGGTGGTAGTGACTCCCTTCGCCCTCCCCCAGGGTTAGAGGGGTTGCAGGGTAGGGGTGGCTGGGGGAGGACTCCACTGTGTCCTGAGATGGTTTGGGCCGCCCGACCGCGGCCCTCAGGAGCCCCCCCACTGCCGCAGCGCCCCCCGCTCCCCGCCCCGCGAGGCTTGCGCAGCTGCGCCCCGCCTGTCCTCATCTCACCCTCATCCTGCCCCTTCGGTATTTCTCAATGACCGGCGCTCGGAGGACACTTCCGACCCGGGAGGGAGCGGGTATCATTAGCGCCAGCTTTATCAGTTCCTTCCGGTCTGCCGGGAGCCCAGCCTTGCGCGCAGCTTGGCCGCGCCCCGGGCGCCCGGGTGCCTTTATTTTTCTGTTTAAACAAGCAGTCGTGTGTGCTGGGCTGTGCCAAACGAATGTGCAGCCCGCCTGCTCCGCCCTCTCCCCTACCAGGCCCGCCGGCCGGAATGGAAACCCAAGCTCTCTCTTAAAGAAGGGGATGATGCAAACTTAGAAACTGACCCGGCGTCCGGGAACGATGCCCCTGCGGGGCGCGGCGTCCCACTCCCGGCATGAATGGCTGGAGCCCGATTGCATAATCGGCGCGGTATAAATAGCCGGCGGGCGGGCCGCTGACGCGCTCGCTGGTCCCGTTATCGTGAATACTTCATCTCCGATGCGTTCACTCCCGGGTCATTTTCCCTTTGAGCTGCAAGGCTGGGATTTTAAATAGCAGAGATGAAAGGCTCTCATCCCTGCCTCCCTGCTCCCTTGAGTTCATGTATTATGAATGAAACCTCGCTGCTTCCTGAAGGCTCACTTCAGGTAGGGGAGAGAAAGTCAAGGCAGCGGTCCACCGAACCTCGTGTGTGCGTGTGTGTGTGTGTGTGTGTGTGTGTGTGTGTGTGTGTGTGTGAAAAGGCAGCGGTCCACCGAACCTCGTGTGTGTGTGTGTGTGTGTGTGTGTGTGTGTGTGTGTGTGTGTGTGTGAAAAGGCAGCGGTCCACCGAGCAGTGTGTGTGTGTGTGTGTGAAAAGGCAGCGGTCCACCGAGCAGTGTGTGTGTGTGTGTTAAAAGGCAGCGGTCCACCGAGCTCTGTGTGTGTGTGTGTGTGTGTGTGTGTGTGCGTGTGTGCGTGTGTGCGTGTGTGTCCTAGAGGGAGAGAAAGCAAGAAGAAATGATTGACAGGGCTGGGCAACCGTCTCATCGAGAAAACGTAACCGCTGATGGTTTGCCTCTGGAGTTTCAGTTTACAACTCTCCAGCCTCATTGGAAGGTAGATTCTGCAAAGGGTCTTTTCGGCTGTGGCTGCTCACTCGCCTTCTCCTCCGAGCAGTGTTGCTTCAGTCGGAGGAGCTGCTTCCCTTTCTTCTTGGAGGCAGCAGACATCCCTGACTGTAAAAGCCCTGGGGACCTCTGAGGTCTGGAAGAAGAGCAGTGCTGCGGGTCAGTTTAGCCATTCTCTTTTTTCTTAGAAGCTTCTGCTATGTCCAAAGATGAGGAAGTACAAAAACTTATTCCTCCCAACTGTATTTCACAAATACATGGTTGTTTTAAAAATGATAGTGTGCAGAGGGTTGTGTTTTTTTTTTTTTTTTTAACCCTTTCTCTTAAACACCAAGTTTCGACTTATTTTCTCAAAATAAAATGACTGGTTCTTCACCAACGCATTTCCGGTAAGTGAAAGGCAGTGGCCTGGTCATTATTTTTCAAACCGGAGGCTCATTGCTCCGACCTGGATTTAAAATGCCAGGTCCTTTGTGATGCTTTGGGATTATAGGGGCCATGAACCCAGGGTCCTGCCCTCCAAGATTTTCTGTCAGGTGAAGCAACAGTCCCATACAGAAAACATTAGGGCAATGGCTAATGCCTCTAAAACATGAGGTAAGCAGGAGAGAAAGCAGAGGTCAGGGAAAGGAAGGCTCCCCAGAAGAAGGGGTATCTGAGCCACATCCTGAAGGAAGGTGAGACGGTATAGATAATCGACAGCCCAGTGAACCCAGAAGCCCCAAGATGTGGCAGGGTGGGGAGCCAGGGTAAGAGAAAGACTGAGAAGGATGGGTCTGGGAGGCAACAGAGGTCATGCTAAAGGAGGTTAGACTATCTTGAAGTCTTGGGATCTTTTGTAGCAGGTTCACAGCTGAGCTTTGTCCAGTCCCAGCTCTTTGCAGTGGCCCCTTGTTTGCACAAACATAGTTTTTCGGCATCCACTGTCTTGGGGTTTGGAAACTGCCCCATGGTCAGAAAAGGCTCCAGATAAATTCTGTTTTTGCTTATCTTTTTTCAAAAAAAAAAAAAAAGAGAATCTAGCAGTTTAAAATCAGACTGTTTCACATAAAAATCAAGATTTTGGGCTCCTCTTAAAAAATACTCCAAAGATGCGGGAACTATGCGTGCCAAATTCTTGCTTGGTAACAGTTGACTCGGTGAATGGCGGCTGGCCCATCTGTCAGGCTTCTGGCTCCTGTAGGCATTTGAATTTTTGACTCTGACATAAAAGAATCCTTTATGACTGCACAAGGCCCCACTCTGAGACCCAAAGTAGGCCGAGCTTGGCAATAAGTACACAGCATTTTACATGAGGATCTCCTGGCCTCTTGGAAGGAAAGATCTTCACCAATCTTCAATCTCCTACTCCAAGACTATTATAAATTAGGCCAAATAATAAAATGGATTAGAGTGAGCTCAGTCAGAGTCCAGTGGAAGGGAGGCAATGAGGCCTCTAAAACAACAACACTTATCCCCAACTCAGGCTCTGTTTCTGGGGAACTCAACCCAAGATCTCTGCCAACAGGGCATCTGAGGTTCAAGTGGTTCACTGGAAAACTCTCCAAATGGAATAATGTTTGTACCCCAAACTTATGGAGCAGCATATATAAGTTACATAAGACATTTTAAGCAGGGAATGCTAGACTCAGATTTACATTTTTAACAGATTACTCCAGGCATGGAGAATGGTTTGCAGGAAGCAAAGGCTGGTTAGGGAGAAATTTTCTTCTTCCATGACAGAAATAATAATGCATGACAAAGCACAGTGGCATTGGCCATGGAGATGGAAAATAACTCCAAAGACACAAGTGGGATGGAAATGAGTTGGCTTTCCAACTAATGACCTATTAGATATGGAGACTAATGGAAAGGTCTGGGATAACTTCCAAGTTGTGGACTTGGGAAATTAGATGTATCTTAGTGTCTCTAACATGATTAGGGTAAAAGGAGAAGGGCTTGGTCACCAATAGACAGTTGCTACCACTCAACTCTGAGACCAACTAAGTATTTCGGGGATTGAGGGATATAAAGGGAAGCTAGAAGATAGGAAAGCAGAACCTCGACATAGAAATGGAGGGACAGTTCCCTGAGGACATCATTTGAGCAACTGGAGTCAACCTTGCCTGAAGCTTGAGGATGATCTGAACTTTTTAGATCAAGTTGGGCTTCTGTCACTTCCAGCCAAAATAAGTCTAACTACCAAAATAGAAAGCCATATTTAGGAGAGTGAAAAAGATTGAGAGGAACTAAGGAATGGAACATAAGGGAATTTTAGAATGTATGTTTGCAATTTAACATAGGGACATCTGGGGTCAGTGCCAGGGAGTTTCACAGAGATTCTGATTTAATAGAACAGACATCTCCCAGGAAGTTAGTCAACATTTTATGAGTTGTACCAGCCTCTCTTTTTGGCCTCAGCTTCCCATTGTCACCACCCTATCTCCCATCTCCAGTTCCCTTCTCATTCTTAACCTCATGCCTAATTTTTCTGCCTTTATTCCCCAGTCCCTTTCTTCTGTAAAGCTCATAACTGAGAAAGGATGTTTCATAATGTAAAAGAACATAAACTTGTAGAATTGGAAGAAAATGAAAGATCATATGTTTGTAGCAACTGTGGCTCCAATAAACCAAACATTCTACCCAAGCTTTTTGGAATGAGTAAAAGGAAAAGAGGAAAACAAAATTCAGTAAGATATGGTCCCTTTATCAGTTAGCTTTTGCTGTGTAACAAACCACCACAAGGGACTTCCCCTGCTGTTCACTGGTTAAGTCTCCCTGCTTCCACTACAGGGCATGCCAACTTGATCCTTGGTGGTGGAACTAAGATCATGTATGCAGGGCAGCGTGGCCAAAAGTCAAATAAACGCTTTATTATCTCATGAGTCTCCAGCTTTTCGACAGGGTGACTGCTCTAACCTCAGCCAACTTAGCTAGGGCTGGATGAACCAGGAGGGGCTCTTCTGTATTTGGTGATTGGCAGTCTTACTGGTCTAGCCTGAGTTGGAGGAGCTCATCTCTGCTCCATGTGATCTATTAACCACTAGAAGGCCTGCCCAGACTAGATCACATGGGGGGGATGGCAGGGTTCCCAGATCAGCAAGAGGGTAAACCCCAAAGTGCATGCATTTTTCAAGCCTCTGCTTGCATCACATTTGTTAATACTATCTCATTAGCCAGAGAAGTCACACAGCCAACCCAGAGTCAAAAGCCAAGACCCAGGGAAACAGACTTTCCTTCCTGAAGAAGCGTCTGCCTGCAATATGGGAAACTTGGGTTCGATTCCTAGGTGGGGAAGATTCCCTGGAGAAGGAAATAGCAACCCACTCCAGTACCCTTGCCTGGAAAATCCCATGGATGGAGAAGCCTGGTAGGCTACAGTCCATGGGGTCTCAAAGAGTCGGACATGACTGAGTGACTTCACTTTCACTTTCTTCACTTTCCTGAAGAGAAGAGCAGAGTCACATGGCAAGGGATGTGCATACAAGGATGGGAGGAATCTGTAACCTTTTTATAGTCTACTTCAATCTTTAACCCAAATTTCACAATTAGAGAAGGATATTTATTATAATAATATACATTGATCACATATGGTTTATAATGATTTATACAAGTATATGATAAATATATTAGAAAATATACAACTAAATAAATATTTTTAATATAAGTATTCAGTCAGTTCAGTCGCTCAGTCATGTCCGGCTCTTTGCGACCCCATGAATTGCCGCATGCCAGGCATCCCTATCCATCACAAACTCCCAGAGTTCACCCAAACTCATGTCCATAGAGTCAGTGATGTCATCCAGCCATCTCATCCTCTGTCGTCCCCTTCTCCTCCTGCCCCCAATCCCTTCCAGCATCAGGGTCTTTTCCAATGAGTCAACTCTTCACATGAGGTGGCCAAAGTACTGGAGTTTCAGCTTCAGCATCAGTCCTTCCAATGAACACCCAGGACTGACCTCCTTTAGGATGGACTGGTTGGATCTCCTTGCAGTCCAAGGGACTCTCAAGAGTCTTCTCCAACACCACAGTTCAAAAGCATCAATTTTTCAGTGCTCAGCTTTCTTCACAGTCCAACTCTCTCATCCATACATGACCACTGGAAAAAATATAAGTATTGTATGTCTACATATAGGTATCCTATGTATGTATAGGAGTACTATTGATAGAATTAACCTCTGCCTTTACAGTCATTGATTTATGGCTAAGTGACTAAGAGTGCTTAATAGTTAATAGATTTGTGCATGCTATAAAACTCTTCTCAATAGTTTAGCAAATAAAGAGAGACCTTATGAACTTATGCTTTTCCCTTCTTCCTTAGCATAAAAAGCCTGTCTCTGATATGCCTTTCTTCTTAAAATAGTTATATCCTTAAACAGATCTAGACAATTGAAATGTTTGTTCCAAAAAGCAAAAACACCAAAACATATATAAAAAAACACTAGGGAAATTTTACTTAAGGTTACTTTGGTTGGAATAATTTGGCAAAGCAATAAAATCATCCCTTAATTTGTTCATTAAATTAACTCAGATTTTATGCATCATTTTGGAATTAAAGCAAGGCTCACTTGTATACTTTTCTGATGGTGGAAGAGGTGGTACTCTTGATGGGGAAGTGATGAAAAGTTGAGAGGTGGTGGTGAAGGTAGTGTTACAGTAGTGGAATTGATGGTAGTGGAGGTGATGATGATTATAGAAATCATGGTGGTGGAAGGATCTGAAATAAAAACCTTCAGTTTGCTATAAGTTTCCCTGTGGTCCTCTCGCCAGATCCCAGATGTACAGACAGACAGCTGGGCAAAGGCACCAAAGAAAGGAACAGAAAATCAGTTAAGTCGGAGGAGAGAAGCAGATAAAGGATAGGATAAGATGCCCTGTAGGCCAGGCAATTTCCCTTGATGCCAGGAAAGGAAACCAAATACTCTTCGCCTCAGTCGAGTATCACTTTCTCCAGGGAGGCGTCTGTCCCTTCCTCTTAGCTGGGCTAGGTGCTCCTCGGTTGTGTGCTCTCATCATCTTCTGTCCTAGAGCTCTTTACAGCTTTTGTAATTTGATATCTGTTTGTCTCCCAAGCTCATGGAGAGCAGAGAACATATCTTTTTCTCTCTTATCCAGTATTCACTCTGGCTACAATTGTTGTCGTGTAGTCCCTCAGTAAAAGCAAGAGAGTTCCAGAAAAACATCTATTTCTGCTTTATTGACTATGCGAAAGCCTTTGACTGTGTGGATCACAATAAACTGTGGAAAATTCTGAAAGAGATGAGAATACCAGACCACCTGACCTGCCTCTTGAGAAATCTGTATGCAGGTCAGGAAGCAACAGTTAGAACTGGACATGGAACAACAGACTGGTTCCAAATAGGAAAAGGAGTACGTCAAGACTGTGTATTGTCACCCTGCTTATTTAACTTATATGTAGAGTACATCATGAGAAACGCTGGGCTGGAGGAAGCACAAGCTGGAATCAAGATTGCCGGGAGAAATATTAATAACATCAGATATGCAGATGACACCACCCTTATGGCAGAGAGTGAAGAGGAACTAAAAAGCCTGTTGATAAAAGTGAAAGAGGAGGCTGAAAAAGTTGGCTTAAAGCTTAACATTCAGAAAACTAAGATCATGGCATCTGGTCCCATCACCTCATGGGAAATAGATGGGGAGACAGTGGAAACAGTGTCAGACTTCATTTTTTTGGGCTCCAAAATCACTGTGGGTGGTGACTGCAGCCATGAAGTTAAAAGACGCCTACTCCTTAGAAGGAAAGTTTTGACCAACCTAGATAGAATATTAAAAAGCAGAGACATTACTTTGCCAACAAAGGTCCGTCTGGTCAAGGCTATGGTTTTTCCAGTGGTCATGTATGGATGTGACAGTTGGACTGTGAAGAAAGCTGAGCACTGAAAAATTGATGCTTTTGAACTCTGGTGTTGGAGAAGACTCTTGAGAGTCCCTTGGACTGCAAGGAGATCCAACCAGTCCATCCTAAAGAAGGTCAGTCCTGGGTGTTCATTGAAAGGACTGATGCTGAAGCTGAAACTCAAACGCCAATACTTTGGCCACCTCATGTGAAGAGTGGACTCATTGGAAAAGACCCTGATGCTGGAAGGGATTGGGGGCAGGAGGAGAAGGGGATGACAGAGGATGAGATGGCTGGATGGTATCACCGACTCGATGGACATGAGTTTGAGTAAACTCCGGGAGTTGGTGATGGACAGGGAGGCCTGGCGTGCTGCAATTCATGGGGTCGCCAAAGAGTCGGACATGACTGAGCGACTGAACTGAACTGAACTGAACTGAGTCCCTCAGTCATGTCTGACTCTTTGAGATCCCTTGGACTGCAGCATGTCAGGCTACCCTGTCCTTCACCATCTCCCAGAGCTTGCTCAAACTCATGTCCATTGAGTCAGTTATACCATCCAACCATCTCCTCTGTCATCCCCTTCTCCTCCTGCCTTCAATCTTTCCCAGCATCAGGGTGTTTTCTAATGAGTGGGTACCCTGTAATACTTACTGAGTAAGCGAATGACAAGTCATCATGTCTTGCCTTCTTTCTTCTCTTCTACAAGTACATTTTGCTCCATGGCATCAGAGAAAATGCCTTTCTGAGTGATTCCTTGTGTGTTACTGGCCTAGCTTTCTGGTTTCAGATAAGGCCTGGGAAGGTCCACAGTTGAACAGTAGTATATTAATAAAATCATGGAGTATGCAAGTTGAAAGAACATTAAAGAACCACCTGGTTTAAGATGAGGAAGCAGGGAACCAGATAAGCCAAGGGACTCCATTAAGACCACACAGATAGTCAGGGTCACATCCAGAACCATACCTCAGGAACTCAAAGTCCAAATTCCATAATTAAGGTGCCTTTGTTGGAATAATACAGGATGTACCCTTGGCACTTAGTTCTAGTTATGGTGATGGGAGGCATTGTTGATTATTGATGTGGAATCTCATTCCTGAAGGGGAAAATGAAAAGTTGCTTTTGGTTTTCCAAAAACTACTCAGGGAGCTGTACATTTTTATCTTGCATTTTTGCTCACGTTAAATTCTACTGAGCACTGCTGGTCTAGGGCGGTGATGGTAATCCCTTTCTCTAGTTCTTGGTTTAGGGGTGGCTCTGGTTTCTTCTTTTAACTGGATAGTGTTTCTTTTTTTTTTTTTCCTGTTCTTCCTTACACTGAACTGTCACAGGGTGACCAGTAAAATGAAAGGTGTCTGCTAGGGAAATTCTGGGAAAGGTATGAATCTACGAACAAAAGAGAGATATGTGGTTAGAGGGAGTGCTCCCCTCTATCAGTGATGTTCAGCGCTCCCAGGAGGTGAAAACCGAAATAGTCAAAGAAGAGCTGACCAAGAATCCTGAAGTTGTTGAGCTCCTGAGTTAACCAGACTTAGAACTTACCTACCTCTGGACTCTAGGTTATGTGTAATAGTACATCCTTGTTATTTAAGCCACTTTTTACCAGTACATACGAGATGGTTGGATGGCATCACCAGCTCAATAGACATGAGTTTGAGTAAACTCTGGGAGTTGGTGATGGACAGGGAGGCCTGGTGTGCTGCAGTCCATGGGGTCACAAAGAGTTGGACACAACTGAGCAACTGAACTGAACTGATAGGTTGTGTGCTCAAAACATGTGATGGTTTTTTCCCTTGTTATTTGTGATTATAAAAGTAAGCCCTGTTCACTGTACAAATATTTGAAGTGCAAAAAAATATTTCAAGGGAAATAACATTTCAACAATCCTACCTCCTTGGTATAACCCCTGTTAATATTCTGAATGTGTATCTTTATAGACTTTTTTCCTTTATATAGTATTTATATTTGAATAAAATACAATATGTATTTTAACAAAAATAAGATCATACTAAGCATACTCTTTTGTAGACTCTTAACAAAAACCTCAGTGATAATATGAATATGTTCAGAACCCTAAATGTCTCATACAGGTTTTCTAGAAAGCAGCTGTGAGTTGACATCATTCTCTTTAGTCTTAATGCACATATGTATAGATGTAAGAATAGTTGGCAAATAATTGAGAGCTGGAACAATAGTTTTGTATAAATTATTTTATTCTTGAGTACCTACTGTAACCCTTCTAAACTAGTACCTTAGGATTTATAACAAATATTGAATCCAATTGAACTGGCCTTTTTCACCAACTAAATCATAAGCTCCTGGAGGGAACAGGAAAAGCTGTGACCAAATTAGCTAAGTGCTATACACGCCTATCTGTCAAAATGTGTACTGCATGCACAGTACTCAGAAAATATTTATATAATGAACAAAGAAGAAACAACCTGTATCATTTTTGTTTCACAATTAACAATAAATAATCTGTAAGCAAATTTACATCATCATTTGCATTGGAATTCTCATTTCACACCAGTTAACACAATGATAAACATCACAAAAAAGAACAAACATTATCATCAGCAACATTATCATAAATCTTTTAATAGCCTGGACTTGAAGGTTCTACCTAAAGTCTGTCTTCTAGTTCTGGACTCAAATTTTAACCATTAACTTTTTACCCAACACCAAACAGCTTAGGGGATCCCTCAGTGGCTCAGACGGTAAAGGATAAGCAGAAAAACCATCAGATACTCCAACATATCGAACCTGATATTTTTGGTTAGTAGATCTTTTAAAATGCTGGTAGCAGATTAAATGTGTTCATTTTTATCTCAGTACTTGCTCTCCCGTAGCTGTATAATCTCTACTTTCCTATCTCTTCTTCCTCATTTCCATTCCCTCCTACATCTACCATAGTCTAGCTTTTGTTCTCACCACTTCACACAAGCAGCTATGAGGTTTATTGTTGTTGTTGGCCCCCGGGGGTTCACTAGTAAAGAATCCATCTGTAGTGTAGGAGCTGCAGGAGATGCAAGTTTAATCTCTGCATTGGGAAGATCCCCTGGAGAAGGAAATGGCAACCCACTCCAGTATTCTTGTCTGGGAAATCCCATGGACAGAGCAGCCTGGCGGGCTACAGTCCACCAGGTCTAGAAAGAATTGGACATGATCTAGCAACTAAACAACAACAACAAAACTTCACGCAAGCTGTTTTGAGGTTAGATCTCTTTATCTGATTGCTAAATCTGGCGATCTTTCTTCAGTATTGATTGGTAACCTAACCTAGCTGACCACTTCCACCTTCTTAAAACTCTTCCTCCAGCAGCTTCCATGCTGTCAACTTCTGATTCCTCTTTACTTCTCTGTTGCTGAGCGGCTAAGCGGTATTGTAAGAGTATGCAGTAATGTTAATAATGCTGGCATCTACTGAGAGCTTCCCAAGTGCCAGGCAATGCTTTTAAATTTTAAACTACATATATGAACTCAATTTCACCAAAGCAGGGGCTAAAAAACTTTTTCTTAACAATAAATATTTTCTTAAAAGTAAATAGTTTTGGCTCTGCCAGCCCTTTGATCTATGTCACAGCCATTGATCTCAGCCAGTATAGCACAGAAAGTGACCACAGACAGTACATAAATGAATGGGTGTGGCTGTGTTCCAATAAAACTTTATCTACAAAACAGGTGACTCAGTTTGGTGCAGGGACTGTAGTTTGCCAAACTCTGCTCTAAAATCTAAGTTCTGCCATAGCAGGAATTTTTTTCTGTTTTGATGTATGATAGATAGTTAGGAAATATTTGCTGAATGAATACTTTCCTTCTAAGAGAGGAACTATGTATTTTAATCTCCATTTTACAAATAAGGATGCGGAAGCACTGAAGTTAAATAACTTGCCCAAAGTCACCAACTGGTATGTGACAAATCCAGGATCTAAACCCACACAAGTCTGACGTCAGAGCTTGTGCTCTTAATCACCTACTCTAGAGCGGTGGCATGGAGGAGAAGATGGGCAGCTATTCTCATGGGAGTCCAGAGGAGTTCTTTTAGTTGGATCTTGAAGAATGAAGAAGAATTCACCAGGAGGAAGGAGGGTGGGAAGGGGGAGGCTTTTCATGCTAAAGATGTAGAAACTGTAAGCATACAAAAACAGATACATTAAATGTTAGTTGCTCAATTGTGTCTGACTCTTTTCGAACCTCCAGGCTCCTCTGTCCATGGAATTCTCCAGGCAAGAATACTGGAGTGGGTAGTTATTCCCTTCTCCAGGGGATCTTCTTAACCAAGGGATCAAACCCTCGTCTCCTGCATTGCAGGCAGATTCTTTACCATCTAAGCCACCAGGGAAGCCCATACAAAAAATGGATGCCTGATACAAAAAGAACTGGCAGCCAAGGAAGAAAGTTGCTTAGGGAATGCATTCACTTTTCAGTAATTCACATGTCTAGACACAGAGTTTAAGGCGGAAAGTGGTACAGATGAGGCTAAAGAAGCATGCTGAAGGGCCTGATATGACATGTGAACAAATTTAGATTTGGATTTGGAGGCAGATGGGCTACAAAAGTGTTTTGAGCCTGAGAAAGAATGACCATATTTGCATTTTAGGTCAATTTTTAAAATTACATTTTATTTTAAAATTAGATGATACATGAATATTGTACCACATTCAAAAACTGAAAAGGTCTTCCTCTTGCCTGCCTGCAACCATTCAGTTCGCTGTCCCAGAGGCACCCACGGTTTCTAGTTAGAAAGAAAACTTTCACTGTAGTGGCAAGAATCGATTGGGTCGGAGTGAACTGGATGTTTTATTAATTTAGTTAATTATTAAAGTTACTAGAAAATTGATTTAGTTTTTCTCCTTAGGGTGGATGATAATGATAAAAGGTTGAGGAAGACTGCCCTACACTTTTATAAACTGTTTTATAAATTGCTCCTCTGTTAAATCTTCTTCAAATGACTCAAGTTGTGTGCATCTGTGTCTGCCCATACACTAAACTGCTAATGGAGAGTGGGCTAGAATGGTGGATAGTTATCCACATGGTGCATAATCATGATGAAGGGACTTCCCTGACAGTCCAGTGGCTAAGATGCCACACTGCCAATGTAGGGGGCCTGAGTTGGATCTCTAGTCAGGTAACTAGATTCTGCATGCCACAATTAAAGATCCTATTTGCCACAACTAAGACCTGGCACAGCCAAATAAATAAATATTAAAAAAAAAATAGCAATGTAATTTCTTGGTAGTAAGCGCGAACTGGCGGGATTATAATCCTGGCCCTGCTGAGTGACCTTTAACCTCTCTGTGCCCTTGCAAAATAGGGATAATAATGGTACATATCTGCTAGAGGTTGGGAAAATCTGACCCAGTGTATGTTAGCTATTATTTGAGGAAGGGGTTTTTCGGGAGGGTGGAAGAAAAAAGCTTTGGAAGTAGGAATGAGGAATATGGAGAGTGTCAACACCACTTCCCATGCCCACAGGCATGGGATAATGAATAGTATCGATTCTAGAATTCAACAGAGGAAGAAAGTTCCTTAGGGAATACAGTCACTATGCTGTTAAAGACAGAACTAGAGGGTTAAAAGGTGAAAAGAAGTTTATTTATAATTGAATGGAGGTTCTGGGGCACAGAGGAAAAGGCCTGAGAAAGGACAGGGCAGAAGTTGGAAAGAAAACCCAGAGCAGGGTGGCAGATTAGAGATCAGGGTAAAGGGGAAGAGACCTGGCTGAAGGCAGGGCCACTGCCTATGACAGCTCTGGGCTGAGCAGGGCAGGGAGTGGACAGCTATGGTCATCTCTAACCTGCTGCCTAGTTTTGCAGAGCCCACAAGCTGAGAATGGTTTCTACATTTGTAAAATTACTATTAAGAGTAGCATTTCATGATGCAGGAAAATGACATGAAATTTAATGTCAGCATTTATAAACAAAGTTTTATTGGATCACAGCCATGCTGATTCATTTACGTATGGTCTATGGCTGCCTTCACACTCCAGGAGTAGAATTGAGTAGTTGCCGCAAAGACCAAATCAAATGGCCCATACAGCTGAAAGTTTTTACCATCTGGCCCTTTACAGAAAGTTTGTCAGTCCTTGCTCTGGTCGGTCATTCATAGTACCTAATATGAATGACAAACCCTGGAATTGTGCAACACAAGACCTTGGCCCTAGGAGCACTCATTTTGGATGGTGGTAAAGGATAACAGTGAGGAAAGGCCTGGATGAAATTACAAGGCCTCAAGGCTCTTTTTGAAATGTGGGTGCAAGGTTGTTTTATCAGAACAAAGCAAGACTGTCGGCCTGGATTCAACCACCAGCTCTTGGATGGAGAGGAGCCAGGTGTGGTAGACTCAACTGGTGGCCCACACAATCTCCATTTCTCCTATTGTTCCTTACAAACAGAAGCAGGATTTTATCAAGATGGTAATGTGCCCTATTAAAAATAATCATCTCAGATAAGGAAAGTGCTCAAAGAAGGATGGGTACATGTCAAAAGGACACAGAATTCAGCTTAAAGGGGCCCATATCAGCCAACTTGCAACCATTTGAATATCAAAATATGTAAAGAGAGTTGTTGATTTTAACTCATTGAATAGACTAGGAATCCATGAGTCGAGATTGAAAGAAACAAATAAATGGAGGAGGAAGAAAAGTTGGTCTTTATAATATATAGTAAAAAGAAAAGTAATGAATGACAGAATGAATGACAGAATTAGAAAATCACTATTTTGCAGTCACCTTAATATTGTTTCAGGAAAGATGAATGAATGCTAAAATCAGCAGATGAAAATTTGATGAAAAACATGACATTTATAGGGTTCCTAGGTGATGCAATAGTAAAGAATTCACTTGCCAATGCAGGAAATGCAAGAGATGCAGGTTCAATCCCTGGGTTGGGAAGATCCCCTGAAGAAGGAAATGGGAACCCACTTCAATATTCTCACCTGAAAAATTCCATGGACATAGGAGCCTTGCAGGCTACAGTCCATGGGGTTGGAAAAAGTCAGGTAATACTGAGCGCACACACAGCAGCACAACATTATTGGAGTTGCCAAGCATCTTCCCCACATTCTTATTAACTTAATTTCAAAGGGGAAAATAGTAACTTTGTAGAAGGGAAATCTGGCCAATATCATCTTACTCCCTAACCAAGTGATCAAAGTTAATATCAAAATTATGCATCTCCTAAAATGATGCCCCGAGGAGGACATCATATCATTTCTGTAGGATTCTAGTCAAAAATACATAAATGGAATCACGAGAGAACAGAAAAACCCAAATACAGTTTTACAAGTAATTGCCCTGTGATTTTAAAAAATGTCAGTGATATGAAAGATGACAGTTTGAGAAACTTTCTAGATTAGACTAAAGCCACAGGACAACAAAATGCAACCTTTGATTCTCGGTTTGTTCCTGGACTGGAAAATATATTTTTCTTTGTGATAAAGTCCAGGGGTGAGACAATTGGCAAAAGTTGTAGTTTAAATAGTAACACTGGATCAGTGTTAATATTTTGATTTTGATGATTGTACTATGGTTATGTAAGAGAAGATCCTATTTTAAGGAAGTACATACTAAAGTATATAATAGCAAATATGCACGAGAGAGAAGATAAAGTAAATGTGGTGAATTTTTTTTAATGATTACTTTTTTTTTATTGGAAGATAATTCTTTTACAATATTGTGCTGGTTTCTGCCCTATATCAGCATGAATCAGCCACAGGCATACACAGATATTTTCTCCTAAATTGCAGATCACATATCCAGCTACCTACTGTAAACCTATGTCTGTGGTCCACAATCACTTCAGCAGTTACAAAGCTGAACACACACACATGCACACAAAGGATTCTCTTTCTCTTTCCCAGTCTCTCTTTCTCTTCTAACCACCATCCAAATACTTTCCCAAGTCAGAAACTCAGGAGTCATCCTCTCTTCCTATTTTCTCACCCCTGACATGCGATTAGTCATCCAGGTCTTGATGACTGTATTTCCTAAATAGTTTCTGGATCCATTTCCTCCTCTTCATTTTCATTAACTGGATAGATGCCTCATCATCTCTCATGGTATTTTTTTTTATTAACCTTCTAAACAATCTTCCTGCCTCTGTCCTTTGCTCCGCTAACATACTGTTGTCCATTATCTTTCTAAAATGTAAATATGATCACTAAGCCTTCTTATTTTAAAAGTTCCTGTCAATTAACTGTTTATGGTAATAGCTGCCCCTTGGTCCCCAATTCCTAGTGTGGTATGACAGTGCTCGCAGATTAACCTTTGTCTCTTGGGTGCCTTCAGCGCCACATCTCAGAAGGAAAGTTGAAGGCCTTTGGCTGGTCTGTTATATCCTTAGGAGATGACTCTTCCTAGCTTTCAATAAACCAGTGGTCTTCCCTTGCTCCAGCGCTCTATTACTCACAGCGAGTTGTAACTCACTTTATTCCATGTCAGATGACTTGATGACCTACATTTTCATTTGTAGCAAAAATAAATTTTATATATCGATTGAAATCAGATGTTGGAGCCACATGTGTGATGGTGAGAGTTGAGCATTGCCTGAATCCAACGAATGCCATTCATAGAGGTGATGTTTTAACCTGTGGATGCTGGCCCACATAGGCGAGCCCTATAACACACCCTGGCTCTGCACTGTGGGTCTCCTGTTGTGTTGATTGTTTTTGAGTTAAGCAAGCCTAGAGTCCTGGGACTGACTCCTCCATTTCCTGAAGCCAGCTTCTGGGAATTGAGTAGGATGGGAGAGTCAGTAACAGAGCTGGAAATGAAGTTATTCAACTTTGGAGATGCCAGCGATGAGCTTTATCCTTTAACAAACTTTCCTGTTCTGTTCCTAGAAAAATGCTTTTTTTTTTTTTTCCTTTCCCAAACCCAATTGAAATAGACCCATTAAAACCTTCCCTCACCTGGGCAGATTTAGACATTCCTCCTAGGAGAGCCCTTGGTACTGACCACCCTATAATGCAATTAAGTGTTTGCAAGTCCACTTCTTTGCTTCTTGTTTCCCACATCTGAACACAAATCTTACTCCTTTTAGTATATCCTCCATGAGCATATGTTCCCTAAGTAAAGCTTGACATGTAAGGAATAATCAAAAAGTGTGTGTTGACTAAATGAATGGGTGTTTCTTCTAGGTTCCAAGTGGAGTGTAATGGAGAGGATTGGGGCCTGGTTTCCACTGCCAGTTAGTTCTTCCACTAACTAGCTTTGTGATGACCATCTCCCAATAGCTCCTTCCCTGCACTGATGAAGTGGAGACAATAACACCCACTTGGCAAGAGTTGTTTTGAAAATTAAAAGTTACTAATTATTTATTCACTCACTTGTAGTGATGAATTCTATTCTTGAATATTCAAATTTCAATATTCTTGAATATTCAAGTAGAATTCAAGAATAGAATTCAAGAATTCACTATGTTAGGTACCAGAGGTATAGCATTGTCTTTTCCTCATAAAGCTTTGCAATTTAGCAAGAAAGGCAAATTCAGAGCTATTGCTCAGCCGTGTCTGACTCTTTGTGACCTCATGGACTGTAGATCACCAGGCTCCTCTGTCCATGGAATTCTTCAGGCAAGAATACTGGAGTGGGTTGCCATTCCCTTCTCCAGGGGATCCTCCTGACCCAGGGATTGAAGCTGGGTCTTCCACATTGCAGGCAGATTCTTTACCGTCTGAGCCACCTGGGAAGCCCAGATAGTTAAACAAATATCTACAACAAACTATAGTGAGAATTATAACAGGGGAAGACTAGGACATCATGGGAAAATAGAACAGGGAGTGTGATCTAGTCCAGGAGTGAGAAAAGACCTCTCCAAATAGTGTAAAACATTGGTAAAATACAATACTCATGTCAGATAAGATATTGGTATAGATGAAACTGCCTTTGACATAGGAAGCAGGCATCACATTGCAAAGTTAGGTTTCCTGGAGAAGGTGGAACCTTTTGTTGAGCTGAATCCGACTTCCTCTGAAGTTGCTGACTCATCTTTATCAGAAAGTCGTGCTCTTTGAATTGAGTTTCCAGGATCAAAGATGGATTTGCCTTCATCTGTCTACTCCAATTGCCTTGTAGCTCTAAAAACCAAACCCTTCAGTTAATGAAGAATGTAAACCACAGAGACAGTGATGCTGAAGGGACTTTGGAGGGGCCGGTGATGTTTGTAGGCCGGGCAGCAGTGTGACACTTGACTTCTGCCTGCAAATACATCCAGAATTTGACTGCCTCAGACCACTTCTCCTGTAACCCCCTGGTCCAGGCCACCATTACCCATCACTGGGATGCCTGTAAAACTTCTAAAATGGTCTTCCTGTTTTTACCTGTGCCCTCCTACCATCTGCCTCCACACGTATTCCAATGCTAAAGTTTTTTGTTCCTTCCTTTAGGCACATTAACTTGAAGAAGACCAGCTGGCTTGGATGAAAGAATGTGGAAGGAATTATGCTCACTTGCAGGATGAGGAAATGCAGGTAAGTGGTGCCTCCTACTTCACAGTGGGAACCTGTGGTAGGTAAGTAAACAAGACTGAATAAGTCTTCCGCTGCTATGTTTGTATTAAAGTGGTTTTAGATATGCCTCTGCTCCTTCATCCTTTTTCAGACTCCCCTCCTCCACATTTCCCACACATTCCCTGAGTTGTTTCCTGGCTGCAGACATCCCATCTCTCTGCCCCCTCATCTCCTTCTTTTCCTGACTCACCCTTCACAGTCTCCCAGCAATGCCCGAAAATCCTCTTGTCTATCAAAGCCAGTCCCAGACAATCATCGTGATGTCCCAGATTCAAGGAAGGAGCCAGCACCCTATGGTCAGCTTCCAAGGGCACAGAACTAAAATGCTAGACATTCAATGCCGGTTTGCAATGAGGACAGTTGACCTGATCCAGGGCTTCAAACAGGAACACATCTTCCAAGGATGACCTGTTTCAGATCCTGGCATTGTTCAAATGCCAACAAGGTAAGGAATGGAGATGTCTTCTGTTCCAACACCCTTATTTTCCTCCCCTCAATTTTTTCCTGAATTTTTAAAAGCTTATAATAAAGTTGAAAGGAAAAGCAATGAAATCCATGGATTCTTCACCTAGATTAACAGTTGTTAGCATTCGCTTTCCTTTTCTATCCTTCTTTTTCTCCTTTCATACTTGAGATTGTCTATTCTTTATCTATCTGTTTATCTATCTATATCTATCTATCTAATGTTCGGAAGGAAAAATTTTTCCTCTACTCTTCTTGATTCTTTGGTTGGTCTAATAATCAAATTAATGTAAGACAGATTAACAGGATGAAAATGAATTTAATTACATACACATGGGACCCCCATAGGAATCTGAGACCTGAGGGCAAGAGTGGTTGTAAGCTTAGATGCCACCCTGAGATAAGTAATGGGGCCTGGGACTTCAAAGGGTGGGGGGTAAGTTTCAGGACAGCAAGAAGAGCAGATGTTTGGCAATTAAGTGGTTGCCCTGCCAAAGAAATGGGTTTCCCAGGTGGTGCTAGTGGTACAGAACCCGCCTGGCAGTGCTGGAGACATAAGAGACACAGGATCTTCCCTGGGTCTGGAAGATCCCCTGGAGGTGGGCACGACAACCCACTCTAGTATTCTTCCCTGAGAATCTCACAGACAGAGGAGCCTGGTGGGCTGCAGTCCATAGTGTCGCAAAGAGTCAGACACGACTGAAGTGACTTAGCACGCACACACGCTCGCCAGAGAGGTCATTTAGATGAAAGTTATCTCTGGTAATAGCTGTCTCTGAGCCAGGCCTTCTATCTAAATTCTTTCAGGCAGTTAAGGGGAGGTAAAAAGTTCTTCCCGAGTCTTTTGGCTATCCATTATCTTCAGCTCAAAATAATTCACATGGTAAAATGGCACATTTCGGGGAGGCTTTGTTCTGAACCCCATCACTATCCACATACACGTACACGGTAAACCTTTTGAAAGTAAATTGCAGACAACTTGATACTTCACTGCAAACAATTCATCATGCTTTTCCATAAGGTTAAAGACATTTTCTTATAAAACACAATCTCATTATCACATCCACAAAATCTAAAATTAGTGAAATACTATTATCTGAAAGTCCCAAGTTTTCCAATTGTTCTAGAAATATCTTTAAAAGTCGTTCCCATTCCATGCCCCTCACCCTCAATCCAATCAAAGATCAACTGTTGCTTTGTTTTGAACTTGTTTGTCATAGCTCTTTGGTTTCCTTTCACTTAGAACCATCTTCTCACCTGTTGTTCACATTTGTCTTTCACAACATTGACATTTTTAAAGAGTCCAGACCAGTTGTCGTTTTGAATGGCTTAAACCTGGACTTGCCAGATTGTTTCCTGGTGATCAGGCACTCTGGATAAGTATTTTTTGGCAAGAACATAACATGGACATTTTGGGGATTTCCCATTGCAAGTCCTCAGGAGGTGTATATCAATTTGACCTGTTATTGGTGATGCTAATTTTGACGGCTTGGTTCAGGTGGTGCCCATCAGATTTCTCTGTTGTAAAGGTACTTTTTACCCTTTGTCAGTAATGAAGAATAAAAGAGAAATAATACTCTGAGACTAGGAAATATCCTGTTCTCCCCAAACATTTTACCCAGTGGTTTAGCAACTATTGGTAATCTTTGCTTAAAGCATTTATTAGTTCATCAGTGGTTGCAAAATGGTAATGTTCTGATTATTTCATTCCTTCTACACTTATTATCTATAATTTATTTGTTGAAAAAAAAAAAAGCATCCCATCACACCTTTTAAAAATGTTTAACTCTGGGGATTCCCTGGTGGTCCAGTGGTTAAGACTCTGAACTCCCAATGGAGGGAGCATCGGTTCGATCCCTGGTTGGGGAACTAAGATCCCACATGCTGTGTGTCTAATAAATAAAATAAAAACAATTTTAAAATGTTTAACTGTGAATTCTAGATTCTGTTTCCTTATTGTTTAGTTCAGTGTTATAATCCTTTATTATCACTGTTTTTAATGATCAAATTTGGTCCATAGAGCCATTATCTTCAATATTTGATTATTCATATTGACTTCTAAGATTATTATTCCAGGGCAAACAGCTTTCTGTTGCTTTGTGTTTTGTTTTGTTTTTTTGGAGTAGGGTTTGGGATTAGATTTTGGACCAGAAATTTGAAGCTCTAATTAGGATTCCATGTTCTGAGATGTGTAGCCATTTGAAGAATTTCTAGTTGGCTTAAACCACACGTGCTCATGAAATATGAATCAGAAAAAAAGAAGCTAATTTATTCAATCAGGAAAGATGAAGTCATAGAGGTGTCGCCAGAAACCACCATTTTCATTACACCATGAAATTATCTAACATTAGAGAACATTTTCTTTTAGTCTAAAGCCCTCCAGGGCAATGTGAGAGACAATAAGTTTCATCCAAAGAGGACTTTGTAGCTATCCATAGCTGGTTCAAATCCCAGGTCTTTCTCAGCTGTGTGACTTAACCTTTCTCATCTCTTTCCTAAAGTAGATAATGAGAATACATGTATCCTCTACTTTTGGAAGGGATTCCCTGGTGGCTCAGATGGTACAGTGTCTGCCTGCAATGTGGGAGACCTGGGTTCGATCCCTGGGTCGGGAAGATCCCCTGGAGAAGGAAATAGCAATCCACTCCAGTACTCTTGCCTAGAAAATTCCATGGATAGAGGAGCCTGGTGGGCTACAGTCCATGGGGTCGCAAAGAGTTGGACACAACTGAGCCACTTCACTTCTACTTTTGGAAAGTTCGCTTTTATGCCCCTTCAATTTTACAGAAGACCTACATTAGTACATGTTTTCTATAACTGCAAGAAATCTGAAGAGGATTTTCATTTTTCAGACAAAAAGGTAAAAAGTGAAAAAGGCATTCAACATTGGTTTTGCTAGAGCCAGCATAGAGGCAGGGCACCTCAAACAGCAATAGTGAAACCACCAAGCTCCTTTCCTGGGAACCACTATCAGCATCTCAGCATTCAGCCCCACTGCTTTTAGTTGTGTCTATGAGCCTCTGTGCTTTATCTCCATTTACTCTATGTATCTGTTAGCAAGATGGATCCTAAAGTAATTGCTTGTTTGCTTTACACCATTTCGACTTACGAAAGGTTTCACAGGAACACTCTCCTTTTGCAGAGTGGGGGAAATCTGTACTGTTAACCTCACTCTAAAGATTTTGTCATGAATAAAAGTGATGTAGCTTTAGTGCTTGTCAAATAGTAGGAACTCAGGGCAAGTCATTCCTTTCAAAAGAGAAGTAGAGAAGGGAACTAAGTTGGGTTGCATGAATGGCTAAAGCCTGTGGTGTAATAGCTAAACAAATGTAAATGAGTTGGCTGCGCCAAGGTAGAGATGCTCTGAAACCATTTCCTCTGATCACGGATGACTGTAGCAAATGCATCTCACATACACGCTCCATGGAATACAGGCTTAATGGAGCAGGGATTTCCATCTGTTTTATTCACTGTTTTGTTCCCGTGTGTAAAACATAGTAGGTGGCTTTTTCAGTTCAGTTCAGTCACTCAGTCATGTCCAACTCTTTGCGACCCCATGGACAACAGCACACCAAGCCTCCCTGTCCATCACCAACTCCCAGAGTTTACTCAAATTCATGTCCATTGAGTCGGTGATGCCATCCAACCATCTCACCCTCTGTCATCCCCTTCTCCTCCTGCCTTCAATATAAAGGTGGCTTGTTATATAACTTCTGAATGAATGAATAAGTGAATGAGTGAATCAGCATAACTTACCAGATCAAATAGTTACCTACTGCTTATGTAAAGAAGGCAGAGTGCCAAAGAAATGATGCCTTAGAACTGTGGTGCTGGAGAAGACTTCTGAAATTTCCCTGGACAGCAAGGAGATCAGCAAGAAGATCAAACCAATCAATCTTAAGGGAAATCAACCCTGAATACTCTTTGAAAGGACTGATGCTGAAGCTGAAGCTCCAGTATTTTGGTCATCTGATGCAAAGAGCCGACTAACTGGAAAAGTCCCTGATGCTGGGAAAGATTGAGGGCAGAAGGAGAGGAGGGTATCAGAAGATGAGATGGCTGGATGGCATCACCAGTTCTATGGACATGAACTTGGGCAAACTTTGGGAGGTGGTGAGGGACAGGGAGGCCTGGCGTGCTGCATTCCATGGGGTCCCAAAAGTTGGATACAACTGGGCGACTGAACAAGAACTGTTTGTGTAACTCCAAAGTGTCAGACTCTATCCTTCTCCCCCTTTTCTAGAGTTGGGTTCCTGTGACATAAAGTGGGGTGTCAGTTTGCTACCACCACAGTTACGCTGTCTAATTATCCTGAAGCTCAAACAATAGTCCTTTATTTGCATGCTCATAGGTCTACAGCTTGGCTTGGCTTAACTGAGCTAGGCTGGCTGTTCACTCTGGGATCCGAGCACCAGGTTGAATTCAACTGTGTTTCATGTGTCTCTCATCCTCCTTGGACCAGTGGCTCCCTGGGGCATGTGGTCTGTTCTCTGTCTCTCCTTCTGGGGCCCAAGATGCAGGGAATGGATGTTTGTGTGGGGAATGGACATAGTCTCTCTAAGTTGACATTTAGCTTTTCCCATCATTCTCCTGACAATTACAGTGGGTGATTTATTTTATATTTATATTTTAATTAGTGGAAAATGGCTTTACTTACAGTTTTGTGTTGGTTTCTGCTGTACAACAATGCGAATCAGCCATAATTACGTATATATATCCCTTCCCTTTGAAATCTCCCTTCCCTCCCCCACCCCACCCTCTAGGGCATCACAGAGTGGCCAGGCTGGGCTCCCTGTGCTATTCAGCAACTTCCCAAGAGTCGGACACAGCTTAATGACTAAACCACCAACACTACCATCTGCTTTACACATAATAGTGTATGTATGTCAGTACCACTTTCTCAATTATCCCATCTTCCCCTGCTGGGTCCACAAGTCTGTTCTCTACTAGGATCATCAGTACCATTCTTCTAGATTCCTTATATATGCAATAGTATATATTTGTTTTTCTTTTTCTGACTTACTTCACTCTGTAAGAGAGACTCTAGGTTCATCCACCTCACTACAACTGACTCAAATTCATTCCTTTTTATGGTTGAGTAATATTCCATTGTATAAATGTAGGTGGGTGATTTTGGATCTCCTAGATACAGATATATACACACACTTCACATTCCCCTCTTACAGACAAGCATGAATTCTCAGAGGTAATACAAGATCCTAGGGTTAAGAAAGGAGCCAGGTACCTCTGAATGGACACTTTCTTACCTCCTGAACTTTCTGGAAGGGACTTGACTAAATTCTGAGCCAAGAACTCTTGTTCTCAGGTTTGAGGCGGGTAAGAACCGAGAGCAGTTTATTCCCCAACTTACGCATGTATAACAAATCATGGCAGGGTAAAGAAAAAACTGTGATTACAACAAAACTTTACAGAGCTCCTTCAGCCCTTTATCCCATCCCCAGCTTCCTCATGCTGCCCACACCTGCATCTCACAACAGATGACTTTATAGGGAAAGTTGTAAAGATGTGGCCTTGAAAAGGCAGCAGACAATCCTCCTTTTGTAGGAGATCCTGCAACCTACCTGTGTATCCCTAACCTACCCTCTTTCCCACATCCCCACTCACCTTGACTTTCTTTTCTAGAGCTTAATCCCCCTTTCTGTAAAGTTTAAGTCTTTTTGAGTATTTTTCTTTTGCTCTTGGAATGGACCTTGGGGAGAATTTAGTGCATCTTCTACACTTTATAGATGAGAAAACCAAGGTCCAGAGAAGGTGGGTGTCACACTAAACTGGGAATACCAGCCTCTGGTTTCCCTTTGGCACTCTTTCCTTTGTGTGGGATTGCTTCTCCTCTGCTCAAAGCAAATAAAAAGAAATAGAGAGCTCTGCTCTACTATAGCAGAGCTCCGTTCTATACAAAGTGGGGTACAAATGCTAGGCATTGATGTTGTGATGAGCTACAGGAAATGGCTTTTATCAATACTTCCTTTTCACATTCATCTTGACTAAAAGCTAAGGGCATCTGTAGGTCATATAATCCCCCCCTCCCTCTTTTCTGGTGGCATAATCCAAGTGAAATGCATTTCCTTTGGCACATATTTACCTTGTTAAAAGCCCGGGCACTTTCTCCTCCAGTTTGGAGCTCTGCTCCTGGTAGCTCCAAACAAAGCAGATTGTCTTCCTTCCCTTTAAGATTGAAACCACCTGGTGAACAGGTACTTGGCCTGGGCTTGCGGAAGAAAGCCACCTCTCAGGAACCTCTTCCTTGTCTAAACTGTGCTTGAAATGCTATCAACAAGGATAATCACTAATATTTATTGAGTATTTACTATGTGCCAGGTACTGTTCTAAGGATGTCATGTGTTTTAATTCATTTAGCCTACCAACCATCCCATGAGAGACGGTACTATTAATATTAAACCCTTTTTAGGGACAAGGAAAACTAGGTAGAGAAAGGTTAAGTAACTTGCATAAAGTCTTTCACTAGTAATTAGAGGTAGAAGTAGGATCTGAACCCAGTTCTCTGTTTTGTGGCTTCACAGTTTAATTGTTTAAGATTTGGCTTTGGCTTTTCTCAGAGGCTTACAGCAGCAGCTGTGGCAGATTCAAGCTCTTGAGGTTTCAAGCTATGAATACGTGAACTGAAGTCACAGTCAATTTGCATTTCTGGATTTAGGAACAGCTAGTGGCTCAGCGGTAAAGAACCCACCTGCCAACGCAGGAGACCTGGATTCAGTCCCAGGGTCGAGAAGGTCCCCTGGAGAAGAAAATGGCCACCCACTCCAATATTCTTGCCTGGGAAATCCCATGGACAGAGAAGCCTGGCGGGCTACAGTCCAGGGGGTCTCAAAAGAGTCAGACACGACTGAGAGACTGAGGATGCACATGTACTTTATGAACTAACTGACCAACTAACAGTCAGGCCCCCATGGAAGCAGGATGAGAGCAGAACTGGGATTTGCATAGAGTTACCATAAGGCCTAACTCTTTTTTCAGACAACCTCTCTGGAAGGGAGGCCTCAAACTGTGGATCCCCATCATGGCCTTGAAAAGGCAGCAGACAACCCTCCTTTCGTAGGCACCTCCCAAAATAACTCTCAACAGGATATGGCTCGTTAGATTAGTTCTGTAGTTTTATTTTCCAAATGATGCTTGTCTTTGAAGCTTGGCTGGGGAAGCTGTAGCTAAGATTAAATGAAGTTCAATGTTTTATGACAATACTTCTTTAGATTTGCACATGTCTTAAATATATATATATACATTTATAGTATATTTATTTATATAATATATATTTTAATCTCTTAAAACCTGTGACATAAAATATTGGACTGTTTCCATCCTATCATTCATTTCCCACTTTTTTGATATCAGCACTGAGCGCCTCTTGTTGTCAAACCCTTCACTGGAGCTTGGAAAAACATACTGAGCAGAAACCAACCAGCCTCTGATCTCAAGGATCTCACAGGTAAGTGTGCAAGGCAGCCATGAGATTGGCTGAGGAGCCCAGGGTCTGGTTCGAGGGGCATGTGCACTGAAGCAAGTTGGTATAGTTCTGGCAGGTCAGGAAGGAAAACTTAAGCCAAGATGGAGGAGCAGCAGGTGCAAAAGCCCTGGACTATGTCCAGGATCGAGGACTTGGCCAGGGAGGCTGAGCAGAGCCAGGGAGGAGAGGGCAGTGGCAGAGGCAACCAGAGAGGCAACAAGCACCAGATCACATGGCTTTTCACTTATTTCTTTTTAATTTGGCTGCACCGGGTCTTAGTTGTGGCATGTGGGATGTAGTTCCCTGACCAGGGACTGAGCTCGGGCTCCCTGCATGGTAGCTTGGAGTCTTAGTCACTGAACCACCAGGGAAGTACCCCCACCTTTTCGTCCATGTGGCTTTTACAAAATGTAGTATCCAGGCACTACCCATAAAGGCTCTGATTCAGTTGGAGGAGAGACTAGGTAGGTATACTGGTTGTCGTCTTTTTTAGGGTCAGCCAGAGTTGACAATCCTTAGTCTAGGGTAATTTCATCCTTAATCTAAGGGCCATGCTCAGATGCTCAATTGTGTCTGACTCTTTGTGACCCCCATGGACTGTACCTGCCAGGCTCCTCTGTTCATGAAATTCTCCCAGCAAGAATACTGAAGTGGGGTGCCATTTCCTACTCCAGGGGATCTTCCTGACCCAGGGATCGAACCCACGTCTCTCATGTCTCCTGCATTGGCAGGTGGATTCTTTACCACTTGCGCCACCTGGGAAGCTGCTTAATTGTTGACAGCAGGGGAATAACATGATTCAGATATGTATCTTATGTCCCTAGAATGCCTGCATGTACATATGCCCAGTGAAGAAAAAAGGAAGCCTTAGAAAATGTATTTAAATAGCTTTCAACTTTACAAAAAACACTTTTTTTTAAGATGAAAAAAATAGAAGCCACATTAGACGTGCATTTTTTCCCCTAATGCTACTTAGGTATTTGTTAGAATCTCTGGCTTTAGAAATTTGAATTCAAATAGAGTGGTGCAAGTTTCCAAGTCTTCAAGAAATCTCCCCTTGTCCTCAGAAAACTCTCATCTTAAAGCATGAAGCTCCTTCCTTTAAAGTGAAAACTTTGTACTCACCTAGGCTCTGTATAGGCTTCCATGGTAAAGAATCTGCCAACCATACAGGAGACTTGGGTTCAATCCCTGGGATGGGAAGATCCCCTGGAGAAGGAAACGGCACCCCACTCCAGTATTCTTGCCTGGGAAATCCCATGCACAGAGGAGCCTGGCAAGCTCCAGTCCATGGGGTCACAAAAGCTTCGGACACAACTTAGTGACTAAAGAACAAGAAGGCTCTCTACATTTTTAAAAACATTTCCATAAAAGAACCACAGTTCTTGGTAATTATTCTGATTTGAATACTTTTGTTGCAGTAGGGAATTTGTGATACTAAAGTTCATGTGATATCTTTCCAAATAAATTACCTTCCAAATAAATCAGTTTGTTGATACTGAAAGTGTTTCCATAATAATATTTCATCTGATTCTCATGTGGAAATTGAGGAACAAAGACATTTATGACCCTTTCAAGGTCAAACAGAAGTGAATAGCCCAGCCAGAACTAAGTCTCCGTTCTCCTGCATTCTATCTTCCTGGCACTTTTTTTCTCTCTGGGAAAAATAACTGGGAAATATGCAAAAACTGGAAATATGATCTCATAAATCAGGACTTTTCAGAAGATTTGGGTCATGTGATTATAATAATTCTAACATACGATTCCCTTTTGTAGTCTGCAGACATTAACTCAATTAAGCCTTATAACTCTACTTCAAGGTGCAAATTATTTCCATTTCACCTTTGTTCACCCGGGTTCACTGTTTTCCCCATTAGATAGTCAGCACCATGAGGGCAGGTCCAATGTGTATCTTGTTATTGTTCAGTTGCCTAGTCAGGTCCAACTCTTTGTGACACCATGAACTGCAGCATGCCAGGCCTCTCTGTCCCTCACCATCTTCTGAAGTTTGCCCAAGTTCATGTCTGTTGCATCGGTGATGCCATCTAGCCATCTCATCCTCTGATGCCCTTGTCTCCTTCTGTCCTCAATCTTTCCCAGCATCAGAAATGTGTTATCTTATTTACCAATATACCCTCCCCACCCCCCACAAATACCTAGCAGATAAGTAGGCAGTCAATAAAATTGTGTTACTCATTTTGGAAATTTTTTGAGGACAAGAACTACAATCGTTCCCTTTAATTTGTCTAATATCCCCATATGTGACCTCTGGGACTTAGTAAATTCTTAACTAACTAGTTAGCCTCCTGAATTAATCCAAACTTTAAAAACATAGGCTGTCGGCATCTCTTCTATTTTTAGGGTAACCTACCATCCTTGTTTCCTCAGGAGCATCCCACTTTCATCACTGAAATGTCCTGAATTCAAGGAAAACTTTCAATCCCAAGAAGACCAGGACACCTGGTCACCCTAATTAGACACAACATAAGATTTTTCACCTGTAAAAATATACCTTTTGACCTAGTGGTTCTCCAAGTGTGATTCCCTGGATGGGCAGTGCTACCATCTCCTTCAAATCTGTAGGAAACAGGCAATTTTTGGGGTCCCTCTGTCTTTCTGAATCCAAAATTACTAGGGTTAGGCCCAGCAATCTGAATTTTAACAAGCTCCCCAGGTAACTCTGAAGGTCTCCCCTGTAGCTCAAACAGTAAAGAATCTGCCTGAAATGCAGGAAACCCGGGTTTGATCCCTGGGTCAGGAAGATTCCCCTGGAGATGGGAATGGCAACCCACTCTAGTATTCTTGCCTGGAAAATTCCATGGACAGAGGAGCCTGGTGGGCTACAGTCTGTGGGATTGCAATGAGTCGGACATGACTAAGCGACTAACACCATTACACCACCAGGTAACTCTAATGCCAGATAAAGTCCGAATCATCGTCAAGTTACGTTTTGTTTGATCACGCAGGAGTGTAAATAGTCTGAAAGCAGACCACTAAGACAATCCCACTCTGCCCCTCTTTGACTTTAACTTTCTTTGGTTGCTTTAAACCCTCTAATTCTGGCTAAGCCTGCTTTACGTTGAAGTGGTAAAGAAGGCGTGGGTGGGAGCCTGTTGCCACACCCTGTGGCTTCAAAACTTGGAAGACTTGGTTTACAATGAGGTTGTTCCCAAGCCACACTGGTTTCAGCAGCAGCCTCACGTTTCTCTTACTGGGCACGGTGGGTAGAGCAAAGGAAAGAAATTATTTCCATGCAGGAGTGAGCAAGAATGTGCCATGTATAGGTTCAGGAACCAGAGGATAGTAGTAATACTTCAGAATAGTGTCATTTGGAAAAGATAAGTTCACGATTTTCTCCCTTGCTTATATCACCAGATGTGTATCACACAAGACAGGGCCAGACCCAACATGTACTCCCACATCCTCCAGTTATTCAAATTCCTGAAACATCAGTGAATCCAGAGTCAATCAGCCAGGCATTTTGTTGGTTTCTGTAACACTGGACACTTCAGATAGGATTCCTAAGTACCATAGACTCCCTAGGGAGATAAGGAGGAACAAAAGGCACCCGAATGGTTTATCCTTTTACCAGATAGGTAAACTAACTGGCTAAGTGACTTGCCTGGATGACTTCAGAAGGGACATCAGAGCCAGAAGAGAAGTCAGGTCCTTGAGGCTTCTGCAGGCAGCTGGGGCCATTCATGCTGATAGGCATTCCTCTTTAAAGACCTGAGGATGGGGAGCTTTTCTGAATGACTTATCAGACAGATGGCTTCTAGCCGTGGAATTCACTCTGGATGGCTGTCAAGGATTAACATTCTATTTGCAGGTCTCCCCCATGAAGTATGTTTTGTTGCTATCATTGGTTTTTTAAACTTGCTTCTTAACATGGCTCCTTACTGGTTTGGTTAGTCTGGAGAATGGCATTCATCTACTTCCCTCTGGGGTGTTAGACCACAGAGGGGTAGAGGTGTGGGCACCATGCCAGAACATGAACTCGTGGACAGTGCCAGCCAAAACCGGTTTCTGACTCACCAAGAAAGGATGTGCTGGGACCCCAAAAGATGCCAGGACATTTTTCTAGAGCAATGTCTTGACCAAATGACCTTGCAAAACTACCTCCTTGCTGTCTCCATTTTCTCACCCTGCTGTCGTTCCTTTAACTAGGGCTGAGTAAAATATCCTCTCAAGATGATCTCCAAATTTATACAAACTAAAAATAGTAATGGGTAACACAAATAGTGTTTATTAAGTGCCAAGGTCTCTCTCTGGTGACTTAGATGGTAAAGAATCTGCCTGCAATGAAGGAGACCTGGGTTGGATCCCTGGGTTGGGAAGATACCCTGGAGGAGGGCATGGCAACCCACTCTAGTATTCTTACCTGGAGAATCCTCATGGACAGAGGAGCCTGGAGGGCTACAGTCCATAGGATCACAAAGAGTCAGACACGACCAATCAACTGAGCACATAGCGCAAGATCTCTCCAAGGTGCCTTACATATATTATTAACTAACTCTTACAGTTGCCCTCTCAGGTAGGGACTATTATTACCCCCATTTTGCAGGTGAGGAAAACTGAAGCACAGAGGGGTTAGATTCCTTGCTCAGGATCACACAGCTAATGAACAGATAATTTGAATCCAGGCTCTGTGCTCTCAATTGCTTCCCCCAGTATTCCCCTTTATAAAGGGGAAATTAAGCTGATCTTCCAATCGTCTCAACTGTAAATATATCTACAACATGCTATCAACCTGATTGCAGCAAATATTTCACTTGGATTCCATAGGCCAGAAACAGGTGAGGTTATATACTAATAACTAGAAGGTGAGCTGTTTGAGGACTTGAAAGTCCTCCTTGTAGACCTAACACTTCACTCATAGCAAAAGCTCGCTAAGTGTTGTCCCTGGAATTTTATACAAAAGCATTTGGAAAACTATAAGATCTTTTTATGATTGTTCCACAAATTCTTATAGGTACCCATATCTCGATACCAATCCAGACAACCTCATCAGTGTCTCTACTGCTTTCTTCTTTCTCTCTTTTTATATATCACGCATGCTTTGTAAAGATACTCTTCAGCCCACAGAGCTTTGCCAATTATTCCTCAGTCAGTCCTTCAGGCAGCCCAAGCAGGTTGTACCCAGCTGCTGCTGTTGCTAAATCATGTCAGTCGAGTCTGACTCTGTGCAGCCCCATAGACGGCAGCCTACCAGGCTCCGCCATCCCTGGGATTCTCCAGGCAAGAACACTGGAGTGGGTTGCCATTTCCTTCTCCAGTACCCAGCTGCAGTGCCTGACAATTCCCAGCTTGCTCACCAGCTCACCCTCTTCAGCCCTTTCCCCTCCCTCTTTTCACCAAGTATTAATAGAACACATTTCCACACTACCAGCTTGGCCCAGTCAGTGCTTTAAAAAAAATAATAAAAAAATTTTAAATGCTTTTCAGTGGTAACAGAACAATAATGTCAGTTAAAAGGAACACCAATGGGGACTTCCCTGGTGGTCCAGTGGTTAAGAACCCGCCTTCCGGTATAGGGGACGAGGATCCCATCCTTGGTGGGGGAACTAAGATCCCACATTCCGTGGGGTAACTAAGCCCATGTGCCACAACTAGAGAAGCCTGTTCCCTACAATAAAGCCCAGCTCAATCAAAATTTAAAACAATATATATATTTTTTCAAAAAAAGGAGTACCAGTGGTGTTAGTTCATTGAAAGTGAAAGTCACTCAGTGGTGTCTGACTCTTTGTGACCCCATGGACTATACAGTCAAAGTCTATGGAATTCTTCAGGCCAGTATACTAGAGTGGGTAGCCTTTCCCTTCTCTACGGGATCTTCCCAACCCAGGTCTCCCGCATTGCAGGCAGATTCTTTACTGACTGAGCCACAGGGGAAGCCCAAGGATACTGGAGTGGGCAACCTATCCCTTCTCCAGTGGATCTTCCCGACCCAGGAATTGAACCAGAGTCTCCTGCATTGCAGGTGGATTCTTTACTAACTGAGCTATCAGGGAAGCCCATTAGTTCGCAATGATTTGAAGTATGATGAACACACAACTTTCATAACATTAAGAAAGTGATTCTTCTATTAACATGATTTCTCCATGAGGTGCTTAGGACGTGAGTGTCAACCAGTAACCTGGGGGAGACAACACAAGACAGACGGTTAAGCCTGGGATCTTCAAGACTTAAAAGTGTCAGCCAGTGGAGATCAGTCTTCTTGTTTAGTTTTTGTTTTCTTTTTTTTGGTTTGTTTCTATGAGATCAGTTTTTTAAAATATCTGTCTATTTATTTATTTGGCCACAGGACATGTGGGATCATAGTTTGCCAACCTGGAATCAAACCCACCCACCCTACAGCGTAAGGTCAAAGTCCTTAGGAATTCCCTATTTTTTATTTTATTGAAATACAGTTGACATGCAATATTAAGTTAGTTTCTACATAGTGTACTATGTAGTGACTGGATATTTGCATACATTATTAAATGAAATGATACATTATGAAATGATTATGAAACATACATTATGAAATGATCACCAAGAAGTCTAGCAACTGTCTGTCTTCATACAAAGTTACTACATTATTATCGACCATATTTCTTATGCTGTAGATTACACCCCCATGTCTTTTTTATAACTGGAGATTTGTCCCTCCTAATCCCCTTCACCTATTTTGCACCTTTTCCCACGTGAGACCGGAGTCTTAGCTAGAAGGCTGAAGCTGTCCCAGGTGGCTTGGAGCCTTCCTTGGTATGATCTTAAGGCCTCATGCAGCTGGGTCTGTCTCATCCAGACTTGCCTCCAGTTTCCTTCTGCCCATCAACCACATGTGGCTTGTGCCGCCCTCTGCCTTCCTGGTTTCTGCCTGCTTATTTGGTGGCAGCCCTGAGGCTTCCGCTAGAGATCTCCAGGGGCTTCCCAAGGGGTGCTAGTGGTAAAGAACCCACCTGCCAATGCAGGAGACTTAAGGGACATGAGTTCAATCCCTGGGTTGGGAAGATCCCCTGGAGGAGGGCATGTCAACACACTCCAGTATTCTTGCCTGGAGAATCCCACGACAGAGGAGCCTGGCGGGCTACAGTCCATGGGGTCGTAAAGAGCTGGACACGACTGAGTGACTAAGCGCAGCAAAATGAGATCTCCAGTCCTCTGACTGGGTCTCTGATTGGAGGCTTTGGTTCCAATGTATATATCACCACAATCTCAGATTTACATATGCTAATTTGTGACCACCAACAGTTGTATAGCTACTTGTCTCAGGCAGTTTTGTAAGCACGAAGTTATGTTTCCTCAGACCAGTGCAGCAGTCCTAGATTGTTTATAAAACACAGGTTGCAGAGCCCCAGTTTCAGTTTCTGATTCAATCTGTCCTGGGTGGAGCCCAATAATCTGTATTTCTAACAGGTTCAGATACTGATCCAGGTGCCACACTTAGAGAATCTCCCTGTAGAGCATCAGCTAACCTGCAGGTGGGCTTGTTAAAAATGCTCTTGTGCAATATGGGAAGGGCGTTAGATAATGTTCTCTTTTTTCCTTTTTTAAATTGAGGTGTAGTTGATTTACTGGCTTCCGAGGTGGTGCTAGTGGTAAAGAATCTGCCTGCCAATGCAGGAGACACAAGTGATGTGGGTTCCATCTCTGGGTTGGGAGGATCCCCTGGAGTAGGAAATGGTGACCAACTCCAATATTCTTGCCTGGAGAATTCCATGGACAGAGGCACCTGGTGGGCTACAGTCCATGGGGTCACCAAGATTTGAATACAACTGAGCGACACCACACAGCACACAGCACAGTTGATTTACAACGTTGCCTTAGTGGATAATTTTTTCTTAATAGAAGAAAGGCTGAAAGGCACTCTTCATCCTAGTTCTCTACAAGGTTTGACAGATCATACCATTTGAGGGTTGGAAAATCAGACGGTTCTTACAGGCCTTAGCAGTGGACTTCAAAATGGAGGAGGGGGCAAGGAGAAAGCACCAGCATCGGTGACTGCCCGCTGTGTGCCAGGCACTGTACCGAGCACTTTGCCTCCATAATAATCTCATGGGCTCAACCATCCAGTGTGGTTGGTGTTATGCTTCCATTTTGCAGATGAGGAAACCGTGGGTTAGAGGGCAGAGGCTCTACAGCAGAGCTTCCCAATTGATCTGCTGGAATGAGTTGTGGGTGCTGAGCTATTGATCTCCTCGGACCCAGTGGTGCCAGGATAGAGGCTGAGGGGCCTGGAACAGCAAGCCAGTCACCACCCGGGAGAACACAGCCTCCTCCCCATGCCCTACCAGTTCACTGCAGGGAGCCCCAGCCACAGAACCGACCCTTGGCGAGCCCAGATTTAGAGGCAGACCCTGCTCCTGCGACCTCCAACCCTCATAGCATCAGAGGGCAGGGCAAAACTTACGGGGGGATCTCGGGAGCCTGCTCATGGCCAAAGGCAAAGAGAGTTCTGAGATGGAGCCTTTTCAGGATTAAGGCTGAGGCATTAAACTGGTAAAAACTTCTCAGGTAACTCTGAGAAAAATGGACCCCTTTTTGTAAGAAAAAGAAAGTTCTCTGATATCTGTGCACCACAATCTTAGGGTACAACTAAGAGAAAGAGGAGGGAAAGTGGTCCCGGGCCATCCCAACTCCCCAAAGCTGCCATCAGCAAGGTCAGAAGATGGCCAGACTGTGTCCTTGGTGACTGGTGGAAGAATCAGAGATTTATGACCCATATTTTCATGGTCTCTTGACTGGATGATTGGAGCTTCCTGTGTTTCGTCTGCTGGCTGAGTAGTTTTGTGTCTGCACAAGGCCCGAATGCCGTAGCCAGACTTCAGCAGAACCAACGGCTACATATATTAAAGGAAACTTTGAGTAACTCTAATGACTTCTGGCTGATGAGAGCATTGATTTTTTTTTTTTTTAACTGTACTTATAATTACTAAGACCCAAAACAGCCTTGGATTATAGAGCACAGGGTGTACTATTAGTTCTTTAGGCAACTCTGAACATATTCTGCCTTCAGATGGGGCTAGTTCTTACATTAGTTAATATATTAGGAGCTTCTACTTGAAGTCAAAGGTTTCCGTTGGTATGACTTCAGGACAACTGCAGCTTCTATTCATTCCCATGGGAAAGGCAACTTTCAGGGAGACAGTCTCATGTCTCCACGAAGGTTTGGGGAGACAGTTCTGGGAGTTCTGCGACCTCTTTTTTTATTCTGAGCATGATCTGTTATCTGCTGGCAGCTTCTCTCTTTCCCTAGGAAGTTTCATTCTTAAAACCTCCCACCAGCTCATGCTGTGGGGATGGAGGGCATTTTCCAGGGAGACTAATCATTCTTTGTGTTTGTGGAGGGCGATCCAGACTTTAGTATTACAGAGAACACTAAAAATTATTATTATTTTTTTTTGGAGGCTGCTCCTGCTTTTATAAATGAAGAATTGAGGCCTAGGGAAGTTAGATAGTTATCAAATGTCACAGTCAGCAAGAGGCAGGGTCAATGATGATAAATCCAGGGTCTCTGTCAGGACACTAGACTAATCTATTTATGGGCAGGGGATTCAGGCTCCATGAAGTTCATGGAGGGAAGCTCTTATTAAGTTCATTTGGTGCGTTACTTCTCTGCTGTCTTCATATATAGGATCAGAGTGGGGAGACAGGAACACTCTCTAATGAGAGTGTTGGGAGAACAGTCATAACTCCTATGTCCTCTCCTGAGGTTGAAGTCTAGAAGGCTGTGGAAAGGTGCCCCTTCCCCATCTTTCTCCTAATTCAGAAACTGGATCAAGAAAGCAAAGCTAATGGAATCAACATAAAACAGATAATCTCTTTCACTAGTCTAAATTAGTCCAGCTAAAGAAATATTTGAGAAAGATAATACCAGGGAGACTAACATACTTATGTAATTAAAATAAAAAAAATACATAGGGACTTCCTTGGTGGTCCAGTGTCTAAGACTCCGCCCTCCCAATGCAGGGGTCCCAGGTTCAATCCCTTGTCAGGGAGCTGGATCCTACCTACTGCAACTAAGACCCAGTGCAGCCAAATAAATAGAAACAAATATTTAAAAATACAAAAAGAATATAAAGATTGTGCCTGCAGGAACTGATTTTTTCTGAGGTTACGCTTAGCTGAAAGGCAGCTGTATGTACTAGATCTGGGAAAAGAAGGCTGCAAGACCTGTAAGGCTCTTATTTTGACCCATATATACAGACCACAGGACTGGCATTGGTTACACAGATATATCCTAGGAATGGAGAGAATTTTACAGTCTCTTATGAATTCATTCTGAAAGGATTTACAGAACGTGTACCAAATGTCAGAGTTAGTGTACCCACCACTGAAGCCTGTATGGCCCTGTCTCTTTGAGCTCTTGGTCCAGCAGAGAGATGAAACTGTAGGCTGGAGGGGAGCGGGGTGCAGACACTGACAGTTCAGCCTGGGTTGAGGGTGATTAGGGTCACCACCTGAGCAAGGCCATTGTGCTCTCATTCCACCTGCGGCCACCAAGGCTTAGTGCTGATAATAAATGGATTGTGGCCTGCAATCTAGCAGCTATCAGACTGCAACCACTCCCTAAGGTGAGCCCTGAGAAAACTCAGGATGTGAAAATAGAGGATACTGGCTCCAGATAGCTGGCTAAGGTGCATATCAAAGGAATGATTTCAGTGAGCCCAGACTCTTGCACCTTCCCATACATAGAACGATGCTAATGTCCTTAGTTTGAGATATCTGGTTTTCTTTGATTAATAATAATTTTTTGACATTCAGACTATTTGCTCCTTGTTTCAAAATTATATATCCTGGCTTACCCACCTCCCCAACCCCCACCTCCTCAGAGCAGTTCTCTCTGGGTTACTTGAGATGCTACCTCTTGGGCTTGAAGCCCTAAAAACTCCCACCAAATATAATGTAATTCAACTTTTAGGTTGTGAATTTATTTTTAAGTCGAAACTGACATGGTCTCAGAGGGATCACCCCATTTTAGGCAACTGGTCCCTTTGTGGATTTGTTCTCCCCTGTAAATGGATTTCAGATTCCTAAAGAAGTCCAATTGGGTGACAGAAGTCAGTAGACTTCACAGCCACACCCACTGCCACACTCATAATTCCAGACATTGCTTCAGGGATCACATTTTCACAGTATAATGTCAGTAGATCCGAAGATGAATTTGAAATCAATGGCAGTCTATTACCCACTCTTAGAAGTGTGGTTTTAGGCATCGTTGACTAAAAGGAGTTGCTTAAAGCAATCTCCATCCAAAATCTCTTTAATAAGAAAAACATCTGACGTTTATCAATCACTTACTTTGTGATACACTCTGTGTGTGTGTGTGCGTGTATGTTAGCACATTGAATCCTCCCCACAACCCAATAATAGGATGGATCCTATTATTATCTTCAATTTATGGGAGAGTAACTGAAGCTGAGAGTAAATCATTAGCCCAAGATCACACAAGGGGGTGGTGGCTTAGCAGGGATTTGTAACTCCTATACCCATGCTTTGAATCCAAGCAGCTTAATCACTGCTTGAATCTTTACCTGAAATAATGCAATACCCAAGGCAATTTTCTGTTTCAGGCTTTTTGAAGATGTGGGAGGGGCTCCTTAATCTTAGAGAAGTGGATAGTTTGAGGAAATTATGTTTAGGGTAATATTGATAATTCTCACATATCCTTTTATTTAAAAGATGACTTTATTTACAAAGACTCTTAATGAGGGGAAGGCATTCATCCCTAATACCCAAGGAAAGAGGACCACAGGCTAAACGCCTCTGCCTGTGCATGGTGGCAGCAGCAGTGACATGGAGAACGGTTTTTCCCATCTGTGCAGGGGGATGGGTATTTTCCTATTAGGGTTCTGGTGAGGCTCAAATGAGATGATGTCTGTCAGGTTTCTAGCACTGTGCTCAACAATTAACACTGTTACTCAAGGTTTCAGAGGGAAAGAGAAGTAGTTTCACTAAATAATCCAAAGTATTTTAAAAAAAATTAATTAATTTATTTTTTGGTTGCACTGTGCAGCATGCAGGATCTTAGATCCCTATTCAGGAATCAAACTGTGCTTCCTGCATTGGGAGCACAGAGTCTTAACCCCTGGGTCACCAGGGACATTTTCGCAAGTAGTTTTTTATTAAGATAAGTGGGCATGGTAGGACTAGAATGAAAACATTGCATATATTTAGAAAGAGGTAGATCAAACATCAAAGATATGTGATGCCAGTTATGAGGCCTCTTCAGGATCTGCCTCAGACATCTATCTGTTGGGATTGTTTCAAAGATAGTGGCTGTATTGCTAGGCCCTCAAAGTCCTTTCCTCTTTGTTGCCTCCAGCAGCCAGAAAAGTGGCCCCCTATGACTTCCCTTGAGATGTAAATGATGCCTCTGGGATCCGGGGAAGAGGGTCTAAGTGGCCCATTTCAAGTCTGTTGTTTCTCTGCCAAACTCCCTTGTGTCTACTGAACCCAGGAAGGCTGTGGGGAAGGTTGGTCTTCTAGGTACCATCTAGAAGGGGAATACAGTGAGGCAAAGGGATGCTTTCTATGAAGCATGGCAAGCCTGAGGAATCTTGATAACTTCCCTTCTCTGTTGCCTAACCCCTTTCTGCCTTCCTTAGAGATTAGCAGTAAAACCCATCCACCACCCTTGTGAAGGAAGCTGACCTAATACCATTATTTCCTGTTTTCATCTCTGAGGCCAGGAGAGGTTGTACTATTCCTTACAATCACATAAAAAGTTCGGAGGTGACCTAGAGGTTCAAGCACATGTCTTCCTGATCTTGGGTGGCCTTGGCCTGCAGTGGCTTGAAGCAGGATTTCCTAACCACCAGACCAGTAGCCAATGACAAGGCCCTGGCCTTTACGGCTTTGCAGAAAAATGAATTTCCACAAAGAAATGTAATATACTGAAACAAGTAAAGTGCTTATTACAGGGAAAAGGAGTACATGTGGATGGACACACGGGCAGGCTCAGAGGGAGAATCATGGTCTTGTGGTAGTTTGAATCACTTATATGGGGCGTTTCTTTGGGGTTTCCTTTGGCCAATCATCTTGCTTTGTCTGGTTCTGAGTCTGTATTTGGCTTATCTGAAGGTCCTTCCATGTGTGTGGATGTATCTCTTAGCCAAGATGGATTCTAGCGAAGAGATCTATTGGTAGGTTGACATCACTCCCCGTTTCACCTCCAAAGAGCCTTCCTGCACATGCAGAGTTGGGGAGGCCTCCTTGACTTTGAGAATGAGATATATGTGGTCTCTTATTGGGGCAAGGCTCAGCTCCTCCTCCTCTATCTTGGAGTATCTGCCCACAGGGGACAAACACCAGCAGCTCAGCCCAGGGCCCATCTATCTCCTGCATCATCCCAGTGTTTATTCTTGTACTTGCCACCCTGGACCACTTGCATCTCAACAAGGGCCCTTCTGGAGGTCGTGGTTGGGAGACCCGGATGCAGAGCTAAGAGACAGGTGCTCCAATCCCAGCTCCACTAGTGAAGCTAGAGGGACCATGGAACATTTCATGTCCATGTTAAAACTTTAGTCCCACCCTTGTAAATGGAGGGATTAAATGAGATAATCTCTGCAAAGGCTGAGCACAGGGCCTGGTGATGGGAAAACCCTCAAAATAGGCTGGCACTTCACATTCCTTCTTCTAAGTAATTCAAAGGAGTATGTTTAGAAATTTAAGGGGAGAAACTTGCCAGTTTTTTGCATTCACATCCAGACGACGGCCTTCTTACCTCGTTCAGAAGTTGCACAGAGGGACTTCACTGGTGACGTTATGGTTAGGAATCCACCTGCCGATGTAGGGGACATGGGTTCATTTCCTGGTCTGGGAAGATGCCACATGCCATGGGGCAACTGAGGCCATGCCACAACTACTAAGCCCATGCACCTAGAGCCTATACTCCACAACAAAAGAAGCCACTACAATGAGAAGTCCCTGCACTGCAACTAGAGAGTAGTCCCCACTCACCACAACTATGAAAAGCCTGTGCAAAGCAACAAAGACCCAGTGCAGCCACAAATAATAAATAAATTAGGCTCAATTTTTTAAAAGTTGCATGAACTGTCCTTATTCAGCGCCATCCCCATGTAAAAGCTGACATGTTTCTGTAGCAGAAGAGGTCCTGGTAAACTTTTAGCATTGACACTGGGTTGGGGAGACTGGGATTCTTGATACATCTTTAAAACCAGTAGGGGTGGCATTTTCACCAAGAAAAGGGAAATTGGCTATATGGCAGTCTTGAGCCCTCCTAAGTGAGATTCCCATGTTGAAGAATTACTGGAGTCACTTGTGGTGTGGGGTTCCACACATGGGTCATCTCACTGAAGAAGAACTAGTTTGTAGGGAGGTAGTTCATTTACCTGGTGGATCCAAAGGAGCAGAAAATTTTCCTTGCCTACCATTCCTGGGAAGGATGTCTGCCCCAGGGATCCAGGAGGAGACTATCAAAGAAAAAAGAAAAAATACTCAGTGATGCTTCTTAAAGATGGTGAGGCAGACTTTCTTCAGTTCCATCATGACAGTTATAGGGACCACTGCAATGAGGTTTTATAGTCGGGGAGAGAGATTGGGCTCAACTCAAAATACAGCATGGGTAAATGGGAATTTACAGCCAGGGAGCAGAATGGAGGTCAGCGGATGAAAATTTACTAATGGGAAACATCAAGGGTGATGGGGATTCTGGCCAAATGACCTCATAGGATTCTTCCTGAAGATATACCAGGGTGACCAGTCATCACCTGGGGATGGTAGAGGATGAGGGGCCCCTTAAGATGTTGAGCGTGGGGAGTGTTCTGGTTAAACCTGACTTAGCAGGGTTCCTGCCAAAACTGGATGTTACAAGGAAGTGCACAGTTCAGGATCGTGACTGAGGTTCCGACAAGCACAGAATCTTTGTCCAGGTTGTAGCTTTCACATTCCCCAGTGCCTGCCAGCTATTGGGCTTCCTGGATGTCTCTAACTTTTGTTGGTAAAGGAAGTCATTGTCCTGGAGAGAATATCGGACAGGTTTACAAACACCCAGATACGTGTTGGGGAGGAGAAGCCTCCTGTACAGTAAGGAGTCCTTGTCTCACTGAGAAAGTTTACACTCCAGGAGTAAATGAAACCCAGTGAAGAGAAAAATCCATGATTGGCTAAAGCGGCAGCTTGCATCTGACCCAAGGAGCCTGGAACATCACTTGGATTTCCTCGAGGAGGCTGAAAACAGTTCCTGTCCATTATTTCTTTTGTCATGAAACCCTCTAGAGAAAGAGAGGGTTGGATTTTCATTAGCCCTCAAACCCCTCACTGGGATGAGATTCTGTGCCTGGAGATGCCAGGTGCCCAGGCTCAGGTGTGCTGAGTATACAGGCTCAGGGAGGCTGCCTTGCATCCCCAGCCTGCCTGGGCTTTCCTCTTAATGGCAGGACAGATGGATAGAACACCACTCGGTTTCTCCTATTAATAATTTCATTTATTATCCAAGAGATGAGTGATGATCTCTAGTTATAAGAGGCTGATTGGGAGAAAACCTGGGATGGAGGATCCCAGTTTAACTCTTTTCTGACCAGCACACACTTAACAGGATGCCATGATCCTACCCTGTCTTCCCCCCTCCCCATTTCCGGCCCAGGCTAATTGGAGGAAGAAGTCTACAAAGCCGGATTATTTTTAGCCCTTGAGGCGAGGCTGATCCACCCCTCCCCTCCCCTTTCCTTTGAAATGTAGTCCTTTTCTTGTTTCCAGCCCAGCTAGGGAGAGTTCTCTCCCAAACCTGTCCTTGAGCAAAGACAGCTCAAAGCTGCAGCCATCAGCAGGAAGTCCGGGACCCCCGGGAATTCCGAGGTACAGCTGACCCGCCAGTAGGAAGCTTTTAAAGGAACTGAAGTAACCGTGCTTCTGGCGGTTAGGATTTAAGTCATAAGTCAGTTTGAACATCAAAGCTGTTTAGGCAGCATCCCATAGAACATTTGGAGGGGAGAGAGAGACAGAAAGAGACAGAGAGAAGGAGAGACAGAGACAGAGAGACAAAAGAATCAGCATGGAAGGACTGATTACTCAGGTAAACACAGAAATATCATTTATATGATAAAAAACAATGCCCCACACCACAGTTTCAGTTACTTAAAAAAGAAGGAAGTATGTCTTTAAAAAATTATTAAGAAATATTTCAAACGTATGAAAAGTGCAGAGTATATTGTAACTCATGAATATGAACTCCTAACATCCTGACATCATTTAGGAACATTTACATTTAAAAAAATTTTTTAAGGACTAAAAAGTTTGTAAGTAGCAATTGCCCTCTTATGCTCACCCCTTACTTCCCCGACCCATCTGAGGGGCTGTGTATCTCTCTAGTCCATCACAAATAGTTCAAAAGCAGTAAAAGAAAAGGAAACTTGTAAATTAGCCATTGCTGTTAAAAAAAACATGGGCTGCCCTGGTGGCTTGGATGGTAAAGAATCTGCCTGCAATGCAGGAGACCTGGATTTGATCCCTAGGTTGGAAAGATCCCCTGGGGAAGGGAATGGTAACCTTAAAACATTCCTCTTCCGTAGGGCAGCAACACCACTCTCGTCTTGGTTCTGGGATGGGTCTGGAATGGGCCTTAACAATGACAGCAGAGAAACCCAGGACCCCAAGGAGTGAGGTGTCTGTAGCTGCCCCTGTGTACACACAGGGGTGGAAGTTGGGAAGGAGGGGTGAGACTCTCTCTTGCACCCCAGCCCCAACCCCTCCAAACGGGGGACCCTAGCATAGACATGCTGCTGCCAGCATGCTTGTTGTTTGACTGCCTCTGTGAATGAACGAATGCACACTCAAACCCTGCTCGCAGTGCCGTCCGCTCCCTGAACTCCACCCTAATCGATCTTAATCAATTAAAACCTCTTTAGAGGGGATTCATCTTGTTAAGGGCCTCCCTTGTGGCTCAGATGGTAAAGAATCCGCCTGCAGTGCGGGAGGCCTGGATTGGATCCCTGGGTTGGGAAGATCCCACGGAAGAGGGCATGGCAACCCTCTCCAGTATTCTTGCCTGGAGAATCCCCATGGACAGAGGAGCCTGGCGGGCTACAGTCCATGGGGTCACAAAGAGTCAGACACGACTGAGCGACTAAGCACAGCACATCTTGTTACTTAATGTAGTGAATGGAGTGACCTATAGAACTTCCTCACTAAGGAAAATCTTTAAAAAATTTTTTAGCCATGCTATGTGGCATGTGGGATTCTAGTTCCCCAACTAGGGGTCGAACCTTTGTCCCCTGCAGTGGAAGTGTAGAGTCTTAAGCACTGGACTGCTAGGAAAACCTACTAAGTTTCTTTAAAAGAGTTTAATTGGGCAGTAGGATTTTCATTAATACACAATAGAAAGTTTTAGCTAGGAGGATCTCTTTCTCTTTCTCTCTCTTTCTCACACACACACAGCTAAAGAAAGAAAAGTGTTAGAACCTGAAGTCAAACAATGCTTGTGTGCTTCAGTCGTGTCTGATTCTTTATGACCCAGTGGGCTATAGCCTGCCAGGTTCCTCTGTCCATGGAATTCTCCAGGCAAGAATACTGAAGTGGGTTGCCATTTGCAAACCCAGGGGCAAGAGCACATGCATCTTCCGCCTGCCATGGCTTTTATGAGCTCACTGGCTCTGCTGAGGGGCACAGCTAGTGGCTATGGGAGAGAGGTTTTGAAACCCCCCGAGATGCCAGCTTTTTGGTTGGCATTCAAAGCCAGGTTTCAGTAATACCAAATTCTAACCCTTACTTCCCAGTGTTCTAAGGGATGGCATCAGTTTTTCCGTAGGAGTCCAGGCTGGACAGAGGGTAAGTGATGGGGGGCCTGGGGTGGTGAAGAGCTATCTGGACCCAGTGGAAAGGGACTTTATGCAGTGACTCTTGGCTGAACGGTCATCAGGAGATCGGATGCTGAGTGGGTGTCGGGCTGTGTGTTTACTCACTGAATCCTTGTAACAGACCTGTGAAGTGGGACCTATTGAACCCTCATGTACAGATGAGGAAACTGAGACACAGAAAGCTTAAGTAACTTGTCCAAGGTCCCACAAAATAAAGTGGTGGACCTGAGGTTCTTTCCTAGTCTGAGGACTCCACACTTCATGTCTTTTTTTTTCTTAAGTTGGGGTCGCAAAAGAGTCAGATGTGACTTAGTGACTAAACAACAATAATTTACATACTAAAATTTACTCTTCTTCAGTTCAGTTTAGTTGCTCAGTCATGTCTGACTCTTTGCGACCCCATGAATTGCAGCATGCCAGGCCTCCCTGTCCATCACAAACTCCCAGAGTTCACTCAAGCCCATGTCCATCGAGTCGGTGATGCCATCCAGCCATCTCATCCTCTGTCGTCCCCTTCTCCTCCTGCCCCCTGCTCTCAGCATCAGGGTCTTTTCCAATGAGTCAGCTCTTCGCATGAGATGGCCAAAGTATTGGAGGTTCAGCTTCAACATCAGTTCTTCCAATGAACACCCAGGACTGATCTCCTTTAGGATGGACTGGTTGGATCTCCTTGCAGTCCAAGGGACTCTCAAGAATCTTCTCTAATACCACAGTTCAAAAGCATCAATTTTTCAGCACTCAGCTTTCTTCACAGTCCAACTCTCACATCCATACATGACCACTGGAAAAACCATAGCCTTGACTAGACGGACCTTTGTTGGCAAAGTAATGTCTCTGCTTTTTAATATGCTATCTAGGTTGGTCATATACTAAAAAAAAAAATTGGAACTTACCTTTTTTAGTGGTGTACAATTCTATGAGAATTGACAAATGCATACAGTTGTAAAACTATGGCCACAACCAACATTTAGAGTGGCTAAATCACCCTCAAAAATTCCCCGGGTGCCCCTTTGTAGTCAGTCCCCTCCTTCCATTCACCAGTAGCTCTGGGCATCCAATAATCTGTTTTCTGTCCATTTGCCTTTTCCAGAATAAATGGAACCATATAGCCCTTGGAAATTGGCTTGTTTGACTTAGCAAAGTGCATGTGAGATACCTTCTTATATTGCTGCATACATCTACTGTTGGCTCCTTGTTTTTTTTTTTGGATGAGTACTATTATCAGTACATTGTATGGATGTACCACGTTGGAGTCCATTCACTAGTTGAAGAATATTTGGGGTACCCAGTTTGGGGGATTAGGAATAAAGATGCATAAATATATGTGTACATGTTTTCTTGTGAGTGGAAATTTTCATTTCTCATGAGTAAACACTTAGGAGTGGGATTTGCGTAGCACATGATTCTAGCCAGACTCCAAGATGCTCTGGGACTTGATATCCAGGCTCCTGGAGAAGTGATAGCCCCTGCTTCAGGGGAGAAGGCAGGGAGCAAAAATTTTCTTTTGATCATACCTTACAAAAACCTCCAAAATATTTTTTTTTGTTTTAGTCTTTACATTTTTTATATGGAAAAATGATAATGTTATAATCACAACAAAGTCTTTAGATTAAAATATGACTTTTAGGTCTGTGATGAGTATGGAAAACTAAATGCTACTCCTTTTTTTCTTCACTATTTGTAATCTTATTTCTCATATCCCAGACAAAACTCAACCTCCCTCCCCATGACATACATATTTCTAGATGTTTCGTATATCACTTTGAAAGGCATTATAGTCAGATTCAGGCATCAGACGGAAGATACAGATGAGGTTTTCCTTCCCTCCTTGTTTGAGAATTCTGCTCTTTCCTTTCAGGTTTATTTTAACTCTATTCCCATTCTCCCCCACTTCCCTATCCCCCTCCCTACCTCTCACGCATCATCTGCCTCAGAAGAGAAGCTAGATTCTCAATCGAAGCCTCTTTGCTATATTTGGTTAAAAATCTCTGTATCAAGTTGAGGACACTTAGACGTAAGGCAAACCACGTCACCCCACGTTGTGTCCTGATGTGTGTACGTAAGAAGTGTGTGAAACATCCCACTTCTGATGAAACCGCTCTTCCCATTTTTACATGGTGAGTCAGTGGCCCTCCCACAAGATGGGTTCTAGTGAACTGACAAAATGAAACTTGGTGAGAAGAATTCACTTGCCATGCCTTCTCGGTGTGCATAGATGGATCATTTTCTCCTCCTTCTTCTGGCCGAGTGTGCCAAGAACCTGTCAGAGTTAATGCCTGCTTGGTTATGATGGAAAGGTTCACATTTGAGAAAAACATGAGCAAGGATGGAGGAAACCCAGTCCACTGTGCCCAAGGCAGCCATTTTCAGAAGTCCAGTGATATCTGGAAGGTTCCGGAGTGCCTTAGCCTGGGTTCTTCCAAAAGCAGAAGTGAAGTGAAAGTCGCTCAGTCATGTCCAACTCTTTGTGACCTCATGGACTATATAGTATATGGAATTCTCCAGGCCAGAATACTCGAGTGGCTAGCCTTGCCCTTCTCCAGGAGATCTTCCCAACCCAGGGATCGAACCCAGGTCTTCCGGATTGCAGGTAGATTCTTTACCAGCTGAGCCACTAGCGAAGCTCAAGAATTCTGGGGTGGGTAGCCTATCCCTTCCCCAGGGGATCTTCCTGACCCAGGAATTGAACTGGGGTCTCCTGCACTGCAGGCGGATTCTTTACCAACTGAGCTACCAGGGAAGCCCTTCCAAAAGCAGAGCTTGATGGGAATGCTTGTATACGAGTTCGTTGTTTGAGAGTGGAACAGAAGGTGCGAGAGGCAGCTGAGGGATGAGTTACTGAATTGGCTGTCTCCTGAGAGGCTTTGTGAAATGTAAGACAGGAACCTCGGGGGTGGGGAAGAGGGGATGAAGAAACAGGTATCTTCTGCCCCCATGTGCTAGTGGGCAACCCCCGGACCTCCACACCACCACCCTCCCCTGGTCTGTGGCAGCATGTGGGGCAAGCCATCCCTGCCTAGGCCTGTAGGCTGCACAGTGTCACTTCAGCCACTGCCCGAGTTGGTTGAGCTTCAGGTTCTTGCTGAGTAAACAGCAAAGCTATTTGGAACTTCCTGCGACCTGGATCCAGCCTTTGTCTTCCTAGCACCCTGGCTGTAAACCTCTAGTTGCCCCCGCGAGTTGGCAGGAAGGGTGGCCATGGAATTTCTGTCTGGGAGAGGCCTGGGGGCAGCCATCTGGTAGGTCTTGAAAGCATGTTTCCAGAGCACATGTTGCTTTTACTTAGACTGTATGTTTCTTAGGGGTGGTTGTCGGATAGCTGGGAAGGGGGGTCTGAGCTCTGGACACCGCCGCCAAGGTGAGGTTTTTTGAGTGAGTTCTGCCTGTGTTCTTAGAGCCTGCGAGGCTTTTCGTGCCCGACCTCTTCACAGAACCGTGCAGAGCACTTGCTTGGCTGAGTGTCTCCCTTTCTCATCCAGGATGCCCATCTGGCCTGCCCACTCCCTCACTGGGGAGAAGGTGAGGGTGAGCAAAGGAGAAACCCTCCCCCAGTACAGTTGGGAGCTGCAAATGAGGTGTTGGTTGCCAAGCCTTCAGGGAAATATCTTCAACCCCCAAAGTTCGTGACTCCTAAGTTCCAGGCTGTGTGGTCCAAGCACAACAGTGAGAGCTGGTGAGGGAGTGTCCTCTGGTGCCAGGCGTTTGCCGTGGGGAGCTGTGGTGGGCACGTGCGTCATCATTCTCAGGCACCCTTCAGACCTGAAGGAAAGGCGACCTCTGTGTATGTGATCTGTGATCCTCTATGCGTGTCTCGACTTGAAGAGCAGTTGTAAACTACCATGTGTCTTAACGTCCTCAGAGATTGTCTCTGTAACCTTGGTTTTGCTTCTGGCAAACATCTTGTTTGTTTTAGCTTTCTTTCTTTCTTTTCGAGAACCCTAGGTTTTTTGCTTTGCTTTAATTTTTTTTTTTTTGTCTGCACTGCACAGCATGCAGGATCTTACCAGGAACTGAACTCACACCCCTTGCAGTGGAAGCTGACCTTTTTTTTTTTTTTTTTTTTCTTGGAAGCTGACCTTTTAACCTCTAGACTGCCAGGGACATCCCCCAGTTAGCTTTGATTCAAGGAAAGTTCTGGGCAGAATACTGAAGATAATTGCCTTGATTCCTTTGCTCAGTGGTTTTGCTCACCTGTCTGTCCCCTTCATTCTCCCTCCCTGTCCCAGCTCCTGCTATCAATTTGTCTCCATTCTTCAAGCCCCAAATCCTCCAGTTGTCTGTGGTCCATCCACTCCGACTCCCAGAGGTCACTTTCTCTTCTGAAAGCATGGCCCTTTGCCAGTCAGCTCTCTTGGTAATGCATCACTTCTGCCTGATGATACCTCTGGTCTTATACTTTATTTTTTCAGGTATTTTTGCCTTATCTTTATCTACACCTCCCCGAATTCTCCCTTTTCTCTGGTAGATGGTATACTCCTTGAATTTGTATCCTCCACAGGGCCTGGTCTAGTGTCTTAGACACCATAGGATCAATAAATGATTCTTGAATCAACAGCAACAGCAACAAAAACTAGATGAAAGGACTTGGGGAAATTGTGGTGAACACTCTAATGGTTTTATCCTCACTGAATCTTAAACATGTTAGGGAAATTGACTGCTCTTCAGTCCTATCTTCAGGATCCAAATAGTGACCATTTTGTACCCGTGTTTTCCAAGGTTGCTTGCTAGCATCTTCTTTGCTTCCCTAAATATGTACTAAATACCATTCCTGACAGCAGTCATCAACAGTACAGGCTTCAGAAAAAGACCTCCTTGTTCAGATCTTGGCTCTGCTTCTCTGCTGTGTAACCTCGGACAGAGTGACTTAAACTCTCTGAGCTTCTCTTCCCTCATTTATAAAGTGGAAATAATAAGGGTTGTTTGGCAGGTGCGATGAGGTAATGCATATATAGCATTTGGCAAGGACCACATGGCAGGTACTCAGAGGACTGTGATTTGGGGCCTGTCCTTAGGGAAATCACTATTCAACAGGGAAATGCACATTAACATAATGGGGTGTCTTAAGCTGGGCGCCTAGAAGCTGGGCTGGGACCATGGATTTGAGTGCAAGTAGTTTATTTGGGAGGTGATTCCAGAAAGCACTGGGAAGGAAGTAGGGAAGTGAGAATACAGGATACTTTATTTATTTTTAATATTAATTAATTTATTTGGCTGCACTGTGAAGGCTCTTTAGTTGCGGCATGCGGGATCCAGTTTCCTCATCAGGGATTGAACCCAGGCCCCCTGTATGGAAAGCATAGAGCCTTAGCCACAGGACCACCAGGGAAGTCCGCAGTACAGGAGACTTTAATACACAGGTCACCACTGCAGGCATCAGGAGCTCAGTCCTGCTGGACGAGGGTAGCAAGCACAGCTAACAGTCGTCCCTGCCTCTCTCCAAGGGCAAAAAGCTGGGGTGTTCTTCACCGTCTCCTGTCATTCATTGCTTGGGGGTTGCTCCCAATGGCTTCCCTCCCGGTGCTTTCAGACTGCTCTCCACCAGCAGTCAGAGAGCTTTCAGGCCAGAAGGCCTGCAGAAGAGAGCCTGGGCTCGGGGGTCCTAGCCCCCACGGGACCATGTGCCAGGGGTCTATGTATCAAAGCAGTTGTGATGAGTTTACTCCTATTAGTCACAAGAGCTGGTGGAGAAAGCTAATAAACCTCCTTGGAGTGGTCCAAGGGAAAGGTTTAGGTCTGATGCCCACGCCTCTGATGAGAACCTTGCTGCCTCTGCAAAGAACTTGTTGTGCTGGGGCGATGCTCAAATCTCAGCCTCCGCTGGCTCTTCTGGCACTGAAGGTCAGCTCTGGGAACGCAGACTGCCATCCGAACTCCAGGGAAATGCTGAGTCCTCATGGTCTCTGCAAGAGCGGGCGGCCCTACCATGTCACAGCCTGGGAAGGAAAAGAGTGAGCTGGCTGGTTCCAAGAGGAGACTGCTGCTTCTGACCTCTCCCTCAGCTTTTACGACCTGAGATAGCAGAAGAAAAGGAAAAGATCTGTAAAAACACAGTACTGTAGGGGGAAAGGTATTGCAATTTTGCCTTTATATGTTCCTCATTTAGGTCCGTCTTTCCCCCTGATATTCTCCAGAACCTATCGTTCAAAGGAAAGGGGCTGTGAGCAGAGCTGGAGAGAATTCAAGAAGTGTTCCTTAATCCACTGGAGGGCTTCAGTGGGCCGGGTGGGAGCTCACAGCAAGTCTGATTTATAGGCATAGCCAGACTAGGAGGTGTGAGACAGGGTGACTTAAAGGTGCCTGGCGGGCACCCTCGGGTTCACAAATCCTTGCACCCTGTGCTCACTCCCACTCCTGATCCTTCCTGGTCATGTGCAGCTTTACATGTGCAGTTTTGTGCCTGTGGTGATGACTTTTTTTGTATTCATCATTGCTTCTATCAGACTGTGTCCTGAGCTGAATGTGTTCCCCCAAAGTCCATTATCTACCCAGAACTTCAGCATGTGATCCTCTTAAAAACATTTTTCAAAAATTTATTTACTATTTTATTCTTGGCTGCACTGGGTCTTCGTTGCTGCACCCTGGCTTTCTCCAGTTGCAGTGAGCGGGCAAGATGAGACCATACTAAGTAAGAGTGGGCTTAATCCTATAAATTAGTGTCCAGTAGAGATAGGGAGATTTGAACAAAGAGATGCAGATCCCCAGGGAAGAGGCTGTGAGAAAGCAGAGACAGAGACTGGAGGGGTGACGTTCCCAGCCAAGGAATGCTAAGGGCTGCTGGCAATCATTAGACACGGGGAAGAGGGCGCTGTCAGACACCTTGCTTTTTGACTTGTAGCCTCCAGAACTGTAAGACAATAAATTTCTGTTGTTCTGAGATACCCAGTGGGTGCCCCTTGGTTATGGCAGCCTTAGCAAACTACTACAGGAGTCTGGCGTTCTGCAGTCTGTGGGGTCGCAAAGAGTCGGACACAACTGAGCGACTGAACTGAACTGAGGAAACTATACTACGGAGTATAAGCCACTTGGGGGCGCTGGTAATGTCTTACCCACCTGTGCCCTTGACAGTGTTTAGTTCAAAATGTGTTGGTTGACCCAAGATGTTAAAAGAACTTCTTGAAAAGTACACATTACTGGAAGGTATGGCTTTTTAGAGCCTGACTATTGTTGCAGCTGCAGAAATGGGGGTGTCAGACGCTGAGATGGGGCAGTGAGGTAGTGGGCAGGTGCCTCCTGGAAGGACTGGACAATACTAGGGAGGGCAGTTAGGGGGAACCAAGACTTCCTTCATCTGCTTCCCAGTTTTGGTGAGAGCTGACCTGATTTCAGGGCCCTCGTGTCTAATTATGTGGGTTCAAAAAGGCTCAGACAACCCTCTAGGAGGAGGCCAAATCCTCAGGAATCCAAGGTCTTGACTGTGGCTTCCTCCACCTGAGCTCCAAAGGACTGGGTATCATGGGGGTGGGGTGGAGGGAGGGGGAGATGGTTTGGGCTTGAAGTCAATTCAGCAGCCTGTCATTCTCTTTCACCCTCTGTGAGAGAGGATCAGATGGTCACTACACATCTCTAAGTTCCTGGCAGCACTGCTTAGGAGAGCAAGATTTTGGAAATGACCCAAAGGTTTGACAATTGATGATGGGTTCCATAAAGTATGGTTTAGCCAGACGCTGGAATTCTAGTCTGCCATTAACAATGTCATGGATGATTGTCTGTTGACATGATAAAAGGGTATAATATATGGAAAACATATACATACACATGTAATATGTTACATATCTGAAATATGTATGACACTTGCATGCAGGTATAGGAAAAGATCCATGAGAAAATAAGACCATGGTTATAATAGGGGTTTTGTCTGGCTGGTGAGATTATGGATGACTTCTCTGCAATGGGCAATAATGTTTGTCATATGAAACTAAAGTTGTTCTTGGGGCTTTCCTGGTGGCTCAGCAGTAGAGAATCTGCCTGCTAGTGCAGGAGACACGGGTTCAAGCCCTGATTCAGGAAGATCCCACATGCCTCAGAGTAACTAAGCCCGTGAACCACAACTACTGAGCCTGTGCTCTGGAGCCTGGGAGCCAGCTGCAACTACTGAAGCCCGCATACCCTAGAGTCCGTGTTCCACAACAAGAGACGCCGCAGCAGTGAGAAGCCTGCGCACTGCAAGAGTAGCCCCCACTCGCCGCAACTAGATGAAAGCCCTCACAGCAATGAAGACCCCGCACAGCCAAAACTACATAAATAAAATTATTAAAAAAAAACAAAAAACCCTATAGTTCTTAGTTTTAAAAAAATGCTCCTGCAGTATTCCACAGGATGAGTCATGAGGTCTTCCCTCCTCCCCTATCAGAATTTACTTTTCTGCATTTCTTTGCCCAGGTTTGGGCTCTCTTTCTCTCTCTCTCTCAGTGAATCAACTGACAGCCGTGACAGCAGCACAGAGGTGAGCTCATTGCTGGGGGAGGTGGGAGGTCTGGCCGGCAGGTCCTGGCAGCCCCTTGGGAGCCACTTCCTAGGTGCTGCAGGACCTGAGGTTACCTGTGATGGTCCTGCCACATCATGCAGGATGGTGGCGGCTTCCCTGACCTCGACTTCCCTATATCACCCAACTTCATGTCTGTCTGTCATTTTCTCTATTAAATATAGTCTTCCTTGAAATCCCAAGTCCCACAGCTTGTCTCTAAGTATTGATTTTATTTTATTAGTTAAAAATTTTTTTTTTATTTGGTTGAGTTGGGTCTTAGTTTTGGCACTCTGGATCTTTAGCTGTAGAATGTGAGCTTTTAGTTGAGGCATATGGGATTTAGTTCCTTGACCAGAGATCAAACCCAGGCCTCTGCATTGGGAGGGTGAAGTCTTAGCCACTAGACCACCTCTGTTGTTAGTCGCTCAGTCGTGTCTGACTCTGAGACCCCGTGGACTGTAGCCTGCCAGGCTACTCTGTCCATGGAATTCTCCAGGAAAGAATACTGGAGTGGGTGGCTGTTCCCTTCTTCAGGGAATCATCCTGACCCAGGGGTCACAAGGAAATCCCTAAATATTGATTTAAAAAATTTACAATATTCTACTCTAGTTCAACTCAGCCAGTATTTATTTTACTGCTTACTTTGTGCCAGGCATGGAGTTAAGCCTGGGGAGCAAGGATCACTGAGATAAGGGTCTACCCTCAAGGAGGGACTGTGGCTGATGGAACACTGAGGTGCCAGGCATGTTGCTGAGGACTTCATAGGCAATCTCACTTTTAAGTTAATCTATACAAACACCCTTCAGGGGAGCACTAATATTTTTATGGTACATATGAAAATTAAGGTATGTATTCAGTGGCAAGATGAGAATTTAATTCCAGTTCTGTTTGACTCTACTACAACTACTACTCTAAATACCTTGTGGTCTCCAGAGTTTCCCACTGTACAGGGCTCAGTTAGCAGTAAGTCATAGTTTACTCAACTAGAGTCAGCCTTCATACCTGTGGGTTCTGCATATATGGATTCAACCAACTATATGGGTCATATATATATATATATATATATATATATATACGCATATATGTGTATATGTGTGTGTGTGTGTGTGTGTGTGTATATATTTAAATTGCAGAATGTTCCAAAAAGTAAAACTTGGATTTGCCACACATCAGTGATGGTTCACATAGACTGACACTGTGCTTGGCCACTTAGATGTGCCTGACTCTGTGACCATGGACTGTAGCATGCCAGGCTCCTCTGTCCGCGGAATTTTCCAGGAAAGAATACTGGAGTGGGTTGCTATTTCCTTCTCCAGGGTATCTTCCCCACCCAGGGACTGAACAGGAGTCTCTTGAGTCTCCCGCACTGGCAGGCAGATTCTTTACCATCTGAGAAGCTCGCATTGTATTTACAGCTATTTACATAGTATTTGCGTTACAATAGGTAGTACGGGTAATCCGGGAATGATTTAAAGTATACAGGAGGATATGTGTAGGTTATAGGAAAATATCATACAGTTTTACAAAGGGCACTTGAGCATCCATGGAGTTTAGTGTCTTGGTAGGGAAGTTGAGGGTTGGGCGGGGAGAGAATCCTGGAACCAATACCCTGTGGATACTGAGGGACAACTATATTCCTTATTTGAACAACTGTATACTTCTAAATATTTCCACCATTATAAGGAGACACTGATATTTTACAACAGTTTTAAATGAATAGCAGGAAGACAGGAGGAGAAGGGAATGACAGAGGATGAGATGGTTGGATGGCATCACTGACTCGATGAACATGAGTATGAGCAAGCTCTGAGAGTTGGGGATGGACAGAGAAGCCTGGCGTGCTACAGTCTATGGGGTCGCAAAGAGCCAGACATGACTAAGTGAATGAACTGAACTGAACTGAACTAAATGAATAGCAAAACTGAGGGAAAGATGCAGATATTGCTTATCCATTCCCTCCCCCATATCTCTAGCCTCTCTCACCATCAACATCTCCCACCAGAGAGGTACATTTGTTACAATTAATGACCTACACTGACACATTATTACTAACAAGAGCTCATAGTTGACATTAGGGTTTACTCTTGGTGTTGTACATTCTAAGGGTTTTGACAAGTGTCTGATGATATGTATCTAGCATTACAGTATCATGCAGAGTATATTCACTGCCCTGAAAATCCTCAGTGCTCTCTATTCATCCTTCCATCTCCACAACCCCTGACAACCACTGATCTTTTTACTACCTCCATAGCTTTACCTTTTTTCAGAATGTCATATAGTTGGAATCACACAGTATGTAGCCTTTCCTGATTGGCTTCTTTCACTTAGTAAAATACATTAAAATTTCATTTGTGTCTTTTCATGGCTTGATAATTAACTTCTTTTCAGTACTAATTAATATTCCATTGTCTGGATGTACTACAGTTTATCTGTTCACCTGTTAAAGGTCATCTCGGTTGCTTCCAAGTGTTGGCAATTATGAATAAAGTTGCTATAAACATCAGTGTATAGCATTTTGTGTGGACCTAAGTTTTTAACTCATTTGGATAAATATCAAGGGATGAAATCGCAGGATCATATGGTGAGAATATAACTTTGTAAGAAACTGCCAAACTGTCTTCTGAAGTGGCTATACCATTTCGCATTTCTACCAGCAATGACTGAGTGTTCATGTTGCTCCAGATCGCAGGGCGCTGTTAGCAATCTGAATTTGTGCCCCGGTGGGGCTTCTCCGGTGGCTCAGACGGTAAAGAATCTGCCTGCAAGGGGGGAGACGCAGGTTCAATCCTTGGGTCAGGAAGATCCCTTGGAGAAGGGAATGACTTCTCCAAGTATTCTTGTCCTGAGAATCCCAAAGACAGAGGAGGCTGGCAGGCTACAGTCCCTGTGGCCACAAAGACTCTGACATGACTGAGGGACTAAGCGCATACACACATGTTCTAATAGGTATGCAGTGGTATCTCATTGCTGCTTTAATCTGCAATTCCCTAATGACATATGATGTTGAGCATCTTTTAATATACTTATTTTCCATCTATAAATCTTTGGTGAGGTGTCTGTTCAGGTCTTTGGCCCATTGTTTAATCAGGTTGTTCATTTTCTTATTATTGAATTGTAATAGTTCTTTGTATATTTTGGATATCAGCCCTCTATTAAATACTTCTTTTGAAAATATTTTCTCTCAGGCTGTGGCTTATGTTCTCATTCTCTTGAGAATTTTCACTTTTTACTTTACACATTTCAGTATTGAGTTTTTTCGCAAAGGGCAAATTTTTCTTTTTTTTATAAAAGTTTTTTTTTTTTTAAATGTTGCCTTTCAATGCATTACAAATAAAGTAGGATTTATCAGTAATATAACTGCTTTTAGGAGGATTCCTCGACAAAGAAAAGATTTCCCGTAACCAATGAGCTTACTTTCTCTGACCTTATGAAGAGGAGAGAGTGGTAAGCATGGTGTTATCTCCGACTGGAGGTAATGAGTTTTTTAATAGCTTGTGTGTGGTTATGACTGTGCCATAAATTTCAGAGTTTAATGACTATATTTTACATTTATATGTCTGATAGAAGCTTGGATAAATAGAAGAGTCTCTGCCTCCCTGAAAAGAAATCCTAATGAATTGGATTCCCTTTGGCTAAAGGAAAAATAAAACTGGAGTCGGCTGTCTCAGCTAGAGAGAACAAAGAAGAAGTTTAAAAAAGAGAGCATAGCAGAAGCCAGAAGAAGACACTTGACAGAGGTGTACTTTTTCGGCTGATGGACTTTTGTGGTCTGTAGAGGATGAGGCTTCACATTTATGGTCAAGGACCTTCGGTCCCAGACCAGCTCCACTGTAAAGTGACTGTATGACTTGAATAAGATGCTAATTTTTAATTTTTTTTGATCCCTCCTTTCCTTATTTTGGAAAATGCAGGTGCTCATAGTAGTAACAAGCTCACAAGGTTGTTATGAGAATTAAACGATGCTTCACTTTCAAAGTAATTTAGAAAGAAAGAAGTGCTTATTCTGATATGCTATCCAAGCGTTCCTTGGGTATTTAGACAAATTGTGTTTGAATGCCTACTGTGTACAAACACTGGGCATAACAAGAACAATAGTGCTTGGCATTTAACTTCAAGAACCTGTTAGGCAATGTGAAAAGTGAGATATGTGAAAGGATCACCTGATTACTGTTGCACTGGAACTTATACCAGGTAATCTGCTCTTTGAACATGGGATCATCCGTGTTGTTCATGATTATAAGAAGGCTCTTCATGTCTTACAAAGCAGATTTCAGGCTCCTTGAGGCTAGGGCCATGGCTTCTTTTCCCTCCTACAGAAACATATATAGTGTTGAGTGAGTCATATCTATTACCATGTGGAGGGCTTTCTCTGGACTAGGCTGTTGTTCAGATCTTTTAGATATATTTTATTTTTACTTAAAAAATTTTAAAAGCCCACTGAATTGCACACTTTTTTATTTTTTAAGCTTAATGAATTATTTATTTTTGCCTGCATCAGGTCTTAGTTGTGGCCACGTGGTATGTGGGATCCTAGTTCCCAGACCAGGGAATGAACCCTTGTGCCTTGCATTGAAAGGTATACTCTAAACCACTGGACCACTGGGGAAGTAGGCTCCTTGAAGGTAGAAAGTGTCAGTCTCTTAGTCCTCTCTGACACTTTGTGATCCCATGGACTATAGCCCACCAGACTCCTCTGTCCCTGAATTCTTCAGGGAACAATACTGGACTGGGTTGCCATTTCCTACTCCAGGGGATCTTCCCGACCCAGGGATTGAATCCAGGTCCCCTGCATTGCAGGCAGATTTTTTACCAGAGGATAAGGTCATGACTTCTTTCCCCTCCTATAGCAACATGAATAGTGTCAAGCAAGCCTCATCTATAACCTTGCATGGAGGCTCTCTCTAGACTAGGTTCTGTGTTGAGATCTTTTAGTTGTATTTTTAGATAGATTGTATGTGATATTTCTGAAGAAAGAAATAGCAATCCGCTCCAGTATTCTTGCCTGGAGAATTTCATGGACAAAGAAGCCTGGTGTAGGATACAGTCTGTGGGGTCCCAAAGAGTTGGACACGACTGAGCAACTATCACTATGTGATCTTTAAAACAACTCTATGAGATAAGTAATATGGTTATTTCAATCTTCCAGTGAGAAAACGGAGGCACAGAACAGTTAAAGAACTGTCAAGCAGCCTCTCAGCTGGTGAGTGGTGGAGTCAGAATTTGAACCTTGAATAATCTACCTTCACAGCCTATATTCTTAGCTGCTGTGCTGAAGCTCTGGAAACGTGTTAACTGGTTGCTAAATTCATCTAGGGTCTCAAGTAGAGAACTTGGTGTTGCACTTAAGAGAAGACATGAGGTGAAGTACTGGAGAGCCCAGAATTGTGAGAGGGAGATTTTGGGCTCTTATCATGGTCCTGGGGCTGGCGGGGTGGGGAGGGGGGAAGGTATGGAGGGGAGGGGTGTTCCCGTCCATTGGCATTTTCCTGGTCCTGCACTATGAGAACCGGGAATACTTTCTCTTGTTTGGAAACAACTCATTAAAGATCCCTGGACTTCCCTGGTGGTACAGTAGATAAGACTCTGCCTGCCAATGCAGGGAACATGGGTTCGATCCCTGGTCTGGGAATGTTTCACATGTCACGGAGCCACTAAGCCTATACTAAGCCACAAATACTGAACCACAAATACTGAAATGACCGAGGGGAATAAACACCCCAACTCCTCTCTCTTGCACCCATTCATTTCGGGCCATTCACATAAGTTTCACCCAACCAGATGCCAGAGAGCAGGAGAGCTGGCTCATGTATTGATAGCAGTCAGCAATCTGAACACAGAGTAGAGAAAGGGACTGGAGGGTCAAATGGAGAACACCCAGTGCCCGAGTGCACAGAAGTGAGTAGGAGCTGCTTCAAAAATAACTAAAAGGCTCTCAGCAGGAAAGTATCGAAATGAACGGTGACACATCCACTCTAGGGAACATGGTGCAGCAGTCACAAGCAAGGAAGAGATCAATAAATGTTGGTTGGATGGATCACTGAGATATATCCTTGAATGGTGAAGCAGATTGCAGAAAGATGCCTAGAGTGGATGGTGTGTTTATCTCTCTCTCTCTCTGTCTCTGTCTCTCTCTCACACACACACACACTCACACACTACCATAAATCTGTTTAATGCTCTGAGTCTACTGTTTATTACGGTGTATGGTGTATATGTATATACACATGCATAAGGTCTGAAATGGACTTCCCTGGTGGCTCAGATGGTAAAGCATCTGCCTTCAATGCGGGAGACCTGGGTTAAATCCCTGGGTCAGGAAGATCTCCTGGAGAAGGAAATGGCAATCCACTCCAGTATTCTTGCCTGGAAAAACTCATGGATGGAGGAGCCTGATAGGCTACAGTCCAAATGATACTAGTAGACTGCACCAGGGTGGTAGGAGGAGGTTGGACGTGACAGTCAAAGGGGACTTTAGTTGTGGTGGTCCAAAACACACTTTCGACACTGGTGGTGGCCATTTCCTACCCTCCTCCATTCTTTCATGCTAATGATTCAAATTTTGTTCAAGTATTAAAGAGCAACACTGTACTCAGGGAAGGTAGGTCCAGGCATGGCTGATCTCAGTCAAGTACACTTAGACCAGTTCTCTTTCCCTGTGATTTATTTAGCAGTAGGCATGCTACCTAGTCTACTGGTGACTTCTACAAGTACTTTTTTCTCTAATAACAAAGAGAATAAAGTGGACAAAGAGTCTGACTGTACTTCCTTTCTGGCTTAGAGTGGTGGTGTTTGAGAATGTGATGCTTGGAGGTATGGTAACCCTCTTAATGACCATGAGGCAGAGACTTGGAAAATGGTGGAGATCATTCTGGCATACTGACACCTTGGTGTTTCAAAACAGATATTTTTCTTCTTCAAATTTCTTGTGGCTTGAGATATTTAAATACCTTTATTGCTTAACCCACTGTTAGGCAGGCATTCTGATACAATTAAATACAATCTAAGTAAGGCGGTGGGCTTCCCAGGTGGCTCAGTGGTAAAAAATCCACCTGCCAATGAGGAGATGCAAGAGACGCAGGCTCAATCCCTGGGTCAGGAAAATCCTCTGAAGTAGGAACTGGCAATCCACTCCAGCATTCTTACCTGGAAAATCCCATGGACAGAGGAGCCTGGCAGGCTACAGTCCATGGGTTGCAAAGAGTTGAACATGACTGACTGAGCGCGCAGGCAACCAATGCAGTAGCATAATCTGAACTAGTTTAAGTGTTTTCTTAGGAGAATTTATTCCTGTGCTGCTGATGTAATTGAGCATTTGTTTGTGAAGCTGCCTCAGGGGTTGTGCTTCATCTCCAGAATGGGTCTGGCTCACCTGCTCACTTCCCGGGGACCTCTCCACCCTTCGGGTCCTTGTTTGTCTCCTCCTCTGAACTGCTTTGATTGGTGATACACGTGGACAACAGTTTAGGAATAAACCCTCTATTCCCTCCTGAAGCCGCTCCATCCCCTGCACCCTCTCAGATTGGGGGGCCCTTTCCACAGAACTCTCTGCAGGGCAGGGGGCTGCCGTTTGGTAACCAAAGAGATCTGGGGAGACTGGAAAGGTGCAAGGCAGGAAGGGCCATTAGGACCAGCCGAAAGCCGAGAACCCCGAGTCTGGGCAGGATTCCTTTGTTCCGCACCTAGGCCAGCTTATGTATGTTATAAACATGCATGCATGCATTCTAGGTTTATTCAGGGACTTCTATGGCTCCTGTGATTTCTGAGGGTGCTTTTAAATCTCTAGCACTCACTGCCTCTGCTGGAGGTCCTAGACGCTGGATTTTAAGCCCACAGAGATGAGGTATATGAAAACAGCTTAAAGAGGAGCATGAGTGGCTTGGGTAGGTTTGTCTTTGTGAAGGGTCACTCTGGAGGCCGAAGACCACTGGGGGGCCTTTCCGGTAGGTTGAGGGAGGGAAGCTGACATTTCAGTTGGGGTCCAGGGGAGAGAGTGTGGGGGAGGGAATCGGTGCAAATTCCCGGCTTCCTTTCACTGTGGGTGATGCTCTACCTGTGGTGGCAAGGCATGTTTTCTGCCTTCTTCAAAGCAAGGGCAGAGGTCTTTTGGAGGCTATTTTCAGGGATGTTTCGGGGAACTTTCTCTAAAGGTCTTCCTTTGTGGCGTTTGGCGGTCAGTCCCTCATTAATCATTTCCTTTGAGGCAGGAGGGCTCGGCAGGGGGATGGAAGACTGGGACTTGAGTTGTTCCTTTGTCACCCTGAGCCCTGCACCCCCACTGAGAGTGGCCGTACCTCCTTCCTCCCTGCGTCTCCACCTGCCCTCTTCCACTTCGTTGCCCTCAGGATCACAGCAAAGAGCTAGGTGGGAGGCTGGGAGGGAGGGATAAGAAAGAGCAAACTTTAGCCTCAGATGCCCAGCTGCTTTATTATGCATGCCTTCCTCTTTCTCACTGTTTTTTGGAAAGGCTGAAAATAAACACTTTTGTAATACCAACTTGTAATTCACACTTTCCTGACAAGTTACTCACACTGCAGCCCCAGCCGCTCAAAGAGGGGTTTGACGCAAGCCTTTTTCAGCAGGCGCTTTCTAATTCAGAATGTTCTAGCACAGCTGATCTTGCTACTTCTAAACTAGTCGAGGGGCTGAGGAGGGAATCTGGGAGCCCTGGGCCAGAACACCCCCAGGGTCTCCACTACAAATTCAGACTCCTCTGGGGTGCTGTTCAACTCACTTTTCAAGGCATGCTGTGAAATCTCTGAAAACCTCACAGATTTATTAACTCAAGACCTGTATTCCATAGACCAGAGAAGTGACTCTCCCACTAAAATGACCAGACTGCTTAGTGGAGATATTGGAATAAAACCCCAAGTTCTGGATTCTCAGACCACGTGCCTCCTAGTAAGCCATGCTTTATTCATTTATTGGACTTTCTTTCATTTAAGTTTTTACTGGGTTGGCCAAAGAGTTCGTTCAGGGTTTTCAAAAACCTGCATGAGATCTTTGGTCAACCCAATATTATGCAAAGTTTCAAACATACACAAAAGTAGAGAAGCAAGTTTAATGAATGCACAGGTACCCACTACTTAGTTGCTGTAACCATTAGTGGTCTGACATTTTTGTTTGATCTGATCCACAACATCCTCCTTTGCAATCAGACATTATGTCATTTGATCTGTTAATACAGCCATGTGTATCTGTAACAGAAAGCTTTTAAAAATAACACAACCACAGTACTATGATCACACCCACAAAATGAACATCTCTTAGTGCCAGAATGCTTGTGTGTGAGCTCAGTCACATCTGACTCTTTGTGACCCCATGGACTGTAGCCCGCCAGGTTCCTCTGCCCATGGAATTTTCCAGGCAAGAATATTGGAGTGTGTTGCCATTTCCTACTCCAAGCGATCGAACCTGTATCTCTTGCGTCTCCTGCATTGGCAGGCGGATATTATCTAGCTCGTATTCAATATTCTCCATTTATGTCATAAATGTCTTTTGGCAGCTTGTTTAAATCAGGATCCAAACAAGATCCACACATTGTATTTGTTGATTTTTTTTAAAAGGTTTTTTAAACCGTAATTGTCTGCCCTCCCATACTTTCCCCAGACCTAATGTTTGTTGAAAAAACTAGGTCATCTGTACTTTTTGAATTTCCCGAATTCTACCTTCAGAGTGTATCCTGCTGGTTGGTGTCCCTTAACATATTTTGCCATCCCATTTCCTGGAAGTTGGTACTTAGATGTAGAGCCGTGGTTCTCACCTGGAAGAGATTGCCACCTCCTTCCTCCCCTCTATTTGGCAAAGTGAGGAGGCACGCTGATTGTCACAACTAGGTGATGGTGCTATTTGCATCCAGTGGGCAGAGGCCGGAGAAGCTGCTAAACATCCTATACACATGAGAAGTTATGTGTCCCCAAGTGTGAATTTTGAGAAACCCCAACTGAGAGACTTGATTAGATTCAAGTTCTTTTTCTTTTTTGTGAGGGAGGCAAGGATATTTCATAGGCAGTGCTGAGAACTTCCTGTGGCGTCAGGAGGAGGATACTCTGTCTCACGTTAAGGTGATGCTAATGTCCATCACTGGGTTTAGGAGGTGTCAGCCTGACATGCCCATTATCAAGTTAGTGACACAGTATCTGGAGAGTAAGAGAGAACCTTCTTAAGAGCCTGAAAACCGGATGTGTCTTTGGCAAACAAGGATATATGGCCATCTCCTATCTACTGACTTTTCAAGAGCTTTATTCAGCTTTAACTAAATCTCTTCAAGAAATTTAGAGATACCAAGGGAACATTTCATGCAAAGATGAGCACAATAAAGAACAGAAATGGTGTGGACCTAACAGAAGCAGAAGATATTAAGAAGTGGCACGAATACACAGAAGAACTATACAAAAAAAATCTTCATGACCCATATAGAGACCCACTCCCCGATGGGATGGAAAATATGTTAAGGGACACCAACCAGCAGGATACAATCTGAAGGTAGAATTTTGGAAATTTGAAAAGTACAGATGACCCACTTCTTTCAACAAACATTAGGTCTGGGGAAAGTATGGGAGGGTAGGCAGTTACAGTTTAAAAAAATCTTTAAAAAAATCAACAAATACAATGTGTGGATCTTGCTTGGATCCTGATTTAAACAAGCTATCAAAAGACATTTATGACATAAATGGAGAATATTGAATATGAGCTAGATAATGACCCATGATGGTGTGATCACTCACCTAGAGTCAGACATCCTGGATTGCAAAGTCAAGTGGGCCTTATGAAGCATCACTACGAACAAAGCTAGTGGAGGTGATGGAATTCCAGTTGAGCTATTTCACATCCTAAAAGATGATGCTGTGAAAGTGCTGCATTCCATTTGCCAGCAAATATAGAAAACTCAGCAGTGGCCACAGGATTGGAAAATGTCAGTTTTCATTCCAATCCCAAAGAAAGGTTATGCCAAAGAATGATCAAACTACCGCACAACTGCACTTATCTCACACTCCAGCAAAGTAATGCTGAAAATTCTCCAAGCCAGGCTTCAACAGTACATGAAATGTGAACTTCTAGATGTTCAAGCTGGACTGAGAAAAGGCAGAGGAACTGGAGATCAAATTGCCAACATCCTTTGGATCATCAAGAAAGCAAGAGAGTTCCAGAAAAAACATCTATTTCTGCTTTATTGACTAAGTCAAAGCCTTTGACTATGTGGATCACAATAAACTGTGGAAAATTCTGAGAGAGATGGGAATACCAGACCACCTGACCTGCCTCCTAAGAAATCTGTATGCAGGTCAGGAAGCAATAGTTAGAACTGGATGTGGAACAACAGACTGGTTCCAAATAGGGAAAGGAGTACATCAAGGCTGTATATTGTCACACTGCTTATTTAACTTATATGCAGAGTACATCATGAGAAATGCTGGGCTGAATGAAGCACAAGCTGGAATCAAGATTGCTGGGAGAAATATCAATAACCTCAGATATGCAGATGACACCACCCTCATGGCAGAAACTGAAGAACTAAAGAGCTTCTTGATGAAAGTGAAAGAGGAGAGTGAAAAAGTTGGCTTAAAGCTCAACATTCAGAAAACTAAGATCATGACATCGGGTCCCATCACTTCATGGGAAATAGATGGGGAAACAATGGAAACAGTGACAGACTTTATTTTGGGGGGCTCCAAAATCACTGCAGATGATGACTGCAGCCATGAAATTAAAAGACACTTGCCCCTTGGAAGAAAAGCTATGACCAACCTAGACAGCATATTAAAAAACAGAGACATTACTTTGCCAATAAATATCCATCTAGTCAAAGCTATAGTTTTTCTAGTAGTCACATATGGATGTGAGAGTTGGACTATAAAGAAAGCTGAGCGCAGAAGAATTGATGCTTTTGAACTCTGGTGGTGGAGAAGATTCTTGAGAGTCCCTTGGACTGCAAGGAGATCCAACCAGTACATCCTAAAGGAAATCAGTCCTGAATATTCATTGGAAGGACTGATGCTGAAGCTGAAACTCCAATACTTTGGCCACCTGATAGGAAGAACTGACTTATTTGAAAAGACCCTGGTGCTGGGAAAGATTGAAGGCGGGAGGAGAATGGGACGACAGAGGATGAGATGGTTGGATGGCATCACACGATGGACATGAGTTTGAGTAGGCTCTGGTAGTTGGTGATGGACAGGGAAGCCTGGTGTGCTGCAGTCCATGGGGTTGCAAAGAGGCTGACATGACTGAGTGACTGAACTGAACTGAATTGAAACTTCTTTCTCTCCTCCCTCTGTTTTTTTTTTTTTTTTTTTAATAGATATTTATTGGAGTATAATTTATTCAAAATATTAGTTTCTGGGCTTCCCTGGTGGCTCAGAGATAAAGGATCTGCCTTCCAATGTAGGAAATATGGGTTTGATCCCTGATGGGGAAGATCCCACATGCTTTGGAGCAACTAAGCCTATGTATCACAACTATTGAGGTTGTGCTGTTAAGCCTGGGAGCTGCAACTACTGAAGTTCTCATGCCCTGGAGCCTGTGCTCAGCCACAAGAGAAGATCTTGCATTGCAGCTAGAGAGCAGTCCTCACTCTCGACAACTAGAGAAAGCCAGAGCAACAACAAACACCCAGCATAGCCAAAAATAAACATTTTTAAAAAATGTTAATTTCTGCTGCACAACAGAGTGAATCAGTTACACATGTACTTACATCCACTTTTTTTAAGATTCTTTTCCCATATAGGTCATTGCAGAATATTGAGAGGCGTTCCCCATGCTACACAGTTATCTGTATTATTAATTATCTATTTTATATATAGTAGTATGTATATGTCAATCCCAATCTCCCAGTTTATCCCACCTTACTCCCATAGGAACCATGTTTATTTTCTACATTTATGATTCTATTTCTGTCTTGTAAATAAGTTCATTTGTACCCATATTTTTGGATTCCACATGTAAGTGATATGACATTTGTCTTTTCTCTGTTTGACTTTTCCCCAGTTTTATATAAGTTACAGGGGTACGTAAAGACCCACCTGATTCTCCTAGACTTGTTGCTGAAGCAATTTCCTCATCCCTCCCTGTTTTCCCTTCCCAAGAGGCAACCACTTTCAATTTTTCAGCTGGTTCTTTTAATATTTAGCTTTGCATGACCAAATAATGGGTTTAAATTGCTGCTTCTTGGGCAATTTAAATTTTGGGCATTTTCTAATGACTGCTCCCTAAAGAACACAATCATTTCTCTATCTTTCCAATAATGCTCCCCAGTCCCCTGTTCAAGTAGTTTTTCTATCCCTTTTATCTTCTTAGAATAGTTAAATTCTAACTTGAGTTGTCTGCTCATGTAAAAGAGTAGTATATTTTAAAGCCAATTAGAAGCTCTGACCTTGTGAGTGTGGCTTGTTGATTGCAGACTTCATCATAGGGTTATCTGACTGTTTCTTTAGGAAATCTCCAGTGTCACAATGTTTAAGTCTTTCTTCTTGGGCCAAAAGGATTGCTCAGAGAAGACTGCCAGTCTTGTGCCTGGAGGAGATAGGCCTGGCTGCCAGGGTTCCAGGAGACAAGTGGGGTAGAGGGCTGATAGTCTCAGTATTCAGTACATAAACTTTCACGTTTTGTCATAATTCCCTTGCCATCAATTTACCTGCTGTGTCCATGGGCCCTCTGTTACCTTCCTCTAGAAAATAGCCTGAGTCTAACAGCAGAATTATGGAAAAGCAGTTGCCCAGTTGTACAGAGTTGGGGAGGGAACCTAAAGATCAAACTTTTGTGTGTATTTTTATTTTTATTTTTTTTGTGTGTGTATTTTTAAACAGCTTTATTGAAGTATAATAGACATACTATAAATAGCACTTTTTTACAATGTACAACTTGATAAGTAGATATATACCTTATGAATGTACACACTTGTGAAACCATCACCACAGTCAAGATAACAAGCATATTGGGACTTCCGTGGTGGTCCTGTAGCTAAGACACCACATTCCCAATGCAGTGGGCCCAGGTTCGATCCCTGGTCAGGGAAACAGATCCCCTATGTTACAACTAAATATCCTGCATGCCACAACTAAGATCCAGCAAGGTCAAATATAGAAGTAAATATATAAATATTTTTAAAAAATATATTGAGCATGTTAACCACTCTTACACTTTTCTATCTATCCCCAGGAACTACTGATTTTCTGAATGTCGCTATAGATCAGTTTGCATTTCTAAAATTTTATGTAAATATAATCATACATTTTGTGCTCTTTGGGGGAGGGACTCTGACTTTCCCCCCTCCCCCCAGTTAGTGTATATATATTTTAAAGTTTATTTATTTGTTTTTGGCTGCACTGGGTCCTTGCTGCTGTGGGCGGACTTTCCCTAGTTGCAGTGAGCAGGGGCTGCTCTCTAGTTGCAGAGCACGGGCTTCTCATTGCAGTGGCTTCTCTCCTTGCAGAGCCAGGATTCTAGGGTGTGCAGGCTCAGTAGCTGTGACGCACAGGCTCTAGAGTGCGAGCTCAGTTGTGGTGTGCAGGGTTAGTTGCGCCATGGCAGGTGGGGTCTTCTCAGACCAGGATTCAAACCTGTGCCCCCAGCATTGGCTGGCAGAATCTTAATCACTGGACCACCTGGAAAGCCCCCAGCATAATTATTTTGAGATTCATCCATGTTGTTGTGTGTATCTATAGCTCATTTCTTTTATTGCTAGCTGGTATCTTATTGTATCAGTAGGTCACAATTTATTCACTTGTTATTGGACATTTGGATGGTTTCCAGGTTTTGGTTATTACAAATAAAGCGGTTATGAACATTCATAGGCAAGTTGCAGTGTGGTCAGAGTTTTCCATTTTTCTTGGGTTAACACCTAGGAGTGAAGTGACTGGGCCATAAGAGATGTCTATTTAACTTTTAATGAATCAGCTCACTGTTTTCCTAAATGACTGTATCCATAACATTCCTATCAACAATGGATGAGAAAATTTCAGTTGTTCCACATCCTTGTCACTTTGATTTGGTCAGTACTTTGATTTGGTACTTTGTCAGTACTTTGATTTGGTCACTTGGTCTTTTAAATTTAGACATTCTACTAACTGTGCAGTGGTATCCCATTGTGGCTTAAATTTGCATTTCTGAATGGCTAATGATGCTGAGAACATTTGCATGTGCTTATTTGCTATGTGGATATCCTCTTTGGACAAGGGGAATTGCCCAAATCTCTTGCCCATTAAAAAAAAATGACTGTTTTGTTTCTTAAATTGATTTTTAAAATTTATTTCCATCGTTTGGATGCAAATCCTTTATCAAGTATGTGACTTTGTATGTATATATATATATATAGCCAGTCTGTGGCTTGTCTTTTCAGTCTCTTAACAATGTTTTTCAGAAAGCAAATGTTCTTAATTTTGATAAAATCCAATTTATCGATATTTTTATTTTATTCATTGATCTTTTGGTGTTATACCTAAGAAATCTTTGCTTAATTTAAGGTCAAAATAATTACACTGGGGGCTTTCCAGGTGGTCCAGTGATTAAGATTCCGCTTGCCAAAATTAATCTTTGCTTAATTTAAAGACGTTCTCCTCTTTTCTTCTAGAAGTTTTATGCTTCTAGGCTTTAGATTTGGGTCTGTGATCCATTTTGAATGCATTTTTAAAATATGGTGTGAGGTATGGATCAGACTTATGGTTTCTGTGTATGGATATCCAATTGTTCTGACATCATTTGTCAAAAACCCTGCTTTCCCAATAAATTGCCTTTGCACTTCTGCAAGGGTTTGTTTCTGTATTCTTCATTCTAACCCATTGTTCTATTTGTTTCTCTTGAATCCAATACCACACTGTCTTGATTACTGTAGCTTTATACTGAATCTTGAAGTTGGGTAGTGTAAGTCTTCTATTTTAGTATTCTTTTTCTAAGTTGAATTAGCTATTTTAGGTACTTCTCACTTACAAATGATTCTAGAATCAGCTTCTCAGTGTTAAAATTAACAGTGTAATGTAAAATAGTCATTGGGGTTTTGGCTGAAATTGTAGTGCATCTATAGATCAAATTGGGGGAGTTTATATCTTAGCAACATTGAGCATTCCAACTCAATAAAACAGTATATCTCCCTATTTATTTAACTATTCTTTATTTTTCTTCACAATGTTTTTTAGTTCTCATTATAGAGGACTTACACATCTTTTGTCAGATTTATCCCTAAGTATTCCATATTTTTAAGTGGTATTGAACATGGTACTGTATTTTAAATTCTATGTCCTATAAGTTGTTGCTGGTATATAGTAATGTAATTTGATTTTTGGGGATGAGGGTGAGGGGCACTCCACCTGGCTTGTGGGATCTTAGTTCCCAGACCAGGGATAGAAACTGTGCCCTCTGGAGTGGAAGCTTGGAGTCTTAACTACTGGACCACCAGGGAATTCCCATAATTTTATTTTTTTAACACTACTCTTATATACTGAAACTTTACTAAACTCATTTATTAATTCTAGTAGCTATTTTTGTAGGTTGTGTAGGATTTTCTACATAGATAATCACATCATCTGTGAATAAAGACAACATTACTTCTTTTCCAACTTGGATACCTTTGTTTCTTTGTCTTGCTTATTTGCAGTGGCTAGAGCCTGTTCAATTTAGGATCTGTGTGCTGAAAGCAAACATCCTTTCTTCTTTCTGATGTTATTGGGAAAGCAATCAGTATTTCACCACTAAGTATTGATATGGTGTTGGCTGTAGGTTTTCCTAGATATTCTTTATCAGGTTGCAGAAGTTCCCGTATGTACTTTGTTGAAAATTTTTATCAGGAAAAATTAGATTTTCTAATCTAACTAGACTAGATTTTCTAATCTAATTTTCTAACTTTCTAACAGGAAATTTAGATTTTCTTTTTTGTATCTACTGAGATGGTCACACGGTTTTTCTTTTTAAATTTGTTGGCATAGTGAATTAAATGTATTGATTTTCAAATATGAAATTAACCTTGTAATGCTAGGATGAAATCTGCTTGGTTATGTGATTCTTTTTATATGTTGACTTGATAGATTTTAAGAAATTTGCACCTACAAATTTCTAATCACTGTGTTGTACACCTGAAGCTAATGTAATATTGTATATCAATTGTTAAAATTTAAAAAACAGAAATTTGCATCTATGTTCATGAGGAGTATTGATGTGTCATTTTCTTTTCATGCAATCAATGCCTTTGTCTGATTTGATGTCATCGAATACTGGGCTCATAGGACTCCTTACCTCCTCTTTAATTTTCTATAAGAGTTTGTATAGAATTAGCATTATTTCCTTAAGTTTTAGGTATTGTCATTATTTTTTTTTCTTAATCTACTTTGGGTTTCATTTGCTCTTCTTTTTCTAGTTTCTTAAGTTGGAAGAAAGCTGAGTCGTTGATTTGAGGCTTTCTTCTTTTTTTGTTTCCCTAATAAGTATTTAGTGCTATAGATTTCCCTCTTTAAGTCCTGCTTTAGTTGTACCCACAAATTTTGATGTATTTGATAAAATGTTTTCACTTTCAGTTCAAATACTTTCTAATTTCTCTATTGATTTCTTCTTTGACTCATGGGTTAAGAATTGTTAACTAATGTTTTAGTTTTCAAACATTTGGGATTTTTGAGATATATGTTTTATATTGACTTCTGTTGTAATTTCCTTTTGGTCACAGAATGTAGTTTATATGACTTACGTCCTTTTAAATTTATGAGGATTTGTTTCATAGGCCCAGAGTAGGGACTATTTTGATAAATGATGTGTGTACGCTAAAGAATCATGAGTCTTCTGGCCAATTTGGGGTGGAAATAAAAACCATCTCAGAACAGTAAGCTGGGGCATTCATAGAGCTCATCTTTCTTTTCTGTTTCTCAGGGATGGCTGTACTTTGTTGCCTAATATCCAATGTCTTGAGAACAACTGTTTCATAGATTTTATCTGTTTTATCAATTGTGTCTGCTGAGGGAGTGAAGCTGATTGCTACTGCTCCATCTTGGCCTCAGGGGAAATCTCCTCCAACTGCTTTTAATCAATATCCTTGTTGGTCCTGCCTTGAAAGTAAAAGCATTAGTCGCTCAGTGACTGTAGCCCACCAGGCTCCTCTCTCTGTGGAATTCTCCAGGCAAGAATACTGGAGTAGTCATCCCCTTTTCCAGGGGATCTTCCTGACCCAGGGATGGATCCTGGGTCGCCTGCATTGCAGGCAGGTTCTTCACAGTCTGAGCCACCAGGGAAGTCCTACCTTAACCTTCTACTTTTAGAACTACCTGGTTCTGACAATTCCTGAGTCTTTGAGAGGGGAGAGAGTTCTAAGATGTCAGTTGTGTTGTTCTTGGCTTTCCTCACTACTGGCTCTGGAATCTAGTAAAAATTCTAGGACCGTTACTAAACAGAGCTGGGAATACACAGGACACGCTGAGATTGGACAATTATGCTGTCATTTTCTCATGTGTCTACATTGCCTTGGGCAGGACCTCAAACTCACATACCCACATGAACCCCTACCAGGAGGAGAAATGATACAGAGCACTGGTGCTAAATAACAGGGAGGCCTGGGTGCTAACATAGCGCATCTTGTTTAGACAACCCTGCCCTAATCTCATGTGGCTTCACATCATCAGATCATCCATGAATTCAGGGATGCTGGAAATTTAAAATTTCATGCAAAATTTCTTCTTTTAAAAATCTTGACAAGTAATCCAAATTTTAAAAAATGTTGTGGTTTAATTGAAAATCCAGCTAAGACTTTATCTGCCTTGATGGATTGCCCATTTGGTACCTTTGGACTTTCCTCCTCTGCATATTCTTTCTCCATCATGCAGGCAACTTTCCCTACTTCCTCGTGTTCCTGCTCCCCAAACACAGGCTCACTCAGGACTCTGGTTTGCCATGGCACTCACTCTACCCCTATTTTACATATTCTACACTCATTCTACCCCTATTCTACACTCTACCTTATTCTACACTCTTTTAATTCAAGTGCTCAGCACCATGTAACTGACTCAACATCACAGTGTTTCAATTTTAGATTTCCAGAAGGGAGAATGTGATTGTCTAGCTTTGATCTTATCAACTGTGGTTGGAGAGAGTCAATTGGGGTCATTTTCCTGGCCTCTGGGAACTTGGGGTGTGTTAGGGTTCAATGGATAGTGAGGAAATGACTGGCTTTCTATTGAAACCAGCTAAATCATATGATGGAAGAGCTGGAAATGATCTTAGAAAATAATTTGGTCAGACATCATTGTATTACATATGAAGGGCCTGGGGCTTAGAGAAGTGAAGTGGCTTCTCCAAGTTCAAAGATTTCATTAGTCAATAGCAGGGCTGGATCTGGGATGTAATTGCCTAGCCAACTTTTCTTTCTTCTGTGTTCCATGAAAACATTAAATACATCTGTATCCTTAATGCAATGCTTGAGGCAGAGTAGATAATCAATGAATATTTGTTGAGTAAAGTGATGTACTGAGTTGTTTTCTATGATGTTAGTGTACTTTATAAGTTAGGGTAAGATTTAGCTACATATAACAGAAAATCTTCAAAACAACAATTCCTATAAAATGAAGATTTTTTAAACTCTCATGTGAAAGAAATCTGGAGTTGGGATGGACACTTGGGATGTCAACAATAACTCTTCTTAAATTAAATAAATTTTTTTTTGGCTGAACTGTGCAGCACATGGGATCTTAGTTTTCTGACCAGGGATCAAACCCATGCTCCCTGCATTGAAAGCACAGTCTTAACCACTGAACCATGAGGGAAATCCCTAGCATGATAACTCTGTTTCCTGATTTCTGTTTTTCTTCCTTAGTGCACAGCGTCCATCCTAAAATTGGTCTTACAGCCCTGGAACTCTAGCCATACACTTGAATTTCAAGATGGAAGAATATCGAATGGGTCCATGGCAAAAAAAGTTTCCTGGAAGTTCCACTCAACTTTTGCTTAAATCTCACAGTTTGAAACCTAGATAAATGATCCCACTTGGTTCTAGGGGAGGCTAGGAAAAGAAAGTTGGATATATTGTCTTCTTGATAAATCTGGGTTTTGTTAAAGAAGTAGGGTGTTATGGGTATTTGGTTGGCAAGAATTGAAAACCGTGTTTGCCAGAATTGAAAAGAGTTAATAATTGATTAAAATGTTTCCTGTACTTTTGATATGCACAATAACCAGAACAAAAATATGCAGGTCTTTAAAGATAATTATCAGAAGAGGTGCAAACAGAAAAAAATGCTGGTTTGGTTTAGATAATATTCTAAAGTTCTGGTTCAATTGTTTTAGAAAACATTGGTTCAATTATTGTTCATATGCATTTAATAGGATTTTATTGGTTTTCACAGAAATCTTTTTGGGTGAGTCCACAATTTAGAAAAAAGTGTTTGATTTCAGTTCAGTACTGGGTTTCACAAATTAGTGTGATCTCTTCCAATTTTTGGTTCATAACTTGGACCACCTCCAGTTCCTAGTTAAGATGTATCCACAGTAGGAATTTTGCAATTACGGTTTAGAATAGTAGACATAGTCCAGAGAACTGATTTCTGCTCAGGCAGGAGTTTATTAATCCTGCTTTTCCTATGTAGGATCTAATAATCCTAATGCCTTTGAATAATTCTAAATTTATCTCTGTGATTTGGTATTGCTGAAGGTTCCACTTGTGAAAGATGTGCCAAAATTACCACATTAGCCTGTTTCATTCTCGCTTGATAATTTAAAACTTCTCCATTCTAACGCAAAAATTTTGCATTCCGTGGTTTAAGAGTTCTTTTACCATGTTAGTTCTAGAACACTATTCTGGATTTTGCTTTGTATGGTTCCTCAGAAGACGCACTTAAAAGTAGAAATTGGGGACTTCCCTGCAGAGTCGAACACGACTGAGTGACTAAGAACAACACAGCAATAACAACTGGTGGTCCAGCGGTTAAGAATCTGCCTGCCAGTGCAGGGGATATGAGTTTGATCCCGGTCCGAGAAGGTCCCACATGCTGTGGAGCAAATAGCCCATGCTCCATGACTTCTGAGCCTGGGAGCCACAGCTACTGAAGCCCAAGCACCCTGGGACCCATGCTCTGCAGCAAAATAAGCTATCAAAATGAGACATGCATGCACCTCAGTGAAGAGTATTCCCTGCTCTGTGCAATTAAAGTCCATGTGCAACAGCAAAGACCCAGCGCAGCCAAAAATAAATAGATAACTAGCTAACTAAACAAAAAATCACCACATAAAAGTGGAGATTGTAAAAAGAAAAAAAAAGTAGAGATTGATAGTTCAATTTTAAAATGGGGACTAGAGAGGTATTGTGAGTTTCAGAAGCAGAACATGTGTTGGGAGTGATGGAACTTGTTACAGGAAATCCAGGGTCCTCAAGGAAATGTGTTTCAGCATTGCCACATAGCATACCATTTTAATGAAAAATTAGAGATCTGAATTCATATGAAATATCTCAACTTTTACATATGAGCCACTAATTTAAAAAAAATTAAAATAAATAAATGGATAGCTACTCTGTAGCCCAAACAATATATGCTGTCAGATCTGCTTCTTGGGCTTCTGGTTTTCAGGGTCTGATTTAAATGCTCTACATTTTCCCATGTGCTTCTTGTTCTCTTCTGCGCTTTCTTTGATGGTTTTGTACTCACTGTTTTGAAAAATAATATTGGTAAGATATTTATTTTTTTTCCTATTTATAACATAAAACTATATTTTATTTATTTATTTATTTTTTCTTTTCACTTATTTTTATTAGTTGGAGGCTAATTACTGGTAAGATATTTAAAAGTGGCTTCTTTCTTTCATTGGTGTCATCATATTGCCTAAGATTCAAACTTGTTTCGGGAAGAATAACTCAATGAAAAGGTGTTAATGAAACCAGGAATTCAGTTCTCTGGGTATAACCACATGCTTTTCATAGTCATTGGCCATCTTCATGAAATTCATCCGGTCACTTTGCACATATGGCCACTGGTCACAAAGTAGACAAGGCCTGCTGCTGCTGCTGCTGCTGCTAAGTCGCTTCAGTCGTGTCCGACTCTGTGAGACCCCATAGACGGCAGCCCACCAGGCTCTGCCGTCCCTGGGATTCTCCAGGCAAGAACACTGGAGTGGGCTGCCGTTTCCTTCTCCAATGCATGAAAGTGAAAAGTGAAAGTGAAGTCGTTCAGTCATATCCGACTCTTAGTGACCCCATGGACTGCAGCCTACCAGGCTCCTCCGTCCATGGGATTTTCCAGGCAAGAGTACTGGAGTGGGGTGCCATTGCCTTCTCCCTAGACAAGGCCAGAGATGTAAATGGTGCCTTACAACCCATCCCATAAAATGAATCAAGTAGCAGATTTGCATGTTTACGTGCTTCTCATTTATTTTCCAAAATGCATTCAGTGAGTGCCAACTGTGTGCTAGGCCTGGGAAAGAGTGGCAAGTGCAGTGTAGAAGGGCAATGCTTTTCTCTGGACTTCCCTTATGTGTTTTTAAGGAAATTAGGGAGAATTAAAGGGAAGGAGGTGTTTTCTCTCTAGTGGTAAACTGTGATGCTGTGAGCCTTGAAGCAATCGGGAGACATCATTTATTCCTCAAGGGAAAACTAGTGTTCGAGGATAAAGCCAATATGTTCAGAGGAGCACCATCTCTCACCTGGATACAGACCACCTTCCTGACTTGTCTTCCTTGGGCTCCACTCTGGCTCTCTGACAGTCTACTCACAATACCAAATCTGCCTTGGGTCCCCACCTCACACAATGTAAAAACTGAAGTCTTCGTCATGGTGTATGTGGCTCCCCCATGGGCTGACCCTGTTTGCCTCGCTGCCCGCATCTCCCACAGTAATCACCTTCCTTCACTCTAATCCAACTGCTCTTCCTAAATGCTGGGTGGGACTTGGTGCAGAAGGTCCCTCGTTCCCAGGAAACTCTTCCTATAGATACTTCAAGACTAATGCTTGCTACTCCCCAAAACCATGCTCAAATCTCACCTTCTTGTGGAGGCTTGGTTAGTCAAATATGCTTGCCTAAACTTGACCTGCATTCTTTGTTTTTCTTTTTTACCTGCAGCATGTAAGATAACTAGTTGCAGCATGTGAACTCTTAGTTGAGACATGTGGGATCTAGTTCCCAGGCCAGGGCTCAAACTTGGGTCCTCTGCACTGGGACAGTGGAGTTTTAGCCACTGGACCACCAAGAAAGTCCCTTGACCCAGAATTCTTAATCTTATCTATATCGACCTATATAGACATCACCAAGGTCTTGACAAATTTCTGTCTTTTGTTAAGGTATATGCTAAATACTTCTTTAATATGACCCCACCCTATCAGTCTAGTCAGTCTAGCAAAAAAGACAATAAGGTTAACTGGACCATAGGTTGGGTTGGATGAAATTTAAGACTGCTTCCTTTGTGAGGACTAATCAGAACAATTCTTGATTTGACTCAAGCTCATTGGCTGTGTTCCCCCAAATGCTAAAAATCTATGATATAAAAACAATCATAATAGTAACAGTTGCCATTATTATATAATTAATATATATTATTATTATTATTATTTTAAGATAGCTGACACCAATACAATATTTTTAATGTGCCAGGGTGTCAGGCACTGTTATAAGTGCTTTATGTGTATTCACTCATATACAATCCTCACAGTAGCCTTGCTATCCTTTTTATTAGGAAGAAAATTGAGACACAGATATTAAATAAACTACCCAAGTTCCCAGAGCTAATGAGTCACAGGGTCACAACTTAAATCAGGCATATGATTCAGAGTCCATGGTATTTTGCTTTTTATATGACAGAGACTCCACGTCACACTGGTTTGAGCTAAGAGTGGACATGTTCCCTCCTGTAACTAACCAGTCCGTGGGTAAGGCCTTCCTTCTGGCTCGATTCTGTCCAAGTGCTGAGACCATCAGGATCTGGTGCTCTGTCTTCTTCTTGCCTCAGCTTCTTGCCCAGGCAGCCTCTCTCCCCATGGTGACCCCAGAACTCTTAGGCCCACATTATCAACTTCAAGTTTAGAGGAGAGAAAATCTGTTTCCAGTGGGTTCTACATGAGTCTCAGGACAGAGTCTCAGTGAATAATGGACTCATGACTGAGCAGTGGTATGCCGACGGGTCAGACCTTGGTGGTGTGCCAACCCGTTCAATGCAGGTGGCTTCATCAGAACCACATAGGCCTAGAGGAGAGAGGAGATGTCCCTCGAAAGATGAATAGACGTGTTGCAAGCAGGGAGATGGATAGCAGGCAAGGAAAAATCCTGGATGGAAAATATAAGGTTTGCTTGCTTAATTTTTGTTTGCTCATTTTTTACTCTAGCATTTGTTTTCACACATGAGAAATCTGAGGCTCATGAAGATTAAGTAACTTGCCCAAGACCATAGACCTAGAGAGTGTCTGACCAGGATTTGAATTCCAGAGCTGTGCCAGGCAGCCATTAAGATACACTAGATGTGGTTAGAATGGCAGGTGGCAGGGTGGTATATGTCTGGCCCCATGTCCAGTCACACCATCACTTCTTCCTGCCTTTGAGCTCAGCTCTGAGTAGCTCCAGCTCCATGACCACTAGAACTGGTCTTGTAGAAGCAAGGCCATGAAAGGTGACTGCAGTGGGTGGGGGGTTGGCGCTTCCTTGAAATGGCAAACTCCGTGACCTTGAGGAACCTTGCTTCTAAGGGCTAATTTGACTAATTTTAGGCTGCTAATTAGCCTTTGGGAATTATTTTTCACTCCAGAAATTTCCCAGTTTTATTTACACAGGGTGACTTAGCTTTTTCACAGGCCACATCATTTCCTTATTTTTGGATCTGTTTTAGAAAACCACCAGTCCCCAGAGGCTCCCAAAAAGCAGTGCTGGAAGCTGAGGCATAACTCAGAGCTTCGTGTCTATACCTTCAGAGACAAGGAGGGGCTGGAGGCTAGAAGCCTCCATCCATTCTTCTTTCCTTCCTCCTGCCCTCCTTCCTTCTACTCTCCCTCTCTCCCTTCCTTCCTCCTTAAAAACCCTCCGTTCTTAATTTGCTTGGCTCATACTCATTTATAAATGCTGCTGCTGCTACTGCTGCTGCTAAGTTGCTTCAGTCGTGTCCGACTCTGTGCGACCCCATAGGCGGCAGCCCACCAGGCTCCCCCGTCCCTGGGATTCTCCAGGCAAGAACACTGGAGTGGGGTGCCATTTCCTTCCCCAATGCATGAAAGTGAAAAGTGAAAGTGAAGTTGCTGAGTAGTGTCCGACCCCATGGACCGCAGCCTACCAGGCTCCTCCATCCATGGGATTTTCCAGGCAAGAGTATTGGAGTGGGTTGCCATTGCCTTCTCTGTTATAAATGCTACTAAACATCTATTAGAAGTCAAAAATTTTATGAAGTGTTTAAAAGAAGACAGGATATGTTTTTGGAAAGATTTTATAGTTTACTTTCAAAAAGCTCAGCATAGACAGAGAAATTCGAGTTTGTACTATTTGGTTTAAGCTCCATCTCTAAGGGTAGCATCTCTAGTCAAGAACACACAGTCCAGCACCATATTCATTCTATCCAGGAAGTACGGATAGCTCCTACAAGCACTAACCCTATTCATAGCCTGGCCAATACCTTATGCTTCATAGTAAGCACAGTGAATGTCCGAAAGGGATTTTATTATTGAAAATAGTAGTTAGTGCTTGCACAGTGAAAGTGGGTTGCTAGTTTAATGAAATTGAATATATTCCAAATGTGGAGATGGGCTGAAATACTTCAAAGGCACTTGGATAAACAGGGTAGAAGAATCTAGCAAAGTCTGCAGCCTGAACTCTTAGGGAAGGCAACAAACTGCTGTCCTGTGCTTAGTCACTCTGACTCTTTGCCACCCCACGGACTGTAGCCTGCCAGGCTCCTCTGTCCATGGGGATTCTCCAGGCAAGAATACTGGTGTGGGTTGCCATGCCCTCCCCCCAGGGGATCTTCCCAACCCAGGGATCGACTCCAGGTCTCCCACATTGAAGGCGGATTCTCTACTGTCTCAGCCACCAGGGAAGCCCAAGAATACTGGTATAGGTAGCCTATCCCTTCTCCAGGGCATCTGCCCAACTGTGGTCTCCTGCACTGCAGGCAGATTCTTTACCAGCTGAGCCACAAGGGATGCCCAGGCAACAGACAATGGATTCCTAAATGGTCCCATATCCAGCCAGTGGTTTAGGAGAATGTCACCTGTGTGGGCAACAGAATCTTGTTTCTGGAATGTTGCCTGTCCGTCTCAGATATTTATTTATTTACTTGCCTGGGTCTCAGTGGCAGCATACAGGATTTTTAGTTGTGGCATGTGGGATTTAGTTCTCTGATCAGAGATGGAACCTGGGCCCACTTTATTGGGAGAGCAGAGTCTTAGCCACTGGACCACCAGGGAGGTCCCTGACAGTCTCAGATAAATCTTTCATACGAGGTGGTGGTCAGAGTATTTCCAAAGGTAGAGAGTTTACACTTCATGGAGCTTATGGAACAAGCTTTATAAACAGTATTGTGTTTGCTTGTTGGTAAGCTGTATTTTAGTAAATGTTTGTATATATGATAGAAGTTGACCTGAAGTTTCCCAACAATGTAACAGGGCAGGGAGGCTGTTTGGAAGCAGCTAATTCTCACCCCCTCCAGCTTCTTCAGTGGCTACTGTTTTCACCAAAAAGAACCAAATTGACATCGGTTTTCAATAGCTCCCTCTTTTCACAGAATGTGCAGTTTTAGCTAGATAAATGAACGATGGGAATAGCAGTTGGGACAAAAAAAACACAAAAAACAACCTCAAAAACAGATACCCCATGCTTCATACAAAGCATAAGCAGGAACAGGGGGCTTCAGAAAGGCAGGAAAGGGTGAATAGGACTTTTTCTCTTTGTTTTTCTTTATCGTTGTCTGTTTAATTGAGGTATATTTTACAGAACATAAAATCCACCACTGTCAAGGGCACAATTTGATGAGTTTTGACAAATGTATGTGAGGAATCTTTGGGCTTTCCCGGTGGCTCAGTGATAAAGAATTTGCCTGCCAGGGCAAGAGATGTGGGTTCCATCGCTGGGTCGGGAAGATCCCCAGGAAAAAGAAATGGCAACCCGCTCCGGTATTCTTGCCTGGAAAAGTCCATGGACAGAGGAGCCTGGAGGGCTACAGTCCATGGGGTCGAAGGCCCAGTCCAAGGAGCGGGACACGGCTGAGAGGCCGAGCTCACATGTGAGGAATCAGCCTGGCCGAGTGGCCGCCATCTTGCTGGCATGGCGTGGCGGTGGGAGCTAGGAGAGGCAGTGGGGCTCTGGAGTGGTCTGGCTCCCTTATGAGGCGAGTTCTTTAGCTGGGTTCTGAGCGTTGCTCTAGGAAGTTCAGCCTAAAGCCTGTTTCTCTACTCTCACAGTGAGTTCAGCTGGAGTGGTTTCCAACATACTTAACAAGTGATACAGCGGGACACTGACTCGCCTGAGAGGCCGCTGTGACCAGTCAGAAGGGAAGCGGCTGTGAGCGGCCAGTCGGACCCCAGGTGCACGCCAGCCTGAGGACAACCCATGTGCTTTTGAAAGTCCCTATCTCCGTAAGCCATTTATTGCCTAAAACCGAGAACCCTGACTTGAATAAAACTAGTCTTTAATGAGAGAGAAGAATAAAGTCAGTTTACAGCAAGCAGGGAAAAGGAGTAGATTTCATCTCCAGGGGGCCAGCTGCTGGTTTCTGTCACCCCCAGGACCGAACCATATCTCTGTTCTTGCATAGCCTGGTTGTTCTGTGAGATTGCCCGTATCCTTCCCATGGCTCCCTCTTTGACTTAAGTTGACCATTGTTTCTGACTTTTGCTAAATGAAACAGCTGAGAGCTTTGATGACCTCTTGGTAGATGCCTCTTTGTAGAGGCAAACAACAGAAGTGTGGTTAGATCCTGTGAGTTCCAAACAGGAATGAAAAACACTGATTGTACATGGTCTTTGTGAAAAGTGGTGTGCTCCTATATCATTCTAAAATGGTATTTTTGAACTTATTTTCTCTATCAACAGAGCAACAGAAAATAGGTACAAGTGATAATATGGTGGCTCAGAGGAACAAGGCTATGTAATTAGTTCTCTTGAGAGCTTAGAAACCCTCACTTTGCATGGGAGACATTTCTCTCTTCCTTCCTTTAAAGAGATAGAAAATTAATAAATAAGGGGAAAAAAAGCCTCTGTAGGTACTGTTAAATGATGATTGATTTAATAATGGAGCACACTTTGGGCAGATTCTATGAAATGGCTTCAAGTGAGACCCCAAAGGAAGGATTTGAGTGCAAGTGAATTATTTAGGAGATGATTCTAAGAAATAACTATAGGAAAGTGCAGAAGTGACATAGGAAGGGAAGACAGCTGAGAGAAGGCACTTTATTAAGTAGGTTAGTAGAATGTGTAAATGGAGCTACACCGCATCCAGGGGCTTTGGAGGCCAGTGTACAAAACTGACCTCCCACCTCTGCTAGTCAAGAGGAGAGGGAGCTGGTATATTTACACACCAACTCCCGTCAGTAGTCGGTTAGGGTCACTGCAGGTGGCATCTGTTAAGGAATTGGTAGAGCAGTCTCCAATAGGTAGAGGGAGACTTTAAGCTAAAAGATGCAGGTTGGCAACTGGAAATTGGGCAGCGGCCTTGGAATAAAGGGAGAGGGGAAATGCACATGACATGAGAGCTTCTGCTAGAGCATACTCATGACCCCTTCCCCTGTCTGCCGGCCTGTGTGAGGTACCATCTGCATAATAAAAGCATCACGTGGCAGTGACATGTTCATATGAAGGCAGATTCAAATTGATTTGAGGTTTAAGATCAATGGGAGAAAAAGTGAATTCTTTGTTTAATTATTGCTTAAAGCCCATCTCTTCTGTTTGACTGCAAATTTTATGAGGACAGAGGCTGTGTCTTTAATTACTTTTTTTTAACCAATGTATTATTAATTGTATTGTTGATGGTTGATTTATTGATTGATTGGGCTGTACTGAGTCTTAGCTGAAGCTTGTGGGATCTAGTTCCTTAACCAGGAGTCAAACCCAAGTCCCCTGCCTGGAGAGTACAGAGTCTTAGCCAGTGGACCTCCAGGGAAGTCCCTGTTTAATTACTGCTTTATTCTCAGCCTCTAGTATGGTGCCTGGCACATAGCAGAAACTCAATAATACATTTTAAAAACATTTTACATTGATTCGGGTGTAGTAACACATTTGTACTGACTGAATATTGCATAACCAGAAACAATGTGAAGTACTGCTAGATGTGTAAAATTTGGGAAAATCTGAATGTGTACAACGTAAAAAAAAAGTGTATTTTTATAGCTCCCAACATGTCATTATTAATTTAAGAAAATATTACTCTACAACAAACAAGTTGATTTTAGAGGTCTGAAGACCTTGTAAAGCACTAAAGTTCTTTTCTTCTTCTTTTTTAACTCAAAAAGGACTAAGGAGGGAGAAAGAAAAAAGCTGATTTTTCAGCTGTTTGTTTTCTTTTCCCTCCCAACACTCTGAGGTTTCTATGTGCTATTAAAATAGGGCCAAGAATCGCTGGCTTGAATTTCGTCTTTCCTTGGAGGCAGAAGTTCCCTTCTTAGGCCTCCAGGGTCTTTCCAGTCTGCAGTTTCTTCAAATAGGGCCTGATCAACTCAGAAATGATCTTTTTTTTTTTGTTGACCAACTTCATGCACATATGTTATTTCATGGAAGGATATTTTTTAAAAGAAAGTCTACATCGTATCCATTTGCAACTACCAGAAGGAGGGTAACCTTTGTACTCCCATGGAGAGCTTTCAGTCTGGGTTTTTATGGGGAACCTCATTTAATTCTTCTCTCCCAGCTCTCCTTCTCTCCCTACTTCCCTCCTTCCCCCTATCTCTCCCTCCCTTCCTTCCTTCTTGCTGGAGCTAGTTTTCTGTGTTCTTTGGTTAAACATTTTTGTTGGATGGATTTTTACACTGGGAAGGGACAAGTTTTTTTCTGTTGAAAGAACATCTCAGGCTACCAGAATCCACTTGGACCCAGGGAATAAAATTGGGAAACTGAATTTTCTCAGACTGCATAGACACTTTACTACCCCTGTTTCATGTACTTCGAAAGGTGGCCAATTCATGTACGAAGCTGCAGAGAGTTGAGCTAATTATTAAGTGAGGTGTTCCAGGCAAGAACAAGGAGCTGGAGCTTATATTAAAGCAACCACCATAAATGCCCCCTCTTCTCCAACAAAAGTCAACGATGTGCTAATTAAATCCCTCTCTTCTATCTGAATGCTGTTTAAAAAAATCTCCTTGTCCATTGGAAACAATGGTTAGAATGTTTATGTAGCCAAGGGAGGTGGGAAGAAGTGTTTGAAATTTAAAAAAAAAATGTTTCATGTGGTGTTTCAGAAGCTGAACAATAAAATATTGCAACATTTATACCGACCAACCCTATGGTTATGGGTGCAACCATACATAATTAGATCTCATTTTCATTTCTTTTATTTTTCAAGAGCTCAGAGATTTTCCTTTTAGCTAAACACAGGACAGAACATTTCATTGATAATAGAGGGAGAATGGAGGGAGGTATGCTAATGGAATGATCTTGTTAGTGGGCCATCAGGATACAGGCTTTGGTCTATGACAGTTGAGCATAAAACGGACCCTCAAAACTATCTAAAGATTTTGTCTAAGAAAACCCAATGCTATGTACTCCCTAGTTATTTATTTTGCTGTTGTTCAGTCACTAAGTTGTGTCCAACTTATTCAATCATGTCTGACATCTATAGAGAAACACAATTAAGTTCTATAAACCTGAACATGTAAATAAAAGTTAAAATCCAGAAAAAAGAGAGAAAAAGCATTCTCTCCTTAGTCTATCCATTTGGTCCTTCCCAATGGTAACTCAAGGAAATGGCAGCCCACTGCAGTATTCTTGCCTGGGAAACCTCATGGACAGTGGAGCCTGGCAGTCTATAGTTCAAAAAAGAGTCGGTCATGACTTAGTGACTAAACAACAATAACAACAACAAACAAAACTCAAATTCCTTTTCCAACCCTATTTGCCACTTTTCTCCCACATAAAATTATTTCTTAAGCAGGCCTAGGCCCCACATCTGTGTATTAACTGAAGAATACTGCCAGTCTTAAACTTTAGAATGATACTGTGCCAATGTTGTGTTTTGATTTGTTAATATGTCTGAATCCATAATATTGACATCTATACTCTCAAGAAGTCAGCATATTTCTAATCTAATTTTATGCCCAAGTCTATAATTGTTCTTATTAAAGAGCTATGGAACAATCTGACTTCAAAAGGAAAGAGGAATATTGGTGGGTGGGCAGAAATAAGATATATCCTCTCATTTTTACATAGAAATAGAATCCTCAGCTGAACATAATGCTGCTCTGCTAAAGACTATGGCAGGACCATCTGCCCATGCAGACTAAGTTCTGGGTATGATGTGTGCACCTTCCAGATAGTGCTTTTAATGGGAGGGAACTTACCTTGAACTTCCCCATCCTCTACCCTGCCGCTGGTGACAGAAGCATGGACTACCATGAGACATCCTAGACTTGGAGGTAAAGACTATACCTCTGGATGACAGAGCAACCAAACAGAAGAGCCTGGGCCCCCAAACCTGGGTGCCATGATGTTATCCCTGAATTGTTTACATTCAGACTGTTACACAAAAGGCAAATTACACTCTGTCTTGTTTAAACTATGATCTCTTTTGGAGCAGCCAAACTTGTAACTAAATAACAGCACTGAAACTTTCTAGTCAAGGGGGTAAACTACAAACATTTTACTTTGATTATCTGGACAGATCAGGCCCCAGAGGACATTTTTCAAAAATTGCTTCAAACTCTTATGCTTTGTGAGAATACTCTTCTCAGTACTTGGGGGGCTAAGCTGAACCTTAGGAAGTTAAACTGTCTCTGTGGGAGTCACTGATGTTGGATGAGAGCAAGAGAAGCTACTAGAAAGAGACAAGAGGCCTCCCAGGCTAGACTTACCTGTAGCCTGATCAAATGAACTGATGCATCTAAAGAAAAAGTGGTTCTCAAGCAGGGTTGGTCAGCTGTGGAAGAGAAATGCCAGTGGTGTCATCCTTGCTTTGCAAGGGGGAGAGGAATTTCACTAAGCTCTCCTAGAGTATTTCTGGCCTCATAGCACTGCAGGAATGGACAGGAAACGGATTGCCAGTCTCCATGGCAAGACAGTACTGAGGGAGCAAACCACGTCAGTCTTTTCTCTGGCTGAGCCATTAAACTTTATTTTTTTCTTTTCTGTTGATAGAAATTAGAGAAAAACAAATTTTGTACTTTTCAGTGTATAGGTCTTTCACTTCTTTGATGAAATTTATTCTTAAGTATTTTATTCTTTTTAATAGCTATTATACATAGAATTTTCTTAATTTCCTTTTTTAGATGGTTCACTGATAGTGTATAGAAATGCAACTGATTTTTGTATATTGATCTTTTAAAAAAAACTTTCAATTTTATATTGGAGTATAGTTGACAGACTTTATTTTCTTGGGCTCCAAAACCACTGCACATGGTGACTGCAGCCATGAAATTAAAAGATACTTGCTCCTTGGAAGAAAACCTATGACCAACCTAGACAGCATATTAAAAAGCAGAGACATTACTTTGCCAACAAAGGTCTGTCTAGTCAAGGCTATGGTTTTTCCAATAGTCATATATGGATGTGAGAGTTGGACTTTAAAGAAAGCTGAGTGCTGAAGAATCGATGCTTTTGTACTGTGATGTTGGAGAAGACTCTTGAGCGTCCCTTGGACTGCAAGGAGATCAGTCCTGGGTGTTCATTGGAAGGACTGATGCTGAAGCTGAAACTCCAATACTTTGGCCACCTGATGCAAAGAACTGACTCACTGGAAAAGACCCTGATGCTGGGAAAGAATGAAGGTGGGAAGAGAAGGGGATGACAGAGGATGAGATGGTTGGATGGCATCACCAATTTTTGGGCATGAGTTTGAGCAAGCTCCAGGAGCTGGTGATGGACGGTGAAGTCTGGCGTGCTGCAGTCCAAGGGGTTGCAAAGAGCCAGACATGACTGAGTGACTGAACTGAGCTGATAGCTGATTAACACTGTTGTGATAGTTTCAGGTGGTCAGCAAATGGACTCAGCCATACATATACATGTATCCATTCTCCCCAAACTCCCCTCTCATCCAGGCTGTCACATAACATTGGGCAGAGTTCCCTGTGCTAAACAGTAGGATCCATTTTAAATATAGCAGTGTGGACATGTTGATTCCAATTCCATAACTATCCCTTCCCCTATCGTGCCCCCTCCTTGCCCCAACCATAAGTTTGTTCTCTAAATCTGTGAGTCTTTTTCTGTTTTGTAAATAAGTTCATTTGTATCATTTCTTTTTAAAGTCCATTTATGAGGGATATTATATGATATTTCTCTTTCTCTGACTTACTTCACTTAGTATGATAATCTCTGGGTCTGTCTATGTTGCTGCAGATGGCATTATTTCATTCTTTTTAATGTGAGCCATTAAACTTTTGATTCATCACATCAGCTTTGCTCTGATGCCTGCTCACCCAAGTCATCTTCTCCTGCAATGAAAGTGGATCTCCTACAATGAAAGTGCTGACCATAGAGATTTTGTTAATTTCTGGTCTTTACGACTTGGATGGCTCACGGCAAATTTAAAAAGTAGCTGCAGGTTAGGATGTGTGTGGGTATGCATGCTTCAGCCATGTCTGACTCTTTGCCACCTATGGAGTATAGCCCGCCAGGCTCCTCTGTTCATGGGATCCTCCAGGCAAGAGTACTAGAATGGGTTGCCATGCCCTCTTTCAGCAGGTTAGGATACAGCTTTTCAAATAGCTGGCATGGAGAGTGAATAATGCAGACCATGCTGACATGGGAGATCTGGGTCCAGGTGAAGTTACTATATATTTGCATTCTGGTGTCTGCCTCAGCCTTGGGTGCATTTCAGTAGAATGAAGACATCTTATAGCCCTGCTGACCCCTCAGTGCGTCTCTTTAATAGATGAAAAATCCTCTTTGTGGTCCTGTCCTTATCTACTAGGAAGCTCTTAGGCCAATGGCCAGTAAGTTTTTTTTATTGAACTATAGTTGATTTACAATATTGTGTTAGTTTCAGGGACAGTGAATTGATGGCCAGCAACTTTTTACTTCTAAGTGAAACATTGGATGGTCAGGTTCACCCCATGCAAGTTCCCTGAGTTGAATCCAGCTCTAGTACACCAGTCTTAACCCTGTCCCACCTTCTTTAACTCAGGGCAGCATATTAGAGTGTGTCCATACAGAGGAAATCCTGAATCTTCTCTTTGGTTTGTAATGAGAAGAATCAATCTTTGCAAAGCATGTTTTCCTTCTGCCATGCTTTGTCTTGATGGACTCACAACCCAGGGTGTGGAGGCTGTAGTTACAAACCTTGAAGGACCTAATTCTACACTGGCCTGATCTTTCTCTGCTGAGGGCCAGGGATTCTTCCAGATTTGAAAAAGAATAACATTCTGGCTCTTTCTGAGAGTCTGTCTATGTGAATGCTCTTTATACTGAGATAAAAATTTTTTCATTTGCCCTTTGCTTTTTACCATAATTTGTAATTTTAGTATTACTCGTGATCAATTTTTTTCAAGTTTTCATTTTCTAGTCTAAAATATATATGGTCAGGTTTTTTTTCATTTATTTTTATTAGTTGGAGGCTAATTACTTTACAATATTATAGTGGTTTTTGTCATACATTGACATACATCAGTCATGGATTTACATGTGTTCCCTATCCCGATCCCCCCTCCTGCCTCCCTCCCCATCCCATCCCTCTGGGTCGTCCCAGTGCACCAGCCCCGAGCACTTGTCTCATGCATCCAACCTGTGCTGGTGATCTGTTTCACCCTTGATAGTATACTTGTTTCAATGCTGTTCTCTCAGAACATCCCACCCTCGCCTTCTCCCACAGAGTCCCAAAGTCTGTTCTGTACATCTGTGTCTCTTTTTCTGTTTTGCATATAGGGTTATCATTACCATCTTTTAAAATTTCATATATATGCATTGGTATACTGTATTGGTGTTTATCTTTCTGGCTTACTTCACTCTGTATAATGGGCTCCAGTTTCATCCATCTCATTAGAACTGATTCAAATGAATTCTTTTTAATGGCTGAGTAATATTCCATTGTGTATATGTACCATAGCTTCCTTATCCATTCATCTGCTGATGGACATCTAGGTTGCTTCCATGTCCTGGCAATTATAAACAGTGCTGTGATGAACATTGGGGTGCACGTGTGCCTTTCAGATCTGGTTTCCTCGGTGTTTGCTGGGTCATATGGCAGTTCTATTTCCAGTTTTTTAAGGAATCTCCATACTGTTCTCCATAGTGGCTGTACTAGTTTGCATTCCCACCAACAGTGTAAGAGGGTTCCCTTTTCTCCACATATGGTCAGTTTTATTTTGGAGAATAGAAAGCTATGTATTTTCAGCTGGAAATAAATAAGAATGATGAGCTGGGAGTTCGGTTTAATGGAAAGAGCAGTATTAATTTCAGAGTCAGGTTTTTAGAGGCAATTCTCAATAAAGTACTTCATTTTACTGAGACTTAATATCCTCATCTGTTAAGAGGGTATTTTTGCGGGATTGTTGGGAAGGTTAAATGTCATTTGTAAAGTACCAGCCAGCACCTGGGAGAGAAGATGGCAGCAGAGAATGCCCCACTTCACCTCTCTGTCTGGTGGAGGTGCCCAGAGCCATGCAAGGTTCAACTACTCAGCTCGGGCTGTTTTCAATCCCCAGGGAACACCCTTTGCAGGTGACTCTCTAGACCGGGCTATGGAAATCGCTGGTGCCAGGAGTGGGGCTGGGGAAGCAAAGTGTGCTTGTGTGCACAGGTGTGTATCTGCCAACATTTAGGGAGTTTGAGGGAAGAAGCAGTTTCTTTCTTTTTTTTGGCTTGTCCTTGTAAACCATCCTTGTGACATCTAAGACTTGGCTTCTTTGATGGATAAATCAGTACAGTCCTTAGTGCTTTTAAGAGAGAGTAGGATTCGTTAATAAGAAGTCATAGCTGGCTGGGGGAAGGAGGGGATTGATCACTTGGGCCAACAGTGAGAGCAGCTCTGGGAAGGTCCCCATGTCCCTAAATGTTGCTATGTGCTTCTTCTCTTATATACTGATCTGAAGCACCTGAAATACCACAGGATAGTTTTTCCTTCTTTGGGGATCCATCCTTCCTTCCTTCCATCCCTTCCTATTGTTTGCCTTTCCTTTAACTACACATCCAGGTGGTCCACCCTGGCCAGCATACTTGTGCCCTTGTTTGAGTCACTGCATCCCTCTAGGCCTCTTAAAATTTAAAGGTGAAAGTCACTCAGTTGAGTCCAACTCTTTGCGACCCCAGGGACTACACAGTCCTTGGAATTCTCCAGGCCAGAATACTAGAGTGGATAGCCTTCCCCTTCTCCAGGGGATCTTCCCAACCCAGGGATCGAACCCAGGTCTCTGGCATTGCAGGCAGATTCTTTACCAGCTGAGCCACAAGGGAAGCCCAATTAAAATTAGCTATCTATCTAATTCATCTCCTCCAGCACCAGCCAGCCCCACTATTCTGAATACAGAAGATTGTTACCAACCTGGATGTTGGCTTCTTTCAGGAAAGTTTTCCACAGTTTGGGAAAGTGTCCTATTAATTTTAGACTCAAGCTGATGAACATTGTCCCTGGGATTGTCCTGATATTCGAACCAAACTGTAGGACCTGAGGGGATGATAGGAGCAAAGACTAAAGATGATGTTTATGTTCCTGCTGGTTTTAGGAAGTGAAAGAATTAGTGTGAAGGGTTCTGGTTGTAAGGCCCAGGCAGACACTGATTAGCTGGGTGAACTTGACGTCTCTGTGCTTTACTTTCTTCCTCTGTTAAGTGGGGTGGATTGTACTTGACTTGCTATAGTTGGGGAGAGCCCGTGTTCACTCACTGACTCACCAAATATCTTTTGAGTGTTGGTTGTTGTTCCAGGCATCATTCTCAGAAGCGATGCTATGATGGTGAGCAAAATAGACAAGGTTCTCACATCTTTGTAATCCAGAGGAGAAGACAGACAGAAAACAAAGTGAAAAAAAATGAGCTACTTTTTTGGATTGTAGTAGAGCCTTTGAAGACACTGTAGGCATGACAGTAGGCGAAAGCAGCTTGCAATCAAGTGTTTGTGGCCCTCCCACCCATAGCTGCTTCTGTTCTGTCTTTGCTCCGTGTACGGCTTTGGGAATGTCCTCTTTACTTGCGTACTGATTCACTGGAGCTGCATAGGGGAGGCCATGGAGATGGCATTTCTTCATTTTTGGGTTAATTCATTTCTCTGTGATTCCATCATTGAACTTCCTCATGTGTATCTTGTTTTCCATCAAGTAAGTACATCTCTCCTGGCTTAGGGATGCACAACCCATATTCTAGTGTCTTATTAGTGGTGATGGGTTGTTGTCAAAGCAACTACCTTCAAGACTCAACAGTCAGTTCCTGTAAGACCTGAGCCCTGACTTTTCAGGCTGTAGTCAATTCTTCTTTCTCCTCCAATACCAAAGCTGATCTAACACCCCCACTTCTAATCTTTAAGAGGGAGAAATTCTTGACTTTCAAGGAAGTCTGGCTCCCAGAGGTTTCAAGTCTTTATAAAAGAATAAGAGCAAGAGCAAACACAAAAGGGCCCTCCTTGTCAGGATGACGGAAGATGCTGCCCAGGGCCTGTATGAGAAGCCCTCCTTTACGCTTGCCCCTTTCCAGACCTCCTGGGGAATTGTGCAGAGGGTTCTCGTGGTGAGCTCTCCGTCTGCATCTGGTAGTGTTAGTTTTTAAGTTTTGCGGCTCTTTGGATCCTGATGCTAGATTCAAAGGCCAGATTTATAAGGTCAGGGGAATCAAAGACGGCCAGTGACTCACACACTTTCATGTGTCTCAGCCCTTGCCCGTTGGCAGTTCCTAGACCCACTTGTAACCACTGTCCTGGAGCCAGTGCAGGTAAAGGAAGGGACCTCAGCAAACAGGGAAGGGGTGGGGGGCGGACTGCCTGAGCCTGAGCCGGAGCGCAGGGCCTGTGATGTGGTCAGGCCGCTGTGCACCCAACTCGGCAGGCCCTGCCAACCCCTGGCAGGCAGGCCAGGGCACACACCGCCGGCGCCTGCGAGCGCTCCTGGGTCGCCTGTCGGGTGGGGCTGGCTGGGTCTCTGCTCCCCGTGCTGCCCTGGGGATGTGAGGTGGAAAACAGCCAGGGAGGGGAAAACAGCAGGGTGTTGGTAAAAACCCTGTAAATGCCTGCTTGACTCTGTGACTTCACGTGCACCTTTTCTGCTAGCAAGGATGGGCTTCTGTTTCTAAAGATATTTGGGAGACAATATATTACTTCTCTAGTCTTTTTTCTCTAATCTTCAAACTGTAGGTCATGACCCATAAGTAGAACATGAAATCAATCTGCCTGTATGCTACGTTGCTTCAGTCATGTCTGACTCTTTGCAACGCTATGGACTATTGCCTGCCAGGCTCCTCTGTCCGTGGAATTCTCCAGACAAGAACACCAGAGTGGACTGCTATTCCCATCTCCAGGGGATCTTCCAAACCCCGTTTCTCCTGTGGCTCTTACACTGCAGGCAGATTCTTTCTCACTGACCCACCAGGGAAATCAATCTAGTGGGTGACAAACAACAGAGAAGAAGAAGGAGAAAAGAATGATTGAGTTAATGTTAAATCTTTACGTGCAGTATGGGATGTGGTTGTGTAAGGCGTGTTTTTAGTCTTAGGAGATGCATGATAAACTATTTATGTTGAGTGTCGTGATGTCTGTAATTTACTTTCAAATAGTTTAACCAAAAAATATGTTTGTGTATGTATGAGTGTGTATGAGAGAAAGATGATGTAATACGACCAAGTGTTAACTGCTGGTAGGTTTGGGTCATTGGTTCTCAATGGGAGCGATTTTTACTCCCCAGGGGACACTTGGCAATGACTAGAGACATTTCTGGTTGTTACCGCTGGGCATGTGGTGGGTGGGGAGGTGGGGTGTGGGGGATAGAGACTAGGGTTGCTGCTAAACATCCCACAATGCACAGAACAGCCTCCCTCCAAAGAATTATGACCCCAAATGTCATTTTTGCTGAAGTCGAGAAATCCTGCTTTCCGTGAACAGTATTTTGTATCACTTTTTCAACTTTCTGTAGGTTTGAAAACTCTCAAAAATAAATAAGTGAAACGAAATAGACTCATAAAGAACTGAAAGTCTCGGAGTACATGTCATGTTGCACAGAATAAAGGTAACTGTTGTTTGGTTAAAACTGGTTTTATTTCAGTCTTAACTATGTTACTTTATGTGTTGTGGATCACAACAGAAAGTATTTCTTATAAGGATTGTTTCAAATATTAGAAAAACACTGCCTTATTCATATCCTTCTGGTACACTTGCTGTCAGGGAGATGGAGAAGCTTGTCAAACTCTGCCCACTTTCACCTCATCTGAAATGATTCGGTAATCTTTTGTTATTTTAATTTTTAACATTAAAATTAGAAAACCATTTTGTGTTGGGGTATAATTGATTAACAATGTACGGTACTCTTATTACACATTTTTTTTGTGTGTACACTGTGCTAAGCAGTTTATATGTGTGCCCTTATTTAATCTTCACAAGGACTCTTGTGCAGTGGGTGTTATTCCTATCTTCATTTTACAGACAAACTGAGGCTTGGAGATTAAATTGAAGATACAAGGGCACACAGATGTTAAATGGCAGAACAGACACTTAGGTCTCTTAGACTCCAAAATCCAACTCTGCCCTTCTGTTTCTAACCCTCTCGCACTTTCTAAAGTCACCATTGCTTGGTTTGGGAGTGAGAAGAGCCTTCTTCTCCTGGAGGATGGATGAGGGGTGTCAGCTACCAGCCACACCCTCTGCTCCTTTGCAGTTCTTCTTCTGAAGCCAGCACAGTGAGTCTGAGCTCTCCTTTTGGACCTGAAGAAAGACAGTGTTCATCTTGAAATGGTAGAAATTTGACCCAAAAAGAATCTTTAGGATTGAAGGGCAAAAAGTCAACAAGTGTTCATGAAAATATTTGACTCCGGGATTCCCGGGTGGTCCAGTGGCTAGGACTCAGCACTTTCACTGCCGGGACCTGAGTTCAATCCCTGCTCAGGGAACTAAGATCCCAAAAGCCATACAGGGTGCAGCCAAGAAAAAAATTTTTCTTTTGGCCAACCCGACAAAGTCAATCCTAAATACTGATTTCCAAGAAGCCCAGTGTGCTGTGCTTGAGGGACAAAAACAAGGAGCTCACATATCTCCTTCCAACAGACAATTTCTGGAGTGTAAATGAAGCTTCAGCGAGTTGACTGAGATCTTTGATGGTGACCCTAACCAGTGTGATCAGCATAAAGATGCCCTCAGCCCTTAAGTAAGTGTGGGCTCTTACGTCTTAGGACAAGAAAAGACCAAGTCTGGTCTCAAGGGGGAGAACGCTGACTTCCAGTCCGGATGCCCCAGTTTCTAACCTTTAACTGGAAACCTCCAGTCATCTAGAACTGTCTGGCTTTCACTTCCCACTTTTAACTGGCCACCTATTCCTGGCAATTCTAATGAGTTGTTCCCTTCGCATTGCAATCGTCACTGCCTCGACTTGGATCCCTAGCACGTTTCACCAGGAGTCCAGCTCCTGGACCCTTGTAATAGTCTGATGCAGGTTTGAGCACTGCCCACACAGAAGCCGAGTGATCTTTTGAAAACATCTATCTTACCTCATTACTTTCCCGCACAAACATTTGCAATTGCCTTTTCATTACTGAATAAAAATCCTCATTTCATGGTATGGGATCTACTGCTTTTAAAAATTCTCTCCTAAATAAAAAAAAAAGAGAGAGAAAGAGAAAAAAATTCTCTCTTATGTTTCCACTCTCACCTACCCCTTCCCATCACATTGCCTCTGAATCAACAGGCAACCCCCTGGAGAGGTCCTTTTCTTTGCAGTTCATCCTTCTCCACTTCTAGTATTTCACCCCTCTGATCCTGCCTGGCAAACTTCTACTAGATTTCACTGAATGTAAGACAATTGAATCCAAGATATATCACTGTTTTGTACCAATAAAAGGAAAAAAAGATGCTAATTAAGTGATCTTGTTATTTTTATCACTTAGGATTTTTAATGCTTATTAAAAGAATTAGGTATCCTCTTAAAAATCATATGTAAATAACTTATACATTCAAAACAGGAATCATATCAATGTAATAAATTGATTGAAATAGTCCTCAAACTTATTTACATTCAATCTGCCTCTTTTTTTTTTATAACTTCCTTTTTTTTTGTTAACTACTACAGTCAACATTTTCATAGGTCATTTGGATGAAGAGATATGTTGACCAATTATCTGGATGATTCAATGCTGGGAGGGAGGGCTAATATACCAGATATTGAAAATTATTAATGAGAATGATGAGCCTAAACTGAGATAAAAATTTAACAAGAAAAAATGTAAAACTTTAAACTGTGATTAGCTGGGGTTTATGTGTCAAAATCTCATATTTTGGGGAGTGAGCATCATACCAACCCTCTGAAAAGGGGGTGAAGGTTAGGACAGGCAAACTGACCAGCCTGTCTACTTCAGTCAAGCATCAACAAAGTGTGGCCAGATTAGCGGACATGAGAAATGAAAATTATAAATGCCACCTCATAACATGTGAAATGTGAGACTCAATATAAATATTTCATTGCCTCAGAAAAACTCAGGAGGCCTTGAGCTTCGTTATCTATGGAATTAATAGGAATTTCTGGGGCAGGTTCCCTGGAAAGATTTTCCTTGGAGAGTTGCTGGCAGTTCAGCCCATGGTTGATGCCAGAAAGGTTGTATTTGTAGCTTACAAAGCAGAGGTTAACTGCTGTTTGTGGACTCTGGGACCTAGTAACACTCCTTCTTATTATCTAGCACATTTTATTATATTAAAAAAAATTATTGATTTGGGTGCATCAGGTCTTAGCTGCATCACGTGGGATCTTCGTTGTGGTGCTCAGATTCTCTAGTTGAGGCGTGTGGGCTCTGGACCACACAGGCTCAGTAGTTCTGTGTGGGGTCTTAGTTTCCCCTGGGCACGCGGGATCTTCGTTCCCCAATCTGGGATCAAACCCACTTCCCCTGCACTGAAAGGTGGATTCTTAACCACTGGACAGCAGGGAAGTGCCTATTTAGCACACTTTAAAACACCAAGCTGTATAAAGTCCTCGGAGAAGATTTATCACCCACAGGTAACTTCAAATGGACAACTCTGATCTTAATTAACTTACTTATTAAAAAAACTTTCACCTTCTGGTGTTTGGGGGAAACTGAGTGATTCGCTCTCTTTGGTGAGCATCACGTGTTCTCACCTTGGTTCTTGGTTTGGTAGGGAGCTCACTGCAGGTGGACATGCAAGCTGGAACTCGGCTACTTTAATACCGGGGAGGGAATGCCTATCCCCATTTGGCTGTAAAGATATTCCAGAAGCTGGCTGTATGGACCCTTCAAAGAAGGAATCTTGGGGAGTCAGTCCTCAGTTTCCAGAAGGAAGACCTGGGACCAGTCCTTTGTAAGCCTGCTTTTTGCCCCTATCACACTTACTGCCTGGTCTTCCTGGCCTTTAGGCTCTGGCGTGTGGCCCCTGCTATGGTCATTTGAAAGAAAAGTGAAAGTGTTAGTTGATCAGTTGTATCTGGCTCTTGGCAACCTCATGGACTGTAGCCTGTTCATAGAATTCTCCAAGCAAGAATACTGGAGTGGGTTCCCATTCCCTTCTCTAGGGGGTCTTCCACACCCAGGGATTGAATCCAGGTCTCCTGCATTGTAGGCAGATTCTTTACTGTCTGAGCCAACAGAGAATTTGAGAAGAGGTAAAATGAGTCTTCTGAGGGCCAGATACTCTGCCTTAAGCATCAGCTGGGGCTCTCTACCAGGCAGAGTTTCTACTGGTCAACCCAGGGTTTTAGAGTTTTGCCACAACAGAGAATTGGCATCTACCTCTACTTCCCAGTCTCTATCATGGAAGGTTAGTGATGATTATCTTGTAATGATTACCTTCCCCTTTCAATCTTAAATCACCTGTAATACAAAGGGATCCTCACACACAGACTGTGCACAGAACTCTTGATTGAAGACTGAGTCTTACATGGTTTTGTGTGTAGATGGGAAGGAGTATTACAGTGGAATTTTTTTCCCCTCCAATTTTTAATTGATCGTGGTAATATGCATAACATAAAATTTACCTTTTTAACTTTAAGTGTGCAATTAGATGACATTAAGTACATTCATACTGTTGTTCGACCATGACCATCATCCATCTCCAGAGTACTTCCAATCTTCCCAAATGTTTTCCCCACTTAACAAAAAATTGAGCTGTAATTCACACACTATAAAGTTCACCCCTTTTCAAATGAACAGTTCAGTGGTTTCTAGTTTGCTCACAAGGCTGTGCAGCCATCAACATGACTGAATTGCAGGATGTTTTAATCTGATCACTTTTCAAAAAGATATTATTTTAGTTAATTAATTAATTTGACTGTGCTGAGTCTTGGTTGCGGCACATGGGATCTTTAGTTGCAGCATGTGGGATTCTTAGTTTCCTGACCAGGGTTCAAACCTGGGCCCTTTGTATTGGGAGCTTGGAGTCTTAACCACTGGACCACCAGGAAACTTCCTCTGATCACTTTTTAATTCTAGTTTTCCACACAGCATCATCATCTCCGCCATCAGTTGCCTTTGTGATGTTGCATGTCTTAAGAGGGCTTCACTCTGGTCTCTGGAATTTTCTCCCAAGCTACTGACATCTGTTCTGCAAGTTTTGATGCCAACACTTTCCTAACTGTGCCTGATGGTGTCAGGAAATGACAACCGTGATATGATTACCCACCTACCCGGCCACCAGTGATAGCATGACACATGCTGATTTAGAGATGTTAAAATGTGGAAAAAGGCAGTCTTAGGATTGGTGAATGTGATATTTATCTTTCTGGTTCCAACCCCAAAGTTGCTGTGTTTCTTGTGACTCAATTCCTGACTCAATTCTCTGAATGGCGTCATTCACACTATTCCAAATTCCAGGCTTTGGATAAAATCCTATTATTCCCCCTATTGTATCTGCTTTATCTATACATTTTTAAAAAACATATTGTTTTTCTCTCCAGATCAGGAACCCCTATTTACGAGATGTAACCTTGCTACTTGGACCAATAAAATCAGCCTCCCTGGGAACTTGCTAGAGATGCGGAGTCTCAGGCCCCATCCCAGAACTCTGGAATAAAAATCTGCATTTTAATACAAATTCCAAGTGATTCCAATTCACATAGGACTTTGAGGAACATTTGTCTAAGGCACTTATGGCTGTGGCACTAGCAGTTGCTGTTATAACAAGTTGTTATGTACAGATGCTAAGGAGACACATCTCTATTGACTCTGTGCCATGTGCCAGTAGTTTGTTCATTTCCAGGCCACAATACTTGAGAGTCAGATCCTTACTTGCTTATAGGTCATTCATTTATGCAACTCTAACTTAGTGATTTGTATGTGCCAGGCACTAGAAATACAAAGTTGAACAAGACATGGGCCCTGATCACAGTTACTATAAGGTTGGAACAGAGGCATAGTGCCCCAAACACCCCAAACACATAGGAGCTCAGTTATTGTTACCAAGGTGGCTGATTCTGGTAGGTTGGTGTGAGTCCCTTATCCAGGAAGCCCGGATATGAGCAGTGGATGGGTGGAACCTGTTATGTGGACTCCAGGTTGAAGGCAGGTAACTCAGTATGTAAAAGGGCATGATCGTGACTGATGTTGAACAGGAAGAAGTACTACACAGCAACCCAGAAACATGGACGTTGAAACTGAAGCTGATGAAACAGGAACCAAATAAGCTGTATTCTTTGGCCAGCATGCTCAGGAAGCTGGCATTTTTTGGTTTGTTTATTTGTTCACCTAAGTCCAGGGGTCTGAATACTCTGGCCCATGAGCCAAGTCTGGCCCACTATTTGTTTATAAATGAAGATTTGTTGGAAAGCAGCCCTGCTTATTGGTTTACATGTTATTTACTGCTGCTTTCACACTACAGTGGTAGAACTGAATAACTGCAACAGTGATGGTCCACAAAGATGAAAATATTTACTATCCCACCCTTTACCGAAAATGTTTGCTGACCTCTGATCTAGTCTTCCACTTTAGCTAAAATTAAAAAAAAATTTTTTTCAATGACTTTTAAAAGTATACATACATTTAAATAGAAAAAGTCTACAATGACACATCCTAAAATGATAAATCCTAAAAGATAATGCTATGAAAGTGCTGCACTCAATATGTCAGCAAATTTGGAAAACCCAGCAGTGGCCACAGGACTGGAAAAGGTCAGTTTTCATCCCAATCCCAAAGAAAGGCAATCCCAAAGAATGCTCAAACTACCGCACAATTGCACTCATCTCACACGCTAGCAAAGTAATGCTCAAAATTCTCCAAGCCAGGCTTCAACAATAGTGAACCGTGAACTTCCAGATGTTTAAGCTAGATTTAGAAAAGGCAGAGGAACCAGAGATCAAATTGCCAACATCCGCTGGATTATTGTAAAAGCAAGAGAGTTCCAGAAAAACATCTATTTCTGCTTTATTGACTATGCCAAAGTCTTTGACTGTGTGGATCACAACAAACTGTGGAAAATTCTGAAAGAGATGGGAATGTTAGACCACCTGACCTGCCTCTTGAGAAATCTGTATGCAGGTCAGGAAGCAACAGTTAGAACCGGACATGGAACAACAGACTGGTTCCAAATAGGGAAGGGAGTACATCAAGGCTGTATATTGTCACCCTGCTTATTTAACTTATATGCAGAGTACATCATGAGAAATGCTGGGCTGGAAGAAGCACAAGCTGGAATCAAGATTGCTGGGAGAAATATCAGTAACCTCAGATATGCAGATGACACCACCCTTATGGCAGAAAGTGAAGAAGAACTAAAGAGCCTCTTGATGAAAGTGAAAGAGGAGAGTCAAAAAAGTTGGCTTAAAACTCAACATTCAAAAAATGAAGATCATGGCATCCAGTCTCATCACTTCATGGCAAATAGATGGGGAAGCAATGGAAAGTGACAGACTTTATTTTGGGGGACTCCAAAATTGCTGCAGATGGCGACTGCAACCATGAAATTAAAAGATGCTCCTTGGAAGAAAAGTTATGACCAACCTAGACAGCATATTAAAAAGCAGAGACATTACTTTGCTAGCAAAAGTCCATCTAGTCAAAGCTATCGCTTTTCCAGTAGTCATGTATGGATGTGCGAGCTGGACTACAAAGAAAGCTGAGTGCTGAAGAATTGATTCTTTTAAACTGTGGTGGTGGAGAAGACTCTTGAGAGTCCCTTCGACTGCAAGGAGATCCTACCAGTCCATCCTAAAGGAAATCAGTCCTGAATATTCATTGGAAGGACTGATGCTGAAGCTGAAATTCCAATACTTTGGCCACCTGATGTGAAGAACTGACTCATTTGAAAAGACCCTGATGCTGGGAATGATTGAAGATGGGAAGAGAAGGGGATGACAGAGGATGAGATGATTGGATGGCATCACCAACTCAATGGACATGAGTTTGAGTAAACTCTGGGAGTTGGTGATGGACAGGGAGGCCTGGCATGCTGCAGTCCATGGGTTTGCAAAGAGTTGGACATGACTGAACAACTGAACTGAACTTAACTGACAATGATAGAACAAAGTTATTTGTAATTTCCAGGGAGGAATTGGATTTGGAAGAATTAGAGAAATGGAACATTTAATTTTTCCTTAATATGCTTTAATTCTTTTTGAATTTTTAACAATCTGATTCTGTCACTTCTATTCTTAGAAAACTATTTTGTTATATTAAACTATTTGCATTGGACATAAATTGTTACTATTTTAATGACAAAAGTTATACATATTCTAAAAAATACAAAGAGGCAAAAGTAAATTAAAACTACCCATAATTATACCAGCCAGAGATTTTGTTACAGTTCTAATTTTGGTGCATATTCTCCAGTCATTTGTTTGAATGTGTTACTGCTTCTGGACTTTTGTCCAAGTGTATATGGGTGCATATATGAGTGTGTGTATGAGTGTGTGTGTGTGTGTGCTCATTTACTCAGCCATTTCTGACTCTTGGCAACCCTGTGGATTGTAGCCTGCCAGGCTCCTCTGTCCACGGGATTCTCCAGGCAAGAATACTGGAGTGGATTGCCATGCCCTCCTCCAGGGGATTTTCCACACCCAGGGATTGAACATGTGTCTCCTGCATTGGGAGGTGGGTTCTTTCCATTAGCACCACCTGGGAAGCCCATATATAAGTGTGTGTGTTTGTATACACACACATACGTTTAAGGTACTCTTTACCTTTTGCAAATTAATTTTTAAAAATTTAACTTATTGTGAACATTTTTCTGAGTTATTAGGCATCTGACCAACATTTGAAATGGTTGCATAATATTATATCCTACAGAGAAATATATAATGTGTTTTACCAATTCCCTGTTGTTGGAAATTTATATAACTTCTAGTTTTTTCCTCTTACAAACAGAGCTATAATGAACATTCTTATAGATAAAACTGTGCAGATAGCCTTATGACTTTTGTAGGATAAGTTTGTCTAAGTTGATTTGCTGGATTAAAGTGTGTGTAAGAATATGATTAAAGTGTGTGCAAGTGTATGATCCTAATTCCAATCAGATGTGGATTTTCCCCCACATCAAGCATTTCTCTAACACCAGCTAGGTGTATTACAACTCAACTCAATTCTGATACTACCCAGAAATAGTCAGATCTCACAGGTTACAAAACTGCCCCCATTTCAGATGCCAATCACAAGTCCAGGTTGTCACCTGTGCTTCTGATGACTGGCTATATATCCTCTCCTTGGGCTTGATGAATGCTAGAGTGATTCACAGAACTCATAGAAACATTTTTCTTACTAGGTTACCATGATGGTGTGACCACTCACCTAGAGCCAGACATCCTGGAATGTGAAGTCAAGTGGGCCTTAGAAAGCATCACTACGAACAAAGCTAGTGGAAATCACAGAATTCCAGTTGAGCTATCTCAAATCCTGAAAGATGATGCTGTGAAAGTGCTGCACTCAATATGCCAGCAAATTTGGAAAACTCAGCAGTGGCCACGGGACTGGAAAAGGTCAGTTTTCATTCCAATCCCAAGGAAAGGGAATGCCAAAGAATGCTCAAACTACTGCACAAATGCACTCATCTCACACAGTAGTAAAGTAATGCTCAAAATTCTCCAAGCCAGGCTTCAGCAATATGTGAACCATGAACTTCCAGATGTTCAAGCTGGTTTTAGAAAAGGCAGAGGAACCAGAGATCAAATTGCTAACATCCGCTGGATCATTGTAAAAGCAAGAGAGTTCCAGAAAAAACATCTATTTCTGCTTTATTGACTATGCCAAAGTCTTTGACTGTGTGGATCACAATAAACTGTAGAAAATTCTGAAAGAGATGGGAATACCAGACCACCTGACCTGCCTCTTGAGAAACCTGTATGCATGTCAGGAAGCAACAGTTAGAACTGGATATGGAACAATAGACTGGTTCCAAATAGGGAAGGGAGTACATCAAGGCTGTATATTGTCACCCTGCTTATTTAACTTATATGCAGAGTACATCATGAGAAACGCTGGGCTGGAAGGAGCATAAGCTGGAATCAAGATTGCCAGGAGAAATATCAATAACCTCAGATATGCAGATGACACCACCCTTATGGCAAAAAGTGAAGAGGAACTAAAAAGCCTCATCATGAAAGTGAAAGAGGAGAGTGAAAAAAGTTGACTTAAAGCTCAACATTCAGAAAACTAAGATCATGGCTTCTGGTCCCATCACTTCATGGGAAATAGATGGGGAAACAATGGAAACAGTATCAGACTTTATTTTTTTAAGCTCCAAAATCACTGCAGATTGTGATTGCAGCCATGAAATTAAAAGACATTTACTCCTTGGAAGGAAAGTTATGATCAACCTAGACAGCTAAAAAGCAGAGACATTACTTTGCTAACAAAGGTCCGTCTAGTCAAGGCTATGGTTTTTCCAGTGGGCATATATGGATGTGAGAGTTAGACTGTGAAGAAAGCTGAGCACCGAAAAACTGATGCTTTTGAACTGTGGTGTTGGAGAAGACTCTTGAGAGTCCCTTGGACTGCAAGGAGGTCCAGCCAGTCCATCCTAAAGGAGATCAGTCCTGGGTGTCCTTTGGAGGGACTGATGCTGAAGCTGAAACTCTAATACTTTGGCCACCTCATGCGAAGAGTTGACTCATTGGAAAAGACCCTGATGCTGGAAGGGTTTGGGGGCAGGAGGAGAAGGGGATGACAGAGGATGAGATGGTTGGATGGCATCACTGACTCAATGGACATGAGTTTGAGTAAACTCCGGGAGTTGGTGGTGGACAGGGAAGCCTGGCGTGCTGCGATTCATGGGGTTGCAAAGAGTCGGACGTGAGTGAGTGACTGAACTGAACCAAACTGTGCCAGGAACTGACCAAAGACTAAATACACATATTTTATTGTAAATCACAGTGTCACACAATCTTTTAAAGGTGTTTTTGGCTTATTTGTTTTGTTTTGGTTACTTGTTGATAGAATTGTTTCAATTTAAATCCTCATCAGATGTGTCTAAGAATGCCTGCTTCCCAGAACCTTCAACTAGGTATTATTGAAATTAATAGCAACAGTAGCTTTGCTACTTTCACTCTCTGTTTCCTAGCAGACTGATCTCCTCTTCATATTGACCATTTAAGCTACACCCCACCTCTCGGGACCACTTAAGTCCCTACCTACTAATACTTGGCAATGCTGGCCATCAGCATCAACCTCAGCTAGTTCTGGACGTCAGCCCCACCATGTACATGCCTCTTTCTCCCACCTTGCTCAAACACGTGTCAACTGGTGAGTCTGGTGGGGTCATATGACCTACCATGTGCTAGATCACACATCACAGAAAAGCAAAAGTTTTATCATGAGGGTAGTTGACCACTCTGCTCCTGTTTTTGGCCAACATCCTTTAGAGAATAGTGAAAACTTTCTGCCTCCACTCCCAATCCCCTGAGGTTCTGCTGAAATGAAGGAGTCAGTCAGGAACTTCCAACTGCCTGATCCAGGGACTTCCTTTTAGGTCTGTCCTTCTCCGGGCAAATTTCAATACCTGACTCACCTTCTTGGAAGGTGTCTTGTCCACAGCGTGCAGTTAACTGTTCACACTCAGGTCTCATTTGCTGGCTCTTCTTCCCTTGAATGCCTTTTATATACGAATACTGTTGATGTTCTTGCTCTCCTTAGTTTTTGTCTCTTTTTGTTCATGCTTCATACCTGCAAACCTCTAAAGCAGATCTGCAGATGGCTTACCTGCTCTAATCCTCTCTTGGTCACTTCCAAATCAACCTGTCTGAAATGTAACTCACCCTCCATGTCTCCTCACCAGAACAGGTTCTTCCACTCCTATCTCCTTTCTCTCTGAGCAGAATCACCATCTACCAATTGCTCAGCTTAGAAATCTCAGAGATATTTCTTTTTCTGCTCTCTGCCTTGTCCGTCAACATCCAACCTGTTATCAGACCCTGTTGGCTATCTGTATGAATGTTCATTTACGAAGACCGTCTGGAACCGAAATGCAGCCTCCTCATCCTTGACTTAATGGTCAGCAATTTTCTATCCCATTTTCTGCTTCCTGATTCTCCAGTCAGATTCTGTTCATGCTGCTGCCAAAGCCTGTGATGCAAATGTGATCAAGTTCTTTTCCCACCCAAATAATCTCTTAATGACTTCTCATAGATAACAGAAGCCTTCATAATCTGGTTCCTGCCTTCCCTTTCTGGTTTAAACCTGTAGGTCTTCCTGCCCAGCAGCCAGTCCGTGCTCCTGGCAGGTCACCTGCTGGTCTCAGCTTGCCCTGTGCCCCTGCCCAGGATGCCCTGACTTAGCCCCTTCTGAATCCTGGACACCTGGCCTCACCTTGCCCCAGCATCACTCACTTCCTGCTCTTTGGCCCTTGGCACCTCTGTCCTTTCACTGGTAAATCAGTTATCACGTTGTTATTCCATCGAATCCTATGCCTTCCCTCCTCCGCTGCCCGAGGCTGTGTTCAGTGTAGACCAGACCTTGCTTGATTCGTCTCTGTCTATCCAGGGCTTTGCACAGGGCCAGGCACAGAGGAGCGACTCCTCTAATGACCTCATCAAGCTTGCTTGGTAACTGATATTTGAAAGTGTCTGTGTATGTATATTTGTGAGTTATGTATGTGCATGTGTGCACATGTGCCAAGTCGCTTCAGTTGTGTCAGACTCTTTGTGACCCTGTGGACTGCAGCCCACCAGGCTCTTCTGTCCATGGGATTCTCCAGGCAAGAATATTGGAGTGGGTTGCCGTGTCCTCCTCCAGGGGATCTTCCCAACCCAGGGATCAAACCCACATCTTTTATGTCTCCTGCATTGGCAGGCAGGTTCTTTACCACTAGCGCCACCTGGGAAGCCCATGTATTTGTATGTGTGTGTGTGTGTGTGTGTGTGTGTGTGTATTTATCTCACTTTGTTATACATCTGAAACTAACACAATATTGTAAATCTACACATCAATATAGAAAAGTCCCACAGGGAATTTCCTGGCAGTCCAGTGGTTAGGACTCCTCGCTTTCCCTGGGGAGGGCACAGGTTCCATCCCTAGTCAGAAACTGCAAGTCATGGCCCCCTCCAAAAAATCCTGCAGATGTTAGATTCTAACTATAGCCAATATTCTATCAGTAATCAACTTCCATATTGATCTAAATTCTTGTTGTTTTTCATCAGATCCACATGTTCTCTGTGTAAGATATTAATAAGAAGTTGGTGTTTTCTGTAGTTCCATCACAAATTCAGACTGGGTCAGTTGTTGGCGGGGTGGAAGGAAGTGCAAATCAAACTGATCTGAGACCAGAAAAATGAAGCAGGCAGCTCTATATAACCAATGGGTCAGTTTATTATGGGGTTACTTACTCACAGGTGGGGTCTGGAAGCATTTACAACTGCATTCCCCGCCCCTGAGGGGTCATGGGGGCAACTTTATAACTAATCTAGGGTATGGGGGTGTGTGCTTAGAAACAGGACGTGTATTCCTAAGTCAAGATTTATGAATGGGTAACTAGTCTTGTGGGTGCTGAGAATAGGTCAACAGAAGTTTTCATCATTGTTTGCAGACTAACAGAGCATAGAGGCCACCTGGATCTAATGATCATTAAACAATATCTATTAACTACAAAGCCCTAGATGACTGAAAAGAGATTTACTACACAGTACAGCCCTAAGGTGGGGTCAGTAGAAGGACAAGAGGAACTGAATGGGCCCACAATGGCATCAGTAATGCTAATAGCCATCACCTCCTAAAAGTGGCCTGTTTATTTTCATCTCCAAGCAAGAAATAAAAAGGCACGTGAAAATGAAGCAAACAAACGGAGCCAACATTCATAGCAGTTCCTTCACCAAGTGCTTTGGGATTTTAGTTTGTTCCTACTAGTTTCTAGAAAGACATTTGCTGCCATAAAAAAGAATGAAATTTTGCCATTTGCAGTAGCATGGGTAAACTTGGAGGGTATTATGCTAAGTGAAATAAGCCAGACAGAAAAAGAAAAATAATAAATTATATTACTTATACGTGGAATCTAAAAAATACAATAAACTAGTGAGTATAACAACAACAACAAAAAAGCAGACTCACAGGTATAGAGAACAAAACTAGTGGTTACCAGTGGGGAGAAGTGGGGAGAGACAGTATAAGGTAGGAGATTAAGAGGTGCAAACTCTTATGCATAAAATAAGCCACAAGGGTATACCGTACAACACAGGGAATGCAGGTAATATTTTATAATGAATGTAAATGGAACATAATGTTTACAGTTTGTGCATTACTATATTGTACACCTGTAACTTATATAACATTGTACAGCAACTATACTTCAATTTTAAAAATTAATAAAAATATAAATTAAAAAATTAAGGACAAAAATTTTATTAAAAAATGAAAGGCACGTGCTCAGGCTGACTGGGCCAGGGGCAATCCCATGGGCACCAAGGGTGTTGGCAGTCCTGCCTGGGAGCAGGTGGATATTGCTGGGAAGGCTACTCGCCCTCTCTGAGCCCCGGTGTCCTCACCCGTAAAATGGAAACAGTGATCCTGTGGTACAGGCTTGTTGTACAAGGTGAGGGATGAAATGTTTCAGGGAGGGCTCACGGCCTGGCATGTAGTAAGCGCTCCGTGCACGGCTGTCACGGCTGTGACCCACTGCAGACACCGAGATGGAAGTGACCCAGGGTTCCTGCTCCACGCAGGCCTCCCCGCCCCCTTGGCCAACACAACTGCTTTACCCCAGCGAGAGTCATGGTTTCACGGAAGCCACCTGGAGCCAGGCCGGTGCAAGGTACTTAGTCAAGGCCCTCTTGCTTTGAAATTCAGGGACCAGGGAAGAAGCTTTTAAGGGGTTCAGGGTGTGTTCAGGGGTTCTATGAACCCTCTGAAAGCATATTGATCAATTTTGTGCAAAGGTGTATTTTTTCCGGGAAAGAGGTCTTGGTTTCATATCAGTTTCACAGAGGCTTCTGTGATCTTAAAAAACGTTAGGGACCACTGGCTTGGAGTCCAATCAGCCTGGGACACATGGGGACACATGCATTCCTCTGAGTCTCCTAGGGCCTCCCCGAAACAGTGCTGAGAGCTGGAGCCAGTCCCAGCCCAGACCCTTTGCTAGCCGGGAGCGCAGCTCTGGACATGTAGACGGAAGAATGAGAAATCCCTTCTCAAGACTGACAGGTGAAGTGATGTGGCTTTGTGGTGGCAGAGGTCCTCTCTACAGGCCCTGCTCCACCTGGGACTGTGAGCCCTCAATCTTAGATGGGAGCTGTAACACCAGCAGGAGGCTGTGGCAGCCTCTGCAACGAGGCTTCTGGGTGTGTGTGTGTGTGGTATGTGTGTGTATGTGAATGCGTGGATGGATCTGCCTGGATCCCGGGGGGCAGATGTTGGCACCAGCTGCTGGGGGTGGGAGGTGCAGCCTGTGGTCCAGGAACTTTACAGAAGCGAGATTTCCTGTAATTCTCATGTAGAGGGAGGGCAGCCTCCATCTCATTACAGGGCTCTCACCACCTCCTCCTAAAGCAAGCTGGCAGCTACAGGAGCTCCCTGTCCTGGAGGAATGACTTCTGGGCACAATGGCAGGCTTCCCCCCACATCTCGTGCTAGGAGAAGGTTCTGCATAGGGCTTCCCACTACCTGCCCCTGTGCTCATGGTGACTTTCAGAACACAGAAATATCTCAGGTCTGAGCTTTCAGAGACTGAAGGCGCGTGTCCACTGGCAATCAGGTGTGTTCAGGTTGCCTGACTCCCTGTTTTGACATCCTGGGTTTAGTGGGATGAGATGGTGTCTGCACGTGCTCCGTGGCAAACAAGTTTCCTGATGGAAATGCATTTATTCAGAAGCAGATTGTTGCTTCCTTGGGCAGGATGTCTTAGAGGTCTTTAAGTCGCTCAGCTTTCCCTCCAGGTGAATGGAAGCCCTTTATGCCCCTGGCTGAAGGAAAGAGAGCTGAGGCGGTAATAGCTCAAGCTTGTCTTCATGCAGATATTACATTCAGGTTTTTACAATGAATGTTTGATTTTCCCTGGAGGAATATTTATTTCCAAAGCTACCAAATGCTTCTCGAGGCAGCCTCCACATGGATTTTAATTGCTAAACCCACTTATTCTGACTCAGTGTCTGTTTGGTAAAATGTCTAGGGATACAAAAAGTAGGGAGAGGAGTGAGCTGGGCCCAGATGCTTCTCTATGACTAACAGAATGTCCACCCAAAGTCGGGAGATGAGTAGCCGGCTGGCGTGTCATAGGTGGGTGGGTTTCTCATAACTCTTATTTAAAGCTGTGCCCTATTGTACTAAAATTATAATTTGTGAATAAGCATTGGATTAGAGTCATTGGGCTGAGCTGACTCACTGTCAGTAACTGGGACAGGGTCTGAGGGATGTCTCCGTGTCACAGTCAATGCCAGGGAGAGAAGTGCAAAGAACGTTGCAGGGGAACCTGCACATCGGCTTTTCTGCTTGTCATTTCTGCAGACCCGGGGCGTCCCCTTTTCTCTCCATCCCTCCCCTCTATCCTTTTAGAAGAAGGATAGGGTTATGTTGGGATTTCCCTGGTGGTCCAGTGGTTAAGAACTTGCTTTCCACTGCAGGGGTCTCTGGTTCGATCCCTGATCAGGGAACTAAGATCCCACATGCCATGGGGCAGCTAAGCCCAGGAACTGCAACGAGGAGCCCTCGTTGTTGTTGTTCAGTCTCTAAGTTGTGGCTAACTCTTTTGACCCCAGAGCCCACACACCCCACCCCCCAACTCCACACCAAAACCAACAATAGGGTTATGTCGAAGTCCTCCTCACTGCATCATCCAGTGGATCTCAGTGGAAATGCTTGAAAATCAGAGTTTGGGGTTTTGAGCTCACACAGTCCACTTTAGCTCACTAGGCTGGCCCTTGCTGCAGGAGGTGAGGTGGAGAATACACAGAAACCTGGAAAATTGGTTTCAGGGCCAGGTAAAGAGGTAGCCAAAAATTCTCACCATTTTAAGTCATGGAGTTGAGGTCTTGGAAGGAGTAGATGGTCTCTCTGAGGTGGCCTAGGCCATTGTGCTGGGCTTGTTTCTGGCAGGTGGGAACAGGCTGGTTGGGGGAGCCATAGTTCAAGGGTTCAGGGGCTTAATGTAGCTCTTTTGTTCAGGGACCCTTGTTGCGGTTCCCTTGTGCCATCTCGGGTATTTATGTTGTGAGATGCTCAGCGTGTCATGTGATTGATCCCAGGTGGTCCCTATTGAGACATTTCAGTGACGAATGACGGATGGTGGGAGTAAGTGTGGGTTGAGGGAGCCACCGACATCTGTATCCATGAACAATTTAATTTGGATTCACTCCTATTCATTGATCAGCATTTTGAAAAACAGAGAATAACGTTCTGAGGAGATAGATTTCAAGAAGCATAGTTTTCAGAAGAAACATCGTAGACAAACCCCAGAACACAGGGCTCTGGAATAACAATGAGGTACTGGGATGATGATGCAAAGCCTGTAGCCCAGTGATTCCCAAAGGGGCAATGACTGCAAACACCTCTAGTTGTCACAGCTGAGAAAAGAGGTACTACTGACATTTTATGGATCTAAGGACCCTCTGGTGCATAAGACAGCCGAAATAAGGAGCAATCTGGCCCAACAGGTCAGTACCACCACTGCTGAGAAACCCTGATGGAAATGGATCTCAAAGCAGGGCAATAGCATGACTGCCTCTTGCATTTTATATGTAATAAACACCAGACATTTGGGGAGCGTCCTCTGCGTGCCAGACACAGTGGCGGGCTGAGCAGGAGGCCAAAGAATGACTAAGACAGTTAGGGAGAAAGCGGGGTGGTTGGGCTCCTCTCTCTCTGCTCCGAGAGGAAAGTTCTCACTAAGACGGTATATCTCTCAGACCCTCACAGCACAATCTACAGTGCCTGATGATCTTTGTTCTCAACAAATGCTCACATCCATTGGAGCGAGGCACGCTTCTGCTACGAGGCCTGGGCTATGATTTGTCCTGGTGACTTCAGCTGGCCTTTGGTGCTTCCTGAAGGCTTCCTGGTTTCTCACGCGTGCAGCTTCCCACACCAAGAAGCAGACTTGCTTTAGTTACTGAGATGGACTCAGATGTGACTGCATCTGGAGCTCACCTCTTGCTCAGTTGTGATTATTCATGGCTGACTGCAGATTTCTGCAGAAAATCCCCCACATCTGGCCTCAGGAAGCCCTGCTCAGGGGATAGTTCTTATGCCAGAGTGTCCTGGCAAGGCAGTGTTGGAGAAGGACGAGAGTCATCTATGTGTCTCACAGTCCCGTCATTCTAACCCCTCTTGATTACACATTAGGCCACAAGAGTTAAATGGAGTGAGAAGGTCTATTTCACATGAGGAATTTGGACTTGTGGGAGACAGAAAAGTCAGAAGATATGAACTTACCCAAGGCACAGAATTCGAAGGCTGCCTGGGTCAGCCCAACCCCAGCTCAGCCCACATAGGGATGGTCCCCATTTCTGCTACAATGGAACAAGATTGCTGGGGCCATTCCTTTGCTGATAGACTTAAAGCATCAGTTCAGTTCAGTTGCTCAGCTGTGTCCGACTCTTTTTGATCCCATGGACTGCAGCATGCCAGGCCTCCCTGTCCATCACCAACTCCCGGAGTTTACTCAAACTCATGTCCATTGAGTCAGTGATGCCATCCAACCATCTCATCCTCTGTCATCCCCTTTTCCTGCCCTCAATCTTTCCCAGCATCAGGGTCTTTTCAGATGAGTCAGTTCTTCACATCAGATGGCCAAAGCACTTACTGCATAGAATGTCTCTTTATCATCACACATTTATATTCTTCACATTCTGTGACAAAGAGCCTACGGTGGGGCAGAAGATGCTACAGAGTTATTGCAAGGGGCCTGTGACCTATGCAACAAGCCTTGATGTAGACCAAATATATAATATTTCACACATGAATGTTCTATTCTTTTTCAAATGTATGTGGATGCTGCTGTGATTAAACCATGGGGATTAATTGAGGTGCTGAATTCAGAGTGAATTGTTATTCCCCTGCCACTCCTGTCTTAAAACCACAAACAGTTTTGAGTCTGTCTCCTGGCTCGCTCCCATCCCTTCCCATTTCCACCTCTTCAAGTGGGAACTGGGCCTTGTCAATTACTCCTTCATAAATCTCACCTGTGTGCCCTTCCTTCCCTGCTGTTCTCCCCCAAGTCAGGCCCTCATCACTCCACCACTGCAAGACGACCAGAGCTCCCCACCTGGCCTGTCTCCAAGGCCCCGTTCCAGATCATCTAGCACTCTGCCACCAAGTAAATCTTCCTTCTGGTTCATACAATTCCTTGGTCTAAAAATATTTAGGACTTCTGGTCCCTTAACCTGGTTATTCACAATGCCTTTCAGAGTGGCATTAAGTACCACCTCTTGAACACAAAATGAGAGCCATCTAATATTTTAAAAATAACTGAATCAGATTGGAGTGTCCTTTAAAATACCACAATTTATAGTTACCATGTATTGGTAAGAATTATTATTTTATCATACCCTTCAGAATGTGTGCGTGTGTGCTTGCTCATTCGCTCAGTCCTGTGCGACCACATTGACTGTTCGTGACCACATAGACTATAGCCCGCCAGGCTCCTCTGTCCATGGGATTCTCCAGGCAAGAATACTAGAGTGAGTTGTGACTTCCTCCTCCAGGGACCTTCCCAGGAGGAACCTGAGTCTCTTGCATCTCCTGCTTTGGCAGGCAGATTCTTTAACCACTGCGCCACCTGGGAAGCCCTTCAGAATGAAAGTGTTCAATAAATAGATGCAGTGGAACTACAGATATTGGAATGAGTAGAAAGCTTCATTTTCCACATCTCCTTTTTTTCAAGAACAGGTGATCACCTCCTATTTCCTTGAAATAAGTTTTCCCCAAATTGTAGTGTCCTGCAGAATTCTGTGTATCAGGAAGTTGAGGAACTTCCAGTTTACATTACTGGACCCAGGACTCTAATTCCAACTTCTCTTTGCTTCCATGAGGGTGTAGGCCGAGAAGCTTGTCCAAACAGGACCTGCTGGCTCCCTCTGGTGGATATCGGGGAGAAAACATGCACAGAGAAAAGTTGCTTTGCTGCAGCTGCTACTGCTGCTACTGCTGCTAATGCAAGATTTGATGCTAGATCCAACCTTTTGGATGTGAAAATACAACCTTTCCAGGACAAACGCAAGCAATTTAAGAGAAGATACCTATTCTCCCCCTCCCCAGTAATGGACACTTTGGAAATTAGAGAAAAACATAAAAGAATTTGTGAATCTCTGGACCCCATACATTAATACCAAGAAACTGAAAACAAGATGTCTTATCTTGAAATGGCCATGGCCTCTTTATGCCCTGGGTGCAGCCTCTACCCAGATGCATTAGGACAGAGTCACAGCCCATTGCTTAGAGAGATGACGCATAAGTAAAGCCAGCTGGGAGTGTTAAAGTCACAGCCACAGCTGAGATGAAGGGCCTTGACAGCAGCTGCAAGCTGGGGAGACAGAGGGAGTGGGGAACTGTGGAGGGTCCAGGCATAGCTACAAAGTGCCAGCCACTTCTCTAGCCAGCAGGTGAGCCCAAAGTTATAGATATAGAAATAGAAGTATATTTCTATTATATATAGATTTATATATAGATAATATATATAGATATTAGATAAATAGATAATAGATATAGGTAATATAGATATAGATAGTAGATATATATAGATCTATATTATATATATAGATATATATATAAAATAGATAATAGATAACAGTTATATAAATATATGGGTTTCCCTGGTGGCTCAGTCAGTAAAGAATCCGCCTGCAATGCAGGAGACCCAGGTTTGATCCTGGGTTGGGAAGATCTGCTGGATAAAGAAATGGCTACCCACTCTTGCCTGGTTAATCCCATGGACAGAGGAGCCTGGCGGGCTACAGTGCATGAAGTCACAAGAGTTGGACACAACTTAGCAACTAAACCACCACCAGGTATATATATACATATATGTATATATGTATATATATATATATATAAAGTTTTTTTCAGATTAGGGTTTATTACAGGATACTGAATATAGTTCCCTGTGCTATACAGTAGGTCCTTGTTGTTTACCTATTTTTATATTATATAGTGGTTTGTATCTACTAATCACAGACTCCTAATTTATACCTCCCCTTCTTTACCCTCTGGTGACCATAGTTTGGTTTCCATGTTTGTGAGTCTGTTTCTGTTTTGTAAATAAGTTCATTTGTATCATATTTTAGATTCCTCATATAAGTGATGTCGTATGGTCTTTGTCTTTCTCTGTCTGACTTACTTCACTAAGTATAGTACTCTGTAGGTCCATCCGTGTTGCTACAAATGGCATTATTTCATTCTTTTCTTCTGGCTGAATGATATATGTATATTGTTCCTGTATATATATATATTTATTACTATGTATATCTGTATATAGCACGTCTTCTTAAGCCAGTCTGCTGTTGAAGAGCCCTTGGCTGGCTCCCACGTCTTGGCTGTTGTAAATTGTGCTTCGGTGAACCCTGTGGTGCATGCATCATTTCGAATCAGAGTTTTCTCTGGTAAGATTTCTTGATCTTTAAATGGCTGGCAACTGTTTCAAATTTTAAAATACTCTATCAATACTCTATCAATCAGACAAACCAAATGCATCTGTGAGTCACACTCACAGGAGCCTTTGTACTCAACCTCCTTGGCAAGGATTGCTCAGGCCAAGAGTTGGTTTCTCCATTCAGACAGACGGACAGACAGTCCCTTGGGTCTTGTTTCCCCTAGTTGCCCAAAAGAAGGCTGATGTTCCCAGTGTGATCCAAGCCAGTGCTTTGACTTAAAGTCTTGGGAACTAGTGTGTGAACTGGGATATGGGGGCTCCAAACTTTAACTTTATCTGAACTTTTGGTAACTTTTAGTCATTACATTCAACATCTTGAACCTTGTAGGCTCTCTCCCACAGGCTTCTCCATCCCCATGGACCCAGCCTCACCGGCCACCACCAGGACAAGGGGGAAGGAAGGGGAAGCAGGGGACGCTCCCAGATCTTCTTTAATTGCTCCTAGGAAATGGCAATCCACTCCAGTATTCTTGTCTGGAGAATCCCCATGGACAGAGGAGCCTGGTGGGCTACAGTCCATAGGGTCGCACAGAGTCAGACACGACTGAAGTGACTTAGCACGCACACACCTTCCTGCACCCGGGATGAGCATGCCTACCTTGGCCCCTACATTCCTTTCTCTCCAGTGTCCAGACAGCTCTGGGATTGTGGAGTTAGTGAACCTTGAGCTTTCAAAGGCATCCAAGCTGCCTTTGGTGCAATTCACTTGACTTGGAGCTGGGAGGATGGCGGGCAGGACAGTAAAGAGGGAAAATGGGGACCTGTAGAAAAACAGGGTATGAGAGGATGACTGTATCTCAGGTCTCAGGTGAGCCCTTGGGACAGGCTGCCAAGTGAGAGTCCTTGGCCTCCTGCAGGAAAGAATTCAAGAGCTAGCCACAGTAAAGTGAAAGTGGATTTATTTAGGGAGATACACACTCTGTGGAGGGGCTTCCCAGGTGGTGCAGTGGTGAAGAATCTGCCTGCCAGTGCAGAAGATGCAGGAGATGCTGGTTCGATCCCTGGGTCGGGAAGATGCCCTGAAGTAGGAAATGGCAATCCACTCTGTATGTTTTACCTGGAGAATCCCATGGACAGTGGAGCCTGGCGGACTACGGCCCACAGGGTCTCAAAAAGTCGGACACCGCCGGGCTCACAGCGCAGCGGCACATCCTATAGACGGTCTGAGAAGGTGGGAGGTGGCTCCGGGGCTGGGTTCCTCTCAGAAAGTCAGAGCCGCCCGGAAATATGGAGCTGTTGGTTTTTACAGGCTGGGTAATTTCATCCACTAATAAGTGGGAGGACTATTCTGTCTCGGATAACAGACGGGGATTTCCAGGAATTGGGGGCATTGCCCACATTTTGGCCTTTTTTGGTCAGCCTCAGGTCCCTCCTGGTGCCTGTGGGCATGTCCTTCAGCTCATGTATTACATTGAACGTATAATGAGGCTCAAGGTCGCAGAAGCTGAATGTTCTGCCATCTTGAGCCTAGTAGGTTCTAATGGGTTTTTTTGTTGTTCTGTGTTCTTCTTCATGGTTGTGGCATTCTTTTAATGGTCGTGCCCTGCCTCGATTCTTCCTGTCTCAGAAGAAAAGCAGAAAATGATAAAAACGTGCTTCTGTGATTCCTCACCTTTTCTGAAACCTGCTTGGCTTGTACTGAAACTCAGAAGAGAATTTCTCCGTGGAACTTTTCCCAGGGTGTGTTTTGTTTGCCACAAAAACAAACTCTCTGTTGAGTGTAGGCACGTGTGTGAGTGTGAGCTGCTGGAGGAGGCATTGAGCTGTTCTGGGCTTTGTGAAAGTATCTATCTGCGTTCTCCCTGTTCCCTTACAGCATGTGGCAGCTTTAAGCTCAAGAAAGCTGCTGCCTTGTTGGTGCTTCGGACCCAGCGCAGGGACCACTGTCATCTTCCTGCCGAGAGAAACTTGGAGTAGTTTCTCTTTTGCTGGTGGTGGTGTGTTCTGAAGCTATCTGAGTTCGGTTTTAGTGCCAGATGCCCTCTCTTTTGAGTCAACCCAAGAGCTCAGTGTGACTTTTGTGATAAAGCCAGTTTTCTCCGAGGGCTGCTGGTACCCAGGGACTTGGGGGTCCCTGGAAGTGCCTCCAACAGGTGGGCATATCCAGCTCTGGTCTGAGCATGTGACTCCAGCTAGGATTTGGCCCTGAGGGGAAGAAGGTCCTGAGCTTCTTGCAGACGAGGATCAGGTCCTTGAAAGCTGTCTGAGGGTCAGGCTGCAGAGAAGTGGGTTTGGAATTTGGAGGTGGGTGTTCCTGCCCCAGGCATCCCTTCCTGCTAGCCTTGCTTACCTGCTCTGGACTCCTAAATGGTTCCACATTTAGGAACCTTCTCGGGACTCCTAAATGCTTCCACAAAACAAGCGAGTGCAGAGGTGGCAAATTGGTTTCTAAGACAGAGTCCGGGGCTGAGCTGCCTGCAGGCTCTGTGCTAGGACCCCGGGCTTCTGCAGCTCCCCTCCCCCAGTCCCTCAGCCCCTGGACACAGGGCCCATCCTCTGTGCCTGGGGTCACTTGCTGCTCAGTGACACTGAGGGGGTGCAGGGAAGGGGGTGCCAGGCTTTATGATTTTGCTGACTTTCTCATTTTTAACTAATTTAAATGTAAGTAGCCACATGCATCCCGTGGCTGTTGTCCTGGAGGGCTCAGCTTCCAAGCCTCCTCTTGGGGGGTGTCCAATGGACAGGAATGATTTCCTTAGACAAAAAAGCCTGTGTGTGGGCGTGTTAGCTGTCAAGTGGATCATTACTCCGGGACCAGAGTCATAACAGCCCTATAGAGGCTCTTAAAGGGTGACTTGGTGGTGGGATCTTCAGACGCAGCTCTGGTGTCTTTTTCCACTTTCTCTGTGTGTGGGGTAGAGCCTTTGGCTACCTTTACACCACTTTCTTCCACACCCAGCTCTCCCACAGCCAGGAATCACATTGTTTCTGAATAGCTCTAGGATACTGTTTTGTCTTGGAAAGAGTTTGGGGGGTGGGGATGGGAATGGAGGGGAAAAAGGGAGTTTTCTTTATACCCTCCACACCTCTGGTTTGAAATTTCCATTGTGTACACACACACATAACTTTCATCTATATAAATACAAAAAATGATGATCGATCCCCTTGTCTCAAGCCTTCACGGCATTATAGTTGGCATGAAAAGATGTTCAGGATATTTTGTTATGTGAAGAAAAGGAGGTCCCCAAACCATATGTTTCATTTTTGGAGGACAGGCACACAGGCAATAAGGAAAAGTCTCGATGGATTTAGTCTAAGTGCTAATTTGGTTAGTGGAATTTTGGATGATTTTAAGTAATCTTTTGTATTGTATTTCCTGGTGTTTCTTCAGTGAACGTGCATCACGTGTGCTGTAACAATAATAATGGGAACATAATTTACTACCACAGTAATCACCACAGAACTTTCTTTCTGGTTCAAGAAAAAGGGATAAATGACTAAATGAATGTGTGTGCGTGCTTAGTCATTCAGTTGTGTCCGACTCTTTGTGACCCCATGGACTGTAGCCTGCCAGGCTCCTCTGTCCATGGGGATTCTCCAGACAAGAACACTGGAGTGGGTTGCCATGCATGACCAAATGAATACTTGAGTTCTAATCCTTGTATGGGCTATTTAGAAAACTTTAAATTAAAATTGAATAATGGGTGTAGCATTTGGAAAGAAGACCAAAAAAAAAATCAACTCTCTTCATAGTTACCATGTGATAGATCTCTGAGACGTGAATGTTTGGGAAACTATTCTTTTGCAGTTAATCAACTGGACTGGTTTGTTTTTCCCCTCTCCCCAGTGCAAATAAGCTTTACTACAGTTGAGACTTCCTGAGAAAAACTTGCATCGGTTTTATATTAATTCTCACAAAGTTTCCATTTGTAGTTTATTCAATCCCCGTTATTATTGATGTGAAAGTTTTTGTCTGTTATTTGTTTCCAGAAATATCCAGGTTACCATTTATATTTTTGTATTGCACATATAGGTATAACTGAATCACTTTGCTGTACATCTTAAATTAACCCAACATTGTAAATCAACTATACTTCAGTTAAAAAAGGAATGGAATCCTAACAGAATAATAGGAGACATGTTACATAGAATAAGTATACATCCAAAGTAAACGGCAACCCGGATATTTCTGGGAATCAATGTACGCATATATATGGGGCTTCTCTGGTGGTTCAGACAGTAAAGAATCTGCCTGCAATGCAGAAGACCTGGGTTTGATCCTGGGTTGAAAAAATTCTCTGGAGAAAGGAATGGTTACCCACTCCAGTATTTGTGCCTGAGATATCCCATGGACAGAGGAGCCTCATGGGCTACAGTCTGTAAGTTCCCAAAGAGTCAGACATGACTGAGCGACTAACGTTTTTACTTTTTTCACACATGTATGTATTCTTTTTGAATATACAGTAGGTCCTTGTCGTTTATCAACTGGATTTGTTTTGATTTTGATTTCTTGCTGTTTTTGGTTGAATTGTGTCCTCTCAGTATCTGTATGTAGCTGCAAAGTCGCTTCAGTCGTGTCCGACTCTGTGAGACCCCATAGATGGCAGCCCACCAGGCTCCCCTGTCCCTGGGATTCTCCAGGTAAGAACACTGGAGTGGGTTGCCATTTCCTTCAATGCATGAAAGTGAAAAGTGAAAGTGAAGTCACTCAGTCGTGTCCGACTCCTAGCGACCCCATGGACTGCAGCCCACCAGGCTCCTCTGTCCATGGGATTTTCCAGGCAAGAGTACTGGAGTGGGTTGCCTTGCCTTCTCCCAGTATCTGTATATTGGAGCTTTAAGCCTTTATTGGGCCTTTAAAGAGGTGATTTTGGTAAAATGAGGTCATATGGGTAGGCCTGATTGAATATGATTGGTGTTCTTATAAGTAGAGAAGTTAAGGACGTAGACAACACAGACAGAAGGGTGACCATGTGGAAGATCAGTGAGAAGGTGGCCATCTGCCAGTCAGGGAGAGAGGTCTCAGAAGAAACCCATCCTGCTAATACCTTGATCTTGGACTTTTAGCTTTATAATTGTGAAAAAAGTAATTTCTGTTATTTTATTTTATTATAACAACGCTAGGAAGCTACTATACTTGGGTTTTGTGTGACTTACTTCATTCAGACCAAAGAGAAATGGAAGAATAATTTTTACTGGGCTCTTCCTTGGCCCTCAAATCTGGCAAAAACATGTCTTCATCCTTGAGGGAGGGAATTTAGTAAAATTATGTGAAGGCTGTTTCTCTTCAAACCTTTGGGGACAGCGACATCTAGTGGCCTTTTCTTTTATAAGTCCCACTCTGTAGTTCTTCAAGGCTGTGGTTTTTCCACTGGTCATGTATGGATGTGAGAGTTGGACTATAAAGAAAGCTGAGCGCCGAAGAATTGATGCTTTTGAACTCTGGTGTTGGAAAAGACTCTTGAGAATCCCTCAGATTGCAAGGAGATCCAATCAGTCCATCCTAAAGGAGATCAGTCCTGGGTGTTCATTGGAAGGACTGATGCTGAAGCTGAAACTCCAATCCTTTGGCCACCTCATGCGAAGAGCTGACTCATTTGTAAAGACCCTGATGTTGGGAAAGATTGAAGGCAGGAGGAGTAGGGGACGACAGAGGATGAGATGATTGGATGGCATCACCAACTCAATGGACATGAATTTGTGTGGACTCTGGGAGTTGGTGATGGACAGGGAGGCCTGGCGAGCTGCGGTTCATGGGGCTGCAAAGAGTTGGACATGAGTGAGTGACTGAACTGAACCGAACTGAACTCTGTAGTTCTCAGTCTGGCTGTACAGAAAAATCACCTGAGGAGATTAAAAAAATCCTGGTGCCCAGGCGTCACCCCAGACAAATGATACTACAGTCTGGAGGTGGGACCCAGGCAGCAGGATTTTTAAAGCTTCCCATGTGTGCTTTCTAAGTCACTTGACTTGTGTCCAAAGCTTTGCGACTCTATGGATTCTAATCCACCAGGCTCCTCTGTCCATGGGATTCTCCAGGCAAGATTACTGGAGTGGGTTGCTGTTCTCTTCTCCAGCAGATCTTTCCCAATCCAGGGATCGAACTGGCCCCTCTTCTGTCTCCTACATTGGCAGGAGCATCCTTTACCACTAGCGCCACCTGGGAACCCCACTTGAAAGGTGGTGAAAACATAGTTCAATAGTTCAAGTAAAACTACGGCTTCATATTATGATATAACTTTTCACAATATGAAAAATTTTATTAAATTATATACTTATATATTGTTGCTCTGCCTCTGCAGAAGGTAAACTACATGAGGGTTGAGGGGACCATGGTCTGGTTACCCTTGGGTCCCATGAGCCTCCCACAGTGCTAGGCACAGTCTGGGGTCATAATAGCTTTTGTGAAATGAATGAACACATAGCATGATGTCTGGCTGTGTCAATTATAAATGTAATATTTGTTTGATGGAAAACAGCCATCTCACTTTCGAATTTTGAACACGTTATATTAGGTTCACTTCAAAGTGACTCAAAGAATATTTCAGAAAGAAATCTTTGGATCTGTCATATAACAGGTAGGTTGATTTTTTTGGAGTCTTTATCGCCTCTGATACTAGCAAAGGATTTTCTGACGTTCAATTTTGTGGCAAGCCCTCAATGTCTACCAAGAACTATTATCTTTTCCTCTGTGCCCCACTCCCCATTGCCTTTAGACTTAAAAGATTCTATTATTTCAAAATCAGTTAACTGTTTAAAAGTTTTCTAGATTTTAAGTTGTTTCTTTTTTCATTGGCTTAACATATCTGATATTAATTTTTGTGTATGATGCATAGGGAATACATAAAGATTTTCTCAAATCCAAGAGCTAATTGTGCCTACATGATTTGTGAATACACCATCCCTTTTTCTGGTTTGAGACACTTTCTGTATCCTGAGTTAAATCCTTTTATATGCCAATATGAAAGATGCTTGGAGAAGGACATGGCAACCCACTCCAGTATTCTTGCCTGGAGAATTCCGTGGACAGAGGAGCCTGGTGGGCTACAGTCCATGGGGTCGCCAAGAGTCGCACTAACACTTACTCGTGGAAGATGTTAGATTGAGGCTTTTCCTGGCAAACTGAGTGGGAAATTCTGCAATGTCTTCAAAGGAAATCTCTGGGAACCTGCTTCTTGACCACTGGATGTGATTAAAAAATAGTCAGTGAGGAGATAAAAGAACAAGACTGTGTTAAGAGATTTCTTTGGAGAAAGCTGTTACTGTGTTCTGGGCCCCCAGCCATCCCTTTTTGGGGATGGTGCTCCATCCCTTTGGGTGGAGGTGCTTTCTTCTAACCCTTGGCTTGAGATACTAGGAGAACTTTGAAAAGTGCTTCCCATGGAGGAGACGCAGAGAAGCAGTGCTGACTCAAGGTAGCGCATGGACACCTACTTGGAAACCTAAGGGGCCAGAGGGGGCTACTGGTTCCCACACCCCAGGCTTACATAGGGCACAGGATGTGTGACTGTGTCTTAAGGACCAGATAGGAGGCTGCCTGGAAAGGAAAGATTAAAAACACATTCACAAGTTTTTTTTTTGTTGTTTGTTTTTTCACTACTTCTCACTCTGAGAGATGATGCTTAATTCCTCTCTGCTTGAGTGTGGGCTAGACTTACTGACTGGCTTCTAATGAATATAGAATATGGTGAAAGTAAAAGTGTGAGACCTCCAAGACTAGATCATAAAAGGAGTTGTGGTTTCCTCTTTGTTCTCTCTCTCTAGGGTCATATGCTCTGGGGAAAACCAGCCGCTATGTTGTGAAGACATTCAAGCAGCCCTGTAGTTGGACTGTCAGATAAAATACAGGCTGCCCAGTTAAGCTTGAATTTCATGGAAACAATGAATACTTTTTTTGTATAAGTATGTTGCAAATCTGATAGGGACTGGGCATCCTTGATTTGGGCTTCGCTGGTGGCTCTGTCAGTAGAGAATCTACCTGCAATGCAGGAGACCCGTGTTCAATCCCTGGCTTGGGAAGGTCCCCTGGAGAAGGAAATGGCAACCTACTCCAGTATTCTTGCCTGGAGAATTCCATGGACAGAGTAGCCTGGTGGGCTATAGTCCATGGGGTCGCAAGTGTCAGTCATGACTGAGTAACTAAACCACATCCTTGATTTGGAGGTGACACTGTATTTAGGATTTATAGTGACTTAGGGTTGTCTTTGACCTATGAGTGGGCAAAAATATCAGTGGCCTCTTCATCTGAGAAAAGGGTTAATGCTTCTCTAAGTAAAATTTAAGGGATGGTGGGAGACAGCAATAATAGTTTTTTTGTTTTTTGTTTTTCCCTGAGCCTTTGTTGCAACACATAGGCTCCAGATTGCTCGGGCTCAGTAGTTGTAACATATGGGCTTTCTAGTTGTGGCACAGGGACTTAGTTGCCCCATGGCATGTGGGGTCTTCGATCCCTGACCAGGGATTGAACTCCAGTTCCCTGCAATGGCAGATAGATTTTTAACCACTGGCTCACCAGGGAAGTCACCAACATATGATTGCTGTAATCCAGGCGTCTTGCTTTTTCAATATACAGATTGCATTAGGACTAATTTGAGAGTTATCTTGCTAGCACTCCCTCTTAAAATGCTGTATCTTCAGTAGGACCTTTTTGTTGGTTGCAAATAACAGAACCATCCTCAAACAAGCTCAAATAGAAAAGAAAATTTACAGTAAGGATATAGAAGGTGGCCCTACTAGTAGGCATTCAATATTTTGGTCTTCTCCCACATGTCCAGCATCCCAGGATGTGGTAGGTTTTGATAAATCTTGATATGTAAATAAATCAATGAACAAATGAAAGACCTACCTCAACTATTGGAGCCAGCCAGAGGCGTTGTCCCTCCTCCAGTCGGCAGGAGTTGTATCAGTACAGCTTTATTTTCATAAGTCCATTCCTTTTCACCACTCACCGGCAAAATGGTCAGCAAAATTCCCCGTTATATATACAGTGGAATAGTATTCAGCCTTAAAAGGAAGGAAAGTCTGTCACATGCTACAACATAGATGACTGAGAACATTATGTTAAATGAAGTAAATCAGTTACCTAAAGACAAATACTGTATGATTCCAGTTAATAAGAGGTATCTGAAGTAGTCAACCTCTTAGAAACAGAAAGTAGAATGATGGTTACAGGGGGAGGGGGAAAGAGGGAGTTGTTGTTCGATGTGTGAAGAGTTTCAGTTCTGCAAGATGAATGGTTCTAGAGATCTGTGGGGGCTCCCCAGCTGGCACTAGTGGTAAAGAACCCGCCTCCCAGTGCCGGAGACAGAAGAGACACGGGTTTGATCCCTGGGTCGGGAAGATACCCTGGAGGAGGGCATGGCAACCGACTCCAGTATCCTTGCCTGGAGAATCCCACGGACAGAGGAGCCTGGCGGGCTGCAGTCCATGGGTCGCAAAGAGTCAGACACGACAGAGTGACTAAGTGCACTCAGAGGGAAAGGGAGAAAAAGAAATACTAAGCGTGAAAATGGGATGCCCAGAGGTATTCCGAGGTCAGCCTGGTCTGTCAAGAACAAAAGCCTGCGAGCAAGTGGGAGCCAGGGGCTGGGGACCGGAACAAGGAAGAGAAAGCTAAGAGAAGGAGTCCATCGGCTCTGACCACTGCTGTGGGCACCTGGGAGCTTAAGCCACTCTGACTGCTCGAGGGGCGGGGGGGATAGGAAGTCCACGTTGGGACACTTGTCTAGGGGAGAAGAGGGAGGCACTTATTCACTGGCTTTCATCTCCCCCTGTTGGAACACTTGCTCTAAGGGAACTCACCTTGTCTGATTTCTGGGTCACACATGCAGGAACACCAGAGGGTGCATCACTGCAAAATCGGAGAAAGAGGACCCTTGTGGGCCTGAGTTCGGTGCTATATGGGTGGGTGTGAGTGGACTCAGAGACAGGTGAGGAAGAGAGAATCTAAAGTGGCATCAGAGGCACCTGGTCCATCTACCGTTTCCCAAAAACCCTGCAAACCCAGCAGTTACTCTGAGCCGGGTGCAGTGCAAAGTGCTCTACACAGATGACCTCATCTCATCCTCTGGTAACTGGAGGAGAAAGTCCTGTTATTATCCTGATTTTAGAGATCAGAAAGGCTCAGCTGACCCAGTGAAAATGTGGCAGATTGAGGATCCAAGCCCAAGCTGTCTGAATCTGGTACCACTCTGTCTCTGCCATTATAACCAGCGCATGCTGGTCATATGGGCTTGCTCAGCATCCCATCTGGTTTCAGGTGGGTTGGATTGAGTGACTGTCAGTTTGTCTCTGTTTAGGCTTCTGTGGTGTCCACTGTATTTTAAGTCAGCCCACAACCAGCAAAGCCACATGCTTTCCCACCCGTGTCCGAGGGACAGAGGTAGATGGGTTTCCACCTGGCATTCCAAGTCAACCCTGACTGGCCCCGCCCGTGTGGCCTGCTTACCCCTGAACTATGATGAGGGCAACAGGATAAGTCAAGGTTGGGAGGGATCCATTTTCCCTGAATAATAAGAGGAGAAGCAATGGATTCTTGAAAATCTGGGCTTGGTTAGGAAAGGGAAGTGGGGGGTGGATGTGAGGTAGGCATCTTTTGACCATTTGGACATTATTTCCTCAGACTTCCAGTTTTGAGCAAATCATGCATGAGTAGAAGGAACGGTTGGAAGGGTCATTGAAAAGGTGGCTGCTGGCCAAACTCTCTCCTGGAACTTCTTTGTTGAACATCCTTCTCTCTGACCTCCCCTAAACCTGGTTCTTCTGTCTAATCTAGAAACAATTGCCACCCCCCTGCCTGTTAGTTATTCTTTTAATAAATTCCTCTTTGCCTTAGTTCATCGGATAAAGTTTTACTGCTTTTCACTGAGAGCTTTGACTGAGTGATGTTGGGACCTCTCAGGAGACCCAGTGAATTCCACCCTACTTCCCCACCTGGTTGCAGAACAACCAGAAATATGGCCAAGAGTACAGAAAGAGGCCAGGACATCTTCTTTACTGTAGATAAAGGAAAAGTTGGAGATGTAATTTAGTATGAGAGCCACATGGGCCAGCAAACTGAACCCCAAAATTAGACAGATGCAGCCACCCAGGCGCAGTTGGCAGTGGACTGGGGGGGACATCTGGCCCAGGGGGCAGTGGAGACTGTGTGTTCACTGTAGCTAGATCACTCCCAGGGGTGAGAAGGGAGAAGCAAGCCAGGTAGACCTGTTATTCTTCTCAGACTTACCAGTCAGATAAGTCAATCCTCTTCCCCAGAGATGGAATGAGTTAAAGGGGATGGAGAGAGACCAGGAGAGTTTATTGATAATCCCTCCTCAAGGAAACCGGGATTGGAGAAAAGGTTTTCTCTCCTAACAGAGATGTAGCATCTCCCAGTTATTTCTATTCATCCATCCATCCATCTGTCCAGCTACCCCACCCCATCCATCCATTCATCCACCTACTCCCTCATCCATCACCTCCATTCACCCAGCCCCTATTCACTCACCTTCCATCCATCCATTAACCCATCCACTCATCCATCTATCCATCCATCCACCCATCCCCTCATTCATCCCTTCATCTATCTCACAAAAATGAACTCGTACTTTATACCTTATCTGTACTTCCTTTCCTCCTCTGAAAATATGAATATCATTCTGTGCTAATAAATACACCATTGCCACATTTCTTTAAATAGCTACCTGATACTCCATTGTTTATTATAATTTATTCAATAATTTCCTGTTTTGTATATTTCAGTTCAGTTTAGTTGCTCAGTCATGTCCGACTCTTTGCAACCCCATGGACTGCAGCACACCTCCCTGTCCATCACCAACTCCCAGAGTCTACCCAAACTCATGTCCATTGAGTTAGTGATGCTATCCAACCATCTCATCTTCTGTCATCCCCTTTTCCTCCTGCCCTCAATCTTTCCCAACATCAGGGTCTTTTCAAATGAGTCAGCTCTGTGCATCAGGTGGCCAAAGTATTGGAGTTTCAGCTTCAGAATCAGTCCTTCCAATAAACACTCAGGACTGATCTCTTTTAGGATGGACTTGTTGGATCTTCTTGCAGTCCAAGGGGCTCTCAAGAGTCTTCTCCAATACCACAGTTCAAAAGCATCAATTCTTCAGCACTCAGCTTTCTTTATAGTCCAACTCTCACATCCATACATGACTACTGGAAAAACCATAGCCTTGACTAGACAGACCTTTGTTGGCAAAGTAATGTCTCTGCTTTTTTTTTTTTTTTTTTGTCTCTGCTTTTTAATATGCTATCTAGGTTGGTCATAACTTTCCTTCCAAGGAGTGTCTTTTAATTTGATGGCTGAAATCACCATCTGCAGTGATTTTGGAGCCCCCCAACAAATAAAGTCAGCCACTGTTTCGCCATCTATTTGCCATGAAATGATGGGACTGGATGTCATGATCTTAGTTTTCTGAATGTTGAGCTTTAAGCCAACCTTTTCAATCTCCCCTTTCACTTTCTTCAAGAGGCTCTTAGTTCTTCACTTTCTGCCTTAAGGGTAGTGTTATCTGCATATTTGAGGTTATTGATATTTCTCCCGGCAATCTTGATTCTAGCTTATGCTTCTTCCAGCCCAGCGTTTCTCATGATGTACTCTGCATATAAGTTAAATAAGCAGGGTGACAATATACAGCCTTGACATACTGGTCTCCCTATTTGGAACCAGTCTGTTGTTCCATGTCCAGTTCTAACTGTTGCTTCCTGACCTGCATACACATTTCTCAGAAGGCAGGTCAGGTGATCTGGTATACCCATCTCTTGAAGAATTTTCCACAGTTTATTGTGATCCACACAGTCAAAGGCTTTGGCATAGTCAATAAAGCAGAAATAGATGTTTTTCTGGAGCTCTCTTGCTTTTTCGATGATCCAATGGATGTTGGCAATTTGATCTCTGGTTCTTCTGCTTTTTCTAAAACCAGCTTGAACATCTGGAAGTTCACAGTTCATGTATTGTTGAAGCCTGGCTTGGAGAATTTTGAGCACTACTTTACTAGCGTGTGAGATGAATGCAATTGTGCGGCAGTTTGAGCATTCTTTGGCATTGCCTTTCTTAAGGATTGGAATGAAAACTGACCTTTTCCAGTCCTGTGGCCACTGCTGAGTTTTCCAAATTTGCTAGCATATTGAGTGCAACACTTTCACAGCATCATCTTTTAGGATATTTACATCTTTTTGAATATTTACTTTCCAATTTTTCACCATTAAAAATACTGTCCATGTATTTGACTACATCTCTAATTATTTCCTTAGAACATATTCATATATTATTAATTCTATGAGATTATTGTTAGAAGTGATTATTGAGTATATAGAAATGCATATTTTAAGGGTTTTAGTGTATTTCCTGAATCTTTTTGAAAAACATTGTGTTAAATTATATTTTTACCAGTAGCATGTGAGAAAATCTCTGCTCATTTTAAAAGCTTTATTTGATGGGAAAAGCTTATTGCTTTAATTTGTACTTCCTGATTAATAAAATTGACTGTTACTTACTTACTCATATATTTATCATTTGTTCTCCTGCTTTGTGTCTTTTGCTTAAGTTTAGAGTGGTGTTTCTTTTTCTTATTGAGTAAACAGGTCTTTGTATGGTAAGGACATTAACCTATTGCTTGTCAAATATGTTGCAAATATTTCCCCCATTTATAGTGTATGTTTTAATTTTATTTAATATCTTTGACCTAAAAAGCTAAAGAGCTTGTGTAGTCTGTAAGTTTTATCCTTTATGATTCTCTGATATTGTGACTGCGGGGACTATAGTTTAAAAGTAATTAATTTTTAATTTTTATTTTTTTGGCTGCACCACACTGCTTGTGAGAGTTTAGTTCCCTGACCAGGGATCGAACCTGGGCCCTTGGCACTGAGAATTCAGATTCCTAACCACTGGGTCACCAAGGAATTCCCTATATATTTTTTAAAATAGTTTTTAAAAAATGTGTATATATATATTCATATATTTATTTGTTTATGTGGTTGCACTGGGTCTTAGTTGTGGCACTCAGGATTTTCATTGTGTCACTTTTGTTGTGGCACGCAGACTCTCTCGTTGGGGCACGTGGGCTCCAGAGCAGGGCTTAGTAACTGCTGGGCATGGACTTAGTCGTTCTGAGGTATGTGGGATCTTAGTCCCTGACCAGGGATTGAACCCCAGTCCCCCGCATAGCTATGCAAATTCTTCACCTCTGGACCACCAGGGAAGCCCTTCCCTGTAGTTTTGGGGGTATCTTTGGTGGTCTTCGTTGGCTGCGCAGGCTTTTCTCTAGTTGCAGTGAGTTGGGGTTAGTGTCTAGTTCCGGAGCATGGGCTTCTCATTGCAGTGGCTTCCCTTGTTGTGGATCATGGGCTCTAGGGCTTGAGGGCTTCAGTAGTTGCATCTTCCAGGCTCTGGAGCACAGGCTGAATAGTTGTGGTGCTCGGGCTAAGCTGCATGTGGAATCTTCCCAGATCAGGGATCAAACCCCTGTCTCCTTCATTGGCAGGAGGATTCTTTACCACTGAGTCGCCAGGGAAGCCCCCTCCCTATAGCTTTTTAAAAAGAGGATACCAAATCTCTATGAAGCTCTAAATATGGGGCAATATGCTTTGTCTGAATACTTTGTACCTTTGCCCACCAAGTAATTTCTCTTCCAGAGCTTTCATAAACATTTTTGTTTTCCTTTAGCTGTGGAAAAGGATCTTTGAAAGCTACAAGCTAGCACTGACTACATACACAGTTTGCACCGTTCTCCCTTCCAGTTCTCTTGCTGTTGTTGGTTGTTCACTTGTTCAGTCCTGCCAACTCTGCGACCCCGAGGACTCCAGGTTTCTCTGTCCATCACCAATTCCCGGAGTTTGCTCAAATCCATGTTCATTGAGTCAATGATGCTATCCAACCATCTCATCCTCCATCACCCCCTTCTCCTCCTGCCCTCAATCTTTCCCAACATTAGGGTTTTTTCCAGTGAGTTGGCTCTTTGTATCAGAGCTCAAGTATTAGAGCTTCAGCATCAGTCCTTCTAATGAATATTCAGTTGTCTATATTTCTGATTTAAAACTGATCACCAGCTGAAGATGTAATAAGGAGTTTAAGCATTAATTTTCCAATAAGGTATTAAGCATCCTACACTCAGGGAGTTTATTAATTCATTCGTTTACTTGCATAAAGCAACAGATTCTCTGATTTCGTCTCAGGAAGAATTATGGGTTTAGATCCCAAGGTAGAGATTGCCAGGGCTATCCTGAAGCTATTTTCTCCTTTTCTTAACAATGATCAGCACTGCACATGCAGAGGTTAGTGGGAACCAGGGGCTGGAAAGAGGGCAGTGGACGGTTGGCTGAGGCTAATAGTTTCTCAGAACTATTGCAACTAACTCCTGTGATCCTGTAAATAGATACTATATTGTCTTCAAGCTGGGTCCTGTGAAATATCCTTGGAATTTTGTCAGCTGTCCCTTAGTTTCTGTTATGTCTACAATTGTCAAAGATGGTTACTGTATCCAGGATATCATGTGGGGGTGTCTCTGCCCTCCTCATTAAGTTCCAAAGATGTTCCAGACACAAGTCCTGGCATACTTGAAGTCCCCAAGCTCCCCAAAGACAGGGGTGTGACTTCAAAAGAGGCCAGGGATGTGTTTTTATTTTTTTCTTTTTGAGGGTTTCTAAATAGTTATCTCAGAAAGATCTTGTGAATGATTTATATAAACCTTCCTTGCAAGCTCCCTTGAAGAAAGTTCATGTTCACTCTTGTATTTATTTTTAAGGAAGTTGTGCTATTTCCAGGTCTTGATATGCACATTACATCTTGCATATCAGGACCCTCTGTGGCATTTCCAGGTTTAACTGGAAATCTTTTTTTTTTTCTCTTAATTGCTTAAAAATGCACAGGTTCAGTGATAAGTGAATCAGAGCCATGGAACTGAGGACTGGAAGGAGATCTTCAGGGAGATCCTACCTGCAAGGACCATGAGGCTCCAAGCCCAGGCAGAGACTACAGTAAGACCTGGGGCTTGGGGAGGTGATATGTATAATCTGTAACGGTGTATGTGCATGTGTTTTGGATGACTGCTACAGTAGCGAGTGTCTAGAGTGTTCAGTGTATTAGGTTCCTATTGCTGCTGTAACAAATGGTTGCAAACTTGGTGGCTTAGCACAACACAAATTTCTCTCTTACAGTCATGAAAGTCAGATGTCCTAAAATCAAGGTGTTGACAGTTCTGGAGATCAGAGATCTGAGATCAAGGTGTCAGTTGGCCTGATTCCTTCTGGAGGATCTAGGAAAGAAGCTATTTCCTAGCTGTTTCAAGCTTCTAGAAACAGCCTGCATGAATTGGCCTGTAGCCTCCTTCCATCTTCAAGGCTGGCAGAGCAGCATCCTCAAACCTCTCCGATTCTCTGACCTCCACTTCTGTTGTCACATCTTCTCTGACTCTAATGCTACTGCTTTCCTCTTATAAAAATTCTTGTGACTACACTGAGCCCGCTGGGATAATCCGGATCCTTAGTCATATTGGCAAAGTCTCCTGCTGTGTAAAGTTACATAGGTACAGGTTCAACATAATTTTAGGAATTGGGATATAGACATCTTTGGGGACCATTATGCTGTCTTCCATATTCATTGTGACAGATTTGCCCCAACTTTTGCTTTTATTGCAGAGATCCTCAAGGAGAAATGAGGATGATGGTGATGATTTATAACAACCTTTCGTTAGATGGTGATATGCTATTTACAACACTTATGACATTTCAATTTCCCTGAATTTCAATTAAAGTGTAAAGAAGCACTAGGACTTCAGATCAAGAGCTCTGATTTCAACACTTAACAATCTTCAACAACTTATTTAAACTCTTGAGGCTTGGTATTTCCATCTGTAAATTGGGGGACTGTTGTTATCAATGGGAAAATTTAGCTAGATTTTGGGCAACCTGAGAATATTGGAGTGTTTTATGGGAGAATTTCATTTGGGGAGGTGCTTTTCAACTTTTTATAGTCTAGGATGAATTTACAAACTTGTCCAAAAACTTTTTGCTCTAATTTTCACTCTCTGCATTATGTGAGATGATCTGAAAAGCAGACACCAAAATGGAATTGGACACATTCATGAGATTTACTGGGGAAAATGCTTGTGTGGGGGAATGGGGAGGGGTTGGAGGAGGTTGGGAGAAGCTGTTCTAACCCCTGTGAAGAAAAGCCAGATGATTGGAGCTGGGTGTTGCTGGAGAAGAAGAGTAGTATTGGGTGAGATTGGTTGGAATTTTACTGTTTTTTTAATATTTAAACAATTTTATTTATTTATTTGACTTCATTGAATCTTAGTTGTGGCATGCAGGATCTAGTTCCTTGACCAGGGATTAAACCCAGGCCCCCTGCTTTGGGAGCACAGAGTCTTAGCCACTGGACCACCAGGGAAGTCCCTGGAATCTTATTGTTGAGGGTCTTGAACTGGAAGCATCACATGATTATTGGCAGAAGAGTAACTCAATTCCAACTGCCTTTTAGAAGATTGTCCTAGGGTAGAGGATGATGGATTAGAACTAGAGAGAACACAGACACCATCCAGGGACTGCTGTGACCTTCTTCAAGTGGGTAGAGTTATGGGTCTGGACTAGGCTAGTGGCAATGAGAATAAAAAGAAAAGAACATGTGTGTGTAAGTCGCTCAGTCACATCCGACTCTTTGGGACCCCATGGACTGTAGCCCACCAGGATCCTCTGTCCCTGGGATTCTCCAGGCAAGAAGACTGGAGTGGATAGCCATTTCCTTCTCCAGGGGATCTAACCTTGAGTTATTATTCATCCCCCCAAATAAATTTCTTTATTCCTCCCTGCCAAATAGAACCATCTGACTGTGTTAAATCAGTTTTGATTGTTGAGGGGCCAGGAGATGTTTGACATGCTGTTAAATGACTATTGTAAGGAATGGTGTTTATTTTGCAGATATTGACACCGTCCCAATGTCAGCTGATCTGTATCAGTTTCAGTCTGCATCCCATTCCTCTCCTCTCCTTCTGTCCTCTCCTCTCCTTTCCCCTCCCCTCCCTTCTATCTCTTTCCTATCAGACTTAAGAACTCAACATAATTTATGACAGGAACAGGAATGGTCTGGGCATTCTCCCTTCCTTTGATAGTGGATAATTCATCAACAGTGAGTTATGTCGACTTGCATCTTTTTGAATTTATCATAACATCTGAAGTTCCTGGTGATTTATTTAAACAAAAAAGTGGGAAGAGTAAAGGAAATGTAGGTTTAAAAGATAATCACTTGCTGCTGATCTGACTTAAGGATGTTTGACTTGAATGTACTTGTTTGTGAGAAGTGTCTTTAGGCAAAATTGATGGCCTGATAGTGACTTAAAATAAATGGCATGGGGGTCTTGACGGGTGGATAACATGTAGCAGCAGAGTGCACCTGGAAGTTCAGGCAGATATCTGTCGTTTGTTGCCATCAGTTTTGGAGCCTGTTTTGCATGCTCCAGAACCTCTAATTGCTGGACTGAGTCTCAAAATAGGCTTCTAGTCATTGGGCTGGAAAACCTAGGTAAGGCCCTTGTTCTAGAGAGAATTCACAGCACCAAAAGACGGTGCAGGCGACATGAACAAAATATAAACTAGGAGCTGAGGTTCAAGATCAGAGCTACAATAGGAGTGCTGGTGAGGGTTCACCATGTTGGACTCTTGAGTTCCTTGTGTCTAAGTTTAGGCTTAGACTGGATACTGAGATAGGACTAGCCCTACAGGTAGGGGATCAAGGGCTCCAGTGGGACCTTGTCAGGACTGAGGTCACCCAGAGGGGATTCTCATCACATTGCAGGAAACAGAGATGTCAATCTCATTCTGAAGCAAGAATCAGAACTACCTGGAAGGCTTGTTAAACCACAGACAGCAGTGCCCCACCCCCAGAGTTTTTCATTCAATAGGGTTGGCCTGGCTTCTAAGAATTTGCATTTCCAACATGATCCCAGGTGATGCTGATGCTACATCTGGGGCCCATGCTTTGAGTACAGTTGTTGTTTAGTGGCTAAGTCATGTCCGACTCTTTGCAACCCCACGGACTGCAGCATGCCAGGCTTCCCTGCCCTTGGTGTTGGAGAAGAATCTTGAGAGTCCCTTGGACTGCAAGGAGATCCAACCAGTCCATCCTAAAGGAAATCAGTCCTGAATATTCATTGGAAGGACTGATGCTTGAAGCTGAAACTCCAATACTTTGGCCACCTGATGCAAAAAACTGACTCATTTGGAAAGACCCTGGTGCTAGGAAAGATGGTTGGATGGCATTACTGACTCAATGAACACTGGGAGTTGGTGATGGACAGGGAGGCCTGGCATGCTGCAGTCCATGGGGTTGCAAAGAGTTGGACACGACTGAGTGACTGAACTGAATTGAACTGAACTATCTCCTGGAGTTTGCTCGAACTCATGTCCATTGAGTCGGTGATGCCATTCAACCATATAATCCTCTGTTGCCCCCTTCTCCTCCTGCCCTCAATCTTTCCCAGCATCAGGGCCTTTCCCAGTGACTTGGCTCCTAAGTACAGCATTTCTCCCTATTTATTGTACATTTGAATCACTTGGGGAGTTTTTAAAACTATGGATGCCTGTGTCCCGCCTTCAGAGGTTCTGTTTTAGTTGGTTTGTTGTCTTTGGACTTCAGAGTCTGATAGACTATGATCACACAGTTTTTTAAACAAAATTTTCATATAATAAAATTCATTCTTTTTGGTATTCAGTTCAATGAGTTTTGACAAATTCGCAGCCATATAACCACTGTTACAATCAAGATATGGTCCTGTCACTCCTTCCACCCTCATGCTGTGCTTTTGAAGTCACTCTTGTCTCACCCTTAACCCCTGGCAACTGGAGGTCTGTTCTTTGACTCTACAGTTTCACCTTTTCCGGAATGTCTGAATCTAAATGTAATCGTATAGAAAGTTGCTTTTGAGTCTCGTTTCTTTCACTTAGCATAATGCACTTGAGATTCATTAATAGTTTGTTCCTTTTTATTGCTGCATAGTGGCCTACATATGGATATACCACAGTTTGAATATATAGGGTATTTGGGTTGCTTCTGGTTTTGGGTAATTATGAGTAAAGCTTCTATAAACATTCATGTACAGATTTTTGTGTGACCTTAAGTATTCATTTTCTAGGATAGACACCTAGAAATGGAATTTCTGAGCAAGTACATGTTTAATTTTATAAGTAACCACCAAATTATTTTCCATACTGGCTGTACCATTTTTATGTTCCTGCCAGAAATGTGTGAAGATTCCATGGCTCCAAATCCTTGCTAGTACTTATGGGGGAGAGGAATATTCTAATAGGTGTATAGTATCTTTGCATTTCTCTAATGCCTCATGATGTTGAACACACTTTTATCTGCTTATCTGCTACCCAAGTATCTTTTATGGACTTCTTTTAATCCTATCAGTGTTTGCTACATGTATTTTGTTGCTCTGTTGCCAGGTACATACACATTTAGAATTATTATGTGTTGTTAGAAAACTGACCCTTTATCATTATGTCATACCTCTTTATCTTTGGTGAATATCCTTGTTTTGAAGTCTACTTTTTCTGATATTAATATAATCATTCCAGATTTTTAGAAATTAATATTTTCATGGTATATATTGTGCCATCATTTTAACTTTAACACCTTTGTATAATTATATTTAAATAAATTTTTGTTATACAGCATATAGTGGGGTCTTTATTTTTTTTCCATTTATTTTTATTAGTTGGAGGCTAATTACTTTACAATATTGTAGTGGTTTTTGTCATACATTGACATGAATCAGCCATGGATTTACATGTATTCCCCATCCCGATCCCCCCTCCCATCTCCCTCTCCACCCGATTCCTCTGGGTCTTTAAAAAAATCTAATCTGACAATCTTTATCTTTTAACTGGTGTGTTTAAACTATTTATGTTTTTAAATGACTAGTTTAATTATCATTATTTTCTTTTTTATGTAGGCTTTTAAAATAATTTGTATGTAAGTGTTAAAAGTCTTTTTTTGGTTGCCCTGGGTCTTTGTTGCTGCCCATGGGCTTTCTCTAGTTGTGGTGCATGGGGGCTAGTCTTCATTGTGGTACTCTGGCTTATCGTGGTGGCTTCTCTGGTTGTGGAGAATGGGCTCTAGCTGCTTGGGCTTCAGTAGCTGCAGTGTGTGGGCTCAGCAGTTTTGACTCTCCAGCACTAGAGCACAGGCTCAGTAGTTGTAGCACATGGGCTTAGCTGCACCTCAGCACATGGAATCTTCCTGGACTAGACACTGAACCTGTGTCCTCTGCATTGGCAGGCAGGACTCTTATCCACTGTGCCACCAGGAAAGTTCCATCGTTTTCTTATTTGTTATGTTTGTCTTCTTTGTTTCTGTTCCCTTTACCCTCTTACCTTAATGTTACAGTTATCACGTGTATTGTTATCTACATACGCTGCAAACTGGGTCTTCTCAGGCGGTGCAGTAGTAAAGAATCTACCTGCCAATGCAGGGGATACAGAGGCAATGTTATAATTTTTGCAGTCAACAGTCAAAAATATTTTAATGAATTTAAGAGAAAAAAGTCTGTTACATTTACTTTTATAAGTAAACGTAAGCTTTTATTTGTGTAGTTCAAAGAATCTTCCGATACCCCTTCTCTTCAGTCTTTTGTGTTCCTGACAACAAGTCTTTTAAAACTTTGAAGATGTTGTCCACTGTTTTCTAGCCTCCATGGCTTCTAGAGAGAAATCTTCAGTCATTTGTTTCCTAAATGTAATCTGTTGATTTTCCTCTGGTTGCTTTCAAGTTCTTTTCTGTTTCTTCTTTCCAGCAGTTTGAGTATGTTGTTGATTATGTTTTTCCTTTGAGTTTAACACATTAGGGATTCATCTGAGCTTCTCGAATTTGTAAGTTTATGTGTTTCACCAAATTTGGAAGTATTTCAGCCATAATATATTACCAATTTTTTCCTGCATCAATCTGTTTTTCCTTTCCTTTTGTACCATACTTTCTCTACTGTAGAGAATGTTGGACTTTTTGGTATTTTTAGGCAGGTTCCTGAGATGTTCATTTTTCCCTTGTTTATTCTCTGTTCTCCAGACTAGATAATTTCTACTAATGTTTCTAAAAGTCCACTGACTCTTTCCTATGTCATCTCTATTCTGCTATTAAGTCCATCCAGTGAATTTTTTTGCTTCGTAGATTGTGTTTTCAGATCTAAAATTTCTACTTAGTTTGTTTTAATAAAAATATCTTGCTTTTCTGCTGAGAATGTCTATTTTTTTATTCATTTCCATAACATGTATCTTTACAGTTTGGTTACAGAGCATACTTATAGTAGCTATTTGAAAGTCATTATCTGATAATTCCAGCACCTGAATCAAGTTGGACTGGCATCTATTGTTTGTCTTTTCCCTTAAGAACTGGTCAGATTTTCCTACTTTTATAATGTCAAGCAATTTTGGATTGTATCCTAGATATTTTGTATATTATGTTGCATGACTCCGAGTCCTCTGGAGTTGATTACTTTTGTTTATTTTAGTGGGCAATCAGCCCCATTATGTTCAGGCTGAGAGTTCTGGCCCATGTTCTGTGGGTAGTGAATTTCTATCAGTCCAAATTGGACTGTGCTTTTTGGGTCTTCCCTGTACATACACCACTTAGGGATTAGTCTGGGTCCTGGCCAGAACTCAAAGCCTTTGGTATGCTTCTTTGGATCTGTTCCAAGCACATGCAGTTCAGACGTATTATTTAAGACATAAAATTCAGTTCAGTTGCTTAGTCGTGTCCGACTCTTTGCAACCCCATGGACTGCAAAACGCCAGGCCTCTCTGTCCATCACCAACTCCCGGAGTTTACTCAAACTCATGTCCATTGAGTCAGTGATGCCATCCAACCATCTCATCCTCTGTTGTCCCGTTCTCCTCCTGCCTTCAATCTTTCCCAGCATCAGGGTCTTTTCAAATGAGTCAGCTCTGCGCATGAGGTGGCCAAAGTATTGGAGTTTCAGCTTCAACACCAGTCCTTCCAATGAACACTCAGGACTGATCTCTTTTAGGATGGAGTGGTTGGATCTCCTTACAATCCAAGGGACTCTCAAGAGTCTTCTCCAACACCACAGTTCAAAAACATCAATTCTTCGGCACTCAGCTTTCTTTATAGTCCAACTCTCACATCCATACATGACCACTGGAAAAACCATGGCTTTGACTAGATGGACCTTTGTTGGCAAAGTAATGCCTCTGCTTTTTAATGTGCTGTCTAGGCTGATCATAACTTTCCTGCCAAGGAGTAAGTATCTTTTAATTTCATGGCTGCAGTCACCATCTGCAGTGATTTTGGAGCCCCCCAAAATAAAGTCTGCCACTGTTTCCCCATCTATTTGCCATGAAGTGATGGGACCAGATGTCATGATCTTAGTTTTCTGAATGTTGAGCTTTAAGCCAACTTTTTTTCACTCTCCTCTTTCATTTTCATCAAGAGGCTCTTTAGTTCTTCTTTGCTTTCTGCCATAACGGTGGTGTCATCTGCATATCTGAGGTTATTGATATTTCTCCCGGCAATCTTGATTCCAGCTTGTGCTTCATCCAGTCCAGTGTTTCTCATGATGTACTCTGCTTATAAGTTAAATAAGCAGGGTAACAATACACAGCCTTGATGTACTCCTTTTCCTTCTTGGAACCAGTCTGTTGTTCCATGTTCAGTTCTAACTGTTGCTTCCTGACCTGCATACAGATTTCTCAAGAGGCAGGTCAGGTGGTCTAACATTCCCATCTCTTTCAGAATTTTCTACAGTTTATTGTGGTCTACACAGTCAAAGGCTTTGGCATAGTAAATAAAGCAGAAATAGATGTTTTTCTGGAATTCTCTTGCTTTTACAATGATCCAGCAGATGTTGGCAATTTGATCTCTGGTTCCTCCGCCTTTTCTAAAACCAGCTTGAACATCTGGAAGTTCACAGTTCATGTATTGTTGAAGCCTGGCTTGGAGGATTTTGAGCTTTACTTTACTAGCGTGTGAGATGAGTGCAATTGTGCAGTAGTTTGAGCATTCCTTGGCATTGCCTTTCTTAAGGATTGGAATGAAGACCGATCTTTACCAGTCCTATGGCCACTGCTGAATTTTCCAAATTTGCTGACATATTGAGTGCAGCACTTTCAGAGCAGCATCTTTTAGGATTTGAAATAGCTCAACTGGAATTCCATCACCTCCATTAGCTTTGTTCATAGTGATGCTTCCTAAGGCCCACTTGACTTCATATTCCAGGATGCCTGGCTCCAGGTGAGTGATCCCACCATCGTGATTATCTGGGTCATGAAAATCTTTTTTTGTATAGTTCTTCTGTGTGTTCTTGCCACCTCTTCTTAATATCTTCTGCTTCTGTTAGGTCCATACCATTTCTGTCCATTATTGAGCCCATCTTTGCATGAAATATTCCCTTGGTATCTCTCGTTTTCTTGAAGAAATCTCTAGTCTTTCCCATTCTGTTGTTTTCCTCTATTTCTTTGCACTGATCACTGAGAAAGGCTTTCTTATCTTTCTCTGCTATTCTCCAGAACTCTGCATTAAAATGGGTATATCTTTCCTTTTCTCATTTGCTTTGCGCTTCTCTACTTTTCACAGCTATTTGTAAGCTCTCCTCAGACCGCAATTTTGCTTTTTTGCATTTCTTTTTCTTGGGGATGGTCTTGATGCCTGCCTCCTGCACAATGTCACAAACCTCCCTAGTTCATCAGGCAGTCTATCAGTTCTAGTCCCTTAAATCTATTTCTCATTTCCACTGTATAATCGCAAGGGATTTGATTTAGGCCATGCCTGAATGGTCTAGTGGTTTTCCCTACTTTCTTCAGTTTCAGTCTGAAATTGGTAATAAGGAGTTCATGATCTGAGCAACAGTCAGCTCCTGGTCTTGTTTCTGCTGACGGTATGGAGCTTCTCCATCTTTGGCTGCAAAGAATATAATCAATCTGATTTTGGTGTTTAACATTTGGTGATGTCCATGTGTAGTGTCTTCTCTTCTGTTGTCGAAGAGGTGTTTGCTATGACCAGTGCATTCTCTTGGCAAAACTCTATAAGCGTTTGTCCTGCTTCATCCTGTAACCCAAAGCCACATTTTCCTGTTACTCCAGGTGTTTCTTGACTTCCTACTTTTGCATTCCAGTCCCCTATAATGAAAAGGACATCTTTTTAAAAATAGTTTTCTAATAGTGTTTTATCTGGGTTCAGTATCAGAGTAATGCTTGCCTTGAGTAAATGTGTTTGAGAGTGTACTTTCCTCTTTAGCCTTTTGGGAGAGTTTCAGAAAGATTAGCATTTATTCTTCTTTAAATATTTGCTGGAACTCACCAGGGAAATCCTCTGGACCTGGGATTATCTTTGTTGGAAGATTTTTCTGTTCTGATTCAGTCTCCTTCCTTACTATTGGTCTGTTAAGATTTTCTGTTTCTTTATGATTTAGTCTGGTTAGGTTTTATGTTTTGGGGGCATGTATCTATTTCTTCTAGGTTATCCAGTTTGATGGCCTATAAATGTTCATAATAGTCTCTTATTATCTTATGTATTTCTGTAGTACCAGTTGTAATGTCTCCTCTTTCATTTCTGATTTTGTTTATTTAAATCTTTTCTCTTTTATCCTTCATCAGTCTAGCTAAAATTTTGTCAATTTTGTTTATATTTTCAAAAACCAGTTCTTATTTCACTGAACTTTTCTATTGCTTTCTGGTCTCTATTTTATTCGTTTCTGTTCTAATCTTTTAAATTTTCCTTCCTTCTACTATATTTGAGCTTAGTTTGTTCTTCTTTCTTCTAGTTCCTTGAGATGTATAGGTACATTGTTTATTTGATATCTTTGTTTTTTCCTAAATGCAGGCATTTATTTCTATGAACTTTCATCTTAGAACTGCTTTCTCTGTTTCCCTAAGTTTTGGTATATTGTGTTTCCATTTTTTATTATTTCAACATATTTTTTGATTTCCCTTTTGACTTCTTATTTGACCCATTTGTTGTTTAAGAGTGTGCTGTTTAGTTTCTACATATTTGTGAGTTTTATAACTTTACTTTTCTGGTATTGATTTCTAGTTTCATACCCCTGAGGTCAAAAGATACTTGGTATGATTTCAATCTTCTTAAATTTGCTAAGATTTGCTTTGTATCATATAATCTATCCTGGAGAGTGTTTTGTGTGTGCTTGAGAAGAATATGTGTATTCTGTTGTTATTGGTTGGAATGTTCTATATATGTCTGTTAGGTCTATTTAGTCTAAAGTGTAGTGTAATCCCAAAGTTTCCTTCTTATTGATTTTCTGTCTGTATGATCTATCCATTGTTGAAAATTGGATATTGAAGTTTCCCACTATTGTATTGTTGTTCATTTCTTCCTTTAGATCTGTTAGCATTTGTTTAATATATTTAGGTACTCTCATGGTTGCAGATACACACCCACACACAAAAATGACTGTTAAATCTTTTGGATGAATTGACCCCTTTATCACTACATAGTGACCCTCTTTGTCTCTTGTTACAGTTTTTTTCAAGGTCTATTTTGTCTGATAGAATAGTTTCCCCTACTCTCGTTTTCATTTGCATGGAATACCTTTTTCCATCTCATTGAGTCTATGTGTATCCTTAAAGTTGAAGAGAGTCTGTTGTAGGTAGCAAGTAGTTGGGTCTTTCATTTTTTAATTCAGCAATTGCTGTTTTCACTTATATTAGTTCATCTGGCTCTTCCATTGTCACCTCTTTCTTTTCACTACAAAAACCTTATTGAGAAAGCTTTGCTTGAGTCCTCTTGGGGCAGACAGTAAACTGCTAACCTTGGTTCTCTGTTGTGTTTCTTCCACAGAATCTGTGACTCAAAACTGGACATAGATTCTAGAGTCTCTTCCCCTTGGTATAAATTCCAGGTCTTTCAGCCGTTATCACCATGTGTATGTGTATGTGTGTATAGACATTGATTCCAACGTCTAGTTCTCTGATAATAGATCTTCAAATCAACTAGGAATAGGATGCCCTATTTGTTCCTGAGGTTGCCCTAGTATGACCTTGTGATACATAATTGTATGGATTGCATCATTTCAGTTTAATCTTTCATTGTCCCACTGTCATTGCTTATAAATTGTCCTGTTTGGACTGGTTTGCTTAACTCTGTGTGGATCACAATCTTCCAAGAGGATGTGGAAGTTTATTATACTGGTGTTTTAGAACCCATGTGTGTGAGGGTGCTCTGAGTAGATCTCACCATGAAAGTGGCAAGAGTGCATGGATTTCCATTAGTACACTCGGTCTAGGAGTCCCTATGAACTGTGGTGGAGAGAGAAGTGTGAGGACTATTACATTACTGTTACATTACTGTTACAGGAACCATTTCCACTCACTTTTTGACTGGCCTTTGCTGGGAGCTCTGCTAACGGCTCTTCTCCAAGAGAGGGAAGTTTCTGTTCAGGAAGGAGGGAACAGGTATGGGAAAATATCCTTTTACTGTTCCTGAACCTACAGCTCGAAGAGGGGCGCATTTGTATGCTGGTCACAGGCCCGGGCAGATGGCAACTTTCTGAGGCACCTGTTTTCCAGCTGTTTGCACCCCCAGTGAAAGCCAGAATGGATGCAAGTAGATATAAAACATTCCACAAACTCTGTTTAGGATGTTAGTAAGTAGCCAAGTAGAATACTTATTTAAACAAAGTCAGTGCCCGGGGATATTTTTATATATGTCACATTTTGCCCGGTGTGCATGTATTAATCTTATAGTTGAAAGAGTGAATTGGTATTAACCTGATATGTTGCCATATTCTGAGTTCCCTAGGCCTGTTTTCCATCTGGAGTGAACTCAGGAAGATTAGGCCATGAGCCCTGATCCTTTTTTTTTTTTTCATTGTTCTATATCTTGTAAACGAAAAAAAAGACCCTTGTATTTTGGGGTGATGTCATTTTCTTTTTGGTAGAAGAGTATGAGATTAGTATTTCTCCCTCACCTTTAAGTCTGGCTTTTGATTTAATTATCCTGTGGAAGTAATCTTTTAGTAGGATGTTCTATCATAGCTTTAATGCCATTTCTGATTTTGCCTGTGTGGACAGGGCCTGAGTCTCCTCCAAATGTTCAATTAGAATGACTTACGAGAACAAAGTGGGGGAAATGGCATTGGATATCATACCAAAGCCATTTGTGCTATCAGATAATGACGTTTCTTTTCTAGAAACACATAATTATATTGGGAATTCATGATAACATTCCCCTGTATTTCAAAATCCAGACCACAAACAGATAAAATATCAGAGGAAAGAAAATGCTTTTGATGTGTCAGAATTCATTTATATTCCAACTTGTAATGCTTTGTCTTATGTATGTGAATGAGTACTTATCAAAACATAAGAAGGTTATTATTCAAATATTCCATTCTGAACATTTGTCCAAATGCAGTTTAATGTGCCCTATTAACATGAAGAATGTTGAGAGAGGATCCCAAATAGACTTCAGGAGGCAATTAGAAAACTAGATTAGGCTTTGTTCGTAAATATTTTAAAAATATTTATTTAAGCTATAAAAGTAATACATGAACAGATACTTAACGTAAAAAGCAAACAATACATTCTTTAATACTTACCAGCTTTGGGTCAAAAATCTCTCCTCTGTAAGAAGTTTTCGAATCTATCTTTTCATGGCTAATACCTTTAAGTCAGCATTTTTTATGATTAATTTTGCAGCTGCTCATTAAAAATATAATTGATCATTTAGGCTTCTCTTGAACATATTTTGCATTTTGGTTTGCTCTCTTTAGTAAGAGGGAAATTTATAATGCAGTCTTCTAAAGTGTAGCACTTATTTTCTACCCCTTAAGTTGTCTGTTTTTATGCTTTGCCTCGTTGAATCAGTCATTGTGGTGCTTTACAGCTATTTTCACAAGTATCTTATCTTCTCAGCTAAATTGCAAGTAGTGTAAGTCTGCATCCTATGTTTTCTGTGTTCTGTGGTATGTAAATGGTATTATGAACAGTAGGTGCTCAATAAATACATTTTTAGAAGTACAGATTAGCATTGGATTGGTTCAAATCTGCTACCTAGGGACATAGCCCCTAATATTGCCTCTGGGCATAGATGGTAGTGGTGGAAACCTTTTCTCTCTCTGGATTCATTTGTAGTTGTGCTATTTCTTCAGGAAGAATTTTAAAATTCTGGTTAATTGAAAGTGCTAATTTCATTTTCAGTTCAAGATCTCATTTTACAAAAAATTTATTTGGAGAAGGAGAAACAAAATGAGGGGATTTAGATTAGAATAAGGATGCAAAAGTTTAAGCTGCTGTTTCTTTTAGAGTCTCACCTCTCCCATCCTCTCTTACATGCATTTGACTCTTTATGCGGGATGGTTTCACCATTCTCCCTTCTGACCACAGGCACTGAGTGCTGGGGAAAATGGATGGCAGATTGGCTGAACTCACCATCAGGGAACTTGATTCATAGCCCGGACACTCCTCAGTTATTCTCAGACATTCATCTCTTCATTCTGCCGACAAGTCTGAATTAATCACTTATTATTACGGCAGGCCTAGAATTACAGTGGGGACAAGGCAAACACACCCTCCCCTCAGGGACTTGTGCTGTTGGACTCTGTCAAGATCTTAAATAAACTCCGTTACAGAGAGGATATCAACTGCTTAAAGCCTAGCGGTGTCAGAGGAAAAATTAGACATCTGCAGACTGATTCACAGAGTAATTGTGTTGCTCTTCAGTTTAACTTAGACTTAATTCAGGTTAGATTAAAAAAAAATGCAAAATCAGTTTGGCTTTCTCTAAGGAGAAAAATGCCTTAAAAGTAATTTTAAAAAAATAAATTCTAATAAATATAGCAAATTACATATAAATTATAATCCCATATGAGAACTTCTTGTGAAGAATTACAGTCCCTTACTACTATTAAGTAACATATCAAAAAACTATTTACATTTTTCCCCCTTTTCAGTAGAAGTTGACACCGTGTTGCGAGTGTCTGATGGAATAAATGATGACTACAGGGACATCTGACTTTGTTAGAAACAGAAGAAAATGTGACCATGATTTCAAGGATGATCCAATATAGCTTGGCAACAGCCCTTGATAGCTCTCTTGCTGAGTTTTTTTTTGGTAACACAAATGGAGAAAACAATGAAGATAAAATTTCCAGGAAATAACCCAATCAGGTGTTGCTTAATGGAGTCTACTGTCATTAAAATCCAATTCGATTCATTTGGAGAGTGAAATATCACAATTGCAGCTACACCATAATCGCTTTTGGAAGATGGAATTTGTATAAGCTGGGTTAATCCCTTGATCACCAATTCAAATAAAAATAGATAAAACATGAGGAGCTTGGCAGGGGTAAAGGACTGGGAATAGCAATGACGATGCCAGAAGGTGTCTTTCCTGCCAAAGGGAATTGGCATAGGAATAGTCTCTGAGCCCAAATGCTAGAAATTGCAAGCTGGTATAGACCAAAGACAGATTGTCCATGTCCAGTCAGAGAGCAGGATTTCTGTTGACCCAGCCAGATCACAAGTGAACTGACTCTCTGACCTGCACACCTGGCCTCATGCAGAAATTTGCATTTCTTTCCATTTAGAGTTTGGCTTTCTGTTAGCCTGCAGGTAGTTAAATGGCTTGTCATGAACAAGTTCTATGTTTGTAAAATATAGCAGAGACAGTGTCTCTGTCAGGGGTGAGCTACTCTGTGTTTGTAGAAGAGGTTCTTTCCATGGAATAATTAGGAAATTGGTCAGTGAATTGTGACTCTATGCCCAGAGATGGCCCTCTGGAGATCTGAAGGGGATAAGAGCTACCACAAAATCCCAATAGACTTCCAGGGCATAAACGTATATCCAAAGACTCAGCAGTATTGTACTGTGCATGCTAAGTCGCTTTAGTCATGTCCAACTTTGTGACCCTTTGGACCATAGCCCACCAGGCTCCTCCGTCCATGGGATTCTCCAGGCAAGAATACTGGAGTGGGTTGCCATGCCCTCCTCCAGGGGATCGTTTTCCACCTAGGGATTGAACTCTCATCTCTTGTGTCTCCTGCATTGGCAGGTGGGTTCTTTACCACTAGCGCCACCTGGGAAGCTGGGTATTGCTCTAGGTAGCCTTAATTACAAGGCCATTACCTTAAATTTGAAATACTTTGACCATCTATTATAATTAGCACGTATGGGGTAAAATTGGCAAATTCTAAGATACTACAAGCAAAATGGAATTTCAAAGGCATGTTTACATTAGTTTTGATGACAAACCTTTGTGACCTCACATATCAAAAAATTGGCATGTATTTACATTTTTTAGGTGTTCAGCAGAAAAAGACCCTACAAGAATCTCTACTAGGCTGTACTTGATTGCCTGTACATTGGATAGGATGCTTTGGACTGCAAGTTATAGAAAGTCCGGGTCAGAATGGTTTAAATAATAAACAAGATGAATAATTTGTCATCTCACATAACAAGAAGACCTGACAGAGGGTTCCAAAACCAGCACTTCAGAAACATCACCAAGGTCTCACATTCTTTCCATTTTTCCCTTCTCCATGAGCTTGGGACCTTTTTCTGGTACCGAGATGACTGCAGAGTTGTGGCATTGAAATGGACACAACCATAGTTCCTATCCAGCTCTTTTTAGTAGAAGAAAATTATTACTGAGGAAATTCTTCTAGAGACTTCTCAGGAGACTTTGTGTGTCAACTCATTGGCCAAGAGTGGATCATACTCCTTTCCTAAATCAGTCAGTAGTGGAGTGGATGGGCTCATGAACTGACTACTTAAAACTACAGGCTAATCAGGATTTACTTCCAGGTCAAGTTGGGCAAAAGTGTCTCTCTGAACAAAGATCTCACACAGACATACATATGTGTATGGTTCTCTAGCAATGTGTGCTCCCCAGAAGCAGAAGCTGAAACAAGGTTTGAGGTGATATTATTAGGATTCAATTCCTATTAAGGGAAGGTGCAGGAAGCAGGACTGAGCAGAGGAAGAAGCTGAACTGTGATGTAGCTCTGAAGAAGTTTTGGCCAAGAGAGTGGAGAGTTTGGGGGCAAGTGTTGCCCAGGGTTATCCTGCCTCAGGTCTTTATATATATCCTGACCAGGCTATGTATACCTGTATATACACCTATCCGACCACTCCCCAGATGTGGTCTACTGGCCAAGCTGCCCTGCAGCTGAGGCAGACCTAGAAAGGTGCGCTCTCCATTCTGGGCAGAAGCTCTTCCTTGCAGGGGAAGGTGGGTGGTACATCCCCAGGTGTACCACACCCATCAGTGTCTGTTATAGCCTGGTATGCAAAAGTGCATAAATACGAAAAAAAAAAAATACATTTCTTTAAAAGGATTCTGTAGTTTCTTCTGTTCTTCCTCTGTTCCCAGCCTCAGTTATTTCAGAGTTGCAGTGTTTTATTGAATGTGACCACCATGTGTGGATCATAGATGTTTAGAGCTCAAACACCTCTTGGAGCTTACCTGTTCAATTAGAAAATCGAGGAGTTGGGTTAGATAATTAAGCTGTGGTGCAAATGAGATCTGGGATTGAATATGAAAACTTGCATTCAATGAATATTCCTCCAACTGAGGATTCAAATCCTGTTCTCCTGACTCTAGACTTCCAATCCAAGGTTTTTTGTCTCTCAACATATGCTTCCTTGTGTGGTGTGTGCTCAGCATATGCTTCCTTTTGTGTGTGTGTGTGTGTATGTGTGTGTGTGTGTAGGCAGGGGCTTGTGGGGAGAGATACAGAGACAGCAAGAGAATTAGTTTAACATGTTTCAATTAGGCAGTCTGGGATTTTATGTTTTACTTGTAGGAGAAGTCAGGCAAATCAGAATGATTTCACTTGAAAAACTGGAGGCAGCTTTATCTTACATTCAAATAGGTTTTGTTTTATGGGCTGTGTTGAGGCCACAAACTCAAACTTGGGTGGGGCAGTAGCTACTAAATCCAGCTGATTATCACCATGGGGCAATGCAGGCAAGATGTCTTGCTTTCTCAAGAGAAGCTGGAGATCTAAATTTTTAGGTAGTATTTCCAAAATTTCTAATGTTGATTCAATAGCTTAAAAACATGGTGTTTGCCAGCTTTAAGCATGCTAAGTTTCAAATTCAAATCCAGCAGTTCTCAGCCTGGGGTAAGTTTGCATGCTCTCTCCCTCCCCCTCTGTGGAGATACTTGGCATTGAAAGTCAAAGTGTTAGTTGCCTAGTTGTGTCCAACTCTTTGTGACTTCCTGGACTGTAGCCCACCAGGCTCCTCTGTCCATGGGATTCTCCAGGCAAGAATACTGGAGTAGGTTGCCATTCCCTTCTCCATGGGAATCTTCTTGACCCAAGGGTTGAACACAGGTCTCCTGCATTGCAGGCAGATTCGTTACCATCTGAACCACCAGGGACTCTCTGGGTTTATTTCTGGCTGTTACAAGTGGAGTAAGAAATGCTACTGGCATCCGAAGGCCTGAGATGCTGCTAAGCATCCCATGATGCACAGGACATTCCCCACAGCAAAGAGTTAACCTGGTCCAAAATGTCAATAGTGCTGAGGTTGAGAAGCTCTGCTTTAGTCATATCTTAAAGGAAAAAGACAGAAATTGTCCCTTTTTCACCGGAACATCCTTGCTTGAATGATGGCAACTGGGACCTGCCCAAGAACAAGGAAGTGAAATTTCAGGACTTCAAAAATCCATGCCTTTTAAAATGGTTACTGATCAGCAAATGGCCAAAAAAGCATATGAAAAGATGCTCAACATCACTAATCACCAGATAGATGCAAATCAAAACCATAATAGATATCATCTCAGACTCATTAGGATGACTACTAAAATAGATAGCTAGTGGGAACCTGCAGTATAGCGCAGGGAGACCAGCTTGGTGCTCTGTGATGACCTGGATGGGATGGATGGCGGGTGGGTGGGGGATACATGAGGGAGGGATTATATGTGTATATATTTATATATATCGGATTCACTTAGCTGTACAGCAGAAACTAACACAATATTGTAAAGCAGTTATACTCCAATAAAAAACCCTAGAAAATAACAAGCTGCAGGAATGTGAACTTGGAATCCTTGTGTACTATTGATGAAACTATGAAATAGTACAACTGCTATGGAAAATATTATGGTAGTTCTTCAAAAAAAATGAAAACTACAACTATCAGCAATTCTACTCCTGTATATTTTGGCATATAGCAATTCTACTCCTATGTATTTTGGTATATAGCCACAATAATTTTAGATCTGCTGAAGAGATATTTGCACACCTATGTTCACAGCAGCATTTTTCACAATAGCCAAGAAATAGAAGCAACCCAAGGGTCTGCTGATGAATGAATGGATGAAGAGAATGAGGTTTATACCTTCAATGGACTACTATGCAGCCTTCAAAACAAAGGAAATCCTCACATGCTTCAACACAATGAACCTTGAGGATGTTATTCTAAATAAAATAAACCAGTGACAGAAGGGCAAATATGGTATGATTCCGCTTTTATGAAAGTAGGTAAAGTAATCAAATTCATAGATATGGAGAGTAGAATGGTAATTACCAGGGGATGGTGGGAGGGGGCAAACAGGGGTCATTGTTTAATGGATATAGAGCTTCAGTTCTGTAAGATGAAAAGGTTCTGGAGACCTGTTTTACAACAATGTATTAATAAATATACTTAACACTACTGAACTGCATACCTAAAAATGGTTAAGATGGTAAATTTTATATGTGCTTTTTATCACAATAAAAAAGGTGACTAAGCTGAAAAATAGTCCACCAATAAATTCTAATCTCATTTGAAATCAATTATACTGAGGGAATTTTTGAAAAACAAAGACAACAACAACAAAATTATTTGTAGGTACTCAAATTGTGTTTTCCTCTGCATTCGAGGAGAGAAGCAGCTAAGGAGTCGTCCTGTGGCTGAGGGACAGGTGGTTAGAATTACAGGGCTCAGGCATCTATCCTACCCGGGCCCCTCACGGCCCAGTGTTCGTGTCCTGATGAATTAATGTGATCAGATCGCCAAGGAGTCTCCTGCTCTGAAAAGCTGGTAGGATGAGTGCTCCTTCTGATTGCAATGAAAACTTCACTATTGTGTCTTCTTCCCCACTGTACGATGAGTGACTCTGACTCTGCACTCTGAAACTTCCAGATGTTGGCTCCTGATATGAAAATCAAGATTTTAGAGTTTTATTTCTGTCTGTCTCTCTTAAAAAAATCTCTGCTGTATGTTTAAAATGGGTTTTCCTGATGGCTCAGTGGGTGAAAAATCCACCTGCCAGTGCAGGAGACACAGGAGACACAGGTTCAATCCCTGGGTTGGGAAGATCCCTTAGAGAAGGAAATGGCAACTCACTCCAGTATTCTTGCCTGACAAATCCCATGGACAGAGGAGCCTGGCAGTCCACAGTCTGTGGGGTCACAAAGAGTTGGCCATGACTGAGCCACTGATGCACAGAGGCATGCATGTGTTTAAAATATCTATTCTGAAATCAGTTACATTTTTCATTCTGGGTTGTAGACAGTGAATTAGAAGCCCATCTCTGATACCCAGAGTGAGGGCAGAGGAAAATAGAAGTGGTGGAATACCTCAAAACCCCATCCTGATACTCAAGTTGTCTTCTTTGCCCTCTTGTGAGTTCCAGGGCAGGGTCTATATCTTCATCTTGTGCCACCAGGCTTAGTTGGCACAACAGGAGCTTACTATGAAGGTGTTGAATCAAGGAAGGAATGAATGAGTGAGTGACTTGACCTCTTTTTTTCTACTCACCGATCAAACAGAGTTAGGACTTTCCTGGCAGTCCAGTCATTAAGACTCTGTGCTTTCACTTCAGGGGGCTCTAGTCCAATCCCTGGTCAGGGAACTAGAATCCTGCAGGTTGCACAGCCAAAAAGAGAATAAGTAAATAAATGGAAACATATTCTTAAAAAAAACTTAAACAATAAAGCAGAGTTAATAATCTTAGGGGTGACATACGCTGTTTTCCTCCATTTCTTTTGGGTAACCCATTCCCTTCCCCTGTTAAAAATGGTTCTCAGAAAAGGCCCACCTGTGGTTTTGCCCCACATTACACACTGATTGATGGGCTATCTTTCCACAGTCTACTTGCTTCTTAAGCCTTGTCTACGCTGTGACATGGAAGAGCTAGCTGTCTTTGTGAGAAGGGCTGTTAGGTGTAATTTTTTGGGAGGGACTCTGAGGCCGTCGGTCCCTTCCTGGGCCCCTGGACCTATTGAGCACCTAATCTGCTTTGCTTATATTGAAGGCCAGCCCTGATAATCCCAGCTCCACCTGCATCACCAGGCTGTCAGCAGGATGAAGTGGGATGATGGATGGAGGCGCACTTTGAAAAGTTAAAAGCTCCTCACAATTGTGAGTTGTTATTGTTATTAATCCACAGTGTCAGAGAGACACTCCTCTTGAAAAAAGTCCCATTCCTGAGGAGACTGGGGGCAATTTGGGAGGAGGTATCACTCATTGGTTTCTTGTTCTTAGAGCAACAAAATTGCCCCCAGTGCTCACAGAGTGAATAGGATGAAAAGTTGTTCTTAAAATCAGCACGGATAAAGGGCTCCCCTCTCCCACTCCAAAGCCTCTAAAACTTGTAAACTTTGCTTTGGCAGGTTCATTGCCAAGTGACAAGGAGCCAATAGCCTTCCTTCTCCCTCTCTGTTCCCACATCTCTTTCTCTACCCCCTCTCAGCTATTTTAGAACAAGTCTCAGCATGGAGCTGATCGTCAGCTTCTGGAAAGCTGAACTGGTGCCTAAGTATTTGGCTTGGCTGAGTGAGGGGAGGAGGGCTTGCTTCTGCAGGAAGAGGGCAGGGGTGCAAGCTGGGGAACTGGGAGGGGACGGGGGCCTTGGTCCAAGTTTGTACACTCAGTCCCTGGCTTGCGCTTCTGTATTCTGCTCACAGCTCATCCAGGGGTGGGGCTGGGAGCTGATGGGGGCTGGGGGGAGGTGGGAGGGTCTGAGGCAGTCAGGTCCTGGGGCTGATCGGGATGCTGACTGTTGGTCAGATTTTGTTAGATATGGGGCCAGCTGCTGGAAAATAAATCAGGAAGTGGGAGAGAGGTGGCCAGTGGGTATTTATGGTGGTGATTTGTTGTCTTCTAGGAAAGAGCTGTTTCCACATCTCTTTTTCAGATGGGAGGGGGGAAGCCCTGCTGCCTTTCCCTCACCACTGGCTGTTTTCATAGGTTGGGGTTTTGGCAAGAAGACACGTGTTGGCTGGAGTTCTTGGGACCGGGATGGGCAGCACAAGGGGGGCCCTTGAGCTGGGTTGAGTTGCTGTCCTCTGCCTTCACTGATGGTGAGCACCTTGAGCCCCGCTGTTCTTTGAGAGCAGCCCCAAGAGTGAAGGGCTTCCTGAGGCAGCCGCCTGTGGTGTGGGCAGGCCAGGAAGCATGGCTTTGGATCTGTGTGGGAGAAAATGTCTTCTGTACTCTAGAACCCTCAAGGACTTGGTGAGCATGCCCAGAATACAGCTTCTTCTCTCTAGTTCTTCCTGCTGAGTGAAAACCCCTTCTTCCTCCATCCAAATTTAACTTACACAGGGCTTGGCTCAAATCCCATCTCCTTCTGTACCTTTAGAACAGTCTTCTCATTACATCCCAAACATTAAGAACCCTGTTCATATCCATCACATGAGTGAGCTCTTGACGACCTGAAAGTCCGTAGACATTGACACTCGTGAAGTTATTTTTATCTCACCATTTACGATGTGTGTCTCAAGAACCCTGTATGTGCTATTTTCTTCTTGAAATAGTTCATTTCTTTAGGACAAATGATACCCCCTACTCTTTTAAAAAAGATTTTATTTATTTATTATTTATTTTTGCCTCTGCTGGGTCTTCGTTGCTGCACAGACTTTTCTCTAGTTGTGGTGAGTGGGAGCTCTCTGTAGTTGCAGTGCATGGGCTTCTCTTATTGTGGAGCACAGCTCTAGGGAATGTGGGTTTCAGTAGTTGAGGCACATGGGCTCAGTAGTTGTGGGGCACAGACTTCGTTGTTCTGCAGTATATGGGATCTTCCCGGATCAAGGATGGAACCCGTGTTTCCTGCATTGGCAGGCAAATTCTTTACCACTGAGCCACCAGGGAAGACCCCACTCAACTCCTTTGATACACTGTTTGATTCCAAATTTTATACTGAAAGTGGTAAGCATTCTAAACCCATTTCTTCCCTTTTTCCTTTAGTGAAAACAATTTATCTGAAATGAGGAGGATAGGTATTGGACAGGCAGATGTACTCTCAACAGTAGATAAGGTTCTAGAGCAGCTATCCTCCACGATGTGCCTTTACTGCCTCATCCGACACCAGTGTCAGGCATCACTAATGGAGCATCACTCTCTTCTCCATCTGACAGCATGTCCAGGCACTATCTATCAATCAGAGCTGGGCCAATGTGGGGAGCATGAGGGCTTCTTTGAAATTCTCCCCTTCCATTTCTCAGTCTTCCCTGAAATGGCCAAAGTAGGTAAAATGAGGGGCAGGAGGCTGGGTGGTCAGAAGGCAGGAGGAGGTCTTGGGCACAGGAGGAAGCCTTTTACAAGTCTGCCAGCCTGGGGGAGTTGGATAATCATGCTTGGATGGCGGTCATGCAGGAAGGAGAATAGAATGACACTTTCTGTAGCTGCTTCAAAGCATAACATTTTAATATACAGAGTGTCTGGGTCCCACATTCTTACTTCCCAGTTCAGGTATTATATCAGAGAAGTAGACTTTACATTTTGGTGTTTTCCAGTAGAGTAGATGCAATCCAGGATGTGATTATTTTCTCTCTGCCAATTCATACCTGGTTTTCAAAGATTTTCATATTAAGAATTGCTTTCAGAAATTAATGTTAAAATACTACTGGTGTGGGACACTTCTATGGCAGTCCAGTGGTCAGGACTCTGTGCTTCCAATGCAGGGGATGCACGTTCGATCCCTGGTTGAGGAAGTAGGATTCTGCAAGTTGAGTGCTGTGGCAAAAACAACAACAACAACAAAAAAACCTGCCAGTGCTTACTTCCCTAGGGTCATTATAGGCACTGCCAGCGCTTCCTCAGGTCCTATATTGGTTCTTAGAGCCCACCACCCAGTCTCCCTCACTTTGCTTCCAGGCTGGCACCAGTGGCCTTCTTCACAAGATGTCTTCGGACCACTGGTGTTGCTTAAATCCCAGCACAAGAGCCAGACATGTCTGGGGGTTTCCCTTCTGCCCTGAGGTGACAGGCAGCAAATGACTGACCTCATGGGAGTCAGAAGGGCCAGCTCCTTGCCTCAGTGTGAGACAATGTGTGCTCTAGAATGCCCCTTGCAATCAGGGTGAGGCGGAGGCTTGGAATCACACCCGTACTCAGCTCTTTCCCTGTTTTTCTCCTGCTCCCCCCACTCCCTTCATGATTCCTCCTGAAAGCACTTCATTGATATATTACTGGCAAGTGAATCACAGACTCAAGATCTGATTCTGGGAAACTGATTTAAGATGAGGGCAGCAGAGGGGGGACGGTGGTGGTGGTGAGAAGGGTGACTATTACGGATAATCTCAATCATGGTTAAAAGAAAGCTCCATGGAATCTTGATCTGGGGGCAAGTGATCTGTGACTAAAGCATGGAGATGACTGGGGGAGGATGCTTCCAGCATCTGTTTGCCTACAAGATTTGAGAATTTGTAGTGTCTGTTGGGACTGCCAGTGGTCTAGAGAGGAATCCAGGTGTGGGCTGAGAACCTGGGTGGGCAGCAGTCAATTTCTATAGCTCAGGTTAAACCACTTCTGGAAGCCAGAGGGTTGGTTATAGTTGATTTCTCAGGCTTCTGATATTGGAAGTTGGCAATGGCCCTGGAACAGCCACGATGGCCTCCATGGGCAGAGGGGAGGCTTTGTGTGATCTGATGCTGGATTACTGCTGTCTGGGTGTCAAGGTGAAGTGGTTTGACCTTTGCGAGTAAGCATTTCCTTCCTTTATTTTAGGGCTTCCTTGGTGGCTCAGATGGTAAAGAATCTGCCTTCAATCCAGGAGACCCAGGTTTGATCCCTGGGTTAGGAAGATCTCCTGGAAAAGGGAATAGCAACCCGCTCCAGTATTCTTGCCTGGAGAATTCCGTGGAGAGAGGAGATTGGCAGGTTATAGACTGTGGGATAACAAGGAGTCGGACACAATGAAGTGACTAACACGATGAACTATGTCCTTTATTTTAAATTCAATTCATTTTATTTTAAATTCAAATTTGCTACTTTTCACTGCAGTCACAATGTGGACACACTTCTGTGTGAATTAAAGTAAACAAAGGCACGCACTCTTTTTCTGGAAATTTGAAGTTGAGATGGAAAATTTATCTGTCTTGGCTAGGTAGTTTTCTCTCTTTCTACTCCATCCATCACCCTTGTTGGATTTTTTTTTTTAACACTATCATATGAGTCAGAATGGGTGTATCACTTTTAATTATTGTTGATTACCATTCATGTTGGAACAGCTACCTTGTAATACCATTTCCTATCAGAAATAAATGCCGACTTAGTGACCTGCATGAGATAGCTGGTGACCCAGCCCACTGGGGAGATGGCAGGCAGCCGCCTGGCGCTTGTTGAATTAAGAAGTGTGACTATAGTAATTAGCAGTGAGTTTCCAGCACAGGAGAGAGTAGATTCAGGGCACAGCCCAGTTGTCACACAGGTTGACCCCAGTGTGGGAGAAATGAGGGATTTGGGATTGGGGCCTGGAGGGTTGGGGAAGGGTCACGGGAAAGATGGTCAGTGGCAGAAACCAATTTGACATCCCTGAGCTTGTAATAGGATTTACCCTGGGCTTGCAGACCTTGGAGGTGTCAGCTATGCAAAGCTGGTTGACAGTTCTGCAGCTCTGGAGTATGTAATTGGGACCAGAAGAGTTAAGCCTTGACTGTTTTGCCTCTAGTATGTGCTTAATGGATCACAAACAAAAAGGAAGAGACACGGTGTTAAAATAGAACTGGGGCACAGATTGAAATGATACATGATTACTAGCATTTGTACAATTCATGGGAAAAATGTGCATGCAGGTCTTTTAGGAAGTGTAAATAAAACAGATGGATTTATGGAAGGGGAAAATATGATTTACACACCCAGCTCCTATATCAACAAATATTGCCCTCAAGGTAAAATTAAAAAAAAAATGTTCTAAGCTTGTATTAGTCACATCCACTTTTTTTTTTTTTTTGGCATAATTTGTGCACTATTTGGAAGTTGGCAAGAACAGGAATGTTAGGGCCAACATTTGGTCCTGCTCCAGGAGTTTCTATGAATATGAACGCCTGAAGTTTATGTAGGCTTATACCGTCTCTATAGCAACACATGTTTGTTGTGAAAATCCCACCTTTTAAAGTCAAAAATTTGTATGTTAACCTCAAATGCAAGACACTATTCTGATTTTGGTGTTTTAAAACACTTTTAGGACTGTGGCATGTTCAATATTGGATTGGATTGGAGGGAGAGTTGATGGGTATACTTGGTAAATGTACATACTCTGTCTCTGTCTGTGTCTGTCTCTCTCTCACACTGAGAAGGGAAGCCCTTGCTTTCGGAAGTTAACCTTAAGGTGCCTCCAGATGGAGCCAGATGAGTGGAACTTCAGCCCATGGAGCAGCCCTGGCAGATCTGAGAGCCCCGTTTGAAGCAACAATGGAGAAAATGGTTGTTGATTGTGACTTTTCTGCTGAGTGTTTAGAACTTGGGACGAACTTGGGGAGAACCTGTTTGGCTGGCTTTGGTCCTTCAGAGCCTGGAAAGCAGAAGAGGGTTATGCCTGGACTCCAGACCAAATGAGGGAAAACAGCCCACATCCTTCATCACCTTGAGGCATAGGGACTCATCTGTGCAGTTCCATCTCTGTTGGGCTTTTGTGTGGTGGCTGCTGTCCTTGCCCTTGCTGGGATTCTTGGTGGAAGCCTAGTTAGATACCAGTGGTAGTAGGGAACTTGTGTGCTGGCTTTGGCAGACTTATGGTATGCCTTATGTCCACAGCCCCTGGGCTCTGACATCCTGCTTCTTTTTGATGATGCCCTTTCCTATCCTCAGTGCTTCTCAGGATCCTCAAACTCTCCCCTTCCCTGACTTCAGAAGAGGATAAGATCAACTCTTTCATGTCGCTGTATAAAAGAGGAATCCTTTCACAAAGAGCAGTGGGCTTGGATCAAGAACTATCCTCCACATTAGAATCTGGGACCCGCTTCTTATTCGTAATGTGTCCATGAATGGTTTGCAGAAACTCCTAAGTCTTCCGTGTTAGCATGAAGGAAAAGAAAATAACACCCGCTTGAATGACATCATGGATGTGACAGAGCTTTGTGTAGTTCTCAACTCATTCAAATGCAGATCTGAAATATTAAGAAATGGCAAATAGCTTTCCATTCACATCCCAAATTTGTTCAATTGTTGGTGGCTGCTTGAAGTGTCATGTGGAAGATTCTTAGATGGAAGGAAAGTGCTGAGATTGATTGGTGATGTCTGTCATTGGCACAAGGAAACTGAAAGAGTGCCCTCCTGTATAAAATGTTGCCACTTCTTGGTGCATTTTCTTTTCAAGAGGGTAGACTATGAAATAAAGGGATAAACATTCACTACTAAAATTTCAGGTGTCAGTGCATGGTGAAGGCATTATATTGAAGAAGTGGACCTCTCAAAACCCAGAATCAAGCATGTATAGTTCTGACTCTGTCTATGGACAAGAACTATCATATTATTTCCCAAGGCTGTTCTAGCTGCCTGATTAGAAAGATCATAATAACTGTGACTAGCATTGCATCTTCCCTTCTTGTCATTCCATTGTTCAGAATACCTCTTCCATACATTTTGGCATTTGGTAAGAAACAGGTTAGCACTTGGCTCTTTGTTGTTCTATCTTGATATCTAATGGTTTATTTATTTTATTATGTTTTTACTGTGTTATAATTGACGTATAACATTATATTAGCATCAGGTGTATAACATAATGATTCAATATTTGTATGTATTGCAAAATGATCACCACAGTAAGTCTAATAACATTTATCTTCATACAGTTACAGGAATTGTTTTTCTTGTGATGAGAATTTTTGAGATCTGCTCTTGGGACTTCCCTGGCAGTCCAATGGTTAGGGATCCATACTTCTTTTGCAAGGGGGCATAGATCTGATTCCTGCTTGGGGAACAAAGATCCTGCATGTCTCAAGGCATGGACAAAAAAAAAATTTAAGATCTACTTTCTTAGCAACTTTCAAATATACAATACAGTATCATTAATTATTACCATATGCTGTACATTACATGTAATCACATGTTAAAGACTAATGGTTTTTAACTATATGTTCCCATTCATCTGTGAAACTGTAAGTTGTCCAAAGGAAGGGATTATATCCAACACTTTCTCTCCTGATTCCTGGTCTAAAATAGGATAAGTAATTATTTACTTAGCAAATTCTGAATTGGTCATCACATTTTTTCTTGTTATGTGCATAATTAATTTTGGAAAATTTGAAAAATAAAAAAATGAGAGAATCAAGTAAAAATTGATTATAACCTTATCACTAGAAGTAATTACCACTACCATTTGATGTGTTTCCTGCCAACATTTTTTATGTGTATATTTAGATATAACTTTTAAAATAGGTGAGAGAGTACTCTTTATATAATTATGTAATCCGATTTTTCTTTTCAGTCAGTTCAGTTCAGTCGTTCAGTTGTGTCTGACTCTTTGCAACCCCATGAACTGCAACACACCAGCCTTCCCTGTCCAACACCAACTCCCAGAGCTTGCTCAAACTCATGTCCATCGAGTTAGTGTTGCTATCCAACCATCTCATCCTCTGTCGTCCCCTTCTCCTCCCACCTTCAATCTTTCCCAGCATCAGGGTCTTTTCAAATGAGTCAGTTCTTCACATCAGGTGGCCAAAGTATTGGAGTTTCAGCTTCAGCATCAGTCCTTCCAATGAATATTCAGGACTGATTTCCTTTAGGATGGACTGGTTGGATCTCCTTGTAGTTCAACGGAGGCTCAAGACGCTTCTTCAACACCACAGTTCAAAAGCATCAATTCTTCTGCGCTCAGCTTTCTCTATAGTCCAACTCTCACATCCATACATGACTACTGGAAAAACCATAGCTTTGGCTAAACAGAAGTTTATTGGCAAAGTAATCTCTCTGCTTTCTAATATGCTGTCTAGGTTGGTCACAACTTTTCTTCCAAGGAGCAAACATCTTTTAATTTCATGGCCGCAGTCACCATCTGCAGTGATTTTGGAACTCCCCCAAAATAAAGTCTGTCACCGTTTCCCCATCTATTTGCCATGAAGTGATGAGACCGGATGCCATGATCTTAGTTTTCTGAATGTTGAGTTTTAAGCCAACTTTTTCACTCTCCTCTTTAACTTTCATCAAGAGGCTCTTTAGTTCCCCATTGCTCTCTGCTGTAAGGGCAGTGTCATCTGCATATCTGAGGTTATTGATATTTCTCCTGGCAATCTTGATTCCAGCTTGTGCTTCATCCAGCCCAGCATTTCGCGTGGTGTACTCTTCGTATAAGTTAAATACACAGGGTGACAATATACAGCCTTGATATACTCCTCTCCCAATTTGGAACCAGTCTGTTGTTCTATGTCCAGTGCTAATTCTTGCTTCTTAACCGATTATTGCTCTGATTGATTCTCTAAATGAATCTTAATAAACAATAAAAATGCTTAAGTTTTAACTTTAAAAATGTCAACTGTTTATTAGTTTGTGACTTAAACAGTAGTATCTATTAATTGCCAAAAGAACCTTTAAAGATATGGAATGAAAAATATACAACTTCCTTCTCATCTACCTCATGCCCTCACTTCCTGTAGGGCCCTCCCCCTTTAAAAATTTTATATTTCCTTCTAGATGTCATTTTTACATTCATTGATATATAAAAGTTTGTTCATATTATTCATATAGTTTTTCAACATGATTTTTGTGCTTATTATATCCCTGAATCTTTTACATTACTGCATTCAAATCAATCTCATTCTTTTAAACTGCTACAAGGTATCCCATTCTATGGATATCTCATTCTTAACCAAATTCTTTTTGGTGGGTTTTTGGTGGTTTCCATTTTTTTGCTATTATAAACAATGCAGCATTGAACATATTTACACATATATTTGTGTACAGAAGTGTGAGTGTTTATGTAAGATTAATTCCTAGTGTGGAAATTCTTGACTAACGAGAGGATTCATATATAAAATATTGAAGGAGAAGGACAAATTGCCCTACAAAAATGTTAAACTATTACATTCTCATCAGCTACATATGAGCTTTCTGGTTTCAAATGTTATCAGTAATATTTTCATAATGAGGAAATCTAGAGGATCCTGACTGAAAGTGAAAGTGAAAGTCACTTAGCCGTGTGCGACTCTTTGCGATCCCATGGACTAGTCCATGGAATTCTCCAGGCCAGAATAGTGGAGTGGGTAGCCTTTCCCGTTCCAGGGGATCTTCCCAACCCAGAGATCGAACACAATTCTTCCACATTGCAGGTGAATTCTTTACTAGCTGAGCCACATGGGAAACCCACGAATACTGGAGTGGGTAGCCTATCCCTTCTCCAGTGGATCTTCCCGACCCAGCAGTCAAACTGGGGTCTCCTGCATTGCAGGTGGATTCTTTACCAACTGAGCTATCAGGGAATCCTTAAAAATAGTATTTCCTTGCTAGTTTCACATGGATTAATTTTCCAGATTATGACTATGGAGTCATTATATTAAATTTCTACCCTCCCAACACAATGGACAAACAAAATCCTTTTTTTGTGACTTGGATTGGGATGACATTTAGCTTGTAGAATAAGATGGAGAGAGTTGACATATTTACTGATACTTCTAATCCAAGAACACAGTTTTTGTTTCCTTTTATTCAGACTTACTTTGTGTTTTTCAATAGAACCAACATCATTCTTAAAAGCATTAGAATACTCTGTCCATGGATTAACTATCATTTATGTGCTTACCTTATTGCTAAACTATCAGATCATTTCCCATCTAGATTCAGCAATGTTGCTGTGAGCACCTGTGTGCTTTGTTTTTGAGTACATTATACTGATTTCCTTAGAATGTATTTCCAGAAGTAGATCAAAGGACCTTGGCCTTTAAAAAGCTCTTGGTAGCTATTGGGAGATAGTGAATTTTTAGAAAGGCTTAAACAATCTACTCTCCTATCAGATGCATAAGAGTATCTATCTGGTTCAACTGTCACCAGCTCTTCAAGTTAACATTCATAAAAACTTGGCTTTGACAAGAAGGAGATGTGTGAGGGAACACAGCAGTGTGCAGTGGCTTCCACCTGTCTGTGAATAAATCTCTTTTCTCCTTTGCTTCATGTTTATCCCCCAGTAGAGTCAGGGGACAGTGTTCACCCTTCACTAAGACTTTGGAGACATTTAGTTAAAATAATTCTTGGGTCTTTTGGAAAGTTCAGTTGTCCATGGGCATCTAGGAATGGAGAGTAAATTTGGAGAGGTGTCTTTTCATTATGCCGTGATAAAATTGTCTAATAGCAGAAAAGATAGATATGCTACTGGAGATCAGTGGAGAAATAACTCCAGAAAGACTGAAGAGATGGAGCCAAAGCAAAAACAACACCTAGTTGTGGATATGACTGGTGATGGAAGTAAAGTCTGATGCTGTAAAGAGCAATATTGCATAGGAACCTGGAATGTCACGTCCATGAATCAAGGCAAATTGTAAGTGGTCAAACAGGTGATGGCAAGGGTAAACATTGACATTTTAGGAATCAGCAAACTAAAATGGACTGGAGTGGGGGAATTTAAGTCAGATGACCATTATATCTATTACTGTGGGCAAGAATCCCTTTGAAGAAATGGAGTAGCCATCATAGTCAACAAAAGAGTCCAAAATGCAGTACTTGGAGGCAATCTCAAAAATGACAGAATGATCTCTGTTCATTTGCAAGGCAAACCATCCAATATTACAGTAATCCAAGTCTATGCCCCAACCAGTAATGTTAAAGTAGCTTAAGTTGAATGGTTCTGCAAGACCATTATAGGGGACTGGAATGTAAAAGTAGGAAGTCAAGAAATACCTGGAGTAACAGCAAATTTGGCCTTGTAGTACAGAATGAAGCAGGGCAAAAGCTCATAGAGTTTTGCCAAGAGAACGTACCGGTCATAGCAAACACCCTCTTCCAACAACACAAGAGAAGACTTTACACATGGACATCACCAGGTGGTCAACACTGAAATCAGGTTGATTATATTCTTTGCAGCCAAAGATGGAGAAGCTCTATACAGTCAGCAAAAACAAGACTGGGTGGTGACTGTGGCTCAGATCATGAACTCCTTATTGCCAATTTCAAACTGAAATTGAAGAAAGTAGGGAAAACCACTAGACCATTCAGGTATGACCTAAATCAAATCCCTTATGATTATACAGTGGAAATGAGAAATAGATTTAAGGGACTAGATCTGATAGACAGAGTGCCTGAAGAACTATGAATGGAGGTTCATGACATTGTGCAGGAGGCAGGGATTAAGATCCCCAAGAAAAAGAAATGCAAAAATGCAAAATGGTTGTCTGAGGAGGCATTACAAATAGCTGAGAAAAGAAGAGAAGCAAAAGGCAAAGGAGAAAAGGAAAGATATTCCCCTTTGAATGCAGAATTTCAAAGAATAGCAAGGAGAGATAAGAAAGCCTTCCTCAGGGATCAGTGCAAAGAAATAGAGGAAAACAACAGAATGAGAAAGATTAGAGATTTCTTCAAGAAAATTAGAGATACCAAGGGAACATTTCATGCAAAGATGGGCTCAATAAAAGACAGAAATGGTATGGACCTAACAGAAGCAGAAGATAATAAGAAGAGGTGACAAGAATACACAGAAGAACCATACAAAAAAGATCTTCATGACCCAGATAATCATGATGGTGTGATCCTGGAGTGTGAAGTCAAGTGGGTCTTAGGAAACATTACTGCGAACAAAGCTAGTGGAGGTGATGGAATTCCAGTTGAGCTATTTCAAATCCTCAAAGATGATGCTCTGAAAGTGCTGCACTCAATATGTCATCAAATTTGGAAAACTCAGCAGTGGCCACAGGACTGGAAAAGGTCAGTTTTCATTCCAATTCCAAAGAAAGGCAATGCCAAAGAATGCTCAAACGACCGTACAATTGCTCTTATCTCACATTCAAGTAAAGTAATGCTCAAAATTCTCCAAGCTAGGCTTCAATAGTATGTGAACCATGAATTTCCAGATGTTCAAGCTGGATTTGGAAAAGGCGGAGGAACCAGAGATCAAATTGCCAACATCTGTTGGATCATAGAAAAAGCAAGAGAGTTCCAGAAAAACATCTACTTCTCCTTTATTGACTATGCCAAAGCCTTTGACTGTGTGGATCACAAAAACACTGGAAAATTCTTCAAGAGATGGGAATACCAGACCACCTGACCTGCCTCTTGAGAAATCTGTATGCAGGTTAGGAAGCAACAGTTAGAATGGGACATGGAACAACAGACTGGTTCCAAATTAGGAAAGGAGTACGTTAAGGCTGTATATTGTCACCCTGCTTATTTAACTTATATGCAGAGTACATCATGAGAAACGCTGGACTGGATGAAGCACAAGCTGGAATCAAGATTGCCAGGAGAAATATCAATAACTTCAGATATGCAGATGACACTGCCCTTATGGAAGAAAGCAAAGGGGAACTAAAGAGCCTCTTGATGAAAGTTAAAGAGGAGAGTGAAAAAGTTGGCTTAAAACTCAACATTCAGAAAACTAAGATCATGACATCTGGTCCCATCACTTCATGACAAATAGATGGGGAAACAATGGAAACAGTGTCAGACTTCATTTTTGGGGGCTCCAAAATCACTGCAGATGATGACTGTGGCCATGAAATTAAAAGATGCTTGCTCCTTGGAAGAAAAGCTATGACCAACCTAGACAGCATATTAAAAAGCAGAGACATTACTTTGCCAACAAACATTCATCTAGTCAAAGCTATGGTTTTTCCAGTGGTCATGTATGGATGTGAGAGTTGGACTATAAAGAAAGCTGAGCACCGAAGAATAGATGCTTTTGAACTGTGGTGTTGGAGAAGAGTCTTGAGAGTCCGTTGGACTACAAGGAGATCCAACCAGTCCATCCTAAAGGAAATCAGTACTGACTATTCATTGGGAGGACTTGATGCTGAAGCTGAAACTCCAATGCTTTGGCCACCTGATGTGAAGAACTGACTCATTTGAAAAGACCTTGATGCTGGGAAAGATTGAAGATGGTAGGAGAAGGGGATGACAGAGGATGAGGTGGTTGGATGGCATCACCAACTCCATGGACATGAATTTGAGCAAGCTCTGGGAATTGGTGATAGGGAAGCCTGCCATGTGCAGTCCATGAGGTCACAAAGAGTTGGACTTGACTGAGCAACTGAACTGAGATAAGATAGATGAAGAACACACCACCCCCAAAACACACACAAGAATGAGTGTTGTTGCTTAGTCAATAAATTGTGTCTGACTCTTTTGTGACCCCATGGTTGGAGCCCACCAGCCTTGTCTGCCCATGGGATTTTGCAGGCAAGAATACTGGAATGGGTTGCTATTTCCTTCTCCAGGGATCTTCCTGACTCAGGGATCTAATCCACATTTCCTGCATTGGCAGGTAGATTCCTTACCACTGAGCCACGAGGCAAGCCCAAGAATGACCGAGACCATGTAAACTGCACAGAGTAATTTGGGCTTGAGGTGGGCCAAGTGGGAGAGGAGGTTTCCAAACTCCATACCACCAGATGGGTGTCTGGAACAGAAGGCTTCCTCCTGCTTTCCAGGGGAAAACATCATTCTGACTCTCTGTTCTTCGAACCCATGTTAACAAGCAGATGCCATATTTACTAGAAAAGCCTTGGGTGGACACCTGGGCAGCTCTCCTTGTTAATGCTTCTTTGCTGTGGGGTTATTATTCACTCCTGTGTACTTTGGCAGGCACTGAGCATGGGAATTAGACACTTAAAATGCTCTCATTCCATCTGAAAACCCCTTTTGTGGCCACCACCTTGCCATTTAGCCTCCTCCATCAGGATTTTTGTGTGGGGTGGGTCGTGCTTTTATAGGGTGGTGTCTTTCAGGGCAAGTCTATTAGGCTTGTAGGATGTTTTAATTGGGGCAGTGTAATTGCAGGGTGCCACAAGGGCCCTGGCAAGGGATACTTTATAAATCAGATTATTATGCTTAGTTGTTTTAATGGGCATTTATATGCCCTAAATCCTTCATACAGCAATGGGATAATAGCCCTTAAGGCCATAGTTACTATTTTGGGTTGGGCCCACTTGTAAAACAGGATCTTTTTATTGTGAAGCTGTTTTCAGTTAGAGAAGTACATAAAACCCTTTGAAAGACAGAATTTCAATTTTGTGGTTCCTATCTTAAATAGTTTAAATGGTAGAGCCACTATATTTGTGTGCATGTAAAAATATATGTATATAAATATTTGAAATATATTTAAAAATATTAGATATTTAAATATACATAATATTTTTAAAAACTTAGAACCCAAAAGTTAAAATTGTACTCCTGAAGCAAGACTTCTTAATAATGGAGAACTACAAAATCTTAGTGGAATTTGGCCAAATGTACATCCTTTCCCCGATCAGTAATAATTTTGAATTTTGGGGAGAAAGATTCTTTTTGGTTTTGTGATGTTTCTCAGAGGTTCTGATCTCCCTGGAAGACCTTGGCCTAGTGACGGGCAGTGCTGTGGAGGACACGGACTCTGTGGGTTACACTGGGGAATTGAACTCTCTGGCATATCTTGACAAGGTTTTGCACACCTAAGGCAGACAGAACGCCTGGCTGGCCCAACAGGAGGTCCTGGGCCTCCTGAGAGCCGGTCTACCCCATTTGCTGGTTCACAGTAAGCAAATGGAGTGGCTTGTGGGCGGCTGCCATGCTCGACATGCTGTGTAGATGTGGTTGGAATTGGATAAGACTGAAAACTGCACAACAAGGAGAATGGGTTATTTCCTGAATAGAGAGGATCCAGGGTGTTGGGAAGGTCCCCTACTGATTGCCTCTGCCACTGATTCCCTTTATTGATACTGAGAGGTCTGCTCCACCTTTCAAGAGCACACACATGCATACACTCACCCTATTTTGAGGGAGGAGATTGGGAATGAAGCTCCTCTGGGGATGGGAACTTTGTCTTTGGTACCTGAGGACTGAGGAATCAGAGAATGGGGGAAACTCCTTTTGCTCTTACTGAGTGCTTACAAAACTAAATTTAGTGACTGTCTTTCTCTGTTCTTCCTGGCTGCCTATTCGCTTTCTGGTGATGAATTTGTGGGTCTGAAGGACCAGCCAGACATGTGGTTTCTGCAGCCCCATTTGAGCCTCCCCTTCCCTGCAGATAGCCCGTCAGCCCTGCTCCTACATTCGTTCCTAGTATTTCTCCTATATGTGACCCCAGGCCTCTTGTCTGTCCTTTCCCTTCTGGTAGGTCTGCATCAGGCTCCCTCTTCACTGAAGTCTTCTCTCACCACTCTGGTTGTTGCAGACATTAATTTTACAGTCATTGGGGTTTATACACCCTCACCAGTTACTCATAAAGCAAAGAGGTGGTGTATGTGGTGGTTAAGAGTTTGTCTCCTGGAGTCAGACAGGCCTGATCTGAACTCTATTTCTGTCCCCTGCTGGATGTGTAACCCTGAATATGACAATTCACCCTTCTGAGCTTCCATGTCTTATGGAAGACTCGAATCATTAATCTTGAGGATTAAACATGATTCAAAGCTCTTTTTCATCATGGTTGCAGTAGATAGTAAGCACTCCAGAAGTGTTAGTTGCTGTTGTTGTATTGTTGCTGTTGTTATTATTATTTCAATAGAAACATCATGTCCTGGCTTCACTGTAAGGTCTTTGAGAGCTTCCTTGTATCCACCTGAGCACCTGGACCTGTGCCTACAGGTGATGATCTACAGGGGGCGTGGAGGGCGGCGCAGGCTTCATGTTCTCCCAGGACTGACCCTTTGGTTTCTAGAACAAGATAGTTAGTAGCTCAGCGGTCCTGCTGAGGTTCTTGGCATATAAACAATAGCATGTTCTTTTTTAAAATAAGACTTTAATTAGTTAATTTATTTTTGGCTGCTCTTCGTTGCTCTGTGGGCTTTTCTCTAGTTGCGGCCAGTGGGGGCTACTCTCTAGGTGTGGTGTGTGTGTTTTTCATTGTGGTGGCTTCTCTTTTCGCAGATCATGTGCTCTAGAGCACAGTCTCCAGGAGTTGTGGCTCCTAGTCTGTAGAGCCCAGGTTCAATAGTTGTGGCCCACGGGCTTAGCTGCTCTGCAGTATGTGGGGTCCTCCTAGGCCAGGGATTGAACCTGTGCCTCCTGAATTGGCAGGTGGATTCTTTACTAGTGAGTCACCAGGGAAGCCTGGCATGTTCTTTAGGAAGCAAATAAGGTGACTTTTCACTGACCTACAGTTTCCTCTGTGTGTGTGTGTGTGTGTGTGTGTGTGTATGTGATATGTGGGGAGGTGGTGAGTGTGGCAGAGAGATGAGCACTTGAAGAGGTGGGGTGAACAATGGGAAACTGGTTTCCACTTTGTCCTGTAACTTGCTGTTTTGGGAGGCCACGTGGTTTAGGGGAAGGAGGATGATGTTAGAGTCAGAAGGCCAGGCTTTGGGTGCCCAGTCTGTTACTCGCCAGCTAGGTGAGGTTGGGAAATTCACAGTCTTTGGAAGCTCAAGTCTCCACACTCATCAAGCTGTGATACTGCACTTCTCAGGGCTGTGGGAGAATCCAGCGAAGGGGTCCTTTTTTAACTGCTATGTGAGAAGTGACACAAATATTAGCTGTAGTAATTGGACGTGTCCTGATTGCACATAGCTTGGTGTAGCTCAGCGATTCCTTTTTCTCTGTCTTCCTCCTGTGCTCTTCTCTGCCTCTTCAGCGGTCCTCTCTCCTCTTCTCCCTTTTCCATCACTGGAGTAATCCGTAGCCTGAAGGAAGCAGCAGAGGGAACAGAGCTCCAGGTCTCTGGCTGGGACCTTTGCACTGCCCTCACTTGGAGCATTTCTCTCACATCTTGCAGACTGCTCGGTGCTGAAGCGGGGATGTTCCGAATCTGTGCTCAGAGTTCCTTCTCCCTCAGGTGCATTCCTCAGTGTTACTCTTATCTCCCAGCTAGAGCATGTATTTATTTCGGGGGAAAGATTATGGTTTGCATGGCTTTGTATTGATACAAAGGTGGGCATGTGGTCGGCAGTGAGTCATTGTTTCCTCCGTGGCGCTCTTGCTGGGGATGGATGAGAAAAATGGGACAAATATCCATGTGGCCTGTGGATCAGTAGCCCCTGGCGGGCATGCTTGAATGATGGTCCAAAGGGATATGGTTCAGGCTCCTGACTTCTCTTTTTGCATCAAAGAGCATAGACTGGAGAGGTGGTCTCCAGGATGGAGAGGTGGGTGAGGTCTGGAGATGATTCAATAGGCAAACCATTGTTTTTCTCTTTAGAAAGCAGAAACCATCCTATTACTATTTAATAATTAATGAAGGTATGAGTTTATATAGACTAATCAGGAAAAAAGATTTCATAAAAAATACAGATCTTTTTAAGAGAAACAACTTCAGAGAGATATAAAATAGAACTAAGTTGTGAAAAACTTTATCCTACTAAATTTGGAAACTCTATATGAAATGTGAACATTAAATGCCTGTGTTGGTAAAAGAAGACACTGAAAACTTGAATAAACAAGTAAACATCAAAAAATTGAGATAGCAAGCAAAGACCTCCTCTCCAAAAAGGCACCTGACTCAGACAGTTTTACAATTCACTTCTAGCAACCTCAAAACAGAAAGGAGAATATAACAAGAGCTGTCCCACTTATTAAAAAAAAGTATTTATATATTCATTTGGCTGCATCAGGTCTCAGCTGTGGCATGGGGGGTCTTCACTGTGGTGTATGGGCTTCTCTCTAGTTCTGATGCATGGGCTTAGTTGCTCTGCAGCATGTGGGGTCTCAGTTCCCCAGTCAGGGATCAAAATTACTTCCCTTGAATTGGAAGGTGGATTCTTACCCACTGGGCCACCAGGGAAGTCCCTGTCCCACTCATCTTTGTGTTAAAAATAATTTTTATTCTAAAATTGGATGATGACAATATTAAAAAAAGAAAATTACTGACCTCTTTTATTTATGATCACAGATATAAAAATCCTAGATAAAATATTGTAGTAGCTTATCAACTGTTAGTAGTTAAAAATATATTGTCATTTAGGAGGTTAATTCAGAAATAAAAGAATGATTCAACATGGTAATATAATTCAACACATTAATAGACAAAAAATGAGGGAAAAAATCACAAAATTTCAGTAGATACAGAAAAGCATTTAATAAAGCCCGATACCTACCTGCAATGAAAAACTTAAAACACAAATTACATTTATTGGAGAAAGATGCATTCCATTTAAGATCGAGAGGAGACAAGGATCTCCATTATCATTCACTAGTGTTAGCACAATATTGGACTTCCTAGCCAAGACTATGAATTAAAAAAAAAAGAAGAAATCAGATGTGTGAATTAGAGGGGAAGGAATGAAACTGCCATTATTTGCAGATAATGTGATTGTTACATAGCAAAAGCAACAGATTCAACTAAATTAAGCAAAGTTGCCAGATGCAAGATCAGCTTATGAATATGAGTAGAGGTACTCAACTCTAGCAAAAAGAGATTAAAAAACATAGTAAAAGTCATATTCATGGCACAAACCAAAGCTATGAAATATTTAGGGATTAATAAAAATATATGACTTCTATAGAAGAAATATTCAAATGCTTAAAAGCTACAAAAGGTAGTCAGAAGAAGTGGTCGAGTAAATGCATTTTAGTGGCACGACAATATAACATCATGTTTATCCTCCCCAAATTAACTTATAAAGTCAAGGCGATCCCAAGAAAATTCCAGAGGGATTATTTTTAGGAGTTTGATAGATGTATTTAAACACTAATATGGAAAAATAAAGGTTCACGAATAACTCACAATCTAATTCACACCTCTATTTCTTTATTCATAGTCTTGGCTAGGAAGTCCAGTTTTGCGCTAACACTAGTGAATGATAATGGAGATCCTTGTCTTGTCTCTTCATCAACAAAAGGAAATGAAGAGAAGAAAGTTATCCTATTAGATATGGACACATCACTAGCCTTAATGTGGAGAAAAACCCCCAGAGAAATAGAGCAGTGTGAGAGTAGAGAGCTCCGTGAGAGACTGTATACAAAGGAACTTCAGAAACGATAGAGATGAACTGCTAATAAAGTTGGATCCCGTGGCCAATTCTATTCCCAAAGATGACGGCAATGTTCTTTCCCCTCTACATGTGCTTTTTCACAATGTGACTTTGACACTTTTCCCGTTGAAATGTGGCTTTTATGTTTCCTCCCCTTGATTCTGGGCAGGTTTTGATGACAGCAGAAGTAATTCTAAATGAATTCTGAAGATAGGAGATATAAAGTGATACCAGTGATATAAACTGCCGTTACTTTTCTTTCCCTGGGAACTCAGCCACCATATGTGAAGAAGCTCAAACAGTCTGTGACAGTCAAGGTGCTGGTGGGAAGGAACTATGGCCTGTGGCCCTCAGCCTTGGGTGAGCTGCCAGTTGACAGCCAGCCATCTGACCTTGCCAGCTGTCGGCAAGCCATCCTGAAGACGCATCTTTGGGCCCAGGAGAGCCATCTCAGTTGCCACTCCATGGCGCAAAGATGAACCATCCCTGCTGATCCCCACCTACAACACAAACGTGTGAGCAGAATAAATGTTAGCTTTAGTTGTAAGCCACTACATTTTGGAGTGTTTTCATATACACATTTTAAACAGTTCCCTGGTTCATATACAGTTATTGATGCTACATCATTAAAGGTAAAACAATACAGTTTGTAAAACATTACATAGGAGAAGATCTTTGGAACATAGGAATGGGAAAATATTTCTTAAGCAAAACTTCAATTATACAAACTGTAATTGGAAAATTGATGAATTTAATTAAATAGAAATTAGAACCCTAACCCAAAGCAATAATGTTTTGTGAACTGAGGACTCTAATCAAAACATTATTAAAAACCTTCAGTCTTAAAACACATAAACACCTCCCCACTAAATACTCCATGCACTAAGTTAATGCTTATCTTGGGAGATGTTTCCTTGTGTTACTGCTCTTATTCTGCTTGAAAACACTTTCCTCCTCTCAGTATCTTGGGGTCAGAAGAGCTCTTTCCTTCAATAACATCTCCTCATTGAGTGAGATACAAGAGAAGCAAGATAAACTTCCTATCTTTAGGCCAATTCATCTAGATGGAGAGAAAACATACTCAAGAAACAATTAGACAATGGCCCAAGACAGTGTGTAATTAAGTGTTAAGATGCATGGAGCAGGCCTGCAACCAGTAAAGGCAGAGGTGCTGCTGGGGAAGAATGGGATGTCTGCTCAAAATGAAAATAGATATAGATATATGGCATTTTATTGACTTCAGAAGAATTTAAGTGGAATCATAGGCCTTTCCTGGACCCTGAGCTTACTGCCCATTGCCAGGAGCAGTGGATTTCCAGCTGTGCTGCCAGGGGTCACAGAGATTGCCTTGATCAGCCTCTGGCGCAGGAGGCCAGCAGGAGAGAGGGGCTCTGAATTTACCATTCAGTTCACCCAGATTTGCTTTCCATGAATCCAGGGCTTTGAATGATGACACTGCCTGAAGACAACTTTTCTGTGCTGAAGAGTTTGAAACGAGAGGCCTACAGTATAAAATTCAGTGCCTCAGTGAGTGTGAGGGTACCTAACTTCCTGATCTGGTTCTCACTGACCTTGTGGGATGTCATGGGCCTCCTCTGATCCCAGAAACTGCAATTTTTCTGAAGACCTTCTTGCTCTTATATCTCTGTGTGCTGAGTGAATTCCTTGTATCTTTCAAGGTATAGCTCAAGTGGTCTTTTCCTTTTTGGACACCCTTCTCATCAATCACCTTCCTCTAACCAGAGCACACCCCTTCCTTTAAGCACTCACCACACACAGTGCTATGACTGTCTTTGTATCAGGCTATGAGCATCCCTTCCCAAAGGTTGAATGCTAACTTCTCCATCTTTGCAGCTTCAGCATCCAGAAAAGTGCCTGGCACATAGTAAGTGATAAGTGAACACCTGCGGAGGGAATGTGTGATTGACACACTTGTGCCTCTTACATTTTTAAAGACTTAAAAACCCTAAGAAGATTGTGTGATGGAGGCTGTGTGTGGCTTGTGAAGCCTAAAGTATTTACTATCTGACCCTTTATTAAAAAACTTGCCGCCTCCCTGGGGCCCTATGAGAAGATACTGTGCAAAGGTCTTGGGATTCTAGAACCTGTGCAGAGCTGACGGTACTGGTTAACATTACTAGTTGGTACTTGGCTAACATAATTGCTCTTATTATATGCCTGGCACTGTTCTAAGCACTCTCTACATATTAACTCATTTAATTCCCCTCTATCCCCTATGAGGTAGGTACTATTATAAGCTCCATTTTACAGGTGAGGAAACTGAGGCACAGGAAGTTTGACTTGGCCAAGGTCCCTCAGTGACTTCTTTGTAGACAGAGAATTGGCAGAGTAGGGTGGTTAAGAAGAACATCCTTGTGCCTTGCAGCCTGGTTTGACTCTCGTCTGCACGACTTTCCTGAGTCTCTAGGTATAATGTACTCAAATATGATAGAGAGGAAAAGATAAATGCTCCTTCTTCTTATAACTGTGATGCTGCAAAAGTCACACTGACAAATGCCTTGTGTTACTGTAATGGAATAGAGAATATGAGTCACTAGATTTGGAGAAAGGCAGTCAGATTGGGAGGAGAATGGTGCTGCCCAGGGACCTGTGCCTGTGGGGGGCAGTCAGGGTACTGAGTGTGGTATATAAGTGAAGGGGGATTGTGGTAAAGGGTGGGGGGTGATAGGGTTAAGAGGTAGAATCGGTGCATGTGTGTACACGCACACACGTGCATGTGTGTGACATGGAGAGGGAGAACATGCAAGAGAGAAAGAGTGTGCGTGTGTGTTTGTGTTCAGCCCCTACTGTAACTGTAAAACTATAAGATGGCTAAGGAGGATTGATTGGGAAGATGTCTGGGTGAAACACTGGCATAAAACTTTATAAGAAAATCCCACACTGATACTGTTTTTCAAGGCTTCTGGAGTCAGCTTTGTGTTTTCTTTCAATACATCTTTATGCTGAGACTGGATCACGTGGGGGCCGGGATTTACGTGGGTTTCGTTATCTATCAACTGAACTCAGTAACTAAGACTAGCCTCCCACCTATGATCTCATGTCCGTATAAAGTGCCTTTTGGCCCCGGATGTTGGCAGGAATGTCTGAAAATTATTCTAGAAACAGACCAGTTGAGAGCAAATGACAAGAGTTACCTCTAGAACTGCTGCCAGATGTGAAAGGTGCTGGGGATATTTCTCAGTCTGGAGTCGCAGACGTCCAGTGGTGGAAACCAGCTCCGACCACCTGGTAGGAACCAGCCATGCAGAGATATTCCCAGTCGTGCACTTCAGCAGCATCCCAGTGGTAGCTTGAAATTGGCTGTGATGGAGGAATTCATATCATGGAAATTAACAAATGCTACAAGTCAGTTTTTTTTCTCACTCAAGCTGGTTGTTAAATATCTACCAGCATACCACTGCAGGCATCAGGTTTCTCCCTCTTCTCAGTTCCAGAATTTCTTTTATTACCTAAAGAGTACAAGGATCACGGTGACACGGATGGAACCTTGAGGAGAGACAGCATTTCAGTGGGGAAATTTTGTTTTTAATAAATAGGCTGAATAGTAGTTCTCAGTTTTGAGGGGCTTTTTCAAGTGTCTTAATGCTAATTAATCTTATTTTGACATCAAACATTCTAGTCAAATGGTGGATGTAAAATGATTGGGCTTCTATGTTTAAATGGTCTCTGTGTGTGTGTGTGTGTGTGTGTGTGTGTGTGTGTGTGTGTGTGTGTGTGTGAATGTTTTTGTTGTGGGAAAGACTTGAGCAGGAGAGAGCTGGTGTGTGGTGGGGTACTTATAGAAAAAAAGAAATATATTTTGGCCTAGTATTTCTCTATGTTTCATTCAGGTTTGCTTTTTGGGTTTTTTGGAGGGTCTTTTTTGTTGTGCATTGACTTACTATCTTTCTACCAAGATGTTTCAGGGAGAGAAGGGCATTGTTTAAAGTATGTTTAATGCAAGTCACAACCAGAGAGGATAAAAATTACTAAAGTTGTTGTCCATGCATGGTTGAGTATTATGCCTTTGGTTTTTCAACAATAGCTAATTTTCAATAAAGAGATTATCCTGTAAAACTGAAATAGCTTTGGAAAGGAGTCAAAGTTTCCCAGTTACGTGGTAGAAGTTTGCTATTATCACTGGTTAGCTCTAATTAACACAAGAATGAGATTTGGATGACATCGCAGGGGGGTGTAAGTGCCTTTGTTGTGTGACTCTTACTGTTTGTGGAAGAACCAACTCTTGCGGGAAACATAGACTCTGCAGCCATTGGAATATAATTATGTGCGTTTTATTTGTTTTTACAGAACAGATGCAAGACAAAGAACATAGTATGAGATATTGGAATGTAATTTCGAAACATATGTTTCAAAAATTATGGAAACATTCTGGATGATAAATAAATCCTTTCAGCCTCAGAGGGTACAGGCTTGTAAGGCTGAGGGGGAGTGAGGTGTCAGGCGGGGAGGAACACGGTTTAAGTAACAGGCTAAAGAGTACACACATCAAAGCTATTAAAGCATAAACCCCCAGATTTAAAAACGTGAGAGGCAAAAGATTATGTACGGCTTTATAGAGCCCATTTGAAATGAGGGATAGAACAAAAGAATGTGTGATTGAAGCTCTTGAAGAGATTTATTTCAAGAGAGAGGCAAACATTTTGCTCTGATACCAATTAACCAGAAAAAAGCACCACGTCATAAATGCCAATATTAAAAATGTAAATCCCACACCCGAGGGTGTATTGAAGACAGGTCACAATGCTTTGAAGATGAAATGCATAAAGAGATAACAGGAAGAGAGTCATTCAACCACCCAGACTTCCTGCTTAGTTCTGTGTTTTGTCTGCTGGTGAGATTTTTCAATGGGGTAGAGGGTGCTTGTTTGGGATAGTTTGGTCACTTGACCTGGTATAATGTGGGGTTCCCATATCATCCAAGAGAATTTATTATGGCAACTCCAGAAGACCCTCTTCATCACACTTTTTCATCTGTACTACCCTGGAGATACCCCAGAGATATCTATGTTATATTGAATAGCATAGTTCACCTAGTAGATGTGTAGAAATATTTACAAAATACAGAGTGAAAACCATCAAATGATATGGATAGCACTTTTATGCCTTTTAAAGTATATTCACCCCCATTAACTTAGTGATTCCTCACCATAATTCTGTACAGAAAGTAAAGTTCATAGAGTCTTTTCCTTTGGAGTTTGGGATGAATTTAGGGTGATTAGGCCAGCTCTTTCATAAAGGAAAAGAGGGCCAGGGAGGCTGAGAGGTATTTATACTCATTATCCTACTCAGGAAATGCAACAAAAAGAGAGCTGAACTTCTCAGTCACCAGCAGCATTGTGTGTTGCATCGTGGGTTTCTCTCGTTGATAATAAGGCACCCCGATCTTCTGGGAATGAAAATACACTAAAAAGTCAAATAAAAAGTGTTATCTGGAATAGAGATGTCTGTTGCTACAAAAATATTCAACTCATCGTTACTGAACTAAGATAATAAATCTCTTTACCTTTTGTATTTTGGTGCATTGAAACGTTATCTTTTATGATCATAGGTGTTGCTTCATTATTTAAAGCATACTTGTTATTGCAGGAAAGACAAGCTCTCGCTTGATTTATAATGGAACGATTATGCTTTGAGTTAAATGAAAGTTCAAAGGAAAATGAATTCTAAATAAGAATAATTGAAGAGATTCAAGGTTCATTTGAGTTTATATTCATCAAGGCGATTGTCTCCAGAAATCCTCTTATTTAAAGCAACAGGACAGATCGTAACTTACAAACTTTGCCTTTATGACATCACTTTATTCTATATATCATAATCAGAAATGTTAAGCCTCAGCAGTAATTTATACAAAACGTATTGTTACAGAGTTATAAATGTCATTAAGTGGTAGACTTATGCCTCAATGTCATGCAAGTTGAACTCTGGATTTTAAAAAATTACCCATAATGCAAGTATTCTATAAAAATATTCTTAGTCCTTTCTCCTCCAGAGCGGTTTCATATTAAAAGTTCAGTTTCATTTTACACCTGTACTCTGCTCTGGGAAGTGCAACCTTTATTTCTCCTTCATGTTTTTAAAGTCACCTTCTTAATTCTTGTAGAACATAACTCAAACAACTGAAAATGTTAGGAATGAATTTACAGTCCCTCTGGCTACTCTCTGTCTGGGATGGAAAGGAGAGTGAAGCTGGAGATAACTTTTCCTGCCATCAAGGGACACGTAGAGGGAAGAGGTGATGAATTGTAATGTGCCAACTACTTTTGATTATTCAGGGACTTTTGATGGAATCTGTGGATTGTTCAGGTCTCTGGTTTTCTATTTTGGCTCAGTTCACTGCTCAGGGGCACCTCTGGTGGCCAGGGACAACTGTCCACCTACATATGGTAGGCCTCTGAAGAGAAAGTGGCAAAGGAATGACCCCCTTCTGAGCCTTACTCCTTGTCAGACACAGGGGAGAATTTTCACAAATATATTTTCATTAAATCTTCACTTTAAACTACAAGGAAGGTACTATCATCCCATTTTATAGATGATAAAGGCTCAGGATGCTTCATTCATTTCTCAAACCCTTATTGAAGTTATTCTATGTTCTAGTCCTGGGGAAGAGGTGGTAAATGGAAGAGAGGAGATCTCTACCCACTTTGAGCTTAGAATGCAGTATGGGAAAAATTAGACAAATCATCTCACACATAAATTATAAAATTACAAATGGTGATGCATGTGATAAATAGAAATTATGAGGGATTAAGAAGTTTATAAAAGGGTGATCTGATCTGATTTGTGGGTCCAGAGAGGTTGTCCATGAGGGTGTAATGTTTGAGCTGACAATTAAAAGATGGCATAAAAGTCATCAAAGTCTGCACAGCTACTCAGTGGCAGAGCTGGGATTCAAACTCAGGTCTGCCTGACACCAGATTCTATCCATGTCACAGTACTTCATGTAGTTGAGACTGCGCTGAAACCGGCCCTTTGACTCCAGACACCAGTCACGCTCCACTGGCTTCTCCTTCCATAGACTCTGTGTTTGTGGGAGTTGGTGATGGCAGATTGGAGGCACTCATGAGTCCCTATGGCTTCTCAGCAAGCTACACCCACAACACCAAGCAGCCCTCCTCTCTGCATTCTTTCCCTTTTCTTCCTGGTTCCATCTAGGTTAAACTTGGGCACCGGTGGCAGGGGTGACCCTCTGGCATTGCTCCTGGTTGGGGAGAGGCCAATTTCCAACACTTGGGAGGGGTTTGCTGAACGACCCATTCAAGCCAGAGTTCAGAAACATTGCCCGGGGCCTCTCAAGCTTCCCAGAGTCTGTCTCCTAGTCTAACTCTCATTGTTCAACCCTACTTTCCAGATCAAAAGTGATGGTGGGGATTGGCCACCTGCCTGAAGAACTCCTTTTCCCACTGAGGGACTGTGGTCAGGATCCTGGGAGCAGCTAGGGAAGGTGGTTGGAGTCCAGCCAAACATTTCTCGCTCATGTTTCCACCCGCTTTGTATCTGGGGGGTGAGCTGCCCTGCTGGACAGGGTTGCCACCCAGAGTCGACCTTTCCGGCCAGGGACAGGGGTGGGAGCAGCTGATGACGGAGGAGAGAAGTCGGGGAAATGGAACATCAGAAGTTGGGTCTTCTGATAATTTTTTTACCTTTCCTCCAGACTACAGAAAAGGCTGTAATTCCTTGAAGAAATTGAGGCACTAGATAACTTTTCAAAGACGTTCCTCCAAAACACAAAGACAAAAAGGCCTAGGGAAAAAAGTCTTTCTTATTTAAAATTTTTTAATTTTCTAAATTTCCACTACTGGTGATTTATTCTTTTGGGTTAAGCAGCATTGCCTTTTTGGTTCAGTGCTTTTGTTAAAACGCATAGTCTGGGGAGAAGGGAAGTTTTCAGTCCTGGACACCTTAATGTGAATGAGTTCATCATTTCCCCTTTCTGAGATTGGTGGAAGGGCAGCTGGAGTGCTGTGGGTACCTGGAGAATAGGTTGCTAAAGTGGGGGACGTAGGCAGCAGCTTATTTCACTGGTCCTCAGTTCTCTTGTCTTTAGCAAAAAGCAGCAGTTATGATCACTAGGGGGCGGAAGCAGGCCAGCAATTGGTCTCTAGTCCTTGTTACCAATTCTGAAAACGCAAGTTGGCAAATATGCATTATTAGTGCTCTTTTTTCCCTAGGAATCTGGAGTTCCTGCAAGCTGGTATGAATGTGTGAGTTAGGCCACTGTAATGCAATGAAGCAACTCCTCAGGAAATAAAAGCCCCGTGTAGGTAAAGCAAATACCCAGCAGATTCCATCAATGAACTTGGGTCTTGTTCTCCCATTGCTTTTATTCTGAAAATTTCTCAGAGCTAAAATTCAAATGAGAACATTTGAAGTCAAACTGGTTTGTTAAACCCATACTGGTACCCTTGATTTCACAAAAGGATGAAAACTTACACAAAGATACATTTTTTCTTCTTATGGAGGATACACTCTCTGGGGGAATGGTGAAAAAGAATCTCCCTCGCAGTCAAACATATATTGTACTGTTACGGATGGCTCTGTTCTTACTGAATAAATCTTGCTTAGCAACCTACCTCCAGAGTAAATAATAAATCACCGCTGAAAGCTCCAGGCATTTAGCTCTGTCTGGGCAGTAAAACTTTGCAATGGTCTTGACAGCATTTTGTAAAATCATAATTGCTTAGGGAAAGTGATTCTGGATGTCTTAAAATGTTCAGAATTAAAGAGTAGCTGTTCCTTTGAGGAAAATTATCCTAATATCATGTGTGTGTGTTATCCTTCATAAGAAGTCTAGATTATAATCTACAGACCCTCTTCATTTCTATTAAGGATGTGATACAAGGATTTGACTAGAAACTCAGTCACATGCATCACATTCAGGTTTTATAGGAAACTTTGTGACAATTAGGGCAAAAATGCTCAGTTGTCTGTGCACAGTACACTATATGCAGCCTGAAATGGGTCTCGCTAAAACCCAAATGTTGAAATCCTAGCCCCCATACCTTAGAAGGAGGAGTTGGCATCTTTCAGTGAGGTCATTAGGATGGGCCCTAATCCAATATGACTGGTGTCCTTGTAAAAAGCGGAAACATGGAGACAGATGAACACAGAAGGAAGACCGCGTGATGACACAGAGGCAGGCATCTATGAGCCAAGGAGGCAGGCCTCTGAGACCAACTCTGCAGATACCTTGATCTCAAACTTTTGGCTCCCAGAACTGGGGGAGAAATAAATTACTGTCATTTGAGCAGGCTAGTCTGTGACCCTTTGTTTTGGCATCCCTAGCTAGCTAACTCTATGAATATATGTATTATATATATATTAAAATTGTTTTCAGAAGTCAATGTATTAAAAGGATTTCTTTACATATTTAAAATATGGCTCATGATCTGGGTTTAACAGTTTTAATATCAGTAATTTTAAAGTGCCATTGTTTAAAATGAAATAAAATATTTATAGAAACTCCTATTGTTGAGCTAATCACCCCTCTGTAAGTTGCCGTTAAGTCAATGCACTGTGTTTGTGCGTGGATACTCTGTAAGCATCTGACTGTTCCAGTTTTTCAACCTTGGCAAGCAGGAAGGTACCTCTGGGTATTTCTCTTTTCTATCTTTCCTCCAAATTGTCACAGGACATTTAACCCCAGGTTTTGCAGTGTAAGTGAAGTTGAACAACAGTGCATTGTTCACAGGCTCACCTCTGTGATGGGATATGGATGAGAATCATCTCGAAGGCCTCCCCACTTCTGGCATCACTCCGAGAAGTGTCAAGAATGTATAATCAAAACCCCAGAGGGGAAAGATGAGCTAAGCAGTTCAAAATAGTTAGAGCATAGAACTGAGCTAGTTTTTCAAAATGGATAATGGGCTTGAGTTTTTAATCTCTTTTTGTTTACTCACCTCAATCACCAGGTGTGTTGAAAGTTCATTGGAGGAGAATTTGGACCAGCAGTCAGGAGGCTGAGGTCCAGCCTACCCCAGGGATCTCTGCCTACTTCCTTCTAGCACTAACACTCTCGATAGTAAGTAAGTGTTTGAGGCCAGGGGGCAGGTATTGGGTCTAAAACAGCCCTTGGCAGAATGGACAAGTTCAATGTTCCTTCTCTGGCCCAGTGGCCTGGTGGTGTCTCCTTTCCGAGGCTACTTTTGCATCCATGAGACCCACTCATTTCACCCGTAGGTACTAATAGATCAGTTCTACTAATAGATCAGTTCTCTGGTGTTACCTTCTTTTCCATCTTTCTCTCTAGCAAAACTAGTTCTCTAGAGAGTACCGAGCATATGTCATTTACAACTTAGCGCAAGTTTAATAGGTTACATTCAAAATCATGTTCCTTAACTTAGCTGTAGGACTGTCTCCTTCGGAGAGCAGTTTCAGTCATCTGGAAGGGTGGGGAGGCATCTTTGAGGGTCAGGAGCTTCTTATGCATCTGTCAGGTAGGCAACCCCCTTCTTTGCTGGGGAGAGAAGGCCACGTGTAAATAAAAGAACCATGTTAAATGGCTGCTGTGAGTTTGTAATGAATAGGAAACATCTGTGACCAAGATTAAAAGCCCAGGTCTGGTTGACCTCTTCCATCTTCATCCTCTTCAGTTCAGTTCAGTCACTCAGTCGTGTCTGATTCTTTGCGACCCCATGAATCATAGCATGTCAGGCCTCCCTGTCCATCACCAACTCCTGGAGCTTGCTCAAACTCATGTCCATCGAATTGGTGATGCCATCCAGCCATCTCATCCTCTGTCGTCCCCTTCTCCTCCTGCCCCCAACCCCTCCCAGCATCAGGGTCTTTTCCAATGAGTTGACTCATTGACTCATGCGACCAATGAGTCGCATGAGGTGGCCAAAGTATTGGAATTTCAGCATCAGTCCTTCCAGTGAACACCCAGGACTGATCGCCTTTAGGAGGGACTGGTTGGATCTCCTTGCAGTCCAAGGGACTCTCAAGAGTCTTCTCCAACACCACAGTTCAACAGCATCAATTCTTCGGCATTCAGCTTTCTTCACAGTCCAACTCTCACATCCATACATGACCACTGGAAACCATAGCTTTGACTAGACGGATCTTTGTTGGCAAAGTATATGTCTCTGCTTTTTAATATGCTGTCTAGTTTGGTCATAACTTTCCTTCCTAGGAGTAAGTGTCTTTTATTTTCATGGCTGTAACCACTAATGGCAATGATTTTGGAGCCCCCAAAAATAAAGTCTGACACTGTTTCCACTGTTTCCCCATCTATTTCCATGAAGTGATGGGACCAGATGCCATGATCTTAGTTCATCCTCTTAGGTGGGTGCATATTTAGTACGTATTTTCTTACTCTGGGCAACTTAGTGCCACACTAAGTTATCTGAGCCATGAAGCAGCCCAAGTCCAACAGGCAGCAGGACAGGACAGGACTTGACCAGCTTCCCAATGATGCCTACTTTCTTGCCTCTGTCTGATGCAATTTAGGCAACAGAGCATGGCACACCACATGAGGAGAACAGTAAGATATTTTTTCGGGTGATTGAATGAATGAATGAATGAATGGTTGTGTCTTACGAGCTCATGGGGAGACCCCACTTTGGGTCTCTCAATGTATTTTCCTGCTGCCTACTGTAGTTAGGTGTGCTTCTATGCTGCATACCACACTTATGACACTATGTAGCATGTTGTACTATGTAGTATATGCTACATATACACATATAAGCACATACTACATACGTTATATTCATAAGACATGTGAAAGGGAAAATGGAAGTTGCTCAGTTGTGTCTGACTCTTTGTGATCCCATGGACTGTAGCCCACCATGCTCCTCTGTCCATGGGATTCTCCAGGCAAGAATACTGGAGTGGGTTGCTATTCCCTTCTCCAGGGGATTGTCCTGACCCAGGAAACAAACTGGGGTCTCCAGCATTGCAGGCAGATTCTTTATCATCTGAGCCACCAGGGAAGCCCCCAAACAGGGGTTAGATGCCATGAAGTAGGTGGCGATGCCTTAACCAAAGGCATGCTGTCAGGCCAGAGAGCTTCTTCCACCCTAGTCAAGGGGATGGCTAATCTTTTCTCCTTTCATATAACACATAGAAGACATATACCCCAAATTAAAAGGTTGAGAAAAAACCTAAGTACCAACAGAAGTTGTTCTATTATTTCTTTCTAGACCCCAGGGGGTGTATATGTACACCTTGTGGTGGGAACGGCTGAGCCCCACTTCAGGATCACTTGCTTAGTGCAATATTTTTATGTCTGACGTTGACCGGAATCTATATTCCATCCATTGGATGAAGGAAAACCAGAATTCAATTAGATGAATGTTCGCTGAAGGCCTGTCTTATCCTGGGTAGTCTGCTAAATGCTAAGGGGTTAGTGACTCTATGCCTGGGATTATTCCAGGCAGACCTGATTTAAAATACTCATTTTCATTTTCCTACAAGTATACTCACCCTGGCTGGTTGCATGCCCAGAGTTTTAGTATAGAAAGTATTGTAACAATTGCTACGGAATAACCAAAGGATGGAGAAGACTGCTCCTGTTCCTCAGGTCTTATTTTGGCTTATAACGTGTTAGCAGTAGCCACAGTAAAAAAACAAAACAAAACAAAAAAACAACCGGGCCACCAAGGAGGAGCATAAGGGAGCTCTAGATATCTTGGTGATGTGGTGATGTCTGTTTCTGAACCCAAAAGGAGGATGCACAGATTCCCCTTAATAGTTCTTATTTAATCCATAATACGGGAGTCATGTATGGATGTGAGAGTTGGACTGTAAAGAAAGTTGAATGCTGAAGAATTGATGTTTTTCAACTGTGGTGTTGGAGAAGACTCTTGAGAGTCCCTTGGACTTGCAAGGAGATCCAACCAGTCCATCCTAAAGGAGATGAGTCCTGGGTGTTCATTGGAAGGACTGATGTTGAAGCTGAAATCCCAGTACTTTGGCTACCTGATGCAAAGAGCTGACTCATTTGAAAAGACCCTGATGCTGGGCAAGATTGAGGGCAGGAGCAGAAGGGGATGACAGAGGATGAGATGGTTGGATGGCATCACTGACTCAATGGAGATGAGTTTGAGTAAACTCAGGAAGGCCTGGAATGCTGCCTTCCACGGGGTCGCAAAGAGTTGGACACAACTGAGCGACTGAACTGAACTGAACTGAACAGGTACAGGGACACTTCTGAAAGATGAGCAGTTTTATTAAAAGGAAAAGGAAATAAAAGAGGGCATTAAAATCAAAGAGCCATCTGGGATTGAGCACAAATAGAATGAAACAGGTCATATGTTATTCAGACTGGTGGGGCTGAAACATTCGGGGGAAGCTTTGCCGATGTGTATGGATGTGAGAGTTGGACCATAAAGAAGATCGAATGCTGAAGAATTGATGTTTTTGAACTTTGGTGCTGGAGAAGATTCTTTAGAGTCCCTTAGACAGCAAGGAGTTCAAAGCAGTCAATCCTAAAAGAAATCAACCCTGAATATTCATTGGAAGGACTAATGCTGAAGTTGAAGCTCCAATACTTTGGCCACCTGATGCAAAGAGCCAACTCATTGGAAAAGACCCGATGCTGGGAAAGATTGAGGGCAGGAGAAGAAGGGGGTGACCGAGGATGAGAAGGTTGGATGGCATAAGACTTCCCTGGTGACTCAGATGGTAAAGCGTCTGCCTTCAATGAGGGAGACCCAGGTTCGATCCCTGGGTTGGAAAGATCCTCTGGAGAAGGAAATGGCACCCCACTCCAGTATTCTTGCCTGGAAAATACCATGGGCGAGGAACCTGGTAGGCCACAGTTCATGGGGTCACAAAGAGTCAGACACGACTGAGCGACTTCACTTCACTTCACTGACTCAATGGACATGAGTTTGAGCAGACTCTGACTTGGTGGGCATTTTTCATGTTCCTTTACCTGTTGGGTATTTCTCTGCCTTTTCATCTTGTTTAGATTGCTGTGTCTGGAGTGGGCTTTCTGTATCCTGGAGGTCTGTGGTTCCTATTTATTGTGGAGGTTTTACCCAGTGGGTGGGGTTGGATGATTGGCTTGTCAAGGTTTCCTGGTTAGGGAAGCTTGCGTCGGTGTTCTGGTGCGTGGAACTAGATTTCTTCTCTCTGGAGTGCAATGGAGTGCCCAGTAATGAGTTTTGAGATGGGTCTATGTGTTAGGTGTGACCTTGGGCAGCCTGTATGTTGACGTTCAGGGCTATGTTCCTGCATTGCTGGAGAATTTGCGTGGTATGTCTTGCTCTAAGACTTATTGGCTCTTGGGTGGTGGTTGGTTTCAGTGTAGGTATGGAGGCTTTTGGACGGTCACTTATTACTTAAAGCTCCATGTAGTCAGGAGTTTTCTGGTGTTCTCAGGTTTTGGGCTTAAGTCTCCTGCCTCTAGATTTCAGTTTTATTCTTCCAGTAGTCTTAAGACTTCTCCAACTATACAGCACTGATAATAAAACTTCTAGGTTAATGGTGAAAAGATTCTCCCCTGTTAGGGACACCCAGAGAGGTTCACAGAGTTATATGAAGAAGAGGAGAGGGAGGAGGGAGATAGAGATGAGCAGGAGGAGAAATTGGGGGACTCAAGAGGAGAGAGACAGATCTATGCAGTTGTCTGTTCCCAGAGTGTTCTCCGTAGCCCAGACACCCACAAAGATTCACAGAATTGGATTGGGAAGAGAAGGGGAAAGGAGGAAATAGAGGTGTTCTGAGGTAGAAAACGGAGAGTCAAGATTGGGAGAGAGTAATCAACACACTCCTGAATAAAAATGGGAGCTGAATATTGGATTCTTAAATGTCCACAATTTATATCATATACTGAAAAACAAAGATTAAAAATCTAGAGTAGAGGTTAGACTCTTAAAAATACAATATTAAAAACAAAAACCAAAACACACACAAAAAATTTTAGAAATACATAGGAAGTTCGGTTTAAAAATAGGGCTTCTCTTTTTTTTTTTGTAAGGTTATAGTGTAATGAAAATGAAAATTAAGGAGTAGTAGAGGAGTTATAGAGGACTTTAAAAGGAAATAAGAGAAGAAGAAAAATAGAAAATAGAAGAGAAAAAGGAAAAAAGAAAAAAACAAGAAAAAAATTTTTTCTTAATTAAAAAAATCATAAAAATCTATGAAAATAAAAGTTAAGGAGTAATGGGGGAGTAATAGGGAATTTTAAAAGAAAATAAAAGAGAAAAAATAAAAAAGAAAAAAGAAAAAAAAATTTTTTTTTACTTAAAAAACAAAAAAAAGTAAAAATATATCTAGGAATTTCTCTGGAGCTGTTGCGGTCAGTGTGGGCTCGGTTCAGTTTCAGATAGCTCCTCGTTCCAGCTTACACTTCTCGATATCTACAGGCCCCTTCCAGTGTAGTCGGTGTTTTCTTCAGGGATTTTAATCTGTTGCACTGGTCCCTTCTGAAGCGGTTCCCTTTGTTTATTTGGCTTCTGTTTGCCGGTCTCTTCAGGGCCTCATTTCCACCCTGACACAGGCTGGCAGAGGTGGACTCTTGTTCAGGTAGCTAGTTCCGTCGCGCTGCGAGGAGGGGCTGGCGCTGCTTTCCCCGTCTGCGCTGCTCAGGCTCCCGGCTGCCCTATATGGAGCGCGCACTGCGCGCGGTTCCAGCCCTCGGGTGTTCCACAAAAGCGCGGAACAAAAAGCTGCGCCTGCGTTTTGTGCCTTCCCCGGCAGAGCGATTCAGGCAGCCAGGGGCCTGACGGGCGCACTCTCCCCGGGTGTGGCGCGCCCACTCCCTTCTGCGGTCCCAGTCTCAGTTTCCGCAGGCGCCAGTCGGGTGCGGCGCGCCTTTTCCCCTCCGCGGTCCCAGCCCCAGTCCCTGCCCGCGCCGGTGGAGTGCCTGCGCCCTGTGTCTCGCCGTGACCCTCCCGGCGGATGTCGACCACCCAGAATCTCAGGAGGTCTTTGGTTAGAAACTGGAGGCCCGTTTGCAGTGCGGTAGGGGATGCGGTCCTTGGGGCCGAGGCTGCCCCTTTCCCCTCCCCCCTGCCTCCTGCCTCTGGCGGGGCTGGGCCGGTCCGCAGCCTGCGAGCTCTTCTCTGCACTTGCTGGGTCCCTTTGTTCTGCGAATGGCCAGCAGTGTGTTCGGGCCAGTTAATTATCACTCTCTCTCTTGCTATTCCACAGTTTAAGTTGGTAACTCACAAAAGCTCCCTCCGATTGCCCTCAGGGCACTCAGGCCTGGTCCTTACCCTAAGCAATGCCGCCCGCTCCCTCCGTTCCACCCCTACTTGCTGGTGGCAGATGCGGGCGTCTGGGGGTACTTTTCTGCTGGGAGTTGCTTTTAGGCACATAATCTGTGGGTTTTATTTATTCTTCCCCTCCCAGTCAGGTTGCCCTCCGAGATTCAAAAATTTCCCCCAGACCTGCCAGTGCGAGGGTTTCCTGGTGTTTGGAAACTTCCTCTATTAAGACTCCCTTCCCGGGATGGATCTCTGTCCTTAGCTCTTTTGTCTCTCTTTTTATCTTTTATATTTTGTCCTACCTCCTTTCGAAGACAATGGGTTGCTTTTCTGCGCGCCTGATGACCTCAGCTAGTGATCAGAAGTTGTTTTGTGAAGTTTGCTCTGCGTTCAATTATATTTTTGATGAATTTGTAGGAGAGAAAGTGGTCTGCCCGTCCTATTCCTCTGCCATCTTGGCTCCTCCTCCTTGAGCAGACTCTGAAAGATGGCGAAGGACAGGGAACCTTGGAGTGCCGTAGTCCCTGGGGCTGCAAAGACTTGGACATGACTTAGAGACTGAACAACAACAACTGTGGGCCCTGGAAGCACAGTGGCATGTGTGGCATGTGGAGAGCCTCTGGGGCTCTCGAGGCGAGGTGAACAGTGAGAGCTAAGTATGGCAGTGAGGCTGAGCTGGAAGGTCTGAACATCAGTCCAGCAGGTCATGGGAGGACAGCAGATGGGTGTTCATTCTGAGTCGTGGGGTATCTAGCGGAGATACGGGTGAAAGTAGTTGTGGCATGTTTTGAAAGCCAGACAGAAGAGTTTCAAAATCAGTTTGAGGGCACTGGAGAGCCTTTGACCAAAGTGAATTTGGAGAAGGTTAATTTGAAGCTGTGAAGAAATGCTATCTGTTGATGTTATCTTCTGACACTTCCTCATTCCATCCATCTCTGTTTGTGATGCAGAAACAACCTCCTTATTGGCTCCCTCTCTCTCATCTTAACGCTGTGGTCCACTTCCTGTACTTTTGGCTAAGAGATCTTCTAAAAATGCCATCTGACCATAGCTCTTCCCAGCTCAAACATGTTTAAATGATCCCCACCATCTTTTCCATAAAGGCCAAATGCCCCTATGCCTTTTCCCTTGTCCTCCTTTCCAGGTTTTTCTTCCACTTCCCACAAGCAAAACTGAAGGCCTTGTTCTTCCCTGAGTCCTCCACCCTTCCTGGTGTTTACCTGAGCCATGAGACCCCCCAGCACCCCCCGACTTCCTCTTACCCTGGCTGACTTTGGCTCATTCTTCAGACTTGGCTCAGCCATCAGAGTTCTCTCGAACGTCACGGCTCAGAGTGTGGTCTGTGCCCCAGCGTCATTCTCAGTATCTCCTGGATCTAGTTAGGGATGTAGAATCTCAGGCCCCACCTCAGACCCACTGGGTCAGATCTGCATTTATCAAGGACTCTAGGAGGATTGTGTGCATAGTGATATTCAGAAGCACAGCTCTGGGCATTCTGGTCCACTCCCTTCACCACCCCCCAACTGTAGGAGAATCAGGCTCCCATGCACTCCTGAAAGCCTTCCTAAGGGGACCTTGATATCTTTTTATTTCCCTGTGTTTCCTTCCTTGATTTTGACCTCTCTGAGGACCAGGATGACATCTTGTTCATTTTTGGTGGCTGACTCAGTGACTAGTCTAGTGTCAGCACACAGTAGGTGTTTAAAAAATGCTTGTTCCATGAGTGAGCCATCAGCAACAGCCTCATATCATGAATGGTGATCCACTGTTACTCTCACACTATCGGTGACCAGTATAAAGGAGATCCCATACAGGATGCTTTGTTGAGACTTGGTTTAGTTTCAAGCATCTATTTACCCTAAATGAGCTGTGAGGGCAGCCAGGCCCCTGGTACCTGCCGGAGCCCAGAGCCCAGGCTTGTGATGCTGACATTTAAATTCAAAAGACTCTCCTATTAGTAGGACTGCTTTTAAACAGCTGCCCCGTGGGGAAGAACCAACTGTTCATGAAAAACAGCCTTGTCAATTAAACAACATTCTCCTTCTGATCAAAGATCCACCTTGAAGACTTTTAATTTGGCCTTAAAGTGAGGATTCAGGGACTAAGCGACATGGGGATCACCTTTGACTGCTCACCCTTAGTGGGGAGCCCTCGTCAGGACTCTTGGCTCTGTGCACAGAATGGGGAGCTCACCCTAGCTCTAGAACTGGCTTTTCTCTCTATCTTGGAGACGGACATGGGTGACACTCATGCCAGAGCTTCAACAGTGAGAGAGCCTCCAGTTGACCTTGGAGTCCAAAGGACACAGTTAGACCTGCCTCAGTCTTTCAAGGCCCAGTTATAAAGTCTGGAGCATTGTCAAGGGGGGGCAGGGGAACCTGAAGATTCCGAGGCTTGGCCTTGAAAGTCCATGAACAGATTTTTGATGCTTCTCCTTTCTACCCCGAATTTTCTGTAGCCCAAATGAACTTAAAAAACATGTCCTCTATTTGTGATGAAAGGAATAGCTTGTGTTAGCAAAGTCCTTAACTCTTCAATGCACTTTCCAATCTTGGATGCCACTTGGTCCTCATGGGAGGCAGCAGAACAGTGTCACAGACTTTAGTTTAGACGTGTGGGACTAAGGTGCAGAGAGGGGAGACCAACCTTGTGTCATGTGACTAGTGGGGTTGAGCTGAGGTTGGGACCCAGGGCTTGCGACTCAGTGCAGAGCTCTTTGCAACCTGCTTCTTGATTTTACAAGATGGATTCCTGAATGTGGATACCACATGCCAGGATGGAAACACACCTTGTCTATTAATTCTCACTCCTCTGAGAGATAGGAACTCTATCTTCCTCATTTGCCAGACTGGGAAGTCAAGGTGGACATCCCGTCTTGGCCAGACAAATGTCTCCTGCAGGACCCAGCTCCAGTGTGATTCCTTGGGTTCTTTCCTGATTTCCTAGCAGCCATGGGTACTCCTCCTTCCTCTGCTCTTGAATCTGTTGGTCTCTCCTCTATAGCATCCATCATCTTATGGGATGGCAATCATTGGCCTTTGAGTGGTTTGAGGGTATCATTTTTTTTTTTTTTTTGACAGGATTCAACCCTGGGTAATAATATTCTTTCTCCTTCCTTTGTAATTTTGCCTGAACTTTTGTTTCTTTGGGGGTCCTCTGGGGTAAAAGAAAGTGTATTATACATCAGGGCACATTTGACAGATACAAGTGATTATACTAATAGTGGGATTATTTCCCCACGTGTCTAACGTATTCAGGCTTCTTTCAAATGAAATGAGTTTAAACTCATCCCTAAAAACGAAATGAAGTCTTTAAGTTTTATTCTACCTACCTCCTTCTTTTATCTGGATTTTAAAACCTTTTTGTTTTTAATGAGAGTGATACTGTGCTGCCCATAATTTACTTTAAAATACTTTGCTACAGATAGCTTGATTTTATACTTATATATCTTAATATATATATATATATATATATATACACTCACACACATGGAGATATATATATGTATACACATATATTCATATAGCTATATCTGTATCTACCTATCTGTACATCTATCTACTTCTCTGTGTTTGTACACCGCAAAAGCATCCTCATGTTGGTATATGTGATGTGTGTGTATTTGTATATATGACCTATATCTCAGGTACAGTCTATTACCCTAAGAGGGAGCATACACTTCTGGGCAAGTAGTTAGTGTTTTGAAAACTTCTAGTTAGTTAGAAGCCAATACTCCAGAGATAGACTTCCATTATCTTTATAACCAACACTAGAGGTTTTACTTTTTGTAGGTGAAAAAAATAGTGTTCAAGATCTGTGGATTGGTTAGAAATATTGCAGTGACCCTCCCCTTTTGCATAACAGAACATAAGAACATAGTCCAGAGGTCCACACCTTTCCAAATGATGCCAGATGTTTTCTTTGGAAATGATTCTGTACCAGCTACTGATTAGAGAATACTGGTCCCACAAATCTAATTATAAAATCAGCTGAAACCTGTTGCTAGTCTATTATCACATCTTCCTTTGGTGAACCTAAAACTTTCTACAGGGATGGAGAGCTGGAATGTTATGTTTACAGATTTGGTTGTATGAGCATTTTGGAGCCTGCCTGCTAAGTGAATGAGTGTATATGTGGTAGAATTTTGTCTGGGACTTAATTTTATTATAAGCAAGTGGTGGTGTTTCCTAGGTAGCTCGGTGGTAAAGAATCTACCTGCCAATTCAGGAGACACAGGAGACATGGGTTCAATCACTGGGTCCAGAAGATCCCATGGAGAGAATAATGGCAATATTCTTGCGGAATATTGCATGGGAATATTGCATGGGAAATCCCAGGGACTGAGGAACCTGGAGAGCTACAGTCTGTGGGATCACAAAAGGATTGACATGACTTAGTGACTAAACAACAGCAACAATCAAGTGGCAAGGGAAGAGATCTATAGACCCCACCCACCTCTAGCTATTGGATGCTGCCCATGTTTACTAGAAAGAACCTAGTAATTGTGAACAACCAAGCCGGCTTAGGTGAGATCACAACAGAAGATAATGGAAAAACTGAGTTCATCTCTTAGTCTTTGGTCCATTAGATCGCTTTATTTCCATTCTTAGGATATTCCATCATCAGCCTTCTCAGTTTTGCAAAGGAGGCTAATAAAGTATCCTCTAAGCAAACAACAAGAACACAACACTGCGAATGATATCTTGGCTTCGTCTTATCATGGCTCTGAAATTTAGTTTTCAAAATACACTGGGGGCCAAGGATGACATGGATGCCCGTGTGATGAGCGTCATTCTGTCCAGAGAGAGAGGATTGCTTGACAGTGTACACAAGGGCACTAATGATGGCAGCACTGCTATCAATCCAGGGTCACTGGGGAAAGACTCCAGTTTCCTTAGCACATTTTGCCACATGGGGCCTGTTAGGATTGAGGGGAGAAGTTTGCTGCAGATTTTGTGGGAATCCATGGCAGCTCAGCATGCTTTAGATGGTGGGGTAAATCCTGAGTAGTCTCTCATTTCTAGGGTTGGAAGCTATAGAGGGATTTTTTTTTTTTTTTTTTATACACATGCAATAATAACTTGGCAAAAAGAGTCTGTATTTAGAAGAGAATCCTGGAATGAGATGCATCAACTGTTAATTATGGTTGTCTTTGGATGGTGGAAACATGGATAGTACTCTTCTTTCGACTTTGGTTTTTTCCAAAACCTTTTAGTGCCTGATGATACGATTTTGAGGCACTCAGTATAGAGTCTTTCAGCCTTGAGTGAGTTGGGGGTACAGTGTCCAAGCTCTGACTTGGCCACAGGGTGACAGCAACTCAGACAGCAACTCTTGGGCATTGCCAGACTTATTATAGGAGGAAAGAGCCCAGAAAGGGAAGAGAGCTTCTTAATAGAGAAATGGTGGCTTGGATCATCTTAATTTCAATATAAGAAGAACAGTGACCGTTTTTAAATTCCAAGTTTCTACAACAGGTCATGATGCATCAGAAGCATTTCCCCAAGTTACTAGATACTTTAACTAGATATATCCAATATAAATAAATAAATAAATATTGGAGTCCCACCATCCAAACACACTCACTAAATTAAGGATTGAATGTTACATCATTGAATGGCTGGATTATTGTTCAATGAACGTTAACTCTACAGTTGGACATTTAGATCTTTTCATTTTTCATCACATATTACAATGAATATGATTGTGCATAAAGCTTTCTTTGGTTTATTTCTGAAAACAGTAATACTAATAAGTGTTTATGCAAGCTGCCTACCCTTCTAGAACTTCAAATTTTGTTGGCAAGGGACTTCCCTGGTGGTCCACTGGTTAAGAATCTGCCTGCCAATGCAGGGGACATGGGTTCGATCCCTGATATGGAAAGATCACACATGTTTCAGAGCAACTAAGCCCATGGGCCACAACTACTGAAGCCTGTGCGCCTAGAGTCCATGCTCTGCATAAAGAGAAGTCACTGTAATGAGAATCCCTTGCACTGCAATGAAGAGTAGCCCCCCACCCCCCTTAGCTGGAGAAAGTGAGCGTGCAGCAACAAAGATCTGATGCAGCCAAATAATCCAATTAATTAAAAAAGAAACAAAAAATCCAAACTTTGTTGGCAAGTAGGGTCAGGGACACAAGTAAAATAAACTGACACAGGACGAGATCCTATAGTAATCGGCGACACATAAATTGTACAGCTAGTGCCATAAATTAAGGTGAAGTAGGAATTGAAATATTACTTACACAAGTTTACTAAACTCACATGATGTTTGGTTTCAGATAAAGCTGAGTTCAAATACAGATACTGACATTTATTTGCTATGTGACTTTTGGATAAGTTACTTAACGCTTGACCCTCTTTTCTGAAAGATAATTTTTTTGGCGGGGGAAAGAAATGCTTCATCTTGGGTTTAAATCCAATAAATGCATGCCACAATATGAGATGCTTTTATGTAACTGTGAGTTTTAAGGAGAGATAATATTTTATTGGGCCATTCTGGAGTCCTTAAGTCACACCAAGTGTAAATTTACACCCTCCCCTGAATTCCGTACAAGTTTAGAATGTGGTACAGAGTGTCCTAGTTAATTCACATCACTCATTCATGTAACTAATATTCACTGGCACTTAACATGTGTCAGGCACTAGTGGCTATGGGGAGTTTTTATATCCTTTTCAAGGTGTATCAGTCTTATCAAAAATGGCCCCAAATCCAGGGTAAAATGATTTTTTCTCTGAGCAATTGAGGACCTGTATTCCAAACAATTTTTGAAAAAAAGATTAAGTGATATGTACAGTCTGGTTACTAATAAGCTCCCAATGGAAATGCCAATGAACAGCAAAATGGCGCCTATAAGAAGCCTCTGCCTGGCTCAGCCTTTAGGGGAATCACACTTGGGGATGACTGCTGTGGCCTTAAGAGCTGCTCATAAAGTCTTCCCTTGAGGTCAGGGCTGCTAGCCCAGTGAGCACTAGTGATAAGTACTCAGAAGCTGATGACTAAACTCAGGTGCCTCACTTTACCCCCACTTTTTAGGCAAGCCAACTCAGACTGGAGAGTATTACTAGGTCCAGTAATACTGTGACCCCAGGGTTGTAACCAGCAACACACTTCCACTTCTCTAGTCTTCTCCTAACACTGAATGTTGTCAGTGTTTTTTATTTTTGCCTTGTGTCAAATATTTTTTCATCTCAACAGACTTTCATGAAGTTGTTCTTAATGGAAACATGGTATTCTATTACCCAGAATTGCTATAATTTGGTTAAACTTCTTGTGACTGGCTGTTTAGATCATTTCAATACTTTGTTATTCTTCATAAAACTCAATGTTATTATTATTTTTTTCTCAGTTGCTTTCTAGTGAAGCAGTACCAATATGGATTCCCACTGCACTTAATTATTTTTCGACTGTGCTGTATAGCATATAGGATGTTAGTTCACTGACCAGGGGTTGAACCCTGGCCTCCTAGCAGTGGGAGAACTGAGATCTAACCACTGGACTGCCACAGAATTTCCCCGCTCTACAGTTTAGGGCAGTGCGATTTCTCTGCATGTTAATAGAATGCAATCAGTTCAGTTGCTCAGTTGTGTACGACTCTGCGACCCCATGGACTGTAGCACGCCAGGCCTCCCTGTCCATCACCAACTCCTGGAGTTTACCCAAACTCATGTCCACTGAGTCAGTGATGCCATCCAACCGTCTCATCCCATCATTCCCTTCTCCTTCCGCATTCAATCTTTCCCAGCATCAGGGTCTTTTTGAATGAGTCAGTTGTTTGCATCAGGTGGTCAAGGGATTGGGATTTCAGCTTCAGCATCAGTCCTTCCAATGAACACCCAGGACTGATCTCCTTTATGATGGACTGGTTGGATCTCCTTGCAGTCCAAGGGACTCTCAAGAGTCTTCTCCAACACCATAGTACAAAAGCATCAATTCTTTGGTGCTCAGCTTTCTTTATGGTCCAACTGTCACATCCATACATGACTACCGGAAAAACCATAGTTTTGACTAGACAGACCTTTGTTGGCAAAGTAATGTCTCTGCTTTTTAATATGCTATCTAGGTTGGTCATAACTTTCCTTCCAAGGAGTAAATGTCTTTCAATTTCATGGCTACAGTCACCATCTGAAGTGATTTTGGAGCCCCCCAAAAATAAAGTCAGCCATTGTTTCTACTGTTTCCCCATGTATTTGCCATGAAGTAATGGGACCAGTGACAACCCACTCCAGTGTTCTTGCCTGGAGAATCCTAGGGACAGGGGAGCCTGGTGGGCTGCCATCTATGGGGTCGCACAGAGTCGGACATGACTGAAGTGACTTAGCAGCAGCAGCAATGGGACCAGATGCCATGATCTTAGTTTTCTGAATGTTGAGCTTTAAGCTAACTTTTTCACTCTCCTCTTTCACTTTCATTACGAGGCTCTTTAGTTCTTTGCTTTCTGCCATAAGGGTGGTGTCATCTGCATATCTGAGGTTACTGATATTTCTCCCAGCAATCTTGATTCCAGCTTATGCTTCTTCCAGCCCAGCATTTCTCATGATGTACTCTGCATATAAGTTAAATAAACAGGGTGACAATATACAGCCTTGACGTACTCCTTTTCCTATTTGGAACCAGTCTGTTGTTCCGTGTCCCGTTGCAATAAGAATTTTAAAAAATTGTTTGCCAGTATGGTATGTGGAAAATAGAAGATTTCATGATTTAATTTGCATTTCTTTGATCATTGGGGAAAGAAGCTCATTTTTCACATGTATCTGTCATTTATATTTCCTTTTGTGCATTGCTTGTTCACACTTTTTCCTATTGGTGATCGTCTTTTTCATATTGATTCACAGGAGCTTTTTACATATGAAGAACACACATTTAATTTTAAGTGTTAAGATTCTAGTTAAAAGGGAAAGTGACCACTATGCAAAGAAAACATGAGGACATTGTATTAGCTAGTTCCCAGTCTTGTTCTTCTCTAATTCACTGTGTCTGTGGAGACTAGAGTGAGGACTCTAAAATGCAAGTCTGATCTTGTCATTCTCTCTCTCTTTTTTAATTAATTTATCTTTGGCTGTGCTGGGGCACTGGGTCTTCATTGCTGCACGTGGGCTTTCTCTAGTTGTGGCAAGCACAGGTTTTTCTCTAGTTGCAGTGCACAGGCTCCTCATTGCTCTGGCTTTTCTTGTTGCAGAACATGAGCACACAGGCTTCAGTAGTTGTGGCACACAGGCTTAGCTGCTCCACAGCATGTGAGATCTTCCCAGAGCAGGGATCAAACCTATGTGCCCTGCATTGGCAGGTGGATTCTAATCCCCTGGACTACCAGGAAAATCCTCTGTCTCCTCTGTTCCTGATTGTACTAGCATACAGTCCATCTCCCACGTGTAGAGTGGCAGGCCTTTTATTATGATCCTGCTTCCCCTCTTGACTTTCCTTTCCTAACCCTCTGTAAGTTCTAAGAGCCATTCATATTGCATCATCTTCAGCTCCCAGGAACTGCCAACCTCTCCCCCTCTTTCTCTTTTCTGGGCCTTTGTGCTACATCTTCCGCCTAGACCTCTCATTCAACTATTTTTCTGATAACCACCACTCATCATTCAGATCTGCCTTGGACACCACTTCCTTTAGATCAGTGATTCCCAGCCAGGGATACTTTGTCCTCAGGGGACTGTGTCTGGAGACATTTTTGATCATTATACTTGGAGAGAGTTATGTTAATGACATTTAGGGGGTAGAGGCCAGGCTTCTCAGGCAGCTCAGCTGGTAAAGAATCTGCCTGTATTGCAGGAGACCCCAGTTCGATTCCTGGGTAAGTTCCTCTGGAGAAGGAATAGGCTACCCACTCCAGTGTTCTTAGGCTTCCTCAGTGGCTCAGATGGTAAAGGATCTGCACGCAATGTGGGAAACTTGGGTTTGATCCCTGGGTTGGGAAGATCCCCTGGAGGAGGGCATGGCAACCCACTCCAGTATTCTTGCCTGGAGAATCCCCATGGACAGAGGAGCCTGGCGGACTTCAATCCACGGGGTTGCGAAGAGTCACACACGACTGAGCAAGTAAGCACAGCCCAGCACAGTGGGTAGAGGCCAGGGATGCTGCTAAATATTCTATAATGCACAGGATAGCCCTCCACAATAAAGAACTCCCTGGCCTGAAATGTCAATAGTAGTGAGGTTGAGAACCCCTCTTCTAGACCTAAAAAGTCTTTACTAGTCTTCCCTCTGATTTACTAGAGGTAGACTTACTAATCTGCCTCTCTCTGCCCCGTCTAAGACTGGACCTTCCTGTGCCCACAGCCTCCCAGAACGTTATCCTGTGCTTACCGTGTTCATGGATTTACTACACTGTATTGTAATTTTTCTCTAGGCTGGATGGGTCTTGAGGGGAAGAGCATGTTTTGTTACTCCAGCGCCAGGGTTGAGAATATGGTTGGCAGAAGCAGCTTAGCACATTGTGCAGTGGGGAAACAAATTGCCTGGACTTGATTCCCAAGCTCTGCTACTTGCTAGCTGTGTGCTCTTTGGTGAATGACTAACCTCTCTGGGCCTCAGTTTCCTCTTCTATAAAATGGGGACATTAATAGCATCTATCATGTAGAGGTGTTAGGAGGAACACATGGGCTAATACTGGTGGATTGCTTAGAGAAGTAAACTCTCTATAAGATTACTGTATAGATTATTTCCTCGAAATAAAGGAGTATTAATGAAATGAGTGCTCAATAAAAATTTGTTGACTGAATGACCAAGGGATGCTTTACTCTGGGTTTGGTCATCTCTCCTTTTCTTATCTTTCTCCCATTTCATTCAGCAGATAGTAATTTTCTCCAACGATTTGAAAAGTTTCTTTGTAGTTCTTAATTTTTCTAGGCTCACATTATATCCCTAAGTAGCCCTGTGATCATGACCTGCTAAATTTTCCTGAAGAATGTTCCTCTTTCTATTTGTGTAAAAGGGCAAATGAGAGTAAGTCAAAATATGGAATCGTAAACACATACACTTCATTTTGGAAGTGACTTTCCTTTAAATGAAATATATATGTGGTTCCTCCTTTTGTATGTGGGGTGTACTATGGAGAGACTTTTAGAAGTGAATTTGCTTTAAAAGGAGATTTACTCAAGGTGCACCCAGCACACACTGCAGCAGTGTTGTGTACCATCTCAAATCAGCGTCGGCTGTTACATATTTGAAGTTAATTTGACGTTGAAGTAAACAAATCAAAGTGTGTTTATGGAATAATTAGGCCCTATTCTCAATGCTGTGGCTAAGAAGTTTTGTCACAATTACTGATCAGTGGTTTTCTTTGTTTTGCTTTCAAAATTCCATAGCAACACACAGAAATAAAGCGGTTGCTGTTACATGGGTACTTATGTAACTCCAGCATCCTGTATGCAGACTATCTGAGGATGAAGTCAACAACTTCTTAGCTGAATCTTCTCTTGGTTCATAGAGTAGAGCCTGGTTGGATCTTCAGAAATGGAGAGGAAAAGAGAACTTTTATAAAAGTGGTCCAGTCTTCCACAATTGCTTTAAAATGCATATCCCTGTTCATTGCTTGCTTCCTCTTGTGCGTTGTGGCTTTTTCTCCTTGCCACTGGGGAGAATTGGTTCACAATCTTGTGAAAAGAAGTCTTCCATCCAGATCAACAAGGAAACTTGACATGAGAAACCAAACCGAGGGAGTATCATACTTCATGCTTAAATTTTTTTTTTTTCCCCAAAGAAGCTCATTACGTTCCCTAAAGGAGTATACAGTTGGCCCTCGATATCCACGGGGGATTAGTTCTAGGATCCACCCAGATACAAAGATTTGCCTATGCTCAAGTTTGATAGTTGGCCCTGCGTATTTGCAGTTTCCACTTCCAGAGATTCAACCAACCACTGATCATAAACGTAGTGGTATAGATATTGAGGGGGCCTCCCAGGTAGCTCGGTGGGTAAAGAATCCACCTACAATGCAAGAGATACAGGAGACATGGGTTCGATCCTTGGGTTGGGAAGATTCCCTGGAGGGGAAATGGCAACCCACTCCAGTATTTTTGGCTGGAAAATCCCACAGACAGAGGAGACTGGCTGGCTACAGTTGACAGAGTCACAAAGAGTTGGAAAGACTGAGCGTCTAAGCAGGGGCATAGGTATTGAAAAAAATCCAAGTAAAAGTAGACACAAGGCAGTCCAAACCCTTAACTGTTCAAGGAGCAACTTTACTTAATTACATATACTCAGAGGGGTTTTTTTATGGTGTGCCAGTGGACTCACTGGAAGGTATATTTAGGAGAAGGGATATGCAGGGTATTGCGGACTGGCTGGACGGCTCGAGGTGGAGAGCCCTGCCCAACAAATCTCCCTGAAATTGTTCTGACCCACTAGAAAGGTCTTGGAGTGATCTATTCTCAAACACCATCTCCCTAGTATTTACTCAAAGCAGGCTGGCATTTACAATGGGTCCTTCTACAAAGAATCTGTTTCTTTTCTGATCTTTAAATGAAGCTATAGATCAGTCCCCAGGTCTTAGCTTGAACGTCAGTTCCATCTTTCCTCCTTTCCTAAACCCCAAGACTCCTTGCCCTGGGCACACGGCCTATTGTTTCCCAACAATAGGTGTCTCTGTCCCTGGAACCGCCCGCCGCTCATTTGAGGTCTTTGGTGACAGTGGCGCTGTGCCACAGTCGTATCTCTGGGGTCTGCTGCTGAGTATTATTTTAATTTCTCTTCATCTAAATTCCTCATTGAAACATGAGATTGTCTTATTAAGAGGTACTTATTGTAAAGTAGAGTGAGCTGCACCTTTGATGAAGACAGAAGAGGCCAAGTTTGACGGGTTGGACAGCATTAGACAAAGAGAGTAATTAATGACTTAATTGCCTCTTCACCCTTTCCTTTTTAAGAAAAGTTTTTCTTCTTTTCTTTCAAAACTCACCAGGCTGAAAATTGGAATTCCCAATGCTATTTTACAGCTTAGAGCAAAAAGGAAAAAAAAAAAAAGAACCCAATTTTTCTCTTACATTTTCCTGTAACAGCATCCTCACTTACTTTCTAGAATCATCATCTATTGATTTTACCTGTAGTGGCCTTGGAAGTTGCAGTGATCTGTTTCTGAGAAGTTCAGTACCTTGTATGGATTTCCCTGTGTTGGTTTAAACGCTGATAAGATACATGGCAAATTAATGAAATAAAAATAGCTTTGTCAATAACCAGAAGAGAAGCCACTTTCAACATTTGTTCAGTATCCATTGCTTTTCAGGGCCTAGACAAAATTAGTGGGTAGGATTAAAGAATATATTCGTCTTTTATCCTATGTTTGAGTACTTGATCACAGAGGCATGGTTTAATCCAAACATCAATAGCACCTCGTCAATTCCGTCAGAGACAGCTGTCAAAGTGGACTTTGGGTTTGTTAGGGCTTTGTGTTTTATCCTTTTTTTAAGGTCATGGAGTATTTTCTTTGATTCTTGATGCTGAAATCTTTCTTAATCTTCTAAACTTGAGAAACATCTGTTAAGATTTAATAGGACAGTTTTTGTCTTAAAATTAGAGCCCATCTTGCAAATCATTCTACCTCTTTTCCTTTTCTGCTCCAATTTGGAAAATTGGGGAGCTGGGATGGAGGAAGGGAAGCCCATGTCCCTCATGAGACAGAAGTTCTTCTGGTCAGCGTGCAAAGAGTGTGTTGGAGTGATGCTCAGGCAGGGCATGACATTTCTGAATGCTGGATGCTGGAAACTGGTGTTCAATTTTATTTTATTTCCTGGTGACATTAGCAATTTCCCTATAGCACATCATTTAGCCTGGGATCTGAGTGGCAGATTTATGGATACTCGTGAATAATGAGACAAAAATGATGTAAGGAAGAGAAACAGCTGGAAATAGGAATTTTAACCTTTTCTCGTAAGCCTCCTTGTTACTGGATTGCATTGTGTCAACAAAATTTAGTAGCTAACATAGCTGGAGGTACAGTAACGGCATCTAAAAATACACGCCTCCAAATACATACAGACAGCTGTCATCTCTGATGACAGAATATATTAGTCATTATCCTCATCAGTAGACACAAAATCATCGCAGTTTTCATAATGGAGGCATTTCATACCACATAATTGCTAGTGATTTTGGAGGTCCTCTGATAAAGCCACCACCATTGTAATCACTGTGTTTTCATTTACTTACTTTTTGTATTCTTAACTTGGATATTAACACCTCAACCAGAGTGCTTCACAGGGAAACATTAAAAGCCTTCTAATTTATTGCTTCAGACACATTCTCACCTCCTCTTGACAAGGAACACGGGCTGGAAACTTCTGTTCTGAGCAGAAGGGGGTCCAAGCCCTTTGCCACTGAAAGTGCCAATATCCGAATCCAAACCTTCTCTAAATGTATTGGAAAAAGATGTCTAACTCCTGAGAACTGGATTTGTACCATTTTCCAAGGGTTTGTTTCTTGCTCCTTCTCAAATGCAGGAAGGAATCCCCTGTGTAGAGCCTGTGGGAGGTGGTGGCAGGAGTGGAGATTCTGGACGCTTGATGCCACATCTAGGAGCCTTGTGACTTTGGGGAGCTTTTTGGTCTGTCCTGAGTCTCAGATTCTTAGTGGAAAGTGGGGATTAATCATAACCACCTTTCGGCTCTGTTCAGACACCCTGTGAAAGCACTTAGAATGTGTCTGCTGTAGAACAGATGATTAAAAAAGAACAACTTCTTGGTGTTCCTGCCCTGTTACCCTGTACTGAATTTTTGCCACCTTCCTCCTCCACCTCGTCATATATATGCATTCTTGTTCCCTTTGCCATTTGATGACTTCTGTGGAACTGGTGCCAGATTTACTTATGAAATGGGAGTAGAACAGCAGTCTCAGATCTTTATTTTTCCCTCATCTATTTTTCTCCATTCTGATAAAGGAGAATTCTTATTGTTACGTGTCTTAACAAGCATGCGTGATAAGTCACTTTAGTCGTGTCCGACTCTTTGCAACCCCATGGACTGTAGTCCACCATGCTCTTTTGTCTGTGGGATTCTCCAGGCAAAAATACCAGAGTGGGTTGCCATTCCCTTCTCCAGGGGATCTTCCTGACCCAAGGATCTAACCAGAGCAAAATATTAAGATCTGTCACTTAACTGTATCAGGCATTGTGTCAAATGCTTATATATATTATCACATTTAATCCTCATAATGACCCTGTTGAGTAGATGCAGTTCTTATCGACATTTTCCAGAGGAGGAAACTGAGGCCCAGAGAGATTGTGTCACTTCCCTTTGATCACACAGCCGAGAGTCTTGAGAACAAAAAGTATCCCATCCTCATAGAGCAAGTAAGACCCAGAACGGAGCAGGGGTCTGGAAGCCCAATAGCTGCATCCTTGCAGCATTTTTTGATTGTCAGTCACCATCTCCCAGAGCATGAGTCCCCAGGTGCTCGCAGCCGGGAGGAAGGACTTCTGTGTGGCTGAGATGGAGATAGGCCCACCCTCTGGGCGGGTGCGTTGCTGTTCGCAGTACAAGGGGGTCCTGCCAAAAGTGGTTGTTTTTCCCCCTTTGCCTCTTCCTCCCACTTCTGACAAGGTTTTCAATTAGCAGCTTGTAGAGGTCCGGCCTGTGGTCCTCATTTTATGCAATATGCATAACTGAATTCCCCTGAGGCAATTGAAGGGCAGAGGGAGAAGGGGAAGGGGGGATACAAAGGCCCCTTGAATCAAGGACAGAAGCGTGTTGTGAGTACAAGCTGAGAGCAATGCCTTGTTTAAGCTTCTGGTGACTCTCAGCAGTGAAGGGGACGCTGCCGCAGCAGGACGTGGGGCCCCTGGGCTGCTGGCTGGGGGGCCTCTCTAACTCAGTTCTGATTCCTGGCAAAACCTGCACAGAAAGCGGTGCGGGCTGCTTCTCAGGCCCCTTTGTGTTCAGGAAGAAGGCGTTTCCTCTCCTTTCTGGGAAGTGACCCCAGGTGGCTCCTTCAGGACACCTGGAGGCCAGACTGCTTATTCGTTCCCCAGCCTCGAGTGGAACCAGCGCCCTCCTCTCTCCGGTTGGAAATTTGTTTCTGTGGAGACTGCTAGTAGCTTCCTCTTTATCAACAGGCTGAGTCTGCATTTCACCTGGAAGCCATATTCTTTTTTTTTTTTTTAAATCTGTCAAAGCAGGATAGTCGTTTCAAGGAAGTAAAAAGTCAAGATGCACATGATCCTGACCCAAACACTATGTATTTGCCACCTCCATCCAATAAATGGCTTGCGATCCTCCGGGAAACAAGGGCTCCTTGAATCAAATGGCAGGAATGTGATGCCATTTAGTGCAAGCTGAACAGAATGTCTTGTTTGAACTTATGTGGGGCCAGAGAACGATCTGAAAAAGAAGACAGATCAAAGTTAAATTCTGGTTTCTAAATAAAAGTAGAGGGTTTTTTTTTAAAAGAGGTTGCTTGCAGTCTTTAAACCTCCATTATCGGGTTAATATCTTTTTCTTAGGATCCACAAACACAATTTTCTCTTAAAGAGGACTGTGGGTCTGCCTGTGTTCTTGGTGGTCCTCAGAGGGCCTGATGTTTGGAGGGTCAGGAAGAAGAGGTTCTGGAAGTCTGGGAGCAGAGACATAACTCCCCCTTTATTTAAAGTTTTTTTAAGAAAATTGTGGTAAAAGTCACGTAATATAAAGCATACTATTTTAACCATATTTAACTGTACAGTTCAGTGGCACTAAGGACATTCACATGCGTGCATGCTAAGTTGCTTCAATCATGTCTGCCTCTGACTGTTTACTACCCCATGGACTGTAGCCTGCCAGACTCCTCTGTCCATAGGATTTTCCAGGCAAGAATATTGGAGTGGGTTGCCATGCCCTCCTCCAGGGTATCTTCCCAACCCAGGGATTGAACCTGGGTCTCCTGCATTGGCAGGCAGATTCTTTACCGTCTGAATTACCAAAGACGTCTCTAAACTGAAACACTCTCCTCATTAAATACCAACTCCCTATGGCCCCCTCCCTATCCCCTCAAAACCTGGCAACTATTAAAGTACTTTCTGACTCTAAGAATTTGACTATTCTAGGTACCTGAAAGAGCTGGACATGACTGAGCAACTGAACTGAACTGAGGTACCTCATATAAGTGGAATCAAACAGTATTTGTCTGTACCTAACGTATATTGCAATGTATTTTTTTAAGGAATTATATAATTCCTTTACTCAGTGTCCAAGAGGCCTCTGGGCAGCAGCCACAGGCATATAAGAAAGAATTAGGCTCCTGACCTGTTTTGTGAGAGAAAAAGTAAAGAGTATAAAAGGTTCCAGATGAATCACGGTGGTATTCAAATTTGAAGTCATTCCCAAAGCTTGTGTTCTCATCAGAGCATATATGTAGTCCTAGCTTCAGTTCTTTTTGAATCTTCCTTTTCTCCCCGCTCTCCTTCCCCTTCCCTCTTCTCCTCTCTCCTCTCCTTCAAGTCTCTCCCCATCCCACCAGCAAGCGTTTTCTTTCCCTGCCAAATTCTTGTTGAGGGCTGTCGGAGTACTGAATTCCCCTCAGGACAGACCTGAATCATCCCATGCAGGGTGTATATTCATGTAACAGGAACATGTGAAAACAGGCCCCGGGAGAAGCTGGACTCAGGGCCACCCACTGCAAACATTTTCTAGGTGAGCCTGACCTCGGTGATGGGCCAACCAGTCAAGCACTGTGTGTGCTGAGGACAGCTGGGGTGTGAGGGAAACCAGCCTTCCAGTGACGAGTGATTCTGAACCTCAGTGATGTTTTCCAAGATGTAGTTTCAGTTTTTCAAATCTCCTGCAAACGAGGCCTTTCCCATTCTGGGTGAGTGGGCCCTCCCCTCCTCCTGCATCCGACCTGCCTGATTAGGCGGGAGTGGGGGGACGTGGGCGCTGCCGGGGTCAGGTTATTGGATGGGCTAGTCGTCAGGAGGCTTGGACGTCCCCAACTAGTAAACACACTTGCTGTTACAGAAAAGGCAAAGTATCACATTTTCCTCTGAATTCTTGAGGAAATTGCTCTCATATACAACACCAACCTTTGGCTGCGTGACAGAGACAGTATGTCGTTCGCATGCCATTACCAGGCTGTAAAGTCTGGTCAGGGCTGCCTTTTCGGAGTTTCCAATCTTTTGGGATCCTTGGAGGGTCGCCCCGGGGGTCAGGTTTGTTTAGTCTGGTCCGTAATGGTGTAAAGTGGCCTTGACTGTCAAGCCTACCTAAATAATGCCCTATCTGTGTGACACTCCACCAGCCCCTCGAAGTTGTATATATGTTTCGCTTTCTAATATTCAAAGCCGAATTGGATTTCATTGTTAATAGAAGGCAAATTGTTTCTAAAAACAACCTCATCTCACTTTGAAAATTAGCCAGCATTCAGAGGGCCCCTGCAATTTAAGGGGCGGCCCGCACTTTTCCCTGGGAAAACAGCACAGCACGTCTGTGTTTCTGTATATACTTAGCTACTCTCTGCTTCTCTTTTCAGACTCAGCTGAACATATGCTATTTTTCAGACTCTTTCTAAATGGAAGCTTAACATACACAGAGAAAACAACACACATGCCGAGAGTATAGTGAATTTTCACAAACACAGCACACCCTAGTCACTGGCCTCCAGATCCTGAAGCAGAAGATCACTCCTCCAAGAGCCCTCTTCACGGCCCTCCAACTTCAAGCCCAGGTGATTTCAAACTTCTCCTGTTTATAATTTACCCAAGGTTTCCTGTCTTGCAACTTATTTCTCTTTTCCCAATGGTGCAACATCCTCTGAATTGTCACATAACATATCAGAGGGGAAGGAGCCTGTCTGATCTTCTGAATAGTAATAAACGTGGTCTTTCTGGAACCCCTGAATCTGGCATTGTGGTGTCTTAGGGAGCTTTGCAAACTCATCAGTACCTTGTTAAAATGGGGCTCACTTCTGTATTATGGATCCCTCTAGAAGCTCAAATCATGCTCCTTTACATATTTCATACAATAAAAGTTCAGTTTCGCAAGATCTGTCTAAACGGCATGGGCTTATCTATCTAATTCACACCCGGGCTCTGTGAAACGTCTTGCAACCCACTTTATAAATGTTAAGCGATTATGACCTTGGGGGTGGAGAGGATAGAGGTGCAAGAAAGATGCTCATTGCAAACATATTTTGCTCAGAGGCTTTTACGAGTAAATAGGTTCTCCTCCCCAACCTCTCTATATTTCAAAACTAATCTTGTTTGAAGCCCTATAGATGGACTTCCCCTCCCCCCCTTTAAACATAGTTCAATTCCTTTCTTCCTAAGCTCCTCAGCTCCCAGTGCAGCTTTCATTACAGCAACATAAATAAAAAGTGACATAAAATTATACAGCCCTGTGTAAAGTAGTTTAAGGAAAATGTCTTTTATGGCGGCTTTTATGGTTTCACCAATTAGTTATTAGATTTTCTCCATTTTTAATTTGATGTCCTGGGTATGCGTTCTGAAAGGTTTCCTCCCCCCTTTCATCTCCCGGCAGTAATAAGGCTGGGGGGCCTTGAGCCCCTGTTGAGCTGACTTTCTAGTTTTGTGAAGGCCTTTCACTCCAGCCTGTTACTAGATTTGGGCCAGGCAAGTTCCTCAGGAGAGAGGCCAGGGTCGAGGTGTTTTCAAGTGAGCAGAGTTTTACCCCCTTATTAACACTCAGGGTCCCCCGCAGCCCGTGAACTTGCCTCCCCGCTGAGGGTAGCTGCAGGCCGGGCTCGGGTTTGCACCCTGGTCGTTGGACCTTAAGCTGATAAATCCTGAGTTTTTAGTAACTTTCCAAACATTCCCGGGGAGTGAGAATAACAGAGATTTACTCCTGCCAAAATTTAATCATGCAGAAAAAGCGAAATTTAGATCAGCGTATAGATTATTTTTTAATGTGATCGCTCGACGGAGGAGGCAAAGGGAGCCAGAAGTTGAGCACTTAGTGCGGCCGAGTCTAGACCATTGCAATTTGATTCATTTGGGAGAATTGTGTTAGGTTTTAGGCTTTGGCTTGGGCTAGGCTGTTCCTTGGGAGTGCATGATGTCATTGTGTCAAGCGTGTCACGGCCAAGGCATTCCGGTATTTATGTTGGCTGCAGATCTAGCCCAGAGTACATGGCAGGCTCGATTTATTGCTACTTTAACTTTGTTTAGTCATGGAGAGGCTTTATTTATGTTGGTAAATTTCAAACAGTGGCCAACAGTGACCGCACAATGAAAAGGCCTGCAAGATTCATCATCGATAAATCACCTTGTTGCTGAGTTTCTTTAATTAAGGAAAAACTCCGTCTGTTGATCCCTGTGGTTGCTGGAAGGAAAGCAGGGTGGGGAGTGCCTTTGATTAATCCATCTATCAGCCCAGCTTTGGAAAGTGAGTCTCCTGTTTCTGATTGTAGTTGGGCAAAGACCTAAATAAAAATTTATCTTGTCAAAACCTATGGGCTAACTGAAAGCAAATAAAGAAGTTTTATGGCATCCACATAAAGTTAAATAAATAGCGCGAAAGTGCAATGCGTCCTACAGACATTTTTTAGTACAGTACGTGGCTGTTCTTAGGGGAGAGCTCATTAACTTAAAAAAAATTACCTTTATTGGGCCACTCATTATTGTCATGATTAAAACCAAAGACTGGGGCTCATGGCTTGGTGCTATTGGAACCACCCAGGATGGTTGGCTTGGTAAGTGCTTCTAAATGGTGACAAGTACACTGTAGATATTAAGGGATCTTTTTATTGATTCTTCTAGAAGGTAGCCAACCTTCCTGCTGATGACATATCATGGGGGCAGTGGGGTAAAGCTCTTTATGTCAGATTGAACAGGGGACCTCATCTTTGGGTGAACTTACTTTTCATGTAGGGGATTCCCTGTATTGGGAGAAGTCTAGACAAAGCCGATTGAGATTGGAAGGCTCTTTTCATCAAATACACTTTAAGCAGGCGTCTATCTGAGCTTAGGCTCCTGGCAGAGTACTTCCTTTTTCTAGTTAAAGGATGTCTTTGAATCAGACGAAAGACAGCAGCTGATGATGGAGAGGGCTAATTTTGATATTGAGGTGGGCTTAAGATTACTTGCTTTTCCTTTTTAGGTTGTTTTGTAAAGGGTGCCTTCTTGCTACCAAGCTTCAGGATCTATTCATAGAAAAGTGTGATTTCTCGAGGGTCAAACTGTGGGGCATGATATATCTGTTTGATGGAGCTGTACCATAAATGTGGGCTTGAGGGAATATGGAATGTTTTGAGGACCATCTCCTGTGGGGTCCTGGTGCTGTAGGCTACTTTGGGACATGACATCTCTGTGTTGACAGACTAAAGCTGCTCTTCTTGGATTTAGCTGATGGTTTTGCAAGTTCTTGGCTCTTTTCCTGACTCCTGTCAGCATACTGCCTTTATTCATGGGTCAGGGCTCTCAAGGATCCCCACAACTGAGGGTGGTTGGTGATCATGGTGATGGTGTGTGAGGAGCATGGGTGCTCCACCAGGATCTGGTTAGGAGAGATGGGGAAGTCAGACCTTCCCTTGAGTTAGGAAGATAAAAACTTACTCAAATGGGGGACAATATAGAAGTCACAATCTGGACCATAGAAATTAGTAATATGTAGATAAAAATTTCCAACTACTTTTGGATAACTGTTTCTCAAGCGCTTTCTGTCTTTTCATTGACTCCAAGATATAGTTCAAGGTTATCTTGAAGTCACCTTAGTTTGCCCCCATGCATAACCAAGGGCACTTCACACCTTTCCTAGCATGGAGGTCAGAAGTTAACAACAGGGCCACAATTACTGTGTTAAGCTCTCTCCAATGGGTCTAGCAAATGCAAGGCTGTGTGGGGAATTCAACAAATCTGAGGTCATGGTACTTGCCCTGAAGAAACTTCTGATCTCCAGGAAGGAGATAGGATTTATGGAACTGCCAGTTTGAAGGTGAGGACAGCTAGAAGGTGCAATCATAAGATGTCATTGTTCTTTCCTTCCACACTTGGACCGTGGTTCTTCCTCCTGCAGGAGAGACCTAGGGTAAGTTCTGTCACTCCACAATCTTTTGTTTGAAAAAATGTTCTTTTTTTTTTTAAGTTTTTTGATGTGGACCATTTTAAAAGTCTTTATTGAATTTGTTTCATTATTGCTTCTGTTTTATGTTTTGGGTTTTTGACTGCAGAAATGTACAGGGTCTTAGCTCCTTGACCAGGGATTAAACCTGTACCTCCTGCATTGGAAGGTGAAGTCTTAACTACTGGACTGCCAGGGAAGCTCCTGCAAAAAGTTCTTAATACAGTATTACCACAGTGGTTTTCAGCCTGGGCTACCCATCAGAATTGCCTGTGCTTTTCTTTTTTTTTTCGATATCAATATCCAGGCTGCTCCCCAGGCCAATGAAACCAGTATCTCTGGGGAGGGATCCAGGCATCAGGAATTTTTAAAACTCCCCAGGTGAACCCAATGGGCAGTCAGGATGGAGAATTATTGAAATGTGCAGTTCCTGATGAATAATGGAAGCTTCAAAGTCTATTTCAAATTAAAGCCTCTCCCCTTCTCTTCTTTTGGCCTGGGAGGAGGGCATGGGAAGCTTCTGCTTCTCATCTTACAAGTCTATTACTCTCTGTCAACTTGTTCACCAAAGTTGCCAACTGCTCTGTGGTTGGGTGCTGATGCGGGAGGAGAGGTAAAGGCTGGGGGTCTAATGTGACTGGACCCGTGGTGTCTGATGTGGCTTCCTCAGGCTGTGGCAGATGTTCCAAGCCCATTCATTTTGGGGGCAGGGATGAGCCTTTGCATATTCTTTAGAGTCTGCCTTCCATCCCTTCTCTGCAGTTCCCTCAGTTTTCCAGCATCTTATTCACATGGAGAGACTGTTCTGGTGCTGCTTCCCTGGAAGACTGTCCTAGACGAAGTCCCTTTAGGATGGCACCAGGCTGGCTCTCTCTCCGTCACGTGGGTTTCCTCCTCCCTCTGCTTGCAGAGAAGCGGTCACCCTAGACATGCACTCAGGCTTGTCCATGAAGGGGTCTGGCACCAGCCTCTAGTGTTCCACAGACTTCAGGAGACTAAAGCTCTCACTGGGCTCCCCAAAGCTACCTCCTCCAGGCTGGAGGTAAGGGGAAGCAGCGCTTTAGCAAAGAGCACTAATTAACACCCAGCATTTGTTCCACTTTTTTCTACATTGTAAACGTGATTTCCCAGAATAAAAACTGTGTGTCTCAGTTTCCCTTGCCGCCAGACAAGTCTCTGTGATTAAATCCTGATCAAAGGCGTGTTGAGTAGAAGCAGTGTAGGCAATTTTCAGGAATTGTCTTTAAAGGGAGAAAGCATATCCCTCTCCTCGTCCCCCTTTTCTTATTGCATGAGACTCAGCTGGCTGGGCTGGAAGAGCCATCTTGGTCCCAGAGGTGGGGGAGGAGCAGCAAGCTAGACAGAGCCTGGGACCCTGGGGTAGGGCCAGCACACACAGATGGCCTACCTTCACTTTCACATGAGAGAGAAATAAACCTCCATCCTTAAACCCCGTTAGTTTCAGGCTTTTCTGGTGGCTCAGATGGTAAAGAATCTGTTCACAATGAGGGAGACCCGGTTTGATCCCTGGGTTGGGAAGATCCCCTGGAGAAGGGAATGGCTACCCACTCCAATATTCTGGCTTTTATGGATTTCCTGACACAATTGAACCTGATCCTAAATAATTCAGAATTTTTTCCTGAAATGGGCTGCTGAGCACGAGCTTAGGCAGGTAGTGGGCCGCAAGGACATAGGTATTGCGGACGAGAAAGATGGAGCCCCTTGTTATGTGGTGGCAAAGCATTTGGTCAAATTGTTATCTGCTGCAAGGCAGGCCACAAATGAATGGAAATAGTAGGGAAAACATCTGAATGTTGGTGGTGTTGAATGTTTCTTACTGTTTTTAGCTTTAATCCTGCAAGAGAGAGCTGATGTCAGCAGAGAGCTGGTAAGGCTGCAAGCAGAGATGGAAGGCAACATCCCCTTGCTAAGGCAGGCAATTTGGCTGCTGCTTGTGTTCTAATTTGGCTGAAAGCCTAGCTGTTGGGGTCTTCGAAGTGTTGAAAAAGCTATATCTGTACCCCAAATTGAAGCAATTTTAGAAGTGGCTACCAATGGCAGAATTGTTAGGATATAACACTGTAGCCCCAAGTTTTCTTCAAGCAACTTCTGTTAGAGTTCTCTGTCCTTTGGTGGGAATCAGGCTTAGCTGACTGCACAAATCAGAACTCATCCAAGCCTTTGGTTTTAGTTGCTACTACATTGGAAGGACTGATGCTGAAGCTGAAACTTCAACACTTTGGCCACCTCATGCGAAGAGGTGACTCATTGGAAAAGATCCTGATGCTGGGAGGGATTGGGGGCAGGAGGAGAAGAGGACGACAGAGGATGAAATGGCTGGATGACATCACCGACTCGATGGGCATGAGTTTGAGTAAACTCCGGGAGTTTGTGATGGACAGGAAGGCCTGGCATGCTGTGATTCATGGGGTCACAAAGAGTCGGACATGACTGAATGACTGAACTGGACTGAACTGATGTTGAGAGAGAGGAGTGTGGTCAGTAAAAGACTTGAAACATTTCAAAAACTCTGCCTAGATGCGATCTTTCACTGTGGTTTTTCACACAGACACAAACTGACTGGAAGTTTAAGATTTTGAAGGAATTCTATTGGAGAAAAGAAGTCTGTGAACATCAGCCTCTCTAGCAGTGCCTGGGCTCCTGAACCTGTGTTATCTGAAAGAGGGAGTAAGAGAAGATCATGTGTGTTCTCCAAGGCCCATTTCACATGTGGTCAAGAGGGTGATGGATAAGGAAGAGACCTTCCAGAGGGCAAAGACAGGGATAATAGATAGGGAATTCTTCTCAGGAAGGAGACTGAGAGGCTGCCAGATGGCCTAACCAGGGAATTCACTCAACTATTAAGGAAAGACATCTTTGCAGTTTCTGACCAGTGGGCTATGACAATAGTTATGGGCCAGTAACTTCTGGACATTTCCCATTTCCCCCATTTCCAAATGGGCTTTTTTATTGCTATTATCTTGCTTCTTTTCTACCAGTTTTATTTTAGGTGTGTGATGGGACGATAACTTACTGTTAGTATAGCTCACCTGACCATTCAGAGCTCTATCTGGGCCTGATGGAGAAGACTGCGCATTGCTCACAGGTTCTGACTTTAAGCTGAATGCAGTTACTGCTTGGCTTGGTTGTCTTTTTTGGAGAGCGTGGACGTGTTCTGTAACTTCTTAAAAGGATGCACATGATATTTTTAGGGCTTAAGAGGTAGATTGTGGAAGAAACAGCTAGATTTCCTGTTACATCTGTTGCTCCCTTCCTCAATCAGTACCGGGTCTCTTGGCATAAAGACTACATTTCCCCATCTCTTTGCAGCCCCTTGTAACTAGGGTTGGCTATGTCACCACACCCAGGCCAATGGAAGATAAAGTGTGTGTATGCAACTTCTGGAAAGTGTCCTTTCTAGAAAGGAGGACACTTTCTCTTTTAACTTTCCTACTGCTGGGAAGGCGGGTGGAGTCACCACTGCAGCCCTGAATCATTAATTTAAACATTTACAGGAGAGATAAGTGCAGTTCTCCTTTCAGAAGTCACTGCCATTTTGGTTCTGCTCTTACTTGTGGTTGAAGCCAATCCTGTGGAGGATATTGACAGAACACATACGAATGGGGAATGAAAACCTCTCCTATTCCCAACTTCTTTAATTTTAACATTTTATATCATTGATGACAAAAGTCGCAGAACTGACTATAAGAGCTTTTCTTTACAATTTCCACACAGGTGGCAAGTGATTTAGGTAGGGATAGCTGGCACCTATTTCAGGGAAACTGAGACAGAAAGAGTCCCATTTTAACATCCTATTATAGTCATGTATGTGAAGAAGTTGTTCCAGAGACTGTGTACTGTAAGTTAATGACAGATTTCATGATATATCCTATAGGTTCTCAAGGAATACAGAGAATGGAGAAATTGTAGGTTAGACCAGGTTTCTCTGGTGGCTAAGATGGTAAAGAATCCGCCTGCAATGCAGGAGACCTGGGTTTGATCCCTGGGTTGGGAAGATCCCCTGGAGAAGGGAATGGCTACCCACTCCAGTATTCTGGCCTGGAGAATTCCATGGACAGAGGAGCTCGGGATGCTACAGTCCATGAGGTTGCAAAGAGTTGGACACGACTGAGTGACTTTCACTTTCTTTCACTTTTAGACTAGTTAGAGAAGCTTCTAAGCTGTGGAAGACTCAAAGTGAAGGTCTGGATTGAAAGATAAGAGAGTGAGCCATATAGGGATGTGTGTGTGTGTGTGTGTGTGTGTGTGTGTGTGTGTGTGTGTAGGGGTGAGGTAGTTCAGACTGCACAAGTGAAAGCGTGTAAGTAGGAATATATATAGTACGGGGCGGGGGGGCGTTTTCTTTGGCTGGGTGAAACTTGATTTCCACCTCCTTCATTTTTCTTTTCCTTTTTCCTCAAAAGTTGATATATGAATTGCATTAGAGTGGTTTAAACAACTACCTGCATTATTGGTGAAAAATAATAGCCCTCAAAGTACCATCTTTTTATGTTTTTTTTTCAGATGTGGAAGACACTGTTTATCTGCCTTCTCCATCATCATTCCTCCCAAGCCCCTTCCAACAGACCACTGTTTTGTTTGGGTTATCAGGCGGCTATGCACTTTGGGGGACATCAGGTCCTGCCCCAAAGCAGAGGGGGCATCTCAATTACTCTAAGCCAAGCAAGGGAATCTGTTACACTTTTTAGTGGTTGCCATGGGAACTTGGCATGTATTGCAATTCTGGCTGAATTGCAAGGAGAAATCTGCTAGGAGGTGGGGGTGTTCTGGAAATTTTCTTTGTTATTAAAAAGCAATATAAGGATACTACATTTGCCAGATTCCTCTTACATGCTGTATGAACTCAATACTTAAAATATCTGCAGACATCTGCCACCACGAAGGGACAGGCCTGAGGACAAAAGCCAACAAGCCTGGGAGAGCAGAACAGAAAAATGGAAAGAAAGAATCTTTGCAAACTTATCTCTGTCCTTACCCAAATATATACAAATGTGGATATGTCATTTTTCCCTCCTGTAAAACAGCTGTATGAAGCATTTGTATCAGCTTAATCTTTTCTTAACTATATATCATGGAGTCTCTGTAGGTATTAGGCAGAGAGATAACTAACTCAGTGTGGAAAAATAAATGTATAATATTCCTTTGTGTGGATACATTAAAACTTATTCAGCTCTTTTGTATTGATGGATACTTAAGTTGTCTCTAGTTTTTCCAGTTATGTGTTTCCTTATATATAGAGTCTGTTGTTATGTTTACTTCTAAAGACAGATGACATGAAGTGATATTAGTGAGTAAAAGGATTTATAGGTTAGAATAAGCTAATTGCTGTAACAAATAGACCCTTGGATATTTAGTATTTCAGACAAAATAAACGTAAAAGTTTAAGTTAACAGTTCCAGATACTTAGATGGAACTAAGGGTCTCTGCTATCCATAGACATTCAGGGGTCCAAATTGTGAGGCATCTGTTACCTTCAACAAGTGACTCAAATGTCATACCTGAGCTCGGATTCAGTCACCTGTTGCAAAGGAGTCTGGCAAATGTAGTTTAAGTATGCCCAGGAGGAAAAGGAGACAGATTTTGAGAACAGCTAACTAGTTTCTGATACAAAGGGTAGATATAAGTATATTTCTAATTAAAATATGTGCTACCAGATTACTTTTGCCTATGGTGGCAACGATTCACATCTCCACTGGCCATGTCTGTCAGTGGCCATAATGCTAACCTTTGCCAGTCCTGAATGGTGTCATTCTTTTCATTTTTCCAAATCTGATGGGTGAATAATGATACTGCTTTAATTTGTAATTTCCTGAATAGTAATGGTAGTAATGGTTGAGTATCTTTTTATGCAAGTGACAGTCACCTGGCCAATCTGTTTCAGATTTTTAAAATTTTGTTTTAAGTCTTTTAAAATTTTGCTATTTATTTTCTATTTGTCCTACTTTCCATCTCTTTTTGTTTTTGCCTTATTTCGAATGAATTACTTTTTATCATTGCATTTCTCTCTTCTATTAGTTTGTTCATTTTTATTTTGCTTTATTACCCTTTTAGAGATACCCAGAATTTCAACATACCTCCTTGGTATGTTTGTTTATGTCCCAATCTCTCTCTCTTCTTCTGAGATTCCAGTTACACATACGTTAGGACTTTTGCTTTTGTCCCACAGGTATCTGAGGCTCATGCTCTTAGCTGGAGTTTGCCGTGTGCATGTGGTTCAGGTGTTAGTCAGAGATTTGGGCAGAGTATGAGTCCAGAAATTGTGGTTACCCTTTCTGATGCTCTCCTTTCTGGCATTTCCCTCTAGCTTTCAGTGCCTCTGGTTACCCTTAACACTCTCTTCTGTTTTTTTTTTTCAAGCCAGTAGTGATGTGTGTTTTCTATTGGATCCATTCTATGCAGCACTTACTTTGGTCTACGCTTTAGGCCAAATGCCATCAAAGAGAATAAATCACTGTAGGCTCTTCCTTTTCCCTAAGTGTCTACTCTCCTCCACAATCTATGTGCCTTTTTACCCTGTAGTGCCTTTGAGATGTTGTCTATCATTTTGAATTTTGTCCAGAATTTACAGTTGGGATCTGTGTGAAATTTGGGTATGGTAGGAGTCATTTCACAACATTGGAGGTAGAAGCTCGGTTGTTTTCTCTCAGCACTTTTGATCTCAGTTGGCCTCGGCTGGCAACGGCTCGGGGCAGGGCTTGGGTTCCCAGTCAGAGGATGAGGCCAGGTCACAGCGGTGAGAGCACCAGGTCCTAGCCACTAGACCAGTGGTCAGTGACAAGGGTCCTGGCCCTTTGGCTTTGCAGAAAAGAATTTCGACAAAGAATGTGGTGAAGCAAATAGAGTATTTATTAAGAGGAAAAAGTACAGTATGTATGTATCGACACACAGGCAGACTCGGAGGGAAAGTCCTTGAGTCGCGCCTTGTGGCAGTTTGAATTTCTTTTATAGGTTATTTCTTCTGAGTGTCCTTTGGCCAATCATTTTGATTTGCCTGGTTCAGAGTCCACATTTGATGTATCTCAGGATCCTCCCATGTGTGTGCATGCATCTCTTAGCCGAGATGGATTCTACCGCCTAGGCTTGTGGGTAGAACATCCCTTAACATCACTTTGATCCCCAAGGAACCTTTCTGTGCATGCGGTCAGGGAGGTCTCCTCACTTTGAGAATCAGAAGTATGTTATCTGAGCAGAGCCCAGCCTGCTCCCTCAATTGCTAAACTCCTTTTGGAGTTTCAGTCCACAGGGAATGAAGCTCCAATTGCTTTACCATGGCAGAGCTCATCTATCTCCTGCCTCACTTTGAAAATATCACTTCGTTGTCTCCTGGCCTTCTGTTATTTCTGTTGGGAATCCAGTTGTCAGTCCATTTGTTCTATTGAAGACAATCGGTCTCACTTCTCCATCCCTTGAATTTAGGCTTGTCTCCGTGATTTTCAAAAAGTTTCCACTATATCTGTGAAGATGTGAGGTTCCCCCTTCCTTCTACTTTTGGTAGGGAATCTGAGATTTATAGTGCTTCCTGAGTTTGCGACTTATCTTCTTTGATCAATTTTGGAAATGTCTTAGCCATTAGCTCTTCCAGTATTGCTTGGTCCTTCTAGTCTTCACTGGCTTGGTAGCTTATTGAAGCCTTCAAGCAGGTTAAAACAAATTTTTCCCCACGTGTTCTTGTACTCAGCAGGAAGATAAGTCTTTGGCAAGCATTGCCACCATTGCAGGAACTGGAAATTCTTGTTTTTTTTTCTTTTTTAAATCTCACCAAGGGCTCAGAATACCTCAGCGTTTAGTAACAACTTGGAACTGTTTTTTTTTTTTGACATGAGAAAATTGCTCAATTTCAAGGCTGGCTGTGACAGTAGAAGGGTATCAGAAGAAGAAACAGTATATCTTCAATGTCCACAAGTAGTGTCATCTATTATGATTTTCATCTGCTTTATATTGTTCCTCTGACGACAAACTGTGGTTATTTTCATGTAGTCCTTTTCAGTATGTGGGAGTGCTCTAGAAGTGTATGTAAAGAGGGATCTGTCCTCACTGCAGGGTTCTTGGGTGGGGAAACAAAGTGGCTATCAGTCTTCCAGTTTGCCCAGTGCTAATTGTCATGACTGCATAGCCACATCTGGAGTCATATCTGAGCTGCCAAAACGACTCAGGTCAGAATGAACCTCCTACAACCGCTAAACTGTTTAAATGTTGTTGGTTTGGGGGAGCAGAGTTGCGTTCATGGCAGAGCAAAAGGTGGTGGACTTATTTTCCCAGCCTTATTTTCCCTTATTTTCAAGTGACCTCATCCTGAGCAGAGGGCATTAGACCCAGTGATCATGGCAGGGATCTGTCCACTTTCACTGTGACATCTCTGTAATCTGTTGTCTGCCCTCCTTTTCACTCATAATCCCCAACTGACCTGCTGTTGGCTGCATTTACCTATTGTTTTCCTTGCCCTTTCACTCTCCTACCTGTTTCTCTTTTACTTTTAAACCCACATCTTCATCCTTGAGTTCCTGTTGCACAGACCCGTGCCTGTCAGGGCAGAGAGAGAGAAGAGGTTCTCAGGAATAAGTCTGAGTGTGATAATGAGTGTGATAATGAGATATACTGTTTCTTCTTCTGACACCCTTCTGATACCACCACACACAGTGGTGGTGCCTGGAACATTTTTATTAGCAGAAACAAGGGGCGATCTGGGAGAGCAGCAAGGCTGGGGCTCTTTTACTTTAGTCTGCAACTGACATGCCAATGATTTTGCGAATTGTATCAGCAGCCTTTATGATAAACTAAAAAAAGCCCTCACCAGCAAGTCAGTACCATCTTCAGCTTCTCTGCTCCTGCTGTCACTTGAGAATATTTGTTTGAAAAGTTAAGTATACTTTGACAAGCATTTTGGTAAAACCCAGATTTTGAGAAAATAGACCCACAAAATAGACTGTTATTTTTTTTTTAAACAAAAAAGCTTTAAGGAAAAAGATTTTAGGGGAACTCTATAGATTGAAAAAAGACAACACAACTAAAATGTGTAGACATTATTTGGATCATTATTAAAACAACTATACCATCAGAGAGGTATGAATATTATGAGACAGTTAGAAATTTGAATACTGACTGGATATTTGATATTAAAGAATGATTAAGATTTTAGGTGTGGTAGTGTCACTTGCTGAGTTAAAAAAAAGAATTCTTCTAGAGACACAATGAAAATATTTGTTGATGAAATGAAATAATGTTTGGGCTGAGCTTTGAAATAATATGATGGGGGAAATGGGTGGAAATCTAGATCATATAAGACTTTGAATTGATAGCTATAAAGTCTGAGTGTTGAGAACAAGGAGATTTCTTATATTTTTGGTCTACTTTCATAGATGTTTGACGTTTTCCATAATGAAAAGAAAAAAGGATCTCTGTGTCTTTGGGCAACTTTGTAGAAAGAGTTCCAAACAACTCCCAATTAATAAAATTCACCCGATCCACTCCATTTTGCATAATATCACCAAACTGACACCTCAAATATAAGGAAGCTTGTGGGTCTGAAAAACAAAGCACATATTGTAGGGTGGATTTTCAGTTTCACATAAAATGCATAATTGGCCTGAGGCCTGCTCTCTTTTAGGCTAACTGCTTGCAGAGGCTCATCCAGATTATTCTTTGTGTGTGTGTGTGTGTGTATGTGTGTGTGTGTGTGCCTAATACTCACATTAAAGCCTTTGAAATAGAATTCCACCCTGTGCCATTAGACTGCTCCAACTTTTTAGAGATCACTTGTGATCCTGAATATTCCAGACAAAAAGCAAATACATAAAATGAAGTTTCATAGGATTTCTCTCCATGTAGTTAATGTTATTAATAGTTGAATCTGCTCTTGGTGTCAGGTGCTAAGCTAAATATTTCACATGCAGTATTTTATGACATCCTTATAGTTATTCTGTGGAAAGGTACAGACATTATAACATGTTTTTTTGATATGAGAAAATGAAAACTTGGAGTTTACATAACTTCTCCAAGGTCGCATACTGGTAATTAAGGTATGGAACTAAGAGGGGTTTGAAACCTAGGCTGCTTGACTTCAAGTCGAACTCTATTATGAATTCCAAGTTCTATGATTAATTCAGTTTACTGCAGATTAAATTAAATTTAGGCTCTTTGAAATGTACATATTTCAAATATACATATTTAGGCAAAAGAGAAAAAGTAGAGAATTAAAAAATAAGTTAAACATACGTGTAAAACAGATAGCCAATGGGAATTTGCTGTATAGCTCAGGGAACTGAAACCAGGGTTCTGTAACAACCCAGAGGGGTGAGATGGGGGAGAGGTGGGAGGGCGGTTCAAGAGGGAGGGGACATATGTACGTCTATGGCTGATTCATGTTGATATTTGGCAGAAACCAACACAATTCTGTAAAGAAATTACCCTTCAATTAAAAAATAAATAAATTAAAAAAAAAGGTTAAACAGACCCAGAAGAAATAAAAATCAAATGTCAAAGTTCCCAAAACACCTCTAAGTTTGCTAGAATTTAAGAACTTTGGGGGCTGGGCCATAGAGGTGGTTGCTGTAGTGGCAGTCACCTTCCATGAAGCTTTCTGGCATCTTCCTCAGAGCAACTCACAGCGGTACATGGTACATTTCCTTCTCTTTCTTGGCCCCTGAAGGCAGGGATTAGATGAGCTTTCTTGATCCAGGGGATTTGGCAATCCTGGTAGCGACCCGAGATCCTGTTTTCCACACATCCTGTTGCATTGTCATTGGCAGTACACCAGGATTGCTCAGCTTCTTCACAGAATATCAGTGTAAGGCTCTCTCCCTGGGCTTGATATGGTGGCCAGGTCAAGTGCAGGAGGGAAATAAGTCAGTCCCTCGTGAGGGCCTCCAGTGTCTCTAGGTTAGCTTTATTTTTCAGTTCGTTTGGGTAACTTAAGGCCAGGAAAGGAGAAATTGCCCACTGTGTTGGGAGTAAGGGGGAATCTTGTAAGACAAATAAGATCCAAGACGAAGAATAATTTAAATCTACCCCACCCTAGAATGTTCATCAGGGCTCACTTCAGAGGGCTCCAAGGGATGCTCATTATTTTGAAATTTCCCCAAGGGTTCTAGCAGCCAAGAGAAGCCTGTGGCTATGTGACTATTGTTACAGGATGTGACTTTCAGTCTATGAACTTGCAGTCTTTGACAGTGGTGACATTAGGAGGAACTCTGAGATTGGGACTAGCCAAGCTTGAAATCACTTGGGAAGATGAACCATGTTAAGAGTGGCTGCAGAATAGACTTGAGAAGGAGGCATCCATTCAAAAGAACTAGTACGTGAAACCCCTGCCTCAAGCTCACGGGTTCTTTGGGACTGTGTTGCGGTTACTGGGCTGGAGTCAAGCACCAGCAGTAAAAGAGAAGTGAAGCAGGCTGGGCTGGATCAGTTACTTTAAAGTGGGATCAGTGAGTAGTGATCAAACTTCTGAGAAATTGAAGATCCATATTAGGAGCAAGCTGTCATCAGCTGATGGAATTCTATTGCCCCTTAGACTGTCTATAGAAGGTTCCATGATTTTGGATGTCCAGGTAACTTGTTCATAGAAGCACTTCCTCCAGTGGGTGGACCAAAGACTCAGGACTGTCCTTCTCTCTTCTTCCAGCTCTTGCTATCCAGTTGGTTGGCGCGGTACCAGTTCACAGAGACTCTGGCAACTTCCCAAGAGCCAAATTTAGGGGAGCCTTGGAATTTGCTCCTTTTTTCTACCTGAAAAGCAGAATGTTTCCTGGGGATTCTTCAAATTTATTTTTTATCTTTGTTAATTTTAATCTATAGATTCCTCTCTCTCTTGCTCTCCTTATTCCATTTATTTTAAAAGTTTTTATTACTATTGATTATACACCATCTGCAATTATTACAAAACATTGACTGTATTCCCTGTGTTGTACAATCCATCCTTGAGCCTACCTTACATTCAACAGCTTGCACCTCTTGCTCCCCCATCCCACTTTGCCCCTCCCCATGGGCAACCACTAGCTTGTTCTCTATATCTGTGTCTGTTTTTTTTTTGTTTTGCTTATATTCACTAGTTTGTTTTATTCTTTTCTAGATTCCACATACAAGTGATATCACGCAATATATTTTCTTCTCTCTGACTTATTTCACTAACGCAGTACCTCAAGTCCATTCATGTTGCTGCAAATGGCAAAATGTTGCCCTTTTTTCTGGCTGAGTAGTAGTCCATGTGTGTGTGTATGTATAACATTTTTATCCATCCATCTGCTAATGGAGGAGATTCTTTAAGGTAAAAGTTTGAAACACTGCTTTTATAAGAGACTCTACAAAATACTTCTGTTTGCAACAGCACTAAATCTAGATGTTTCTTGATTCTCTATCTCTCCCATTAATGTGGTTACTCAGAAAAGAACTCAGAGAGTACACTTATTCCTTTCCCTTCCTTTTAGCTTTAGTTCAGTTGCCCTCTTTACCCAATGACTGGTGCCTCAGAAATAGCATCTCACTGAGTTTTAAAGAGAACAAACTCTACCTTTAAATAGAAATGATGCATTTCTTCTTTGATGTACATTATCCTATAACTCTGTCCTGGTCTTTTGGATTTATATGCAGATGATTTATTAATGCAATGCCCCTAGGAATCCAGATAGGAAGTGGGGGAACCAGGACAGGGAGTGGAAAGAAGCTATTCAAGTTACTTTGGCTGCCTAACAAATTTCCCCAAAACTTAGTGGCTTAAAACTATGTCACTGTTTATTTTGCTCACAGATCTACAGCTTGGACATGACTCAGTGTGGACAGCTTAACTCTGCTCTATTTGAAGCAGTTGGAGTGGCTCAAAGACCAGGAGGGACTGTGTGAAGGAACATGTACTCCTGTGTCTGGTGGTGGATTCTGACATCTGATGATGTCTCAACTGGACCACCTAAACATGGTCTCTGCCTAGAATGCAATAGTCAGAGAAAGCAAAGTTGTAGCATAATACCATTTTTAGTATGATACAGTATACAGAAACTTAATAAACACAGTCCACTAGGTATAGATTACTTATGGACACATATATAATCAGTAAAAGTATGAAATGTAAACTGGGTACACATGTTCAAAATGGTTTCACCTGAGGGCTATAGAGGTATGTACTTCATCTATGATGTTTTATTTGTAGAAAAAAATCTGAAGCAACACGAAAAACTTAACATTTATTATATGTGGAAAAAGAATCATGAGTATTTGCTATTATTTGTACCTTTCTATATACACTCTCTTTTTTTAAATAAAGGAAACATTTTGGAAAATTAAGAACACCTTTTAAGTTAAGGATATTTACATCGGCAGTACCTCCAAAAGCAATAAGGTTGAGGTTAACATATAAGAGGAAATAATGTGGGAAAAAATGGATAAAATAATGAAGGATTGTCAGAAAGTTAGGTATGAATTGGAGACTAGAATCGTAATGTAGCTATGCGGTGTAGAACACATACTGTGGAAAGCAAAACTTTTCTCTGAATAGGGAGAAGAAAAGACAAAGATTCAATTGATGAGAGAAAGGCTATATAAATAGGGCCAGAGAGAAGGGAACAGCAAAAATGACTGTTATTCTTGAGGAAGAACCCACCTTCTGAAAATTTATAAATGCCATCTTACTCTGCTTAGATTTTCTGATCAGCAATCTAACTATATTAGATATTTTCAAGAGGATTTACAAACCTGGAAGAAGCTAGGGTCTGTGACTTTTCCATTAATTGTTATTATTGGTTTTGTTATTTGTCAGTATCAGTAAGTGTGTTTGGGGGACAATATTCTTTACCTTACACAAAACCCACTTCTTTTCTAACCTCAAATAAAGACTACAGTCATTAAATGACAGTGACATTGTGTTTGCAGAATTGCTAAACCCAGAAAGCCTTTTTTCCTCCCTCCACTGAAACTGATTTTTATTCAGCCATATAATGCCATTGCATTGACAAGGAACTTGAGTAATAATTTTCTGCTTCTAAAAATTCATTTTGAAAGACCTGAGTGTATAGGGTTTTTATTTTTCATTTTTATAATTACGAAAAATGAATAAACTAGCAGTGGAAGATATAATCTGTGATTAAGATCCTTTTTGTAACATCTTCCAGTTAAGACTTGTGAATGACTCTTCTTGGGTTAATTGTACTTAAAATCAGAATATGTAATATAATCTTAACTGTGTTAAATTATGCATAGAAAAAGAACTGTAAAGAAATAAAATAGTAAATGAGGATATATCCGGGTGGTGGGATTCTGGGGGATTCTAATTTTCTTTATGTATTATATATTTAAATAATTTTCTGAGATAATAAATTATATTTTTATAATTTATTATTTATTTATTATTATAATTTATAGTCAGAAAAATAGATGCTATTAGGAAAATCAATGTATATATGGTTTTTATACACCATCTGATAAGAATTATGTAAATACCATGCACAAAGAAAAGATTGAGAGGGGTCTTCCATGGTTAAACAGATAGCCTGCTGCCTTTGGATATTAGAACTACAAATTCTTTTTTTCTTTTCCTTTTTCTTCCTTCTTTCTTTTTTATGGTTTCACATCTGAGATGGCTGTATATTTCTTTCCTAGTGAAAAATACTTTTTACTTTACAAATATGCTAAAATAAAATTTATTCTACTCAGCATAATAATACTAAGATGTGTGTATATAGAAAAGATATACTTTCTATTTTTAATTCTTTAAACATACTAATTATTTAAACTGTAGCCCTCTCTTCTTATGAATAAGTTTTTAAAGTTGATAGTGGTCCAAACACTAAATTCACTGTAAGACTCATACTAATAAAATAATTTTAATAAAATTAGATTTTTTATAAAGTAAAATTGCTATGGTGAAATTAATACCTTTAAATTTATTACAGTGAAACAGAAGATTTGAGTTTTGGACTTGAAATTCTAGACCATAGTTTCAAAGAAGAAAGGGCTTTTGAGTTGATTTCAAGTCCAACTTCCTCATTTGATAGATGAGCAAATTGAAGTGGGAAGAAGAGAACTAAATAACTCTGAGTTTCACATTAATTTGCACCAGAACCCAGTGTTTCAGTGATTTTTCTTATTATAACCATGCTTTTGGAGAGGACTTTTTGAGATGTGATGCAGAGGAAAGTGACATGTAGACTATTTACCTAGGCATCTTCACATGCAAAATGAAATATGGCCTACTTCTTTTCTTTCCTCTTAAATTTTGCTTCTTTTTTTTTCTTTTTTTTACAATTACGTGAAACACCTTTTGACTCCTGTGTTACAGCTCCATGGTTAAAGTTGTCTTGTGACCATCTTGGAAGGAAGTACAAAATCCCTAATGCTACTCTTCCTGCTCAGAATTTCACTATAGAATTCCACTTGAGGAAGCCGTATGAAGAGTTCACTGAAAACTGAACAGCTTCTAGAATTAAGCTAACAAAATATCTTTAGTTTCTTTTATACTGGTGGCTCAGATGGTGAAGAATCTGCCTGCAATGCGGGAGACCTGGGTTCAATCCCTGGGTTGGGAAGATCCCCTAAAGGAGGACATGGCACATCTGTCCAGTATTCTTGCCTGGAGAATTCCCATGGACAGAGGAGCCTGGCAGGCTACAGTCCATAGGATGGCAAAGAGCTGGACATGACAGCAACTGAGCCCACAGCACATACTATTTTTTAAGACTATAATCAGTACTTCAAAACATTTACTTCAAAAGGTAGCTTAGATTTTGTTGAACCCACTCTGCTTGCAAAATAATAATAAAAAAATCTGTCGAATAGTCCAGCTCTAGATTCTAGAGTTTAGAAGATGAGAGAGAGAATAGTGATGTGGAAAGTGATTTTATAGGCATGGTAGTGGTGTGGAGTGGTGCTAATCATTATTTCATTGGTGATTGACAGGCATCCAAGGGTATTCTGGGTAAGTCTTATTTTTCAAGGCACGTTCTAGTCCTGTGAAAGCACCGTAGCAAATTTTTTGAAATATATTTGAGATTGGACTCTAGTGTTGAGTTTTTCTGAATATGTGGCAGCATAATGACATATTATCTGGGATTTTAGGCTCCCTTTTGAAGTGTAGGTGATCATATTTACACTTTAGTATTTCCACTAGATGGCATTAGAAACTTCTGAAGCCATGAAGTAATTACTAGTCACCTTTGTTAGGCTGTAAATTACACCTGCATGTTTAAGGGGTAATTGGCAAATGACTTTCTGGTATGTTTAGCTCTCATGCCTGGTACACGGCTAAGACATTGGTATCAGATCTCTCCTTTGACATAAATAGCTCCTGGGATTATCAGATTGTCATTCCACATCTCATGTTCCAACCAGGAGTTTTGAACACAACCTATACCTTCACTCCACTATAAATCAACACAAAGTAGCCTTGCTTTGTCCCACCTGAGCAAAGCAATCAGTTTAGAGCAAACATATTAGCTGGAAAGGAACAACCAAAACTTTTATTTTCCCAGCACACCGAGAAAAAATTGTTTTTTCTTTTGAATGGGATGCTGTGTTTCAAACATGAGAGGGACAAAAAAATAACTGAAGATCTATCAGCTTGTTCTAGTGGTTGTTACAGGGGAACTGTGCTGTGTAGGTTTTTAAATTATAAATGAAAATTAACAGTCAAGAATAGGTACACATTCCAGTGTTACTGAAAAAATCTTTGCTTCTTTAGATGCTCTGTCTAGCTAAACCAAGAAGTAGGTTTGGCATGTGTGTGTGTATGTGTATATTTTTTCTTTCCTCACCGTGGTGTGTCTCTGTGGCTGCTGCCTGCTTCCTAGCCTGGCTTTCATCATTTCTTCCTGTTGATTGGTGTCACCTCGCATGCTTAGAATGTCTGCCTGTCTGTTCAGAGTGTGAACACATTCCTCAGAATGCTGATCTGCTCGTTTCACACCAGTGTCAAAATGACTTATTAAATTCAGCACCTCCTGATACTCAGTAGCTGATGTGTTGCTGTCCAAACAGTAAATGACAATAAGCATATGCAGCTGGTGGGCCTAGCAAACTCATTTAATTTGATAAAAATGTCACCGCAACATGCTTTAAATCGCTGTCCTTTTCATCATTGCTAATTGCTAGCTATAGACCTTTTTCCTATGCTTAATACAAGTGTTAAAATACTGCTCCTTCCTGCCTGATTAAGAATTTTAAAAAAATGTAGAATTCCTTTTCAGTGGCAGCATTATTTCATCAAGAGATGGATTTTGCTCTTAATTAGCCAACATGCCACTGGGGAAGCTTCAGAGTCATGGGTGTGAAACAGCCTCAAGCAGGAGATCAATCTAAAGGAAAAAAATGGTGGCTGGGGAATAATTGGCAGCTCCGGTGAATGTGGGCTGGTTATAACAGTGACAATATGTTCCAGTGGAATATCACAAACCTCTCTCCTGTTTCCAACTTGGCACATTTCAAGCTCAACAAAAGCTGAACAATATATCCCATGGTTATTTGTCTATTGTTTTGTATTTTTTCCTTGCTGCTTCATTGAGGTTTTCTCTTGTGTTGGGTTGACAATCTGGACATTTCCCCTGAACGGATTAGGGGATTAAAAAGGAATATGAATTCTAAAAATAATAATCCTTCAATAGCTTGGTGCTTAAAAACAGATCTGGAACTGATCCTTACACCAGAAAACAGGCAAACCTGCACTAATTTGCTAAACCCAAATGTTGATTTAAAACACAGACACACATACCCATAAATTGAACTCAAACTTTTTGAGTGATGTCTATTTGATGAATAGGAACTGACTCCATTTTTTTTGAATTATACAATCCAAAAAAGAGGCTACATGAAATTTTCTCCCAAGTGAGTTGATACTTAATTTAGTTCAAATTCTTACTTTTTTTCTTCTTCTTAAATAAGCTCTGTGTGTTGAGCCTGACTCCTGCAGCAAGTGAATTGACAGCCACGCTGGACACCAGGCTCTCCATCTACCCATTAGCACCTGCTCCCATCGGGAAACTTTATCTAGGATCTGACTTGTGCACAATGTACTGAAGAAAGAAGGAAAATCTTCCCTTCCTCCTGATATTCTTGCATTTTAGAGCCTGGTAGCCTTTCTCTTTCTCTTTGCTAAGCACGGAGCAATGATTCTATATTATTTCCTATTTTATTTATGTGATTGAATGTATTTCTTAAAGTTCTTTGTGGAAGAAAATATCACAATCATTTTGGTGTAAATTCCAAACGATCTCTCCAGTCATCTACCTATAGTCTTTCTGCTTTGATTGGTTAATCTAAATAAGAGTCCATTGAAGGTCTGGATAACCATACTTTGAAATCAAATTTTTAAAAATATTTATTTTTAATTGGAGGATAATTGCTTTATAATGTTGTGCTGGTTTCTGCTATGCAGCAGTGTGAATCAGCCAGAGGTATACATCTATCTCCTCCCTCTTGAACCTGATTCCAACTCTACATCTAAAGTTAAGAAGTACATTTTGGTCACCAGGCGATCCCAGGCTGTGAGAGGTTGTTTCATTTTCCCATCTCTTTGGGTGCTGGGGGTACCTTTACCTTTGGCATGCACAAGAAGAACATGTCTTTCCAGAAAGGCCTACAGATGCTCTTTATGCTTAAATTGAGCAATGCTGAAGAGCAAGACTCTGAACTTTACCAGATCAGTTGTCAGTCTCACTTAGAATCTGCATTTCCAAAGAGAGAAAGTACTAAAGGCTCTGGGCTCTGATTAATACTGGTGGTGGTGGGCAGGCATCAACCAGGTGATACATGTCCCATGCCTGGCAGGTACATGTTGGAAGGCAAGACTGGTGGCTCCCTGGTTGACATGCTGGGGCACAGGGGACCCCATCCAGATTTTCAAACCATTACAGAACTTCCCCAGTCTCAGCTGCAAATCCACTTTACATATCAGTGCCATACAGGGTTCATTTCCAGAAAAGTTTGGAGCCAATTCTGTCAATTTTCAGCTCAGTAAGGGAAGCCTGATGTGAAGAGCTGACTCATTTGAAAAGACCCTGATTCTGGGAAAGATTGAAGGCAGGAGGAGAAGGGGATGACAGAGGATGAGATGGTTGGATGGCATTACTGACTCAATGGACATGAGTTTGAGTAAACTCCGGGAGTTGGTGATGGACAGGGAGGCCTGGCATGAGGCTGTCCATGGGGACGCAAAGAGTCGGACATGACTGAGCGACTGAACTGAATTGAAGGGAAGCCCTACTTAATTATCTTTCTGTATAGAACTCTGGGCCCTTCATGTTTTGGCCTCATCTTCACACCTGCTCTCATTAACTGATTAGTAGATATTCTTCTAGAATTACTGTATTTCCTGAAACAAGCTAGAAGGTAGCTTTTGTTGGCTACATAGAAGTTTTCTTTTCTCATGCACAAGTAATAAATAAATACAGTATTGTCTCTTCTGAAATATTTAAGTAATAAGGCCTCCAAGTACTCTTCCTGTCTTAATCTGGGGCTGATCCCTGGAGAGACCACCTTGTGCCTTGGCCCATGTGCTTCAGCCTCCATTTTTGTGTATTCTTACATATGTGTGTGTGTCCATGGGCCTGTAGAAATCACCCAGTGTTATGTCAGTGGTCTCTTTTTTCAAGCACAAATAGTATCATTCTATGTGTATCATTCCACAATTTGATCTTTGAACCGAATAATGTGTCTGAGAGCTAGCCAGGAGATTTGGGTTATTCCTTTGAAGAACTTCAAGGGCTCCCGTAAATAAAAAGAGCAAAGTTTGTTTAGCAATTTCTCTTCATTTTATAGATGAGAAAATGACGGCCCAGAGAAGTTAAGTGAATTATCCAAGGTTATGCATGCTTCCTGCATGCCAAGTCGCTTCAGTCGTATCCAAGGTTACCCAGCTACTAAGCATCAGGGCATGGGTAAGAACCCAGGCTGGTCTGAGCCTCCAACCTGTGTGATTCCTTCTGTCCTCATATTCCCCTGGGGATGCCACCTCTGCTACCCTCTCTGCACTCTTCCCTCACCTGCTTTACTTTTGAATCTTCACTGGACTCTAGATTCATCTTTCTGCTGTGAGTGACCTAATTCAAACACTCAGTAGATCTAATCAGGGGTCAGATCTACTCCAACCTAGAATTTACTCCAGAATAAACAAATATTTTAAAAAACATATTTTTTTCCTAGGCACCATTTTAATACTTTATGTTTCTGCCAACCAAGTTTTGCCAACCCTCAGGGTATCCTAAATCTGCAAGTCTTTTTTATTTTCATTTTTGTTGCCATGTAGTTGATTTACAAGGTCGTGTGTGTGTTGTAGAGCGAAGTGAATCAGTTTTACATATACATGTATCCACTCTTTTTCACTCTCTTCTCATGTAGCTCATTACAGAGTACTGAGCAGAGTTCCCTGTGCTATATAGTAGGTCCTTATCTAATCCTACAAACCTTTTAAACTCTTTCCCTCAGTGGGTTCCATTTTCCATGTTTAATAGGAAAATGTGTAGGAAGGATGTGGGAAGCCATTGCTTGGGGGAATACTGCCCTCAGGAATACGACAATTGCAGTCATTCTTATGTTTATGTTGGGATGTTTATGGTGGGATCAGGAGCAGTTATGGTGGGGTCAGCAGGAGTTTCTGTTTTTGAAGAGGCTGCCGCATCAGAATGGGAGATAGACAAGGTAACTCAGTTGCTTTACAAATGAAAGGGCCTTTATCTTCCCCCGAAGACTGTCATAACTTGGGACTCAGCAGCTCATTCCAGAGAGGATCTGTTCTTGCAAACGTCCATTTGATGCAGCCCTTTGAGAAGTCATCAGTGAGTACTAACAGATGAACTGTCTCAGGAAAAACAACAACAACAAAAAAACTGCTGTTTAAAAAAAGTCCTGTTTGTAAATTTTGCTTACCTATGGAATGAACTAATTTTTGCATCTCAGTGCTCAGATCTGGAACTTCACATAGATGTATTTGAACATAAAATTTTAAAGCCATTGTTGCCCCAGCTATGTGCTACAGACACCCCCACCCGAACCCCATTGACCACCTGGTTAGTTTTCTGAGAGTTTCTGCGGGAAGGGTTTACAATGGCTGGCTCCTGGTTTGATGTCATGTCGATAAATTATGGTGCTTTAAACAGATGTGATCTCACAGCGTGGAATCCTTCAGGGTAAAGCTCGTGAAAAGGTTTCTTTCCCCTCTTGGTTTCATTGTAGTTTTGTTGTTTGGAGGTTTTATGTTGTTCATTTAGTTCCCTGGCTATTGGGGTTTTATAGTCATATTTCCTTTGTTTAATATAATTTCCTTTTTTTTCTTTTAGCTATTTTTGTTAGGGTACCCAGAGGCTTCAGTTATGAGTGGCTGTAAAATAAAATATATTATGATTATTACAATGATAAAGTATAAGCTTTTAAGAGTCTGCTTATATTGACCCATATATTCTCTTTCCCCCTCTCTCCAAGATACACACAGAAGCACATTGGAAATGCAGTAGAAAACGGCTGCCAGTTTAAAAGCAGAAATTAAGAGGCACAAATCCACGTGTGTGGTGAGAGGGCTTCAAGCTAGACCAGCTACCAGGAGAAGTGAGTCCCGAGACTGGATTATGTTGCCTCTTCTCCTCTGTGAAGTGGCAGATGCCAGCACCTGGGCTTGAACTTGATCATTACTGTTTAATTCCTAACCTTTTCTGGGTTACCTACCTTTCTGGAGTTACAGTTTTCTCATCTGTGAGTTGGGAGATGGAAGGTTCTTCACCTGAAGTCTGAGTGAGGTGTATGCAGAAGCACCATGCATAGTATCTGGCAGATAGTAGATGCTCAATGAATGTGAATTAGTATGACCTCTGCTTGCTTCTTGCACCCTTGTGTTGGCTGGTCTCTGGTGCTCTGTGCGCCAGGAGACAGGGCAGCTTGCCCCAAGTGGGCATTAAAACCGTGTCTGTCCTTGCTGTCTCATTTCCTAGGTCTTTCGTGCCACCTGCTCCCTTCCAGTTTCAGATCCCAATGTCCATTCCGATAGAACCTTGCATCAGCTGGCTATTATGCTAAAAGCAGCTGATGACCACTCAGGTACAAGATGATAGTGATTTATGGATGCCATCCCTCCAGACAGCATTTGCAGTATTATAGGTTTTGCTTTTACTTTATTGGGCACTAGAAGAGCATTGTGGAGAAGGCGATGGCACCCCACTCCAGTACTCTTGCTGGAAAATCCCATGGATGGAGGAGCCTGGCAGGCTGCAGTCCATGCGATTGCTAGGAGTCGGACATGACTGAGTGACTTCACTTTCACTTTTCACTTTCATGCATTGGAGAAGGAAATGGCAACCCATTCCAGTGTTCTTGCCTGGAGAATCCCAGGGATGGGGGAGCCTGGTGGGCTGCCGTCTATGGGGTTGCACAGAGTCGGACAAGACTGAAGCGACTTAGCAGTAGCCACAGCAGCAGAAGAGCATTGAGAACAAAAGGAAGCTTTCTTTTGATGGATGGGAAGAAGGCTTTTCATTTTGAAACCTTTCAGATCATACCCCACAGGAAGCTGCTCAGTCTCTACCCATATTGATCTCTTCCTGTGCTGGGTTAAATAGTGTCCCCCTTTCCCTCTCAAGTTCATGTCCACCTAGAACCTGTGAATGTGACCTTATCTGGAAATAGGGTCATTGTAAATACACTGAAGTTGAGGTCATACTGCATTAGTGAAAAGTGAAAGTGTTAGTCACTCAGTCGTGTCTGACTCTTTGTGACACCATGAACTGTAGCCTGCCAGGCTCCTCTGTCCATGGAATTTTCCCAGGCAAGCATACTGGAGTGGGTAGCCATTCCCTTCTCCAGATATTGGATTAGTTCAGTTCAGTTCAGTCTCTCAGTTGTGTCCGACTCTCTGTGACCCCATGAATCGCAGCATGCCAGGCCTCTCTGTCCATCACCAACTCCCAGAGTTCAACCAAACTCATGTCCATCGAGTTGGTGATGCCATCTAACCATCTCATCCTCTGTCATCCCCTTTTCCTCCTGCCCTCAATCTTTCCCAGCATCAGGTCTTTAAAACAAGTCAGCTCTTCACATCAGGTAGCCAAAGTATTGGAGTTTCAGCTTCAACATCAGTCCTTCCGATGAACACTCAGGACTGATCTCCTTTAGGATGGACTGGTTGGATCTCCTTGCAGTCCAAGGGACTCTCAAGAGTCTTCTCTAACACCATAGTTCAAAAGCATCAATTCTTTGGCTCTCAGCTTTCTTTATAGTCCAACTCTCACATCCATACCTGATCACTGGAAAAACCATAACCTTGACTAGATGGACCTTTGTTGGCAAAGTAATGTCTCTGCTTTTTAGTATGCTGTCTAGGTTGGTCATGACTTTCCTTCCAAGGAGTAAGTGTCTTTTAATTTTATGGCTGCACTCACCATCTGCAGTGATTTTGGAACCCCCCAAAATAAAGTCAGCCACTGTTTCCACTGTTTCCTCATCTATTTGCCATGAAGTGATGGGACCGGATGCCATGATCTTGGTTTTCTGAATGTTGAACTTTAAGCCAACTTTTTCACTCTCCTCTTTCACTTTCATCAAGAGGCTCTTTAGTTCTTCTTCACTTTCTGCCATAAGGGTGATGTCATCTGCATATCTGAGGTTATTGATATTTCTCCCAGAAATCTCGATTCCAGCTTGTGCTTCCTCCAGCCCAGCGTTTCTCATGAGGTACTCTGCATATAAGTTAAATAAGCAGGGTGACAATATACAGCCTTGACATACTCCTTTTCCTATTTGGAACCAGTCTGTGGTTCCATGTCCAGTTCTAACTGTTGCTTCCTGACCAAGCCCTAAATCTAACATGCCTGAAATATTAACAGGAAGAGGGAAATTTGGACACAGAGATAAACAAGGGATCAGGCTAAGTGAAGACAGAGGCAAAGCTTGGAATGATGTGCCAACAGCAGGGACTGCTGGAAACCATCAGAAGGTGGAAGAGGCAAGGAAAGACTCTTCCTTAGAAGGTATACGAGTACAGAACAGACTTTTGAACTCTGTGGGAGAAGGTGAGGGTGGGATGTTTCGAAAGAACAGCATGTATATTATCTATGGGGAAACAGATCACCAGCCCAGGTGGGATGCCATGAGTCAAGTGCTCGGGCCTGGTGCACTGGGAAGACCCAGAGGAATCTGGTGGAGAGGGAGGTGGGAGGGGGGATTGGGATGGGGAATACGTGTAACTCTATGGCTGATTCATATAAATGTAGGACAAAACCCACTGAAAAAATAAATAAATAAAAAATAAAACCAGAAAAAAAAAAAAAAAGAGAAGGTATACGGTCCTGCCAACTCTGACTTTGGACTTAAAGCCTCCAGTACTTTGAGAGAATGCCTTTCTGTTGTTTTAAGGTACCCAGTCTGGGTACCTTGTTACAGCAGTTCCAGGAAATGAATACACTGACTGCGCAGGATGTCTGCTGAATGTTCAGAGTTAGCCCAGTGAGTCCAGCAATAGGGAGGGGTTGCGGGAAGATTTTGCTGTCAGGCAAGTGATGTTGGCTTACAGCAGGGCTTGGCATGTTGGGCATGAAGCGTGTGCTCTTTCAGTTTGAGGAGGGGAGCATGTAAGCTGTGAAAGGACGGGTGATGCTGAGCAAGTAACTGCCTGAGTTCAAGGAGCGCAGGCTTCACTTTGTAAAAGGAAAGTCCTCATAAAACACACCAGGCAAGCTAAATTTTTCTTGAATTTCTCTAGGAGGAAATGAAGTTTCAAGGGATAATTGGCATTTCAAGAAATTAGAAATGTTTTTACAAAGTGGAAGATCTAGCCCCCTCCCCAGCCTGGAGATTGCTATTTTGTGAGTTTCCATCCTTATGCTTGTGAAAGTGAGGACTTCCCGAAATGCAAGAGCCAAAGGAGGTCTGGGAGAGTGAAGGGAGGCTGACTTTTCATATTCTATAAAGAAAAAAATTGTACAACTCTGACAGTTTAAGAATTTTAGAATGTTCTCTTTAGACACTTCATAATTTATTTCTGAATGTTAAGGAATAGAATTTAACAAGAAGAGGCTACTGTGTGTCAAAATAGAGGAAGTTTTTACTCGATCATTTAAAATAGCAGTGAAAACTAGTTTTTCAACCATCCATTCAACAAACACTTTCCAAGTGCCTGCTACATGGTAGATGCTTTATCAGGCACACCTGGTGAGAAAGATACCAATAATCTCTATCCTTGCCTTCAATGACCCTGGGGGACGGGATACACAGGCTTGTAAATATATGTAATTGTAGCCTTAGATAACATTCCTGAACATCCACAAAATGCCTGTCCCCATAACAAATGCTCTGTATCTAGGACAGCATCATTTACTCCCCACAACCCAATGAAGTAGATTCGGTTACTGGTCCCATTTTGCAGATGAGAAAATTGAGGCCTGGAGGGCCTAAATTGCCTAGTGTTAACCAACTAAATAAGTGGTGAAGCAGAGATTCAAATCCAGGTCTGGGGCCCTGAAGTCTCCACTTCTTTTCAGCACGAGTGGTTGAGATGTATCTGATGTATGTGCCAGAGTCAAACTCCCTGGGTTTGATTTTCATATCCACTTGCCGCTCACTGTGTCCCTGAACAAATCACCATACTGCTCTGTTCCACAGAGAAAGCTGATGACAGGGCCTGCCTCACAGGCTTGTTGTGAGACTGCGATGGTCTGATGCAGGCGAAATGTTTAACACACACCCCAATGTGATCTGGTCAGTGAGGATACATCAGCTTTTGTTGTTAATGCTGATGGGGGCTTGAGAGTCCCTTGGACTGAAAAGAGATCAAACCAGTCAATCCTAGAGGAAATCAGTCCTGAATATTCATTGGAAGGACTGATGCTGAAGCTGAAACTCCAATCCTTTGGCCACCTGATGCGAAGAACTGACTCATTGGAAAAGACCCTGATGTTGGGAAACATTGAAGGTGGAAGGAAAAGGGGATGACAGAGGATGAGATGGTTGGATGGCATCACCGACTCAACGGACATCAGTTTGAGCAAGCTCCAGGAGTTGGTGATGGACAGGGAAGCCTGGCGTGCTGCAGTCCACGGGGCGGCAAAGAGTTGGACACTACCGAGCGACTGAACTGAATCGATGGGGGCTACTGTAGGGTTGTGACCAGAAGGCTGTGGAGTAGGAGAAGTTCCCGGATTAGACTCTGCCCCTCTTGTATGGTGCTTTGATCCTGGTCCAGGCATGGATCTATTATTGAGGTCAAAAGGGAGATCTGTGTGTGAGGGAAGCTTTGTAATTAGGGGTGGCGGGTTAGGCGAGGGACAAACATCACGGGATTTACTTTCATGGAGTCCTGTTTAAAAGGGAATAGTTAAAGGTTTCAGTCTATTTAAATGTATTCCACCACAGTATTTGATATACAGGATACATCTATAGGATGGTAATGGAGGTGTGCTAGAAAGTTCCTCTAGGCAAAAGGACCTTCTACCTCCTACCTAGGTAGGAAAGGGAATTAAGGGCTTTTAAAAATATGTCCAAGTGCTATTTGGAGGTGGTAGAACAGTAGCTTCCAATAGTTGGAAATACTCTGCCTCAAATCGTGTGAATACATGTCTTAGCAGAGATCTGGGTTCTGAGAAAATGGCAGGTAAACCTCCAGAACAGGTAAATTGATGAGAACTGGGAATGGTCTACAGCCACCTGGTACAAAGGCTTGAACTTGAATTTTGGAGTGACATTTTGGAGTACAAAGGCTTGAACTTGAATCTAATGCTTTGTTATTCCTCTGCAACTTCCATACATAGATTCAAATATCACCTCTTCCAGGAAGCCTTTCTGATCCCCCGAGTCTGAGCTCTCCTCACATATCCTGAACACCGCTAGAGAACAACTCACCATATTTGTTGGAATAACCTCTTGAGGAGTTTGCTCTCCTTCTCCAGCCCCCATAACATTTCTAACACCATGGAAGAAGCACGTGATAGATACCCATGTTGTAACTGGATGGAAGTAGGTATTATCAGATTAACAAAAAGAGGGGGAATCGGTTCAGAAAGGAGAGATTCAGAGAATGCTGACTACAATAGTCTCTCATTCCATAATCTTGATGCAAACAGACCTTGGTTCTACATGCTTGAATTTAAAATCCAGTGTATGGTCAATCTATGCTCATGAATTCTACCTGAAATAATTCTTTTTCTCTGTCCAGATGTAAAGAGCCTACAAATCTCAGGTAGAGGGCTCCAGTTTCTTGGAAGCAAAGTAAATGTGGTGGGTTTGGGTTCAGGAGAAAAGTGGACATTGATTGATTCATCTCTCCTACCCTCCAAGAAATAAAGAGGGAGAACATTTAAGCTAAGGCAAGATCCACTATGAGGCAGGGGGTATTACCTTGGGAAGAGCATCTGCTCTGTCAAGGCCACCCATCATGTCCTGAACATCTACAACATGTGGGCAATCGGAGAATTTACATATCTTCAGACCTGCTCTACTGGCTGGGACAACTCTACCATTTGTACATAAGATGTTGAAAATGACTCTTCTATTTTCTCAGGCAGCTTTGGGATGATTTCAAACTTGAAAAAATAAATTGAGGGTAAAAAATTACCTCCTCTTCTTCCTCCTTCTTCTGCTCATATTCTTCCTCCTCTTTTTTCTTCTTCTCATCTTCTTCTTCCTCTCCTTCTCCTCCTCTTTCTTCTTCTTCTTCCCCTTCTCCACTTTTTTTTTTTCCTGAAGGATGTTCCATTCCAAATCAGTGGAGATAGTCTATAAAATTCTAGATTTTGTTTGAATGTTCTCTTCCACCTAGGACATCATTCTTTCTCTATTGGCAGAAGCAGCCCTTTGTCTAAGCCAAAGCATGGCCATAATCCAGGCCAACAGAACAACGGGTTTGGAACATATTGTTATTTGTTACCAGGAGAGCTTATAGCACACGACTTACCCTAAACAAATGAACTCTCAAGGTTTAGATTACCAAGGGCCATAAATTTAAACCCACTCAGCTTATCTTTGTTGGGGCTTACCTCGTCAAAGACAGCCTCCTACTCTAACTCCTACTATTACCTGATTCTCTGTTTTAGCAGAGATTTTTAAAAAGCCTGGACAGACAGATGCTTGGGAAGCTTCAGATGCTGAACCACTATAAGGGAGAGAGATCTGAGAGCAGAAACAGCATCTCTGCCAGCAGGGGTCAGCCCTGCTGGCTGCTCACATCAGGTAAGTTGCTTGACATCACAGTGTCAAGAGTATGGCCTTGAGAGTGAGTAGACGTGGGTTGAAATCCAGGGACTTTAGCACTCACACTTTAGTTCTCTTTTTCATTATTTTCTTCATTATGTTCTCTTTCATTTTCTTGTTTTGTTTTGTTATTTTGTCCTCTTGAGTGTGTAATATTTTACAAGTGTGAACACTTAAGAAATATAAAAATGTACGTGCTTAGCGTCTTCTTCTCTTCTGTCCCGGCTCACTTTGCTTGCCTCTTCTCGGACACTTACAGGTAACCTTTGTCATTAGATTCTTATTGTTCCTTCTTGTGGTTTTTAAAATGAAAATATAAGCAAATTTGAATATATATTATAATTTCCTTTCCTTTCTTATCCCCAAAGAACATAACGGTATCTACCGTCTCGAATCTTGTTTTTCTCATTTTCAGTATCAGATTGTACTAAATGTACAGAATGACCTTCTTCATTTTTACAGCTGCCCGTATTCCGCTGCATGGATATACCATACTTTATTCAACTGGCACACTATTGCATTGTTTCCAGGCTACTGCTGTTAGAAATAATGCCACAAGGAACTGCCTGGTATATATGTCCTAGGTATGCTGGTACGCCTGCAGAATTACCTTTGTTGGGGCAAAAGATAAATGCATCTGTAATTTTAGCAGTGCTTGAGCCACTTACTGGATAGGCCATGTTAGGCCAGTTGATTGTCCTCCCAGATCCTTAATTTCAATCAAGTGTGAAATGCCCACCTCCTCCTCAGATGGTTGTGAGGATTAAATGAGGAAATGGGTGTAAAATGCTTAGTACAGAACAGCACTCAATAGCAATAGTTGTTAATTGTCATTAAACAGAAACTTTCAAATCTGGCAATCCTTTGGTCTCTAGGGATCTGGAACAGATTTGGTCTCCTAGTAGGTGCTCAATAAATATTTACTGATTGAATACCATAGGTAAACTATTGAGCTGTTATTACTTGCTTCATTCCATGTCTTTTCATGAAGACAAATCCCTTTCTGGTTTCAGGATTAACTGTACTTCTAAACAAGCAGTCTGGTTTTCTTCTAAGGACACCAGGTAATGCAATGGATGGTGTTTCCCTCTTTTCACCTTGGCTGCTAGGAGACTCAGAGTCCAAGTTGTTAGTCTCCTCCAGCTAGTATGCAGACCATTAGGGCAGTTGTATCATAAATCCGAGTTTTTCCAAACTTGGCTGTGTAGAATTACCTGGTTTACTTAAAAAAAACCCTGATGGCCAGGTCACATCCTATACCAATTAAATCAGGATCTCTGGGAGTCGGACTCTGACATCAAGACTTTTTAAAGCTCCTCAGTGGGGTCTAATGCACAGACAACTTTGAGGACAGGCACTCTAAGCTAACCTATACCTAGCTTTATCTCATTTTTCCTATCCTTATTTTTCCTCCATGGTAACAAATCTTATTTCTCTCATCTTCTCCATTTGTATCTTCACCTTCCACATGGAAAGTAGTACATGGCTTAATGTAAGTCATCAATAACATGATGCTTGGCAAAAGAAGAGGTAGAGGAATAGAGAAGGAGCTCAGGTGTCTCTCTAGAGAAAAATTCATTTATTCATTTATGCATGCATCATTCATTTATATTCAGCAAATATTTATGAAGTGCTTTGGGCTCAGCTTCCTGTTTGGGGACCATGTTTGGTGAGAATAATGCCTTAGAGAGATTCTTCCTAGTGAATGTATTCTTTAGGCAGATGATAATTTCAGGTTATCTGATAGAAGCTGTGCTTCTGACATTTCTTTCACCCTCCAGGGAGGCTCTTGGCATTTACCCAGAGAAACATCCTAACATCTACAGGAGGGAGTGGTAAAGAACCCAGAAACGTGTCCATCCCTAGAAGGCGTTTTGGCCCCAGGAAAGCCAAGTATTTGTATGACGAGGCATAGAGTAGATTTGGGCTTATGTCTTTCATCACTTGACTGAGTCCTTTGTCAGATAAAAAGGTAGCAGCTGAGAGCATTAGTGGAACAATCATCAGCCTAAGCTCCCTGTGAGAGAGCAGGCAGGGATGAGGAGGCTGGGTGCGGGCCGACGGCAGCGGCAGTGATCGCCATCCACACAGACCCACCGTGCTCAGACCCCTGCAGCACCGGCCAGGAAGCACCCTTAACTGCGTGCGGGATCCTGGACTGACCCTCCAACAGGAGCTGTCCCCGGTCAGTGGTGAGCCCAGACAGGACAGGCAAAGCGAAGAGGCGCCTGCAGGCCCCTGGCCACAATTTGGACTTCTTCTCTGAAGGCGGACTCTGTTGATTCTGTCGGCCTGGCTCCCTCCCTGGGGGCAGTACATAAGCAGAAGCAAGCCAGCAGCAGGGCCACCCCTAAGCTGGGTCTCGCCTTTGCAGCAGGCTTCCCTGCCAAGGTGAGAAAATGTGAGACGCTCCCCAGTGGGTGCAAATATGTGGAAGAAAATTGAATGGAATTCATCCCCCACTGAATTCCACCCTCACTCTATGATTGTTCAGTTCTTCTGTATCCAGCTAAAGGCTTTCTGTTGTTAAAAATGAAATTAGAACCAAAAGGAGACGGAGGAGCCATTGTGGCCAAAGATGACACTGGAAAAAGTGGCAGTTGGTGGCCACCTTGCCTCTCCCCAACTGGTCAGAATCCCTCGGATAAATAAGCAGAACGTCGCCAGCACCTCTGGTACCCACTGCGGCACTGCAGAGTCACTGTGCACCCTGGGGCTCTTGCCACAGTGGGGCCCTCAGACCCCAGGAACCTTCCAGCCTCGATCCCCTGGACTCCTCCTCTCCTTCCTTTTGTTCAGGGGTTGGGGCTCTGCTGTCGCTTCAGCACCCACCTCCAAGATGTGAACGCACTTCCCCAATTCTGGAAGGATTTATGCTCTTTGGAGGAGCAGATTTTTAAAGCCAAATTTTTGAGCAAAAGCACAAACAGTAATACCACCATAGCCAGGCCCCTCGGTACAGAGGCCTGAGCAGTCAGCCTTGCTGGTGAGTGGGGTGAGGTGGTGGGGCGGGCTCTCCCTGGGTCCCCAGTGAACCAAACACTTGGAGGAGTGAGGACCGACGTGTCTGCTCAGGTTTCTTTCACTGAGAGGCAAGCTCTGCCGGTTGAGGCCCTGGCTAAAATCCACGGCAAGGCCCTGAATTGGAGCGGCTTTTTCTGACGAGGTTGTTGGGCCCACTGGGCTGGGCTCTGCCAAAAAGCCATCTGAGCACTCGCTCTAGTTCTGACGTGAGGAAGTGATTATGACTGGAAACTTGAATCTGGAATGCTGTCTCTTTAGGCCCAGGGTACTTCAAGTGCGCCTTGCTGGGTAAAACAGGTTTTTCCAGCTCCGCGGGTGGTCTCAGGGCCGCTGGGAAGAGCGCCTAGCTGGGAGGCTCGCGCTGTGGACCCGCCTTGGTCGGTCACCCACTGTGTGACGTGGGCCAACTCACTCAGCGTCTCTGGGCCTCCTGTGAGCGTCTCAGCCCCTTCCACCTCAGGACAGTTTATGTAATCAAGTGTGTTATTAATTTGGTGTCATTTTCCCACTGTAGTTTATGTAGGCAGGGAGTGCAGTTGCGCTAAAAATAAACTGGCGAAAACAAGGCACACATACCCAAAGCCCCTGGGCACCTCTCCGCTGAGTTTCCCTTGTCAGGAAGGCTAAAGGACAGCTTGATTCGTCTTTATGCAGTTGTCTGCAAAAGGCACTTGAACGAAAGTATTCCCTTTCATCTCGGTGACAGAAATATGATTCAGTAATTCTTTGTGAAAATGTAGATGATACGCTGCCGTAGTTACAGTGAGTTAGGTTTAAGTGGCAAATGCCTACTGATAAAGACTTAATTAAAGACACAGTAGCAGTGGGAGGTCATTATAGTAATTACAGTCCCGGCTTTATTGTGGGGGCCCAGTCCTGAATTGTAGCAGCGCGCTATCGCTACAGAGCGTCTTGGTGTGAGGAGGCTCAGGCTCCGTGCACTTAGACCGTCACTGATGGTGGGATTGGTGCTTTTTCTGCGAATGCCATGGTTCCACTTTATTTTAGTGGAGGTTTTGGGCCTTATTTTAAAAATTCGTGATGAATCAGTCATCTCAGGCAGGGCCATTCTGTTTCATGTTTCCTTGGACATGTGTGGTATGTGATGGGTTGTAAAGGTGTCCTGGGTCTTCTTTGTGGCAGCACATCCATCCATAAGCCTTATAAAGGGGAATTCTGGGGCCTCAGAGAGCAAACTGTGGTAAGGCCGGGAATCCCATGCTTGCCTGGAGTGGAGCCGTGGGTGGTGCCTGAGGAAGGCCCGGAAGAGCCTGACTTCGGTGTGGCTGTGAGGTGTGGCAGGCTGCTGTTTCCCACGTCTGAGCAGCTCCCCAGGGCCTCTGCCTCTAGCTCTTTCCAGGATGCTGTTACTTTACTTGGAGTGTCCTGCTCCACGCCAGATTGCAGGCATAGTGTCTTTGTGCATTTAAGGAAAAATCCCTCCCCAGATTTGCAGGAAAACAGCAGGGTCTTGAACTGGGTTTCTTGTCACATAGGTTGGAATGTTGCAAAGGATAAGAGTTGCTAGCAGTTTGCCACTGTGGTTAAGAATATTGTCAGCATTATCAATGATCTCCAATCAAATAACATAATATTGGTAGGTTAAATATGAAAGTCTGTCAAAATGGGAATCGTCTAAGAAAGTAGAATTGTGGTTGCTAGAAGCTTGGGGGAGGGGAAACTAGGGAGTTACTGTTGAATGGGTGAAATGAAAGTTGCTCAGTCGTGTCTGACTCTTTGCTACCCCATGGACTATATATAGTCCATGGAATTCTCCAGGCCAGAATACTGGAGTTGGTAGCTTTCCCTTCTCCAGGGGATCTTTTCTACCCAGGGATCAAACCCAGGTCTCCTCACTGCAGGCGGATTCTTTACCTTCTGAGTCACAAGGGAAGCCTGTTGAATGGGTACAGAGTTTCTGTTTGGAAGATGATAAAGTTCCAGAGATGGATAATAGTGATGGCTGCAAAACAATGTAAATGTACTTATGCCACTGAACCGTACACTTAAAAATGGTTGGGGCTTCCCTAGTGGCTAAGTGATGAAGCATCTGCCTCCCAATGCAGGAGACATGGGTTCAGTCCCTGGCCTAGGAAGATCCCACATGCTGTGGAGCAACTAAACCTGGGTACCACAGCTACTAAGCCTGTACCCTAGAGCCTGGGAGCTGCAACTGCTGAGCTCACGTGCTGCAACTACTGAAGCCCGATCACTCTAGAGCCTGTGCTCCACAACAAGAGAAGCCATGCAATGAACAGTCTGTGCACAGCAACTAGAGAATAGCTCTGGTTCGCCGCAACTAGAGAAAGGCCCAGGAAGCAACGAAGACCCAATCAGCAAAGCCAAAAATAGCTAAGTCAATAAAAAAAAAAAATGGTTAAGGTGGTAAATGGTAGGCAACGCCAGTCTTCTGCCTCTTTGAAGTCTGAGATAAGTAGTTTGTGGTTATTAGGTATTCTATTCACCAGTTGAAATCGTGAAAGGTTTTATCCTTTTTCCCAAAGACTCTCCTTTTTTCTGACTCTTTCCTTGATGTTAGCTTGCCTAATAATTCTTCAGTAGGCATTTCTGTCCTATTTCTGGTCCCTGACCAGAATGATGTAATGAGATGTACAGATCCAAGAAAGTGGAAGTCACATAGTTGTGTCTGACTCTTTGTGACCCCATGGACTATAAAGTCCATGGAATTCTCCAGGCCAGAATACTGGAGTGGGTAGCCTTTTCCTTCTCCAGGGGCTCTTCCCAACCCAGGGATTGAACCCAGGTCTCCTGCATTACAGGTGGATTCTTTACCAGCTGAGCTGTCAGGGAAGCCCTACAGATCCAGTAAGACTCATGGAATATGATTTTAGGATATCCAGGAAATAAACCTCAATATGCACTTTCCCCATCATTCTGTTGCTAATGCTGGAAATGGTCTGAGTAGCAATACATCCCTTTGGATTGCTTTAGAAGTTATGGATACCTTAAAAACCTAAAGTACATGCAGAAAGGGGTCCCTTGACTCTTCCAGAGTAGTCCTAGGCCCTCAAGGTTCAGATGAAATTAAATGGGACCCCACAAGTCCCCCTTAGGTTTCCGTGTCCTGATACTTCTTGAGCTTCTTGACTGGTTCCTGACTTTGGTTATTGGTTAAGACCTTGGCTAATAACTTACTTGATTTGGCTGGTCACAACTCACAACTTTCTGGTTGGCCCTAACTTTGCTTTGCCTCAACTGACTCATCTGCTGTCTCCTGGCCCAGCCTTGTTATGTAGCTGCATCTCTTCTGGCATCTACCTCCAGCAAGTCCCAGGTTTGGGTTTAATCACCTTTCACTAGTGTTCAGGGGCTTGGATTAAAATGCCAGAAATCTTCAAGTGAGTGACTACTCTGCCTGAGCCACCCAAGGGATTAAGTTCCAGAAAGAGAAGTGGATGGTGGGATAGGATGGAGAGAAATATTTAATAATGGAAGACTTTAGCACCTCACTTTCAGCAATTGATAGAACTAGTAGACAGAGATCAGAGAGGCTACAGAAGACCTGAACAAACCATCAAAAGTAGGATCTAATTGACTTTTGTAGAATATGTCACCTAACAATAGTGGAATATACATTCTTTTCAAGCACTCATGGAACACTTGCCAAGATGGACCATCTAATTTTCCCCTTTCTTTTAAAAGAATTAAAAAAAATTTTAATGTGATTTTTAAAGGATACTTTCCATTTACAGTTATTACAAAATATTGACTATATTCACTGTATTGTACCATACATCCTTGAGCCTATCTTACACTCAATATTTTGTATCTTCCACTTCCCTATCCCTGTGTTGCCCCTCCCTCCTCTCCCCACTAGTGACCTCTACTTTGATCTCTATATCTATATGTGGGAAGATAGACCATATCTTGAATCATAAATCAAGCTACAAAATTGAAAAGAATTGAAATTATTTAGATTATTAAGCCATAATAGAATCAAACTTGAAATCAATAATAAAAATGCAACAGAAAAAGTTCCAAATACTTGGAAGTTAAACAACACAGTTCTAAACAACTCATGGATCAAAGAGGGAACCTCAAAAGAAATTTAAAAAATGTGTAGAATTGAATAAAAGTGAAAACACAACATGTCAACAATTTGGGATATGGTGCTATGAGGGAAATTTAACCACTAGATGCTTATGTTAGAAGAGAGGAAAGATCTCAAATCAATAATCAAAGTTTCTACCTCAAGAAACTAGAAAAAGAAGACCCAAAGCAAGCAGAGAAATGAAATAATAAAGGGCATAAATAAATAAAATTAAAAATAGGAAAATAGAAAAATATGAATGAAATAGAAGTTAGTTATTGAAAAGAAAGTAGTGTAATTAATAAATCTCTAGCAAGAACACAGATAAAAAAGAAAATACACAAATCCTCAGTGACAAGAATGAAACAGAGGGTATCACAACAGATCCTGTAGTTATTGAAAAGATAATAGGACATTATTACAAACAACTTCATCCTCAGACATTCCAAACTCAGAAGAAATTGACGTATTTCTCACAAACACAAGCTACCAAAACTCAGCCAAGATTAAATGGATAATCTAAGTAGTCCTCTAATTAATTTAAAGTTGAATTTGTAATTACATATCCACTGAAAAAGAAATCTCCAGGCTGAGATGATTTTGCTGAGATGATTTTATCAATTATTCAAAGAAGTATTAATACCAATTTTAGACAATCTCTGCAGAAATTAGAAGAAGAAGGATACTTTCCAATTCATTTTGTGATGTGATTATTACCCTGGTTCTAAAATCAGGCAAAGAGAGCACAAAGAAAAGAAATTTATATGCAAAATATCTTATGAACTTATATACAAAAATTTAGCAAATAAAATCTGACACTGTATAAAAAGAATAATAGACCATGACCAAGTGGTATTTATTATAGGTATGCAAGAATAATTGAGTATTTGGAAATGAATCAATGTAATCCCCTAGTTCAACATACTATCAATTGAGGAAGAATAAACATTAGACAAAATTTAATACCTATTCCTGTTAAAAACTCTAAGCACATTAAGAATAGATAGGAACTTCCTAAAACTCATAAAAATCCTACAACTAACCTAGTGGTGAAAGACCGAGTACTCTCGCTCTAAAACTGGAAACAAAGCAAGGATTTTTGCCCTCACTACTCTTGTTCAACATAGTTCTGGAAGTTCTGGCCTCTGTGATAAGACAAGAACAAGAAATAAAAGGAAGACAGATTGGAAAAGAAGAAATAAGACTGTCTGAAGACGACATGATCCCAAGGAATCTATAAAAAACCTTAAAAAACTGAGCTTGATAAAATCAACACACAAAGTCAATTGCATTTCTTTATACTGGCAATGAAGAAAACACAGCACTATGCACAACTGCTGCAAAAAATGAAGTGCTTAGGTATAAATCCAACCAAACATGCAGAATTTGTGTGTTGAAAATTACAGAATGTTGCTAGAAGATCAAAATACTTGCAGAGACATATTGTAGATCAGAAGATTCAACACAATAAAGCTATCAATTCTCTCTATATTGATTTATAGTTTAATGTAACTCTTACCAAAATCTTAGCAAAGTCTATTGTAGACTATATAACTTTGTGCTAAAATTCATATAGAAAGGGAAAAGCTCTTTAATGGCCAGAAACAATTTGAGGAAGAGTAATAAAGTGGGAGAAATTATTATTCTTGATAATAAAAATTATTATATAACTAAACTGGGACAGTGTGGTATTTGCAGAGGGATAGAAAAAGAGATCAATGGAACTGAGTGGAGAAACTAGAAATGAATCCACACAAACATGCCCAATTAAAATTATTGACAAAAGGAACCAGAATGATACAATGGAGGTGGGATAGCCTTTCAATAAAAGGTGCTGGGGCAATTGGATATCCATATGCAAAAAAAATGGATATTGAGCTAAATCTTCCACCTTATATAAAAGTTAACTCCAAATGGATTGGATTTAAATGTGAAACATAAAACTATAAAACTTCTAGAAGGAAATAAGAGGAGATCTTTGTGACCTCAAACTAGGCAAAGAGTTCCCAGACTTGACATCAAAAGCATAATCCATAAAAGGAAAATCGATAAATTGGACCTTTTCAATAATAAAATTTTTGCTTTGTGAAACACTCTTAGGAATGAAAAAGACAAATTACAGACTGGGAGGAAATATTTGTAAGTCACATATCTGAAACTGACTTATATTTAGAACATATAAAGAACTCTTAAAACTCAACATAAAAAACCAGACAACCTAACAAAAAAGTGGGAAAAAAACATTAATGGACGTTTCTGAAAAGGATATACAGATATTAAGGACATGAAAAAAGGTTCAACATCACTAGGCATTAGAAATGCAAATTAAAAACTTGAGATGTCACTATATACTTATCAGAATGGCTAAAATAAAACAAAAATAGTGATAAATAAAATATAGTGATAACACCAAATGCTGGCAAGATTGTGGGGATATTGGATCACTCATACATTGCTGGTGGGAATTATAATTATACAACCACTCTTGAAGACAGTTTGGCAGTTTCTTAAAAATAAAACATGCAATTACCGTACAACCCACTGTTCGTGCTCTTGGGCATGTGTTTCAGAGAAATGAAAGCTATGTTCCCTCAGAAACTTAGGCAGGAATGCTCATTGAAGATTTATTAATAACCCCAAACTGAAAACTACAGAAATGTCCTTCAGTGGGTGAATGATTAAACAAACTGTGGTATATCTGTACTATGGAATACTATTCAGCAATGAAAAGAAATGATCTACTCATATACACAAAAACTTGCATAACCTTCAAGGAAATTATGCCAATTAAAAAAAAAAAAAAGAAATAGAAATAGAGTGGTTCCCAGAGTTGGTGGTGTTAGAGTGAGGACAGGGGGCTGAATGTGGCTAAGAAGGGGGTAACACAAGGGAGTCTTGTGGTGATGGGACAGTTGTGTATCTTGACTGTGGTGGTAGTTACATGAAACTGCACATGTGACAAAATTGCATAGAGAAACATACACACACCAACATATGGCGAAATCTGAATAAGCTCAGTGATTTGTATCATCAGTTTCCTGATTTTGATATTACATTATAGCACAACAGTTATATAAGATGTAAATATATGGGAAGGTTGGGTGAAGTGTATACAGGACCTGCTTGTGTATTTCTTCATAACTTCCTTTGAATCTATATTTATCTCAAAATAAAAAGTTTTAAAAATGCCAATAATTCTCAAAGGGGTGACTTCTGAGTCTCATATGGAAGAGTATATATTCTTCAGTGGAGAGCAGATCTGTGATGGTAGGTGGAGGAGAGACTACTGAAAAGTAGCAAAAAGATTTCTGAAGACAAATTACTATATTCCTCTTTATTTGGGATCCAGATAATCATGATGGTGTGACCACTTACCTAGAGCCAGACATCCTGGAAATAGAAGTCAAGTGGGCCTTAGGAAGCATCACTATGAACAAAGCTAGTGGAGGTGATGGAATTCCAGTTGAGCTATTTCAAATCCTAAAAGGTGATGCTGTGAAAGTGCTGCACTCAATATGCCGGCAAATTTGGAAAACTCAGCAGTGGCCACAGGACTGGAAAAGGTCCGTTTTCATTCCAATCCCAAAGAAAGGCAATGCCAAAGAATGTTCAAACTACCACACAATTGCACCCATCCCACATGCTAGCAAAATAATGCTCAAAATTCTCTAAGCCAGGTTTCAGCAGTACGTGAACAATGAACTTCCAGATGTTCAAACTGGATGTAGAAAAGGTAGAGGAACCAGAGATCAAATTGTCAACATCTGTAAGATCATAGAAAAAGCAAGGGATTTCCAGAAAAACATCTACTTCTGTTTTATTGATTACACCAAAGCCTTTGACTGTGTTGATCACAACAAACTGTGGAAAATTCTTCAAGAGACAGGAATACCAGACCACCTTACCTGCCTCTCGAGAAATCTGCATGCAAGTCAAGAAGCAACAGTTAGAACCAGACATGGAACAATGGACTGGTTCCAAATTGGGAAAGGAACACATCAAGTTTGTATATTGTCACCCTGCTTATTTAACTTATATGCAGAGTACATCATGAGAAATGCTGGGCTGGCTGAAGCACAAGCTGGGATCAAGATTGCCAGGAGAAATATCAGTAACCTCAGATATGCAGATGATACCACCCTTATGACAGAAAGTGAAGAGGAACTAAAGAGCCTCTTGATGAAAATGAAAGAGGAGAGTGAAAAAGTTGACTTAAAACTGAACTAAAAAAACTAAGATCATGGCATCCAGTCCCCTCACTTCATGGCAAATAGATGGGGAAACAATGGAAACAGTGACAGATTTTATTTTCTTGGGCTTCAAAATCACTGCAGATGGTGATTGCAGCCATGAAATTAAAAGACACTTGATCCTTGGAAAAAAATCTATGACCAACCTAGACACCATGTTAAAAAGCAGAGATATTACTTTGCCAATAAAGGCCCAATAGTCAAAGCTATGGTTTTTCCAGTAGTCATGTATGGATGTGAGAGTTGGACCATAAAGAAAGCTGAGTGTGGGAGAATTGATACTTTGGAACTGTGGTGTTGGAGAAGACTCTTGAGAGTCCCTTGGACTGCAAGGAGATCCAACCTGTCCATCCTAAAGGAAATCAGTCCTGAATATTCATTGGAAGGACTGATGCTGAATCTGAAACTCCAATCCTTTGGCCACCTGATGAGAAGAATTGACTCACTGGAAAAGACACTGTTGCTGGGAAAGATTGAAGGCAGAAGGGGATGACAGAGGATGAGATGGTTGTATGGCATTACTGACTCAAAGGACATGAGTTTGAGCAAGCTCCAGGAGTTGGTGATGGACAGGGAGGCCTGGATTGCTGCTGTCCATGGGGTCACAAAGAGTCGGACATGACTGAGCGAGTGAACTGAACTGAGCCTGCCAGGATACTATATTGAAATATTAGTAGTTTCTTGACAGGGGTTGTGTGACAAAACTTTGAAAGATATGGGATATGTTTAAAATTTTTATTTATTGTAAAAGTTTTTTTGAACAATTAAAAATATAGAAAACTAAAATGAAGAAAATTAAAATGTATGCATATTCTCAGTATCCAGAATTATCCATTGTTAACAGATGGCATATTTGTTTCTAGTCTCCTTTTTTCCATTTTAAAGAAAAATCACTCTATTGTTTTTCTAGGGAAGTTATATTTTTGAGGGTGAAACAAGGAGATGTTTAAGAGAAATGAGAGGAAAGAAAGAAGATAACAAAAGCCAAAATCCCTATTCTATTTTCTTAGTTTTTTGCTTTAATTTGATTCCCCTTTTCTGCCTGACAAAGAGAGACTGAATTACTTCAACTGCACTAGGTATTCAGGGGATATTTTACGGCATCACAATGATCCGGTTTACTGCTAAAGAGCAGATGCCCCTGGCACAAAATTCAGTCAATAACTGAGTTTGGAAGCTTAGCAAAGACAGATAATTTTGAACAGGCACAGTATTTAGAAATGGTTAACCACTGGCAAGTGTGGAAATTGTTCATTATAAGCATAGGCTGAGAGGTTAATTTTCTGTTTTCTTACTGACTACTTACATATCTTCCACTCCAGCAGTTTAGTTTTTAATTCTCATAAGTAGAGTCTATTATTGGATATCAGAACGGTTAGTATCTGAAAGTAGGGTAACAGAAAAATGTTGTATTTTCTTCATGCAATGTATTTGCCACCTGCAGCTGGGACATCTGTCTGCTTGGAGCAAAAGATCTGCAGATAAAAGTTTGATCTCTTTAACCTTCTCGTCCTGGCTTTATTAGAAGACTTGCTATCTAGGATTAAAATATCAAGTAGTTATTTTGGAAAAGATGATCAAGTTCTGGACAAGAAAACGTTCCTTAGTGAGGAATGTTAAGGAGAACTGTGGTTATACAGGGAATGTGGAGGACCAAAGGCACAAGACTGCAAGTGTGAACTTGAGGTGGAAGGCTATATAGAGGCACACTTGTGCATCACAAATGGACCTCCTGGGGCAATAAGTACAAAGTATGGAATGTTTAAGACTGGGAAAAAGGGATCTAAATACTGAGAGGACTGATGGATTTTTTTTTGGAACAGCTTGAGATAAAATTCACATACCATGCAATTCTCTCATTTATACTGTACAATCCTCTTTATTCACAGTTACACAACCATGATCACAGTCAATTTTAGTACATTTTCACTACCCCAAAAGGAAATTCCACACCCTACTTCTTATCCTTCTGGCCCTAGGCAGCCACTAATCAATTTTTTGTCGCTATAGATTTACTTATTCTGGACATTTCATGCAGATGGGATCATATAATATCTGGTTTTGTCATCTGCTTCTTCTATTTACACAATGTTTTCAAGGCTCATTCATCTTGTAGCATGTATCAGTACTTCATTCCTTTTTATATTTCATTTAATATTTAATTTTATTTATATTCCACTGCATGGGTATGCTGTGTTGTGTTTATCCATTCATCAGTTAATGAATATTTGTGTTATTTCCACCTTTTGGCTATTATGAATAAGAGTGCCCTCAACATTTGTGTGAAAGTTTTTGTGTGCACATATACTTTCATTTTTCTTGGGTTATATATCTAGGAATGGAATTGCTGAGTCATATGGTAACTGTATGTTTGAGCATTTGAAGAACTCACAGACTGCCTTAGAAAGTACATTATTGTATTGTCCACCCCTCCCACCCCCCATAGTGTATCAGTCTTCAGAATTTTCCACATCCTTGCCAATACTTATTGCTGTCCATATTTTTTTTTTTTTATTATCACCAGTAGGTGTGAAGTGGTATCTTATTGGGACATTGATTTACATTTTCTTGTTGATTTAATGAGACTGATAATCTTTTCATGTGTTCACTGGCCATTTGTATATCTTCTTGAGCAAAATGTCTACTCAAATCTTTTCCCAATTTTTAAATTGAGTTGTCTTTTTCTTATCGAATTGTAAAGGTTCTTCATATATTCTAGACACAATTGTCTATTGGATATATGACTTGAAAATGTTTTCTTCCAGTCTGTGAATTGTCTTTTTCCATTTTCTTGATAGTATCCTCGTTTGATGCACAAAGCTTTTCATTTTTATGAAGCCTAATTGATCTATTTTCCTTTTTGTTGCTTGTGCTTTTGATGTCACATCTAAGAATCTGTTGGCAAATCTGAGGTTCTGAAGCTCTATCTCCATGTTTTCTCCTAAAACTTTCATAGTTTTAGAACTTACATCTTGGTCTTTGATTCATTTAGAGTCAATTCAGTTTTTGTGTACAGTGTGAGGTAAGGGTCTGGCTTCATTCTTTTGCACCTGATTATGTAGTTGTACCAGCAACATTTGTTGATTTTTGGTGGATTTTTTTTAAGGGGAAAAAAGTGACAAGGTTAGTTGTATCTGTTTGCAGCCCAATGGACTGCAGCCCACCAGGCTTCTCTGTCCTTGGGATTCTCCAGGCAAGAATACTGGAGTGGGTAGCCATTCTCTTCTCCAGGGGATCTTCCTGAACCAGGGATTGGACGTGGGTCTCCTGCCTTGCAGGCGGATTCTTTACCATCTGAACCACCAGGAAAACCCACTTTCATTGTTGCATTAAAGTGTGTTGATTTCTGCTGCATAGCAAAGTGATTCAGTTATATATATGTATTCTTTTCCATTATGATTTATTACAGGATATTAAATATAATTCCCTGGGCTACGCAGTAGGATCTTGCTGTTTATCCATTCTGTATGTTCTCTGTTGTTGTTTTGTTCAGCCACTCAGTTGTGGGTAACTCTTTGAGACCCCAGGGACTGCAGCACATCAGGCTTCCCTGTTCCTCACTATCTCCCGGAGCTTGTTCAAACTCATGTCCATTGAGCTGGTGATGCTACTTAACCATCTCATTCTGTATGTTCTGGAGGATTTTAAATAGGTTGTACATCCTATTTTTCAATCAATGGGATTGGAAACCTTGAAGACTGAGTCTATTCATTTTATAAATGAGGCAAAACTGCTTGTGGACCAAATATGCCCTGTCACCTTTTGGAGTTCTGTATGTATGATGCTTCAGGTGGGGCAGAAATGCAAGACGATTGTGGCAATCACTGAGGTGAGCTGAAGTGTGGTCATGGATCAAGGTCTAGTGAGGTTCCTTGGAATGATCCTGCTCTGGTGAGGAGATACCACCTGCATTGGATCTAGCCTGTTACCTGGGGCCCCTCGGCTTCCGGGTTCCTCAATACAGCCACTTTGGACCTGCTGAGTGTACTGGGTTGTGGCAGGCGAGGGAAGGGTACACACTTCAGAACTTTCTTCCTCCCTTGAGACAGAGACCCTCGATTTTCTTCCAGAGTTTCCTGTTTCTTACACTTTCAACATTTTCTTGAATAATATCTTAGTCCCTTATAACTGGATAAGGAAATAGTGTTTTAGGATAAGAAACCCAGTAGGGAATTTGGGGCAATAACGTGGGAGGGGAAATTGATGGGAAGAGCATAGAGAGATTGGGTCCTTCTCCTGCCACTGCCTTTAGCTGGCAGTGTGAGTTGGCCCAGATAATAATGATAGAGACTATTAGGGTTGCCATATCAAAATATTACAGACCGGGTGGCTTAAACAACAGGAACTTATTCCTCACCATTCTAGAGGCTGAAAGATCAAGGTTTTGGCAGTGACGTTTCTCCTGAGACCACTCTCTTTGGCTTATAGCTGTGTCCTCACGTGGCCTTTTTCTATGTGTGTGCTCCCTGGTGTATTTCCCTCTCCTATTCTTGCCTGGAGAATCCCATGGACAGAGGAGCCTGGCAGGCTATGGTCCGTGGGGTTGCGAGGGTCGGACACGACTTAGCAACTAAACCACCACCACCATGAGGACACCAGTCATAATGGATTAGGGTGCACCCACATGACATCATGTAGCATCTAAAAATTTTGTACTGTTTTATTTTTTAAGTATTGTGATGTTAACAATGAACTGAGTATACTATTTTAATTAAAATTTTGCTTTGAATTAAAAAAATCTAAAAAAGCCCAAAGAATAGAAAAACAACTCCTACGTATCTATCACTTTGCCTCAAAAAGTATCAACTCACTATAACCTAATTTCTTTCAAGAATTAACCTGAAGCAGATTCCAGAGAGCACAGAATTTTTATCTGTAGAGGTTTATAACTATTTTTCAGTTATTTTGAGATATTATTAATATACAACATATCTAGTTTAAGATATACAATGGGATGATTTGATATATGTATAAATTTTGAAGTGATTACAACAGGTTAGTTAACACTTTTGTCCCCTCACATAATTATGAATTTTTGTATGTGTGGTGATAACTTTTACGAGCTACTTTCATAACAACTTTCAAGTATTTAATGAAGTTCTGTTAATTAGAGTCACCAAGCTGTACATTAGATCCCCAGAACTTATTTGTCTTACACTCTAAGTTTGTACCCTTGGATCAACATAATCCTATTTCTCCCAGCTCCCTCCCTCCATCCCAGGCACCTAGCAACCACCATTCTATTCATTTCTTTGAGTTTGGCTTTTTCAGATTCCACATATGAGTGGGAATATACAATATTTGTCTTTCTCTGCCTAGCTTATTAGTATAATGCCCTCAAGATCCTTCCATGTTGCCACAAAAGGCAGGATTTGCTTATTTATTGGGGCTGAATAATATTCCATTGTATATACTATCACATTTTCTTCATTCATCCATTGATGGACACAAAGGTTGTTTCCATGTCTTGACTATTGTGAATACTTCTGCCATGAACATTGGGGAGGATATATCTCAAGATAGTGACTTCATTTCCTCTGGATATATACCCAGAAGAGGACTGCTGTTTCCTTTATCTCTATATATTTTAATTTTTTGAGGAACCCCCATACTATTTTTGTCATTTAACCTTAATTACCTCTTTAAAAGCTTTATCTCCAGTTATAGTCATACTGAGGGGTTCGGACTTCAACATGCAGATTTTGGGGGAAAACATTCAGTTCATAACAGTGATGATGATGTGATGATGACGACGATGATGATAAAATAGAGGGCATCATTTATTGAGTTGTTATGCATCCCAGACACTATTATAATTGCTGGCTCTAGATTATCTCATGTAATTTTCCCAACATCCCATGGAACAGGTACTATTAATACTATCTCCTTTTATAGAGACACAAAAACTGCCCAAAGCCAACACACCTAGTGAGTTATATATAGGGTGAGAGTTTGGATTTTAGAGTCTAAGCTCTTGTCTTTTAAGCTATCCTAGCTCTAGACATCTGGGAGACTCGTGTTATCCATGTGCACAATGGATTAGATATTATTTAGGATCTCTTCCAGTCCTAACATTTAAGATTTTATTGGACTGCACGTTGTTATTTATTAAATAAATTACTTTAAAGGAAGGTCCAGTTCTAGGTGCTTTGGAAGATAATGAAAGGGGGCTGGTTTTACTCTAAACTCTTCTCGGTGCCTGTTCTGTTTCTTGCATTACTGTTTATGGTCAGATCCGTTGTCTACATTCAGGTCTGTAGTAGGGAGCTTGCGGCATTTCCGCTAGCCTGAGTTTTGTTTCGGTTCCTGGTCTCATCACACAGAACAGTCCCTAAGGGTTTTGAGTTCACTCTTGCTTTCAGGAAACCAGGGACCTGCCCTGCCTTGAACTCAAGTTTCTGACCTCAGTGACAATGTGTCTTTTGCCACCTGTCTGTACCTCTGCCACTCACCTGCCTTAGGCCCTGGACACCCCCTTTCTTCTTAGACAAGGTGCTCATTGATGACCTGATATCCTCCAGGAAGACTGTGGAATGCCTGGCCCCCAGTTCTCCGTGACTGCCACTCCCTGGAAGTTAGCTGTGTGGCATCTAAGAGATGAGGAAGGTAAACTTGCTACAGTAGGGGCCAAATACTTGGCTTTAAACCCACAATATCTTGGCTCATTAAAATAATGGCATTGTAGTTTTAACTTTCAGATTATTTCAAGGCTACATTTCAAGGGATATCCCAGTTGCCTGTCTGTTACGGCTTTTCTACCTTGGGATTTCTAGCTTCTTCTATCACACACTGGCATTTCAGATTCACTTGGTGCAATTAAAGAAATTGCATGACTGTTAGTTTCTCCTCTTTTTTCCTCCCTCAGATAAACTGTAGAATTCAACTTGATTAAAACACTTATTAAGTGAGATTTAATAGGTTCCAGTAATGCTGTGTGTGTGTTCGTGTGTATACACACGTGTGTGTGTGCATTTATTATCCATTTCTTCCATGTGTGCCAAGAATGGCTATGTGCACATAGAAAACTGTTCGTGGAACTCGTTCGATTCTGCAATTTACTAGCAATGTCAAATTAGGAGGTTTAATGGATTCCTACACAGAAATTCCTAGTGTGATTGTATTAGCTGTAAGTTTCATTAAAAAGGGCTATTTTTCTCTGCTGGGATTTCAGTAAAGAGACAATGTTTATTTTTTCAGTGGAAAATTGATTGTAACTAAGAGGCTACTTGGCTTGAAAGTGGGGAATTATCATATCATATGATTAAATGAAAGCTTACCTTGTTAAAAGGTAACTAGACATATCCCAGTAGAATTGAGACAATGTTTGATTAAGCCAGATTTTCCTACTTTATATTCAAGGAACAAATTAAAGAATAATTGAGATCCTTTTCAGATCTTTTATAAGCTGCATATATAAAGCTTCAGCTCCAGGTGGCAAAGCAATTAGCTGATGAATAAAATCAACCCCACTGTCATTCGTCAGATGTTTAAATTCTATAAACCAGATAAATTAATGTGTTCCTTAAGCCAAATAAACGGTCATGCTCTCCATGTTACCACTCAGCTCCTTTGGGGAAAGGTTGGAAGCATGTTCATAGAGCGGCTAGGATCTGCTTAATCAGAAAGGTTGAAATTAACTTGCCCATTTGATTTTTTGAAATAAATGTCCTCCTGGCACAAAACCTATTTTCCAAGTAAGGTTTTTAGATGTGATGATTTGGTTTGTCTAGTAACCTAAGGAGACAGCTGAACTCAGGGATACATTCTCCTGGTTGAATTCATTTCCCTGTACTTGGCAGGGAAGTTATTTATAAGCAACTGAAAGTGCTCTGGTTTCATTTATTCCTTGTTCCTGAGTGTTAATGCAGAGAATCAGAACCTATCCTGCCTTTTATGCTTCCAGATTAATCTGTCAGAGATGAGTCCGAGTAAGTGCAACTTAACCTCCATTGAATGATGACATAGGAGCCTTTTCCAACATTGACATCTAGATACGGTAGACGTAAGTAAGGTCCAGAGGACATTATTTTATGAGCGGGTAGCTAACTTGTGGGTCAGTTCTGCTCTTCACTGTGCACTGCTTTCAGGACTTGCTCACTGGTCTTTTACCCTTTGCCATCTGGCTTGCTGTCATGGTGTTGACACTAGGATCACTGTGGGTGCTACAACAGAGTGCAGTCCTGTGACCAGGAGCTTCAGTCACCTGGGCGCTTGCTGGAAATGCAGAATCTCAAGTCCTCCTGACCTACTGAGTCATTGTCTGCATTTTGTCTGATTTATGCAACAGAAAAGCTTGAGCAGCACTGTGTTAGGGGGTACTGCCCTTTCAAATATAGGCAGAGCTGGGGTTAAGAAGAAAGCATATGACCAACAGGAATATCCAGTTTGTCGATTTTGTGAATCTTACAGTCTCTTTTCTCTTTTATTCCATTTGCCACTAGCAGTTAAAAAAGAGGTTAACAAAAAAGAAGAGCTAGAACTCATTTATTATAATATTGATTATTGGAGTCCAGCATTCTTCTGGAACTGTAACAAAAATTGGCAATTATTTATAGAAATTGAATTTAGATCTTGCAGTCATTACCAAGAGGACGCTGGATGAATTTTCTTGTTGAACTGCCAGCTAGCTATCTATTAAGTACAAAATATTGGTCCCAACATGGTATAGTGGAGAGACAACTGGATTGGATGTTCAGGCACCAACTTATCATCTGATTACGGGCAAGCAGTTTCACTTGGAGCTTGATTTCCCTGTGCATAAAATGAGGGATTTGGAAGCAGATGATTCTAGGGTCTCTTAAAGGTCTGAATGTTCAAGATTTGATGTGACAGTGAGGAAGTCTGAGTACGATGTTCTGAATATATTATCTCAAAATTATTCCAGGGGCTGGAAACCAACCCCACACATGAATTCTCCTGATGCAGCTGTAGTAGTATCATCCCTAGCATTTGTTCGGCAAACGTCTGGAAATTCTCTAACCATATGAGTTCCCAGGGATCAAGAGGCAGACATTTGGGTGTGATGTAGGTGTGTGCGCATCTGTGTGTGTGTGTGTGTGTACACATTTGCAGTCTATAGGGGCTCTGTGAATATTCATGTTGCACAGGCACTGGAGGGAATGAGGCAGCAGCATAAATATGTTTTAATGCAAGAAAGAATATGAAATTCATGAATAGCAGAATGAAGCAATGCTCAACATAATCTTTGCTGTAAAATGAAAATTTGATATTTTCCCAACCCCTGGTGTATTGTATACTGTTATTGTTTTTTTTTTTTTTTTTTTTTTTTTAATGATAATCTATCTTCTCTCTCTTCCTTCTTCAACATGTTTTATTCTGGTTTTCATTTTTCACTTTGTGGTTTACTTCGGGTTGTATGTGAATGCTGAAGAAGTTGGGGTGATTATTTACTGCTGCAAAGAAATACTCTTTGAAGATTTGAAGATGTATTACTAGAAGTTAGTTGGTTAGAGAAAAGTCTCCCAAGTTCTCTTGTATTCGGAAGGCAATCCTGGACAAAAGCTGTGTTGGTGGAGAGATGGCCTGTAAAGCATTTTCTCATTGGGGAATTGATTCTCACTGATTCATTTGAAGTTTCCTTTCTTCCTTTTTGTTTTCCCTTAACACAAGCCTGGATTAATTGCCTACTATGTGCTTGAAACTGGAAATAGAGAGAGGAATAATTCGCCATCACAGCCCTTAAGGGCTCATATCATGCAGAGAAACGCATGGTCTGTAATTTCCATCTCCACTGATAGCTCTCACTCTGAATTTTATTGTAATGTGAGCATATAAGAAAAGTCATAATGGTTATTTGATAGCAGTTTCACTTTCTGGTTACATAGTGTTTACTCAAATTTGTGTAGAGGTGTGTGTATGTGTGTGTGGGTGTATGCATGTGAAGGCTTTGAGTAACAGCTTAAGTGATATTAATAAAGCAGATTTCTGGTCTCCAGAGGAAGGCAGATTTTCAGTGCAAAGTATGATATATTCCTGGAAGTAGGTTTATTTCTTAATTTGAATATGCTAAAATACATCCAGGGATCTTCAAGGGGACTGCCTTACTGGGAATTTCTGGCTCTTAAAATTGACATTTGCAGTGTCTTATTTTATAATTCTGAAGAGATAAATATTCTTTCTTTAAGTTCCACAGGTACAAGACTGTGCTTTTTAAATGCAGAAGTGTGCCTGTCCTAGGGAATGATTCTCAGGCTTTGATGAGCAAAAACATTACCTGGGGAGCTAGTTCACAATGCAGATTCCCACTGTGGCTTCTTCACACCCCAAATTTTGATTTGGTACGTGAAAGATGGTGCCCAGTACTCTGCATTTAAATCAGCTTTCCAGGTGATTCTGTTTAGGTGGTCTGAAATCATTCTGGAGAATATGCTGCTGCTGCTGCTAAGTCGCTTCAGTCATGTCTGACTCTGTGTGACCCCATAAATGGCAGCCCACCAGGTTCCGCCGTCCCTGGGATTCTCCAGGCAAGAACACTGGAGTGGGTTGCCATTTCCTTCTCCAATGCATGAAAGTGAAAAGTGAAAGTAAAGTTGCTCAGTCGTGTCCAACTCTTCGCCACCCCATGGACTGCAGCCTACCAGGCTCCTCCATCCATGGGATTTTCCAGGCAAGAGTGCTGGAGTGGGTTGCCATTGCCTTCTCCGTGGAGAACATGGGTATACCATTTATCCATTGGGATCATATCTAGGCATAAGCCCACCTACTGTATGCTGTAAGAGTATTTTGAAATCCGTGATTGAAAGACTGCTATGCAAAGCATTAGATTCATGACTTCACCAATGAATAAAGACTCATGAGGCCATATTACATGATGCTCAAGAATTTAGTCTCTGTAGTCAGACTGCCTAGGTTTTAATTTCCATTCTCATGACTGGTGGAGGCTCTCTAAGCCTCAGCTTCCTCAATTGTGCTAGGGATAATAATAATTATTAATTACAATATCAATCTAATTAGGTTGTTGTGAGGATTAAGTGAAATAGCATATATGAAATGCTTAACACAATGTTCAGCACAGAGCAAGTGTTTAATAAATTTTGGTTGTTTTTTGGTAACAACATAACAAAAATGACAGTAAATAGGATTGCATCCTTTCCCTGTCTTCTTAGGCAACGGTGAGCACTTTGGAGTGTACCAAGTTAATCGGCACAGAATCCCAGGAAGTGGTTGAGGAGTCTTTAGTCGCCTTACAGTGGTCCCTGCGAACTGCCTATGTCACATTTCATCTTCAATCCTGTTAGTAGTGGCTTTGCCTCATTGGTTGCATCTCTAGGTTTCTTTCAATCCCTGCCATACAAACTGATTTCACACGGAGATGAGTACAGGGTGTATCTTCCTCTTCTAGGGAGTGCACACATTTTCTTTTGATGAGACTGTCATTTACTTGATTAGCTGGAACAGGTAATCTCTGATGAACAGGGTTAATGCAATTGACCTTCATGGTTTAGACAGAACGGTCAGCCTAGTCTCAGGTCCCTGATGCAGGGACAGGAAGATTCCTAGGATGAATGGCTGCACCTTTTTCACAGACACTGAGCTTTTTGGCTTTGAGTTTCTGGTTGCCCAAGTATTTATCCAGGAAGTGGGTATACATTTCCTTGAAAGTGAAAACTTGAGATTGGCCTGATTTAAGATGATGTTTCCCAGTGCTTTGCAAAATGCTAGCCTAGACTGGGGTTTTGATTTTCTTGCTGACTGAAATAAAGTTTTATCAGAATCATGAGAAATGATAAATAGACATTGTTATTTCTGTCACTCCTCCACTGATCCTCAAACTACCACCCACTGACAACATCTGAATGCTGTTCAACCCCCAGAGTTCTGATTGAATCGGCCATGGGTTTGACTTTGGGGAACTGGAAGACTGGAAATTTGAAAAGCTCCTCAGGTGATTCTAATGTTCAGCCAAGCTTGAAAACCTCTGCTTTACAGATAAGTCTACATGTTCTCATCTTCAGCTTTCTACAAGCGCATTCCCTGATATATCAAATTTGTTTTCCCACATACTTTATGAATTTTTGAAAGTAAAGAGACTTTCAGAATTATCCTAGACCAGTGGTTGTCAACCATGGTTGATTTTGTCCCTCATGGGATATCTCGCAATCTCTGGAGACATTTTCGACTGTCACAACTTGGGCAGGAGGGAGTGTGTACTGTTGGCATCTAGGGGATAGGGGCCAGGGCCAGGGCCAGGGCTAAACATCTTACAAAGCACAGGACGCTCCTCTCCCCAGCACCAACAGAGGAGTATCCTGCCCAAGACAATAGTGTCAACACTGAGAAACTGAAAATTGCTCAGTCCTCTCGGACTCTTTGCGACCCCATGGACTGTACAGTCCATGGAGTTCTCCAAACCAGAATACTGGAGTGAGTAGCCTTTCTCTTCTCCAGGGGATCTTCCCAACCCAGGATCAAACCCAGGTCTCCTGCATTGCAGGCGGATTCTTTACCATCTGAGCCACAAGGAAAGCCCAACAATACTGGAGTGGGTAGCCTATCCCTTCTCCAGTGGATCTTCCTGACACAGGAATCTAACTGGGGTCTCCTGCATTGCAGGTGGATTCTTTATCAACTGAGCTATCAGGGAAACCCTGCCTTAAACTTGATCCCTCTCATTTTACAAATGGGAAGATAAGAGATGATATTTTGATTTGCACAAGGATTCATGCATAATTATTGGCAGAATCAAATTCCTAACAAATGCAGCTTTACAGTGGAACCCTGCCCTTATGCCTCCCCCTCCCTTTCAACCTACTGCCCTAGGGAAATTTGTTATTCATCTTGTTTCCTTTTCCTTCTCAAATATCCCCGGGCTCTCAATGGTGGTGACAGGTTTCCTGTATTTTAGTATTTCAAACTTCTTACATTAAAACCTAAGATAAATTGCTTAGGCTCAATAAACATCTTTCTTTCTTCTTTTTTTTCCCCTGTAGGAGTGCGTAACAACAACTTGGTACTGGGCCTGGGTTGCTTTGTTCTGAAAAGCAGCTTTGATTAGGAGTTACATAAATCCATGATTAATTTTAAAAATGGCCAAATGAGGTAATTGTCACTCCATAAATCTGGTTTGGTAAGCAAAATGTTTCTAACTTAGGCACCCACAAGATGAAATTACACAGCAGCTTCGTGGTGATGAGAAGGGCGATGCAGTCTCCCTAGGCCTCCGTCAAGGCTGGGTGTGTGTGCACGTGCCTGCAATCCTGACTGCGCGTGCCTCTGGGCATGTGACTGAACGTGACTGTGTGCGTGGTCATGCACGTGACTGCGCTCCAGCGTGCAGGAGCGGCTGCGTGATGCAGAGGCGCTGCAGCGTCTTAGCTCCAGAACCGCATGGAGAGCGTTTAGGAAGTGGACACCGTCTTTGATTTCGGGACCTGTGAGTACATCTCCCTTTATCCGCATATTCCCTCAAGTGCTTGCCCCTCTCACCCCAATCTTTCCCTCAGCTAAATAATTAACTGTGATTATTTTTGGAAGGTTGGATTTGGGATTATTCGTGTGTAAGGTGTGTTTCTTTTCTCGTCTTTATTATCTGCCTTTTCTGTGAACGCGTTTTTGTAATAAAAATGAAACCTTTTAATCAAATATAACTTTAGAATTGCCCACGACCATCTAAACAAAACCCTGGGGCGCCATCCACAGAGACTGCAATTGGGTTGGTTTGGGGTGGGGGGGAGAGGATGACTGAGTTTCCGTCAGAGATTCTTCTCTGTGGTTAGGATGAAGACTCTAGGTCTAGGAGAGTGGTCCTCAGCTTTGTCTGCAAAGCTGCAGAAAGACACTGATGCCTGCCTCTGTGCACCCGCAGAGTGGTGTTTTTTATTTTATTTTTTTAATTTTATCTTTTGGATCCACCACGTGGTATGTGGAGTCTCGGTTCCCCCACCAGGGATGGAACCGGTTCTGTTCCCTGCACTGGAAGCAGAACCATCAGGGAAGTCTGAACCGCCAGGGAAAGTCCCCTGCAGAGCTTCTGATTGAGTTAGTCTGGAGTTGGGCCTAGTCTTTGGAAGAATTAAGTGTGCCCCAGGTGATAGAGAGTGTTATACAGAGGGAGGTCAAATCAGAAAGAGAAAAACAAATCCAATATATTAATGCATATATGTGGAATCTGAAATAATTGGTACAGATGATCTTAAATGAAGCAGAAATAGAGACACAGACAAAGAGAACAAAGATACAGGTTTGGAGGATGGAAAGGGGGGATGGGATGAATTGAGAGATTGGGGTTGACATATATACCCTACTGATACTACGTATAAAATAGATAACTAATGAGACCCTACTGTATAGCCCAGGGAATTCTACTCAATGCTCTGTGGAGACCTCAATGGGAAGGAAATCCAAAAAAAGACATATGTATAGTTGATTCACTAACCCAACATTGTAAATCCCCACCCCTCTGAAAAAAAGATTTCCCCAGGTGTTTCAGGAATCAGAAGGACTGCCTAGTATCCCTGAGGATTTTTTTTTGAGTGGGGGAGGTGTCTTGTTTTTGCTCTCTTACCAAGCTTCCCCTGTCAACTGAGAGTTAATGATATTGTTCTAAACTTTGAGCACAGCTGATCACAGGACCGGAAACAAGGGTCCATCCCTTTTGGGGGGAGCAGTAACAATCAACGTTATGCGGACACTAGTTATAAAGATAGATTGTATTTTTAATTGTTGAGAAAAGGACGAGCTTGAAAGAGATTTTACTTATTAAGACTGATTTACCTTCATAAACTACCCTAAGTAGATTCATAAGAAGTAAGGAGTTGTCTCTGGGGTGTAAACAACCCTATGCAGTAGGTGCTAATACATGTTTTTAGTTTCTAGTTACTTTTGCCTTTCTTTCCTTTTCCTCCTTCCTGTCCCCCCCACTTTTTTTTTTTTTTTTTTGAGTAAGGGAAGTCCTCCTTCCGCTTGTATCTTAACAGACTCCTCTGTGTTGGTGTTGAGGTTGAATTCTGGACTTCCCTTTGTTAGAGCAGCCAGGCAGCTTTTTAGGCTTATTAACGACACGGAATGCTCCCTGTGCCACGACAGAGGGCCTTTCTGGAGCTGCTGAGTTCTCCACAGTGAGGGGTGCTAGGGGGGTCTAGGGCTGGGTTGACAGAGTGGGGCTCCTAGCAGGAGGCAGGCCCTTGTGGGCCTCAGAAGCCATCCAGCCCCAGCCGGCTCTGGCTTCCTGCTTTCCCACAGGAGCCACTTGGGAGCAGTGTGGCCATGCCTATGAGGGAGGCTCAGGGAACCTTCCTGGAACTGACCAGCACAGTCCGGAGCCTGGAGCCCACGGCTGATGACAAGTTAAATATTTCACAGAGTATAAATCTTTCAACTTGCAAATGCTCCTTAGGTGAGAAATCAGACAGTGGGTAAGGAGTGGGCAGAATCCTTGCCCCACTGGACGAAAGTGAGGATGGGAACCCTGGGCTTTGTTCTGTGATTGGATAGTATAAAATTTGTGGAAAAGAGGATTCTCTGCTTATGGTGGGTCCTGGGTGGGCTTCTGAATGGGAGTCACTGATGCTGATCTTTATCTCACTGACAAAAGATACAAAACAGAGAGAGAAACTATCACTGGCCTGATGTGCTAGCCACCAACGCAACAGCCTCAGGTTGTCAGCTCTTCTGACGCAAGTCAAACAGAGGAACATGTGATTCAGGCCCTTTCTGGTCTTGCTTTTCATAACAAAGAGTGTGAACTTTTCAATCTTTTACGTTTGTTCTGGGTCTTTGGATTAGATTCTTTACAGTGGATGTGTCTTGCCGCCAAGGAGCTCACATTTAAAGTATTGTCTTACAAAATTGTTATGAAGTGTCTGTGAGTGTGTGATTAACGTTGTATTTCTGTTTTTTGGATTGCTGTTTTTTGTCTTGCTTCCAGGATCTGTTTAGAAAGGGAGAGAAGGAAGGAGTTGAGGTTGGGGGGTGGAGGACAAGGGAGCATATGAGCAGAGGTGCAGGCACGAGAGAAAAGTGGGCTGACTAGAGGGTTCCCCAGATTGCCAAGGTCACAGGGCAGGAGGAATTGAAGTGTGAACCTCTGAACTTGATTTGTTGGTTGGCTGTGAGCTCTCTCATTGCAGTCAGCAGTTCCTTGCTGAGAATAAACCCAACTCTGGGAGGAGAGCAGGGGGAGGAGTTGTCAGATGGGAGAACAAACAGATGCCACTGGCAGCTTTTTGGCTTCTCCCTAAAAGTCCGGAGAGGTAAAGACCACCTGGCTGCCAACTCTGGTGGTGTGCACCTGGGGTGGATTTCCAAGGCTGTGAGATGCATTCAGAAGAGGGGATTCCTAGAGATCTGGTGCTAATGGCCAGCCAGGACCAAGCACACAAACTTGCCTGTCTTTCCTGCTGTTTTTCCCTCTGGAGGTCAAGACTAGCCAGTTCCTGCTGGGCCAAGTGAGATATTTCCTTCTTGACTGCCTTGGGAGCTTCCCACACCCAGGATAGAAGGGGCTACTATTGCTTTTGGGGGTGATTTGGTGTCTCTCTTCTTTCTGGAGTTCTGGGGGATCCTAGATTCCCTGGAACCAAATGGAGATTTTTAGGTATCCTCTATCTGAATTTAACCTAAAAGTCAGTAAGCCATCACCACAGCTATTTTTCCAGTTACATCCTCAGTGACCCATGGAAGTAAACAAACTTAGACTCTATAACTAAGCAAATCAAAATTCAACCAGACACCAGAACTATAATAAAGTTTCATCATAGAGGAAAGATTCAGGGCTGCCATGTCAAAGTTTTAGGGGCTATGCAAAACAATGAAACAGGAGCTCGTCCTGGGAACATCAAATAGCCTATTGTGTATTAGAATAGCTTATTGTATATTATGTCGTAGACAGTTCTCCAGGTGAACAGATGAAGCATATCAGGACTGGCTTAATTGCTTTGTAGATAGCTGGAAATGGCAGCACTGATGGAGACCACATACTTGAGTACAGGGGTTTTTATTCTTGTTTGGCTGTGATAATGAAGACCATAAGAAACATGTTGGGCACTGTGCTAGGTGAATTAGATTTATTTCTCACTTAATCCTCACAACAACATTATGAGGTAGGTGCTACTGCCTCTCTATTGTACAGATGAGACTACTTTGCTTGAAGAGGTTAAGCCGTGTATAGGTTCACCTGGATGGCAGATGGAGGAGCCTCTGTAGCCTGTGTTCTTAACTTGTATGCAGGTCAGGAAGCGACAGTTAGAACTGGACATGGACCAACAGACTGGTTCCAAATCGGAAAAGGAGTATGTCAAAGCTGTATATTGTCACCCTGCTTATTTAACTTATATGCAGAGTACATCATGAGCAACGTTGGGCTGGAGGAAGCATAAGCTGGAATCAAGATTGCCGGGAGAAATATCAATAACCTCAGATATGCAGATGACACCACCCTTATGGCAGGGAGTGAAGAGGAACTAAAAAGCCTCTTGATGAAAGTGAAAGAGGAGAGTGAAAAAGTTGGCTTAAAGCTCAACATTCAGAAAACTAAGATCATGGCATCTGGTCCCATCACTTCATGGGAAATAGATGGGGAGACAGTGGAAACAGTGTCAGACTATTTTTTTGGGCTCCAAAATCACTGTGGATGGTGACTGCAGCCATGGAATTAAAAGACGCTTACTCCTTGGAAGGAAAGTTAAATCAACTTAGATAGCATATTAAAAAACAGAGACATTACTTTGCCAACAAAGGTTCGTCTGGTCAGGCTATGGTTTTTCCAGTGGTCATGTATGGATGTGAGAGTTGGACTGTGAAGAAAGCTGAGCGCCGAAAAATTGATGCTTTTGAACTGTGGTGTTAGAGAAGACTCTTGAGAGTCCCTTGGGCTGCAAGGAGATCCAACCAGTTCATCCTGAAGGAGATAAGTCCTGGGTGTTCATTGGAAGGACTGATGCTGAAGCTGAAACTCCAATACTTTGGCCACTTCATGGGAAGAGTTGACTCATTTGGAAAGACCCTGATGCTGGGAGGGGTTGGGGGCAGGAGGAGAAGGGGGCAACAGAGGATGAGATGGATAGATGGCATCACTGACTCGATGGGAATGAGTCTGAGTAAACTCCAGGAGTTGGTGATGAACAGGGAGGCCTGGTGTGCTGCGACTCATGGGGTCACAGAGAGTCGGACACGACTGAGCGACTGAACTGAACTGAACTGAACTCCCAGTTTAGAGGCTTTTGGGGGGATATTCCAGGGTATTGACCCTCATAGATTTTTCTAATATGGATTGGTAGGCGTGAGAGTAAATTCCTCCTCTTCATTTAGATTCATTGTACCAACAAATTAATTGTGAGACCATAAGACTGAGAGACTAGCTCGCCAGCAAGGTGCTGAGTGAAATGAAAGACTGCCTTCATTTTGATTGCTTTAAATAACAGTGTTGAGTCTTCATGTAGGGTTCTTAGTTGTAGATTTGAACCAACTTCCTCTTGAAAGGAAGTTGAGAAACCTATAATCCCTAGGTAGAACAACAAACAAAACATTCCCTGCCCCCAAAACAAAGCAAAACAAAACAAACTAACAGAACTGAAGTAGGATTCCCTCATTTTGTAGGGGGATGTTTTAAGAACCATTTCTCTAATTACCAGCTGAGCTACTAGGGAAGCAGAAGAAGGGGATGACAGAGGATGAGATGGTTGAATGGCATCACCAACTCTATGGACATCAGTTTGAGCAAGCCCCTTGAGTTTGTGATGGACAGGGAAGCCTGGCATGCCACAGTTCATGGGGTCACAAAGAGTCGGACACGACTGAGTGACTGAACTGACTACTGACTCTCTAATTACTTTGCAAACTAAAGGCAGTGTCACCTAGTGTTTGGGTAACAAGATCTGGAGTGGTGCTGTCTCTGAATGACCAGACTCAATGACAGGGTGGCTTGAAGATGAGTGTAGGGCAGAGGACAGTGGACCAGAAGAACTTGCTCTAGTTCTGGCACCAGTAAGTCCCATGACTTGAGCCAGTTCCATCATTTTTCTTCAGCTTGTCTGACTGGTTTAGTTTGAGATGGCAGTAAGACTGCCTCCTGGGCTCACCTTGATGGTCATAAATGTTGTTGGGGGACATGTCAGATAATGGAGGTCAACCTATTACTCTTATTTTGTGTGACTCATTTGTTCATAACAGACACTTGGTTCACACTTTCTGCATGCCAGGTACTGTGTTTTGTTGTTGTTCATTTGCTAAGTTGTGTCTGACTCTTTGCGACCCCATGAACTGCAGCATACCAGGCTTCCCTGTCCTTCACTATATCCTGGGGTTTGCTCAAACTCATGTTCATTTAGTCAGTGATGCCATCCAACTGTCTCATCTTCTGTTGCCCTCTTCTCCTTCTGCCCTCAGTCTTTCCCAGCATCAGGGTCTTTTCCAGTGAGTCAGCTCTTGGCATCAGGTGGCCAAAGAATTGGAACTTCAGTTTCAGCATCAGTCCTTCCAGTGAATATGCAGGGTTGATTTCCTTTGTGATTGACTGGTTGGATCTCCTTACTGTCGAAGGGACTCTCAAGAGTCCTCTCCAGCACCACAATTTGAAAGCTTCAATGCTTAGCCTTCTTTATGGTCCAAGTCATACATGACTACTAGAAAAAGCATAGCTTTGACTATATGGACCTTTGTTGGCAAAGTGATATCTCTGCTTTTTAATATGCTATCTAAGTTTGTCATAGCTTTTCTTTCAAGGAGCAAACTTCTTTTAATTCATGACTGCAGTCACCACCCACAGTGATTTTGGAGCCCAAGAAAATAAAATCTGCCACTCTTTCAACTTTTTCCCCATGTACTTGCCATGCAGATGCCATGAGTTTAGTTTTTTGAATGTTGAGTTTTAAGCCAACTTTTTTACTCTCCTCTCTCATGCTCATCAAGAGGCTCTTTAGTTCCTCTTCACTTTTTGCCATTAGAGTAGTATCATCTGCATATCTGAGGTTGTTGATGACTCCGTTCTTATAACAATACCATAAGGGAGATACTCTTCTTAATTTTGCAGATGAGGAAACAAGTGCACGTGGAAGTTGACTTGCTCACGATCACCCACAAGTGTGGGGTATGTGCTAGAGTCAGGCTTGAACCCGGGTGGTCTGAACCTATATCTTGTGTTTTTAACAACTATGCTATGGTCCTTGTCCATCTGACCTCCTCCAAAGTATAATCAGTTTTGATATGTCTCACATGTCTCTTTTTCAGAGGGTGGGGAGATGTTCTGAATGAAAATGCTGGGAGCCTAACGGAGGCTTGAGCTACAGCTCAGTTGTAAGGCTGTGGCTTTCAGATTTCAGAGTCCTGCCTGAGGAAGATCTGGAGAGTTTTGAGAACATCTGATGTTTTCTTCTCATTATATGTTCCAGATGCACTACTTTCCCCCTTCTATAGAAATGATATTAACATCCCAATGTTATTATTTTGTAAATTCTAAAATTACTGTGCAGTAATTTTTAGTATTCATTTGTATCATCAGTATCTTTATGTGACTTATTGTTCAGTTCTCATCTTAATGATAACAATTATTGGCATGCCTTTCAACGTCCAGCAGAATGTAGAAATCAGCATGCATCATAAATCTATGACTTCATTTTTATTATTTATTTTCTTTTTACAATGACATGTGTTCAGTGATAAGCAAATAGATAATACCAAAATACCAAAATAAGAAAGATAACATCATCCAGAATCATACCATTCTGTGATAGCTATACCAAAGAGATATCTATAGAGTTTTGCTTGTGAAAGACTATATTCAAGAGTTTTATACCCAGCCAGCTTGTCTTTGATGTGTGAAAACAATTATATTCTCTGACAGGCAAAGCTTCAAAATTATCTGTGATAGTGGTTCTCTTGGGTAAGGTTTTACTTGTCTGTTTTGAAAAGAGTGCATGAAGATAAGTTCCAGGTGACCAAGAGATGGTTGATGGTGCAGTGAATGATCAGAAAAGGAAAACCAGAGTATGAAAAAGGCTGGGGCAAACACTGAAACCAGTGAGTGTACAACTGCATCTGTTTGTATACCTGCTGCTGCTGCTGCGAAGTCACTTCAGTCGTGTCCGACTCTGTGTGACCCCGTAGACAGCAGCCCACCAGGCTCTGCCGTCCCTGGGATTCTCCAGGCAAGAACACTGGAGTGGGTTGCCATTTCCTTCTCCAATGTATCAAAGTGAAAAGTGAAAGTGAAGCCGCTTAGTCGTGTCCAAGTCTTTGCGACCCCATGGACTGCAGCCTCCGTCCATGGGATTCTCCAGGCAAGAGTGCTGGAGTGGGGTGCCATTGCCTTCTCCATTTGTATACCTAGATTGTTATAAATATAATTAAGGATTACATATAAAATCTGTAATTGGATTTCTATTTACAAGCTGAAAGCAAATCTAAAAAATCATTCTTAGAAGATATATAATACAATAGTTATTATGTGGTAATCTGTTCTATACCTCCATATTGTATCATCAAAATCTGAGAAGGGAATTCTGGGGGTAGGGGAGAAGGAATGAGAGGTAACAGAATGAGGAAAAGTGGGAGAAATTCAAGGTATTTCACTGGAATAATGTTAATCATGTGTATTTGGAGTTTCTTAATAGCCTGAAAAATGAAATGTTATACAAATATTTTGAGAAAATGTAAATTAGTAAAGCTTATCATTTTACATAATATTTGTCTTTCAAAAATTTACCTAAGTAACTTCATGGCTTTTTAGGTAGTTATACAATTTGTGCATTTTTTTGTTTTTGAACCCAGTTCTCTCTGAGCTTGTTCTGCTGCAAGCTCAGTTCATTGTGTGTTTCTCTAAGTAACCTCTAGATAGAGAAGCATATTGTTTTGTCTGCTTACGTCTGGGGTCTGAGTGCCCAACTGGTACTAGAGATTAAAAGACAATTTTTTCCCTATTTTTTTCCTGAAAGTTACAGACATCATGTTGAAGCTAGAAGTCTTCATGTGTGTACGTGTCACTTCCAGGAAGTAAAGTAAACAGATTGGAATTTATCAAAAGATGTTCTCTAATTCTGATTGAATTTATACTTAATACTTCTTGAATATTGTTTTCTTATAACTTGGGGGTCACTGGCACTGATACAGCTTCCTTTGGAAATGTTGATGTTGCAGTTTGCTGATATCGTGTGTGTGTGTGTGTCTGTGTGTCTGTGTGTGGTGGGTGTAGAGAGGCCCAGGAAGCATTCATGAATCAGATGTTCAGATGAGGACAGATAGGAATTCCTCCCCTAGTAGGCTTGTTGCAAGAAGGCTAATCAACACTTCAGCAAGGAAGTTAGCAGCCTTCCTCCCACCCTGACTGCTGCTTCTCCTGGCAGTAGCAAGGTTGTCAAGCCTCATTACTGGAAAGTTCATCCTGTTAGATTCCCACTTAAAACAGGAGGATGTGTTAGGAAATAGCTCAGGCTATGTGACCATTCTGACATAGGCAGTGACATACCAAGTGTTGATCAAGGAGTTTTATTTATAGTTTTGTTAGAAAATGTGAAAATTAATAACTGATTAAATAAGTAACCACATTTGCATACTACTGGATTAGATTTAGTGTATTTGCTAAGTTGATTCTGTCATGTCTGACTCTTTGTGATCCTGTGGACTGTAGCCCGCAAGGCTCCTCTGTCCATGGGATTCGCCAGGTAAGAATACTGGAGTAGGTTGCCATTTCCTTCTCCAGAGGATCTTCCCAACCCAGGGCTTGAACCCGCATCTCTTAGGTCTCCTGCGTTGGCAGGCAGGTTCTTTACCACTAGTGCCACCTGGGAAGCCCTTTAGCATAGTTACCTTGGCTTTATTGAAGTGAGGTTGGCATGATTTTTGGGGTCATAACAGAAGAAGAAACAATGCCAGTGATGGACACAGGCTTGAAATATAATGTATTACATATACTAGCTAGGTGATATGACATTCATAACTAAACCCAGAAATCTCAGGGAGTTAAGGCAAAAAAAGTAAGATTTATTTCTTGCTTTCATAAAGTCTAGTGTGGGCTTGTGGAAGCTCTGGGTAGGATCCCGTCTATCTTGTTAGGCTGCCATCTCAACAGGTGGCTTCCAGCATTGTCAAGGCAGAGGACTAGAGACCAGTTCTTTATTTGGTGTCCCAAAAGAAACAGGTCACTTCTGCACACATTTCAGTGGCTCTGCTTAATCACGTGGCCCCATGTAACTACAGAGGAACTAGGGAGTGCAGGCCTGTGTGTCTAGGAAAGATACCAAGCCTGGGTGTGGGTGAGCCCTGCCTGCTTTTACTACACTCAGGAGGCCAGGCATATGGCTGGAGTGGAATCCAGGCAGTGTTCAGAGGCTGATGTTACGAATACTCAGCAGGGGATGCAGCATTCATTCCTAGGGAATCAGGAAGGGATCCCACTTTCTTCTTTGCAACAATGACAGCCTGCACAGCCCTGGATCACCTACACACAGGGAGAGGGCACTGTCCCCTGCCAACAGCTTTTGGCTGTGGGTCAGCTTCAACTTGAATTGATAGGTGTTGAATCTAATAACTTCTTAATGGCTTTTTATTAAATGACTCGCTGATATTAAATGACTCTTCTGATACCTTGCTTGGCTCCTGGCCCTGCCTTAGCAGGACAGTCTGCTCTTTAGGTCTGGGTTCCTTCTCCAGTCTGACCTGTCTTCCTAATGTCCTGACATCCCCCTAGCCTTGGATTGGTGTTTCCGGTTCCAGCCATCTTTCTGTGACACCCATAGCTGCCTGGCACGAGTGGGGAGGGTGCAGTGAGTCCTCATCAGCGTGTGTTCTCCAGACCTGCTATACTGTACAGAAAACTGATACAGGGCTCCTGTCAGTAGAGGGGGCCTTGTCCTTCTTCTCTGTTGAACTCTTATGGCTTTTTCTGGTTGAGAGTCATTTCAGGAGATAGAATGCCTGGGTCCAAACCTTGCCTCTCTCACTAGTAGACAGTGAGACCCTGAGCAAGTGACTAAACCTCTATGTGCTTCAGCTTCTTGTTTATTGGTATAGTAATAATACCTAACTTTAGAGTAGTGATGATTAGGTGACTTAATACATGAAAACCACTGGAATGGTACTGAATGAGTAGAAAATGATTAAAGAACATTAGCCTTTGTCATCCTCTTTCAAGACTCGACTCAAAAATGTTCCTGAAGCTTTCCTGATCTTGCTTCTTTTCTGGGTTTCCTCAGCCCTCTGCTCATGCCTCTGTTATAGCATTTATCATGTTATAGTTTGTGATTATGTATGTGCCCATTTTTCTCTCCTGCAAGCCTGTGATTACTGAAGCACAACACACTGCTCAACATTTACCCTAGTCCTTGAGAGAGTATCTGATGTGCAAAAGAGATTAACAAGTGATTTCTGAACAAATGGGTAGATCCAGAGAGGTAGAAATTGGTAGAATTCACCGGTGTCCAGTTTTCCTCTTTTTCCAGAGGAGAACACATTTCCCAGCTGCCTGTGACTCTAGAAGAATCTTGAAAATGAGTTCTGCACAATTTTCCGTGAGCCAACTTGCTGCTCCCATCCAGTTGGTTGAAAGATGGTAGAATCGGAGGATAGGAAGAGCCTAGATCCCTGAACCATCACTTGGAAAAGAGGGACCTGGACATTTGAAATTGTGTCTGGCTTCGGAAATCTGATCCTGTTTGTTATAGCAGCTGGTGAACTTACCTGCTGATAAAACAGGGATCTGGGTATGACAAAAATGTTTTTGTAGACCTCATGGCATACCTCCCGAGCCCAGAACAGCATTTTGAGCCAGCCCGTATATGAAAAGCAGAAATGTACTGCAGCAGCTGAACTCTTGGAAAGATTGGGAGGGATGGAATGGAGGGGGAGGGAGGGGGGAGGATGAAGTGGGGGAAGCCAACATGCCCACCCTGTCCTCAGCAAGGGGCCAGTTTGGAGTCAAACGTGGATTTCTCTGAACTTCTTGTTCTCTGTAACCTTCCCTTCTTCAATTGTGAACAGCCGCTGAATATGATTCTCCTTTTCCTGGAAAGTTACTTAGAGAGAAAGCTGACTTTCCTTTGTCTACGCAAAGCATCATCCTTGGAAACAATTACAGTTCTTTTTAGAGTTTTGGTTCTTTCATAGGTGCCTATTGTCCTAATAAGTGGAACTGCTTGGAACACAAAAGCATTTTTTTCCTCTTTTAGCTAATTTAATTTTTATAGCCCCAGTGAAAAAATACTTTATGTTTTCACTTGTCTAATGTGATTTTAAGATAGTTTATTCTTGGATTCAATTTTGTTTTCATTTTCTAGAAAATCAATTAAATTCACAGAAGATTCATTCATTTAATGGCTTTCCTTGCACATGGTTAATGCTTAAGCATTTGATCAGATATTCCTCTTAGCATTATCGTCACGAGGCTCAACCAGAGAAGGTGTTAGATGGGGAAAGCATGTACGTTTGGCAAAGCCTCTTTCATTCTGACTGATTGACATGGCAAATAAGTCTGAATTGGTGAAGTTGAACTGTGGAGTGTTTCTCAAAGAGTTCCTGTGCAATTTCAAGTTGTTCCAACTAAATTTTCACCAGTGAGGCTAATGAAGACTTTTAGGTTATTTCCTTCTACCTTTCTGGTATTTGGTATGTATTTCTATACCTATCTTGTGAAATTCTCTTGGGTTCCTGAAAACTTTTTGCCCTTAAGTCTTAAACATTCCCTTTACACCTTTGCTTATTGTGTTATGTAGCAGCAGCAGCAGTAGGACTGTTAGTAAAAATAAATGTTAGGCTGGTCCATGTCTGTATAATTATAATTTCAGAATTAAAGGCTTTTAAAGTTGGGTGGCAATTCACCATTGGGAAGAAGTTTCTTCATTTCTTTCTTGGGCATATTATGAATACTGTAACTAAAGGATTTATGATCAGATCTTAGATATTTTTTGTTTATTTTTGAAAGGGACAAGTGGCTTTTCTGAAGATGTCAGTCTTTTGCTGGAAAGTCAGTTCAGCGATGACTACAACGGAAGACTTGGCTTTGTAGTGTCAGACTCTTCAGGTTGAGGGCAGTGCTGTGATACAGGACAGAGCAGGCATTTTCTAGAAGGCCATGGTTTCTCTGAAGTGAACTTTAATGTTTGAAGAATGTATCTGACTTTGCAGGAGAGTAAATGATGATCAGGTACAATGGAATATGCCACTCTTGACCTTTTTTCTTTGTTAACAGTGTTTACTTCAGACTGGTTCTTAGTTGCCCATGGTGAAAAATATAAACCTTGAGCAACTTTATGGTGGGCTCATAGATTATCTGAGAGATGGTTTATAAGTAGAGTAACAACATCATTTGTCCTTCAAACTTGGACACTTTTGAGAGTGAAAAGATGTGTTATTAATAGTTAAAAATTATGTCAATGATACAGGTAAATGGAGGCTTTTTCAATCAGTTAACCTCTGTCTCCCTCTCTCTTTCTGTCTCTCTCTCTCACACACACACCCATGTGTGTGCTGAATGCAGAGACTTTAAGACACTAGAGGTGAGCAGAGATACATAATAGAATTATCCTGGGTCTCAATAGAATTATCCCAGATCCCCTGGCTTCCTAACTATCTGCTAGTTAGAAACATCCATTTTTGGGTCTTTAGTGCACACAAAATAAAATGGTATTATGTTAGTCCCTGAGATTTTGGCATATCTTATAGCAGCTACTCTTCATATTCTCAGTTGCTTAGTCATGTCTGATTCTTGTGACCCCATGGACTGAAGCCTGCCAAACTCTTCTGTTCATGGGATTTCCCAGGCAAGAATACTGGAGTGGGTTGCCATTCCCTCCTCCAGGGGATCTTCCTGACCCAGGGCTCGAACCTACATTTCCTATGTCTTCTTCATTGCAGGCGGATCCTTTACTACTGAGCCATCTGGGAAACCCAGCATTATCAAAGCTAATGCAGAACAGTTTATTTCAATGCAGTGAATTACTATTGAGACTCTACTGTCTTCCCATTGGGGATACAAAGATATATAAAATCTGATCACGGTTCTCAAGGAGCTTAGAGTCTGGGGGAAGTACAGATGTATATATTTAATGGTACTTAATATTTATGAATAGAAGGAGATGAATTTAATTTTGAACATGCTGATTTGAATGTCTGTAGAGTATTTGAATGGCCTTACCCCGTATGTAGACAGAGAAACTAAAGCTGGGAAGAGATCTGGTATCAAAGGTAAATTGATTGAATTTGCCGTTTGCAGAGGTCCCTCTGGAGAGTAAGAGAGCCTTCACCCGTTTTCCTGAAGATGCTTTTCGATGCAGCTCTCCTGGGCCCTCTGAGAGCTCATTCTGCCACTGGTGCCTGAGCTCTCATCTCTTGGGTGTTGGCCTCATATCGAGAAAACAAAGGAAAAAGGAGCATCCCATGTCTTTAGATCTCTGATGTAGTTCACAAGTCACTCCTCTGTACGTGAGCTACTCTGATATTGGCCCTGAGGCATTGGCAGGAGCCTTCTTGCGCCCATTCCATGTCCCTAGGCCTTACCACTCATCGAGTAGGAGGGATGTCTTCTTAAGTGGAAAAACTCAGTTCTGGAGGGATTCAGCCTCTCTTTGGCATAACCATGGGACCTTGGAACGCTCCTAAAGATTGTTTTGTTGCTTTTGGGGTCCCCTGAGGGTGTCTCATTTGAGCTCAGGCCTCACTTATTCTGCCACTAGGACCTCACTGTGCTGGTAGATCACTCCCTGCCACATCCAGATTGACGGTTTGCTCCCAGAGAGAGTGGAAAGACTGATGTGGAATCATCCTCGTCTACTGCCCTCATTCCTTCTATCTAACCCATACTCCCAAATTCCTTTTCCAGCAAAGAAGCACCTACATGCACCCAGGGCCTGCATGTAGAGAATTGGAGGGACAGGTGTTCCCCCCCACACTGGATGTGTTCAGATCTCAGTTATGAAGCTACCAGTTTACTATTATATGTACACACTCCTGTGTGCATGCTCAGTCACTGAGTTGTGTCTGACTCTTTTTGACCCTGTGGACTGTAATCTACCAGGCTTCTCTGTCCCTTTAATTTCCCAGGCAAGAATACTGGAATGGGTTGCCATTTCCTTCTCCAGGGGATCCACCCAACCCGGGGATTGAACTTGTGTCTCCTGAACCTCCTGCATTCCAGGTGGATTCTTTACCACTGAGCTGCCAGGGAAACCACATACACACACACATGTGCACACAAATGTACACGTTGCTGGGCTCAGATAAATGAACCTGTTCCAGCTGTCCATTTTTGATAAATTGGGATATGGAATCCAGGACTTTTGACTCCGAGTCTAGTGTTCTTTCCTCTGCCTCATCCTGATTTAGAGGTAAATTTCTATGAAAAAGTTGGTCAAATCGGCAGAACCATCTGCTGGAAGCTTGAATCAGTGCCACAGTGGAAATTCTGCTTTCTGCCTCATTCTCCAGGGCTTAGGGAGGCTGCCATGCCCGGCACTGGGAACCGTTGGGAGAGCTGGGTGAATAACAGGGGCTTTGTCATGGGAGCTCCCTGAAGTCTTCCGCTAGTGTGAGTGGTGTCAATGTTTTCATTATTTTGGCTTGCGGTTTGTAACTTGTCATAAGAATTAGTTCCGGCTTAATTGAGGGCCTCATGTTGAAGTAAGAAGAGGAAGTGTTGTGGCCTCTCAAAATGCCTTTTATAAGATCCCAACACTTTGGTTCTCAGCAGATACAGCTGGGAACGGTAGCACGTGGGAAGGAACGAGTCACCAAATGTTCTGAGTCCAGTGTGCTCTTGGCCTCTGAATGTGGCACTTGCATAAAGATTCTTGGGAAATAGGAACAGACACATTTTTCTTGTCTTTCTTTCTTTTGAAAAATCTCTTTGTTTTAGGGATTGTACTGCCTGAAAGCAAGAGGCGCTCTGGCTAGTGTGATAAACATCATCTCCACTTCCCTTGGAAACAGGCATCCAGTCCTCAAGCTGATTCTCAGCTCTGCTCTGGACCTTTGAAAAGTTTCTTTTATCACATCATACCAACTTTGTGTCTATTTTCTCTTTTCTGTGCTAATTGGAGGCACTAGTTCATAGTCCAGTGTTAACGGGTTAAAGTGTGATAAAGTTCCCTGAAAACATTCTCAGATTTTTTCAGGGGCTTTCATTATCTCAATGAAGAATCCTCCCTTTCTTCTGGTTTCCTGGGCAGAATCTCTAGCTTTAGTGAGCAGATGAATCACCTGGAGAGCTTGTGGTGTGAAGATTCCTTGGCCTGCCCCCAGAGATTCTGGCCCATATGTAGGTGAGGCTTTTTATGATGCCATGGTTCCACATGAGCAGTAGTAAATGTCACAGATCTTTCTCAGTACCCTCCCACCATGCCTGAAAGTCTCCTCATTAATTTCTGCAACAACATGCATTGGGTACTTGCTGTTTGGAAGACACTAGACTTGGACCAGGAGCTGTGGCCTCCCTGAGCCTTTACTCGATTCTAGTGGAAGAATCGAGACACACACACAATTAACAATAGAAGGCAGTATAGGCATGAGGGAGCTGGTTAATGAGAGCTGGGGTGAAAGAAAACTCTAGGGAGGTGCTACTCAAGAGTGGACCAGCAGCCTCCACATTACCTGGAAGCTAGTTAGAAATGTACATTCTCAGTTCCCACTCCAGAACCTTCTGCCTCCGAAAGTGAAAGTCGCTCAGTCGTGTCCAACTCTCTGCAGCCCCATGGAATTCTTCAGGCCAGAATACTGGAGTGGGTAGCCGTTCCATTCTCCAGGGGATCTTCCCAATCCAGAGATCGAACCCAGGTCTCTTGCATTACAGGCGGATTCTTTACCAGCTGAGCCACAAGGGAAGCCCAAGAATACTAGAGTGGGTAGCCTATCCCTTCTCCAGCGGATCTTCCCTACCCAGGGGTCGAACTAGGGCCTCCTGTTTTGCAGGCGGATTCTTTACCAACAAAGGTATTGCCTCTGGGAGTCAGTTAATCTATGAGCACCTTCTGTCCTTTGCATGTAGCTCAGGTTCTCTCTCTTTCTGCCCTGGGCACTGATAGGGCTTGGCTTAGTGGTACCGGCAGTAAAAAGAAGAGCTGGAACATGACATTTACCCATAATTCCACCATCCAGAGATGGCTGCTTGTGTTAGTTAGTGTATATCTTTTCAGATTTATTTCCATGCAATGTGGATATATATAATGAAAAAAGTATATAAACAGAAATTTACTGTACTGTAATACTAGGTTTATCTGGTAGCTCAGATGATAAAGCGTCTGCCTCCAATGCAGGAGACCTGAGTTTGATCCCTGGTTCGGGAAGATCCCCTGGAGAAGGAAATGGCAACCCACTCCAGTACTCTTGCCTGGAAAATTCCATGGACGGAGGAGCCTGGTAGGCTACAGTCCATGGGGTCACAAAGAGTCAGACATGACTGAGCAACTTCTCTAATACTAGCTTTAAATTCTCTTTTCCCCTACTTAACTGTAATGGTGGACTATTTTTCCATGTAAGTAAAAATATTTTCACCACATTAATTTTAATAACAGTATAACATTTCTTTGTAGGGATATACAATAAATCATTTAGCTATTCCCTATAGTGCAAGTTTTTCCAAATTTTTGGAATTACTAGATATCTTTTAGAAGAATGTCTTTGTATATACACCTCTGTGCATATCTGAAACAACTTTATTGAGCTTAATTAAGTAGGTTCTTTTTTTGCATTGTGTTCTTCAGATGTAATTCACAGAACATTTATGTCAGAGGGACTGGTATAAGAGATGAAGCTTCCCATTTAATAAGTGCTATTAATAACACCTCCAGTATTTCATTTGATAATCAAAAGAACATGAAGATAGAGCCAGTTGTGCTGAAGTATTTTTATTTTGCTTAATTAATGAACTTAAGGACATTGGTAAAGGACCCTATCAATTATCACAGGACGAAAAATGCTCTAGCAAATACAAGTGGTAAGATAGGATCCTTGTGTGTGTTTCTCAGATTGTTGCTGAAACACATCTTGGATTTTGGAAACTAAAGTGAGTTTCTAAAGTAAGTGGAAGATGAGCTTATACAACTCTGATTTTAATAGAAATCTATCCACAGTATCAACAGATTCATTAAGAAGTCTGCTGGTGGTGATGTTAAGAAGGCTGGCAGATTTTCAATTCAGATTGACACTATTCAAGACAGAGGCATAACTGATGTTTATTCAAGAATCCTAAGATATGTCACAGATTCTGTGGAGAACATCTGATATCTGTAGAGAGCTCGAAGTAAAGTCCTGGGAAAAATATGTTCCAGACGGTTACAGATGTTCTCATATCAAGTCATATTTCTACAAGAAGTTATGTACTGTATTCAGCTGATGGCACAGCCAATGTGAAGGGACAGTTTAAGGTTTTCTTCCTGTTAAAAATAATTGATTCTATCAGTGTTATGGATAGTGTTAGTCACATATTTTGAGTGTTGCAATGGTGGATTTAGAAGGTGTCTGAACCTCCAGTTAATCCAGCAAAAAATTCAGTCACTTGAGTCCACTTAGAACAATTTGCATGCTGAAGCTTGTAGAAACTCCCAGAATATTAACTGAATGTTTTACCAAATTAAGTACATTTTATAGGTCCTCAGGTATCACACCAGTGCATACATGATCATTTCAGATGTTGGCTTTGTGGCATTAGACATGGTGGAGGGTTAAAAGGAGGGTTTTTAGAAGTGTTGAAAGGGCTTTGTCATTCCCTTGTGGGAACTAATAGAAATGTAGGAGAACATATTCCCACACTGAAGATTGCTGTAAACACCAAGCCAACAGCAAGGAGACTGTCATGGAGGCTTGAAGCTCTATGTACAGCTCATTGTTTCCGAACATTTGTAGATTGCTTTGTTTGCATAAAAATTTGACTTGAAAATACCACTGTTTAGAATATGGCTTCTAAAACCATCAAACTAAGACAGTATCAAGAAGATGGAAGGATTTTAAAGTATTTTATAAATAAAAGGAACTCTCAGAACCAAATATGGAATATTGACATTTTTTGGAAGATTCTTTACCTCAACTGTTTTTATGTGATTTGAGGGTGAATTGAGAAAATAAATTGCCATTCCATAACATTTCCAGGGTATTGACATAATCTCAGTGTGTTTCCCACTTGCTTTCTCTTTTACTAAAGCACCTCACATAGCAAAAGTATTTTTAATCTGCTGAAATAATTTCTTTGAAGATCTAAAACACCCACTTTGCAGAGCAGGGCTTAATTCAGTGTTGGAAAATTTAAAGAATTATCAGCGTTTCATGTGGCCTCGGCTATGATAAATTGATGTGTTTACCCCATGCTTATGCTGGTGAATGAACAGTGGCATAAAAAGTTAGGAAAAGGGGACTAGGAAGTGGCTAAAATTTGGGCTAAAAGTGGAGCTAGGGTAATCCACTGTCCAGGTTTCCCAGGATCTAGGGGTCTTGCTGGGTGTAGGGCTTTCAGTGCCCAAACCAGTAATCTCCTTGGGGATTACCAAGACCAACCTTGTGGGAGTGGACCCATCTCTCTGCCTTATCTTTTATAACCTTTTCCCCCTTCAAGTTTATTCCTGAGAACAATTTAAACAAGATTTCACATGGATATCAATGTGGGGGACACACATGTACCTGGACACAAAAATGTGCCTGTATTTCTTTCTCACCCCTCTGCCCCGAAACACACACACACACACACACACACACACACACACACACACACACACACACACACACACACACACAGTGTGTTTCTCAGTTTCTGCCTTCAGCACCTGTGTTAAGAACCACACAGAAACAGAGGTACTCAAAGGAAGAATCTTACAATAAGGACTTACTCTGTACAAAGCACTCCAGTGAGTGTTGAGGACACCTGGGATGATGGGATACAGAGATGAAAGAGAAAGTGAAAGTCCCTCAGTCGTGTCTGACTCTTTGTGACCCCATGGACTGTACAGTCCATGGAATTCTCCAGTCAGTAGCCTTTTCCTTCTCCAGGGGATCTTCCCAACTCAGGGATCGAACCCAGGTCTCCCTCATTGCAGGCAAATTCTTTACTGTCTGAGCCACCAGGTAAGCCTGTGATACAGAGATGAGGAGACCAAATCCTGCCTTCCAGGAGGTTGTCCTATGTTCAGAAAACTGAAACACAGCAGCAAACAGTTCCATCGATAGAAAGAAGGTGATAAATGCTTTAAGAAAGATATTGACAAAGTTCTGTAGGATTTCAGAGACATTGGTTTTTTAGTTTCATAGGCAGGTGGTATTTGTATTGAGTCTTAAAGGAAGAGTAGGGTAGTGACAGTCAAAGGTGGGGGAGGAAGACTGTTCAAGACACACTCCCCACTCTTTAGTCACTTGTGTTCTAAGTGGGAGGCAGAACAGTAAATTTTATGGCCATGGGAGTTCATGGAAAGGGAAGAATTAGTCTAATCTGTGCAGGTAGGGAGGGAAGGTATACTGTGGGACCTGGAAGGAGGACTGGATTTAAAATGAGTAGAGGTGAGCAGGAGGACATCCACCTAGTGTCTTGGGGCCTAAGTAGACTTAAGCCAGAGGCAGAAGTGAATGCTTCCATATTTTCTGACGCTGCAAGACACTTGTGGTGTGGCATGTGGGTATGGGAGTCTGTGGAAGAGTTGGACTAAACTCTAGAAGGCCAGGCTGGTGGGGGTGGAGTGAGAGCTTGGCATAGAAAAATGAGGCCACTAGGAAATGGAAAAGATTTCTTTGGGGTGGTTGGATGACATGTTAAAAAGTACCTAGTTTAGAAAGTTTCTTGGGTCAGTTGTGCACAAGATGGCTCAGAAGGGAGAAGGGAGAGGAGACCCTTTTTGAGGGCCCTTTCAGAAATCCCAGCATAAATGAGTGAAATGGACTGGGTGGGGTCAGCAGGATGGAGAGGTGGGGGGAATCTGGTGGGTGTTTTCAAGGAGGATATGACAAACGGATTTGGTGACAAACTGTGTAAAGGGGATCAAAGAAGAGTCAATTTACTTAAATCTTTAAAGTAAAGGCTTTTCCGTGATGATCTGTAACATTCCTTTCTGCTCTGAGAATTCATGACTTCCAGCTTTCTAGACTTAGCAAGTGGAAAAATGCCAGTATTTTCCTTCTTTCTTTTCCATAATTCAGCACCTTCTATTCAGTGTCAGTTACTGTAGGGAGTAAGGATGCGGCTCCATCTCTGGAATACTTTTTGGTTTAGTAGAACTTTTAAACAGATAATTCTAATGTGACCTGACAGGTGCTGTTGTGGAGGTGTGGTCATAGGACTATGAGAAAACTGGGGAGGTGTGGCCAGCTATGTCTGGAAGTGGAGACAAGTTGATATCCGAGCGAAGTAGTAAGGGATGATCAGGAGTTCGTTAAGCTAGATAGGTAGGGTGGAAAGAAAAAACACAATGTGAGTAAGAGGCTGGTTCATGACTCTGCCCGGGACTGGTGTGGCTGGAACTTAGAATGGATTGAAGGGGGAGGAGAGAGGAGGGAATTAGGCAGTTTAACAGGAAAGTTAGGTTGTGGTTAAGTGAAGAAGAATCTTGTTCCATGAACGGAATTTGGACTTGATCCTGTTGCTAATTGTGAATTCCTAGAGGTTTTTAAGAGAGGTAGAGAACGATCTGTGTTTTTGGAGTTGGGGAGTTTGGAGACACGGAGTCCTACTGGAAGCCATTGTAGTCCAGGCAAGAGATGATGCACAAGTGTGTTGTTTGTGAAGTATTTGGTGGAATTTGAGTCTAACTCTGAAAGTTCTGAGATGGCAAGGCATTTATTTATGGATTTATTCTTCCCCCTTACACTTAAATCTGTCTTAACTTTGCCAGGCACTGTCCTAGGAAGAGAGGGTAAGAAGAGAAACAAAACACATCTGTGGCCACCTTCAGCTCATTGCGCTGATTCTCACCTTTTTTAAATTTTTTTCATCCCAGTACTCATAAGGGACATGACATACACTTGTGGGAATGGGGGTGGTAGCATATGAGAAAGGAATTGGGGGTGTGGAAGAGGGAGTGTGCCCTCAGTGGAGAAATAGCAGATGTGAAAGGTGAGGGGGAGACAGACCTATAACTGCCTTTCCTTCTGCAGGTGATTCTGCTGAGCTTGTTTCATTTAGGACACTTTCAGTTTCAAGTAACAGAATACCGTACTCTAGAGTGGCTTGACCAATAATGATGCTGTTTATGATGGACGACAAGAAATCTAGGACTGGCCAACTCAGTGACTCAGTGACATCACTGAGAACCCAGAATCTTCATGCCTTACTACTCTGCTGTCCTTAGCAAGTTCCTCCTAAGCTGTCTGTACTCATGGTCACAGGATGACTGTTACAGCATCACATTTAGAGGTAACTATGGCAAAGAAAGAAGAATTCTTTCTTCCTTGTGCATCTTTAAGGGAGAAGAATCCAATCCCAGAAACCCTTAGCAGACTTCTCATGTCCCAGTGGCCAGAAGTGGGTTGGAGGCAAACTCTTGAATCAACCACAGTCACCAGCAAAGATAATAGGGGACCAGGAGACATTGGAAACAAAATTATGGCTAAAAGCAGAGACGAAAGTGCAGATGGTTTTTGAGTAGTCAGGCAGCCCTTCTGCTTAAAAGTGCCAGCTTTGGGAAAGAATCTCTTAGTTTCTGGAAATAAGAGCCTCATGTTGCAGATAAGTAATTAGAACTGGAGATAAAGATTTGAAAGATACTTGAAGAAAAATAGAGATTTTAATGATCTGACATATGTCTTGTGCTTTACCCATCTCTACTCACAGAATAATAGGTAGGTCATTTTGCTGAGGAAACCGAGGCTCAGGGAGGTTGAGGAACTAGACAATATTACACAGCTGGTAGGTGGCAAGAGCTGGCGTTGTTTGTGTCCATTTTATCATTTGCATTTTGGAGAATTTTGAACATGACCAGAAATAGACAGAATGGCATGAAAAATGCCCCCTGTGCCTGCACTTAGCTCTAACCAACTAAATAGCCTCTTGCTAATCTTCCACTCACCTCCATCAATTATTTTGAAATAAATTCTACACCATTCTTATCACTTCATCCACAAATATTTCAGTATGAATCTCTACAACATAAGTTCCATTTTCTTTTGAAATTAATTATAATACCATTGTATCTAAAATATTTAACAAGCCTTCTTTAATATCATTAAATATTCAGGTAGTGTTTAATTTTCCAATTATCTCAACAGTGTGATTTTTTTTTACAATTTATTTGAATGAAGATTCAAATAAGGCCCACAAATTGCAGTTGGTTATGTTTTAATTCTTGTTTAAATCTAAGTTCTCCCTCCATCTCATTTTTTCTCTTTGCAATTGACCTCTCGTACAAATCAAGTTATTTGACCATGGAGTCTTTCATAATCTGGATCTTGCTAGATGCATTTCCGTGTTGTTGGTCTGACATGTTGCTCTGTATTTTCTGTAATTGGGGTTGGATTCACAGGATTGGTCCAATTCAGATATGATTTTATTTTTGGTAAGAATACTTCATAACTGGTCTTGTACTCTTCCACTATAAGATTCTTTTTCTCTTTGTGATGCAACAGCCAATGATGCTCAATGCATGAATACTTTCATTCCTAGGGGTCACACAGTGGTGATTTTATAGGATTGTTGTGGACTGAATGTGTCCTCTGAAAGTTCAGATGTTGAAATCCTAACCCATCAATCTGATGGTATTAGGAGGTGGGGCTTTTGGGAGGTGATCAGGTCATGAGAGTGGGGCCCTCATGAATGAGATTAGTGCTCTTAGAAAAGACGCCCTGGAGAGCTCTTACAAAAGACGCCCTGGAGAGTTCTCTTGCCTTTTTTCTTTCTGCCCTGTGAGGACACAGCTGTCTGTGGACCAGGAAGGAAGGCTCTCATCAAAACCTGACCATGTTGGCACTCTGATCTCAGACTTCCAGCTTCCAGAAATGTGAGAAATAAATTTGTTTATAAACCACCGAATCTTTGGTATTCTGTTGTAGTGACTTGAATGGACTAAAGTACATCCTTCTTCAAGTATTTGCTGGAAGAACTGAGATTTAGAAGTCTATTTGATTTCGAACCGGTGCCACTGTTAGTAGAGAGATGAAGTGACACGCCAGGGGAGGAGCATGGGCCGGGGGCAGGGAAGGATAACTTCAAAGCATTTGAGACAGTACAAAAACCCTGGACAAGAAGGTTGTTTGATCTGTTTATATCCACAAGTTAGCTAGTTGCAAATGCATGATCTACTTGGATTGTTGAGTACTGTGCGTCAAGCCCACTGATTATATTACGGCGGAACCCTGACACATATGATGATTTTTGACATTTTTGTGTGCTATGCTTGAAGATCATCTTTCCCTTCAAGTCTTCCAGTCAGATTGAGGGACAGAGAGCACACAAATGATGGTGGTCTAGCCCGCCTGGAGTGTGATGAAGTAATAGAAGGCATCACACAAGGAACAGGAGAGTTTGGAGCCTGAGAGCATTTCCGTGGAATCAACACAGTTTATTTCACAGCCGCAAAAATACAAAGCCCTCTAGCATGCATTGTGAACCTTGGAAGGAAATAGAAAACTCACACCAAGGAAGAGATGGGGTTGGTGAAATGTACATTAAGACAAAAATGGCAGAAACATATATGGATTTCATAGATGATTCCAGTTCTGTTGTACATTGTGGCTAGATCATAGGGATTGAAGGAGGTGAGCAGGCTTCTTGCAGAAATTGAGGCACATGTGGAAGGTTCCCCAGAGAGGAACAGTTGAGGGAGGAAAGGGAACACTGGGGATAGAGTCTGGAGTGAGGGTGCTCCGGAGCCTGATGTCAGCGTGAAGAAGCATCTGATCTACCAATAGATGAAAACAAATTTCGGAATTATATTTTTGAAAATGCACTTCTGAAAAAGAGTGTTTTTGCCCATAATGTTGAAAATCTGTTTGACTTCTTTGTTATATTTATAGTCCACTCTTTTTTTTTTTATCTGAAAGATAAGGTATTTTTTTCCCCTCTTCAGTTTTATTGAGATATAATTGCAGGAGGCCTGGCGTGCTGCAGTCCATGGGGTCACAAAGAGTCGGACACAACTGAGTGACTGAAATGAACTGAATTGCATGTATCACTGTATTAAGTTTAAGCTATAAATGGCAACCCACTCCAGTATTCTTGCCTGGAGAATCCCAGGGACAGAGGAGCCTTGTGGGCTGCCGTCTATGGGGTCGCACAGAGTTGGACACGACTGAGCGACTTAGCAGCAGCAGCAGCAACAGCATACAGTATAGTGGTTTGACTTACATGTATCATGATTACCATCATAAGTTTAGTGAATATCCATCATCTCATGTGGATAAAAAAATTAAAAAAAATTTATTCTTGTGATGAAAACACTTAGGATTTGCTCTCTTAGCAGTATTCATGTATGACACACAGCAGTTTTGATTACATTAATCATGTACCTTACATTTCTAGTATGTTCGTATAGCTGGACATTTGTGTCTTTTGACACAATTCCCTCTCCCCCTAACCTCTGCCTCTTGGTATCACAGATCTGATCTTTTTTTCTACGAGTCTGTTTTTAAAGTATCATTGACCCATAATACTGTGTTCGTTCCTGGTATACAACATAGTTATTCAATATTTCTATACAACATTCAGAAAACTAAGATCATGGCATCTGGTCCCATCACTTCATGGCAAATAGATGAGGAAACAGTGGAAACAGTGGCTGACTTTATTTTTTTGGGGTCCAAAATCACAACAAATGGTGACTACAGCTATGTAATTAAAAGATGCTTACTCCTTGGAAGAAAAGTTATGACCAACCTAGACAGCATGTTAAAAAACAGAGACATTACTTTGCCAACAAAGGTCCATCTAGTCAAGGCTATGGTTTTTCCAGTAGTCGTGTATGGATGTGAGAGTTGGACTATAAAGAAAGCTGAGCACCGAAGAATTGATGCTTTTGAACTGTGGTGTTGGAGAAGACTCTTGAGAGTCCCGTGGACAGCAAGAGATACACCAGTCGATCCTAGAGGAGATCAGTCCTGGGTGTTCATTGGAAGGACTGATGTTGAAGCTGAAACTCCAATACTTTGGCCATCTGATGTGAAGAGTTGACCCATTTGAAAAGACCCAGATGCTGGGAAGGATTGAGGGCAGGAGGAGAAGGGGACAACAGAGGATGAGATGGTTGGATGGCATCACCGACTCAATGGACATGAGTTTGGGTGGACTCCGGGAGTTGGTGATGGACAGGGAGGCCTGGCGTGAGGCTGTCCATGGGCTCACCAAGAGTCGGACATGACTGAGCGACTGAACTGAACTGAATTGATATATTATAAAATGATCACCATTGAAGTCCACTCTTGTTATTTGGGATAGTTATGTTTTATAAAGTCACCATGAACACTGAATTAGCAAATCCTGAACCCCTGTTCTTAAGGGAAAACACAGGGTTAGGTTCCTGTGAGCCACTATTACATCCCATTAATATGTAACCTTGTCTTATATGTATTTCTGTTCAAAGACTATTCATTTAATACACATTGTTACTTGGTTAACACTGGGCTCAAGGCCAATGGCCCCACAATTCATGCCTGAATGAAGCTTCTCTCACTTGTTTATCTTCTCCATAAGGCTCGCCACAGCCTTCTATGCTCAGGAACACTAGATACCACTTTGGTACTATGCTTGGCAGCCATTTCTAGCAGGAAAATCACCAATAAAAGCTAAAAAGTATATTAAAAAGTGGCACTTAAAAGAAACTACAGAAAGACAGTTGTTTGCAGTATGAGAGCTGAAACAGGGAGGCAGAGTGTCTCCCTACCTAACTCTGCTGGGACGTGTGTGTTGCATCGCTTGGATTTTTTGTCGTTCTGCGTCTGTTCATGAATGACCACGAGTGAGTATTGATGTGAGGGTTACAAACAAATTTTGGTGAGTAGGTGAGTTTGCAACTATAGAATCTTTTCATGAGGATTGACTCTAATTTGAAAACTAGTGTTGAAAGATCATCTTGGGGTGATGGGTGGTATGCATATTGCCACAGATTTTCAGGAATTTTCCAGCACATTCAAGACTTATCACCCAGCAGCTTCATGTGCAGATCCCGTTGGTGAAGGCCTGCCTTCGTGTTGGAGGGGAAAGAAGGGGAAGAGAGAAAGTGTGGCCACCAGAGAACTAAGGAGAAAATGACAGTGTGGTGTCAGACCCCAAGAATCCAGGAAGTAGGGGACGCGAGAGTAATGGGAGAACTCCCTGGAATCAAGGAGATTGGGTATGAAGACTGGGATGGAGATGAGGAAAAGGAACCAGAAGAATGAGGCCACCGTGAATGGTCGAACCACCCTTGATTTGCGTCAGTGCAGTAAAAGCTCAGACAGACTGGCTCTGCCGCAGAGGGATGCTATGCCTCTTTTCTGCTTAGCGCCCTGTGGATGTTTTACTTCTCAACCAGTTGTGCTGTGCCCCCTGGGCTCCAGGAGAGGGGAGGACAGCAGTGGGTTCCTGTTCCCCTGCTTCGGGCCACATCAGGGGTGTCTGGGGTAGAGGCCCCACGCCACGGACTTTCCTGCAGATGATTTAAGGAAGGACACAGGACTGGTTTTCACTTGCAGAGAGAACATTAAAGCTAGAGATTTGATCCTTTGCGAGGTCTTTGAACTTATAAACACAGACGCATATGTGTCAAGAATGGAAACTGGCAAAGACTGTATTCCCTAGTTTGAACTTAATTGCTTTTGGTATGTACTTGAAAAGATAAAATATCCCAGGACGTTTAACTTTAGAAAGTTGTTCTGTTGTGCTGCACAGTGAGTGATTTTCACAAGGTTTTGGCTGAGATATTCAGTATCAATATGCGGGAATGGTTTCAATATGTGGTAGGCCAATAAAAACAAAGTCACTGTGACCTACGCTTTGCAGATCTGAGAGGGACAGAGGAGCAAGTAGCGATAATGAATTCCAGTTTGGAGGGAAATACTGTAACTCTGCAGCCAGACATCTCCGTCCTCTATCCTGCTCCGAATGTCCTCGTAGGGAGGGGGGCATAATGCTTCACTGGTGGCTTCTGAGGGAGCACTGACATGATGTGGTTAATGACGAGGCCTGAGCGTGGGCCCTGCGGAGAGGGGGAGTCCTGGTTCCAGCTGGAATCACGGAACCCATAGAATTTGCCACTGGGTTTGGAAAACTCCTGTGAGCAGTGAGCCTCACTGAGAGGAAAGAGCACCTCCGTCCCTCCCTCCACGCCTGCCTTTGCTGCTGCTTCTGCAGGCGGGAGTGTTGCTGAAAGCTTTGACCCACTCCCCTGCTTCCAGGTATTAGATCCACTCACTGGATGGGGATGGGTTAATATAGCAGTCTTCCCTTCCTCTTTTTTGCCTGGCGGGGGTGGGGAGATGGCTTTCCTTCCTGCCTTAGTGGAGTGAAGTGTGTGCATGGGGCAGAGGACAGGGTAAGAAGTGATGGTGGGGTTTCTGGAAACCTACCCACCATGTCCCAATAGTGCTCACAATATGGACACTATTTTTATTTCAATATATTTAATTGACGTATGACATGAGTTTCAGGTATATAACATAGTGATTTGATACTTGTTCATATTGTAAAATGACCACAATAATAAGTCTAGTTCACCTACAATCATGGAGACCCTTTTTTTTTGTAATTGATAACTATCTTGTCCTGAAGCATGTGTTTGTAGAGAGTCACCAAAAAAAAGTAAAATTTTCCCATTTATGTGAAATTGGGTTCTTCTACTTTGAAGCAGTATTTTCTGGGTAAGCTCAGAGTCTCTGGGCTTCTGCTTTTCCTTTCAGGTTCCTCCCTCTCTTAGTCCCTCTTCTTCCTCTCCCTGAGTGACATCTGGGCGCAGGAAAAGGCTTATATAGCATTTTGTCAACACTGAGGGAGGGATGTGTTGTACATGTGTCGACCTTCTCTGCTGGCTTCTGCTGACCTCCCTTCAAGGTGCTGCTCATCTTACCTCTCTTTGGGAGTTAGTTTCTGCTCAGTAGCAGATTGTCAGTGGCCGGTGGCTCTGGTTGGTGTGTCTTAGGATGGTGTGACTGGGTCTAAGCAGGGCGTGGCAGTACGCCTAGGGTTAGCATCCACTTGGCCTCTCACTGCTACGGACCCTCCAAGGCTTAGCCGGGGACTCCCATCAGAACTGGCTTTAGGTAGATTAGTTTTTAGCCTCTGCTCTAGGATTTTCTTGCCACATGTCAGGCACCCTTTAGCAAATACTTTCTTAATTCTCAGCTACCTTCTCCCATGTCCACCACTAGGCTTCTGGGGTACTTCTAGACATCCCATGGCAGGTGTAGCCTGTGTGGAAATTAGAATGTTAACTCCGGCCCATCTACTTGGGCATTTCCCTCAGCTGATGATATTCTTCTTCTTCTGAACTGCTTGGAGTGTGTGTGTGTGTGTGTGTGTGTGTGTGTGTGTGTGTGTGTACACATGTGCCTGCGTGTGTGTGTGTGTGTACACATGTGCCTGCGTGTGTGTGTGTGTGTGTACACATGTGCCTGCACTTGGTTGCGGAGTAGCGGAGGGAGGGAGAAATTAAAGCCCCAGAAATTGAAGCATTTCCCAGTTTATTAGTACGGCTATTGTAAAGGATATAGATGAACAGCTCCATGAGCGGTGCGCAGGGCGGGGTTTGTGGGGAAGGGTGTGACGCTTCCACGACTCTCCTGGTGCACCACCCTCCAGATGTGCACCAATCTGGAATCTCTGAAGCTCACCATTTAGGAGTCTCATGGAAGATTTCTTGCATAGGTATGATTGATTAAATCATTCTCCTAAATGTTTTTGGATTTGCCTATCTATCTGGGATTTTTGCTGTCTCACTTTCCCACGTCTGCCAGGTCCAGCCCTCAGTAGATGAGGAGTTGTGGGGAAAGTCTGCTTCCTTCTCCTTCTTTCTGGCGGGCATTGCTTTACATCCTATCTGTGCTGCCTGCACTGGGGCTCATGCAACAAGCTTCGTGCTTGGTCCCTGCGCTTTGTTCTTAATGTACACAAAGATGAGTTTTGAATAGAAATAATACTTTTTTCTCTTTCAACAAAACTGACTTCTAAGATAGTAGTTTTGCTCTAGTAGTTTCTCTTTAATAGTATCTTTCTCTTCTTAAGAAATCTAATATAAAATACAGACAAAAAAAAGAGGATTTCTTGGTTCAAGGTTTTGCCTCCTCTTCACTTAAACAACAAAGGCCTTTGATTCAGTGGGTAGAGAGCTGTGGGGCAACATGATTTATAGGCAAGGAAAAATACATTAGTGTAATATTTGAAAAATAGGGTAGAAAGGGTTGAGGATTCTGGATTAGAAGAAATGGATCAAATGAGGCTGCTTGCATGCTGGGGTGGCTGAGTGAAAGGAAAATATAGCTGGATTGCCACAGCTGGATTTTCTTGGGGTATGTGGTTGCCTTTCTCAGCCTTGTTGGGTAGGGTCAGCAGATGTAAGTCACAGAACAAGCTGCAGAAGGAAACACAAACATGGCCCCTCAAATCCAGGGTTGCACAGGGCCGATGGAGGTGCCTATGATCTTGTGAACTCTTCTTCCTTGGAGATCCTTCTTCTCTAGTTTACTTAAAGATGTCCCAGCCACTTTTCAGGGGTTAGAAAGCTTTTTCTGTAAAGAGCTAAATAATAAATATTTTCAGCTTTTGGGGCCTTATAATGTCTATCACAAGTACTCAACTCTCCCATTATAATGGGAAAGCAGTCATATAATACTTAAGTGAATGAATGGGCTCATGTTCCAATAAAACTTTATTTACAAAACCAGGCAGCTGGCCAAATTTGGCCTAACCATGGTAGTTTGTTGACCTCTGATCTGGAAAGAAATACTAAGTCAACATAGTAAAATAACTGGCTAAACTGATCATCCTATCCTTTGTCTGCCTGACACACATTCACAGGCACACACAAACACACTGATACAAACTCTGCATACATAGACCAGACCATGTTTTTCTTTTCTTAATTGAACTATAGTTGATTTACAATGTTATGTTAGTTTTAGGCATACAGCAAAGCAAAGTGATTCAATTACATGTATATGTATATATATATATATTTCAGATATTTTTCAATTATAGGTTATGACAAGGTGTGGACTATAGCTCCCTGTCCTTGTTTATTTTATATATTGTAGTGTGTATCTGTTAATCTCAAACTCCTAATTTATCCCCCCCTGTCCTTTCTCCTTTATACCATGTTTTTAGCACTATAATGACCTTGACTTTGACTTTGCCCATCAAATGTCCAGAATGTGGGGATAGAAATCCTGAATTATTTCTTCTAGCTTCTGAAATACTCATCAAGCTCTGTGACTGTTATTTGTGGAGATAGTTTGAATTTTTAAAATCTTTTACTACTTTTTGCCTTGGGAAATCTCCAGAATGTCTCATGTTTGATTTCCAGATCTTTGGGGCAGGGCTACATGTTCCAGAGGCCACTGTGTTTCTTAGTGAAGAAGATGGAAGGGCCAGGCAGATATGCCTTACGACCACAAACTGCCTGAAAGGTAAGATATTCCATGTGTATTCAAGAACACTTATTAGTTTCCTGCTGCTGCTGCTGCTAAGTCGCTTCAGTCGTGTCCAACTCTGTGCGACCCCATAGACGGCAGCCCACCAGGCTCTGCCGTCCCTGGGACTCTCCAGGCAAGGATACTGGAGTGGGTTGCCATTTCCTTCTCAAATGCATGAAAGTGAAAAGTGAAAGTGAAGTCGCTCAGTTGGGTCTGACTGTTCACGAGCCCATGGACTGCAGCCTACCGGGCTCCTCTGTCCATGGGATTTTCCAGCCAAGAGTACTGGAGTGGGTCCTAGAGATGTCCTAATAAATTACCACACACTCTGTGACTTAAAACAGTGCAGATCTATTTTACAGTGCTGTAAGTTTGCAGTCTGACCTGGATCTCCCAGGGCTAACATTAAGCTGCTAGCAAGGCTGTGCTTCTTTCTGGAGGCTCCAAGGAAGAAGCTGTTACCTTGTCTTTTCTGACTTCTCGAGATTGTCCTTGTTTCATGGTTCCTGGCCCCCTTCCTCCATCTCCCAAGCCAACAACATCCCATCTTTGACACCCTTCTGTAGTAACATCACCCTCTGACTAACTATAGCCAGGAACATTTCTTTGTTTTTAAAGATTGTGAAGCCACCTGATTAGGTTGGGCCCACCTGTAAACTCTAGAATAATTTCTTTATGTCAAGGTCTTTAACATTAATAACATCTGGAAAGTCTCTTTTGTTGTGTATTGTAACATATCATAGGCTCTAGGGACTGGGAGTAGGACATCTTTGGGGGGCTGTTATTCTGCCTACTACAGAACAAAATCTTGCCTTGGATTTGTCTCTTGTTTTCTGGTCACATGGAAGTGCTAAGTCACTTAAATGTATTGAAAGCTAAGTGTTGGTCCGAGGGGATCAGCTGAATGGAAGCTGAGTCCACTGTACTAGTGGGGAGTGGCCTTCTTCAGGGGAGGTGTGTGATATAACAGATGGGCCCCGAGCTCACAATGTGAGGACTTAGGTTCTGATCCTGACTCTGCTGGACACCTCACTTGCCAACTCTGTCCTTTGCTTTATCTTCTGTAGCACAAGGAAGGTGGCTTAGACAGTGGTTTACTAAACCTTCAAGCAGTAGAGACCTTTCTTCAAATCATGACTGTAGAGCTGCAGGTAAGAGAGGCGCTGCTCTGGCGCAAGCATAGCTGGAGAGCCTGGAGCCCTCCCTACAGACCTCCAGGGGGACTGCTTCTTTCCACAGCACCTTGGAACACTGGAGATCACTGCACTAGATCGTGAGTCAGCTAACTGTGGACTGTAGTCCTCAGGTCTGAGGACTGTTTCCATTTAGTCTGTGAACCCAGAATTATATATGTATGTGTATGTTTTTGTGTATTCCTGTGTGTATCTGTATAATTTTTTATTGTGGTAAAGCATAACAAAATTTACTGTCTTAACCATTTTCAAGAGTACAGTTCAGAGGCATAAGTGCATCCACATTGTTGTGCAGCCATCACCACCACTTATCTCCTAAACTCTTTTCAGTAAAACTCCCCCGTCCCCCTCCTCCCAGCCCTTGACAACCCCCATTCTTCTTTGTCTATGAATTTGACTCCTTTAGGTATCTTTTGTAAGTTGAATCATACAGAATTTGTCTTTCTTCTTTCACTTAGCATAATGTCCTTAAGCTTCATCTTCTAGCACATGTCAGAATTTCCTTTCTTTTTAAGGTTGAAAAATAATCCATTGTATATGTTTACGACATTTTGTTTATCCATTTATCAGTTGATGGAAACTTGGGTTGCTTCTGCCTTTTGACTATTGTGAGTAATGCTGCTAGAAACATGGATGTGCAAAGAGCTCAAAGTTCTTGGATAGTAGTCTTCATGTTCCATTTTGTGGGTGATCAGAGCAAAGGTTACAGATCTGCCTCTTCCCTAGCACAGGACTGGCACAGAGTTTGCTGCGCTCCATCCCAACATCCGTCTTGTACCTCAGCGGCCCTTTTAAGAACCTGAAAGAGCAGAGCTGGTAGCTCCTCTCTGGTGTATTAGATTACAACCACCAGACTATGTCCTAAGGAAATAGTGAAGGCTGTGCACAATGGTGGCAGCATTGTTGATAACAGATACAAGTGGGAATCACCTTAAAAGTCCAACAGAAGGGGTTTAGTAAATCAACTGTGTGTATCTGTAAAATGGAATGCTACAAGGTCATTGAAAAGGTAGTATAGATAAATATTTATTGACGTCAGAAGATAGTCATGATTTATTAATGAAGAAAGATAAATTACATAGCAGCATTTAAAAATTATGTATCTATTTATTTGGCTGCATCGGATCTTCGTTACAGCACTCCAGCTCTTTGTTGCAATGAATGAGCTTCTCTAGTGGTGGCGTGTAGCCTTAGTTGCTCTGTAGCATGTGTGGTCTTAGTTCCCCAACCAAGGATCGAACCTGTATACCCTCCTTGCATGGTGGATTCTTAACCACTGGACTACCAGGGAAGTCCCATTTAGCAGCATTTTTAACAATTAAAAAACCAGCATGTGTATTTACATGTGTGTACACATAGGTACATGTACTTTCTAATATATATAAGTTTATTTTATTTCATCTATTTTTTAAAATAATTCATTTATTTTTGGCTGTGCTGGGTCTTCATTGCTGTGTAGGCTTTTTTCTAGTTGTGGTGAGCAGGGGCTACTCTCGCATTGCCATGCATGGCTTCCGGTTGTGGTGGCTTCTCTTGTGGAGCTCGGGCTCTAAGCCCCACGGGCTTCAGTAGTTGCGGCAGTAGGCTCAGCAGTTGTTGTTCCTGGACTTTCAGGCACAGGCTTAGTAGTTGCAGTGCCTGGGCTTAGTTGCTCCACCACATGTTGGATCTTCCTGTATCGGATATAGAACCCATGTCTCCTGCATTGGCAGGTGGATTCTTTACAACTGAGCTACCAGGGAAGCCCTATAAATGTACTTTAAATAAAGATATATATATATATATATATATATGAAGCAAAGATACACACAAATCTATTAACAGTGTTTAACCCTGGGTAATGGGATTGTGGGCAACTTTTTTTTCTCCTTGCACAGTGATTTCTTCTTTTCTTTTTCATTAGCACATTTTCTTTAGAACCTTTTCTGTGAGTATGGTTCTGCTAACTAGAGTTTTCCCCTTTATGGATTACACCTGTGTCATGGTGAAGGATTGTCATTACTTCATTGTGTAACTCAATGAAGCTATGAGCATGCCGTGTAGGGCCGCTCAAGGTGGATGGGTCATAGTGAAGAGTCTGACAAAACATGGTCCACTGGAGGAGGAAATGGCAAACTACTCCAGTATTCTTGCCATGAGAACCTCGTGAACATTATGAAAGGGCAAAAAGATAGGACACTGGAAGATAAGCCACCCCCCATCCCAGGTTAGAAGATGTCCAATATGCTACTGGGGGAAAGTAGAGGGCAATTACTAATAGCTGCAAAAGGAATGAAGCATCTGGGTCAAAGCAAAAATGATGCTCAATTGTGAATGTGTCTGGTGGTGAAAGAAAAGCCTGATGTTATAAGAAACAATATTGCATAGAAACCTGGAATGTTAGGTCCATGAATCAAGTAAATTGGACACGGTGAAGCAGGAGATGGAGAGTGAACATTGATATTTTAGGAATCAGTGAACTAAAATGGATGGGAATGGGCTAATTTAATTCAGATGAGCATTATATCTACTTCTGTGGGCAAGAATCCCTTAGAAGAAATGGAGTAGCCCTCATAGTCAACAAGAGAGTCTGAAATGCAGTACTTGGGTGCAATCTCAAAATGACAGAAGGATCTCGGTTCTTTTGCAATGCAAACCGTCCGACATCACAGTAATCTAAGTCTATGCCCCAACAATTGATGTTGAAGAAGCTGAAGCTGACCCTTTCTGTGAAGACCTACAACACCTTCTAGAATACCAAAAATAGATGTCTTTCATCATAGGGGATTGGAATGCAAAAGTAGGAAGTCAGGAGATACCTGGACTAACAAGCGAGTTTGGCCTTGGAGCACAAATGAAGCAAGGCAAAGGCTAACAGAGTTTTGTCAAGAGAACGCACTGGTCATAGAAAACACCCTTTTCCAACAACACAAGAGATGACTCTACACACGGACGTCCCCAGATGGTCAATACTGAAATCAGATTGATTATGTTCTTTGCGGCCGAAAATGGAGAAACTCTATAGAGTCAGCAAAAACAAGACCTGGAGCTGGCTGTGGCTCAGATCATAAACTCCTTATTGAAAAATTCAGGCTTAAATTGAAGAAAGTGGGGGAAAACAATTAGGCCATTCAGGTACGACTTAAATAAAATCCTTTATGATTATACAGTGGAAATAATGAATAGATTCAAGGGATTAGATCTGGTAGACAGAGTGCCTAAAGAACTACATTTGGAGGTTCATGACATTGTACAGAGAAGGCAGTGACCAAAACCATCCCAAAGAAAAAGAAATGCAAATCTGGTTTCCTCAGTGTGTATGCCCAGAAGTGGGATTGCTGGGTCATATGGCAGTTCTATTTCCAGTTTTTTAAGAAATCTCCACACTGTTTTCCATAGTGGCTGTACTAGTTTGCATTCCCACCAACAGTGTAAGAGGGTTCCCTTTTCTCCACATCCTCTCCAGCATTTATTGCTTGTAGACTTTTGGATAGCAGCCATCCTGGCTGGCGTGTAATGGTACCTCATTGTGGTTTTGATTTGCATTTCTCTGATAATAAGTGATGTTGAGCATCTTTTCATGTGTTTGTTAGCCATCTGTATGTCTTCTTTGGAGAAATGTCTGTTTAGTTCTTTGGCCCATTTTTTGATTGGGTCATTTATTTTTCTGGAATTGAGCTTCAGGAGTTGCTTGTATATTTTTGAGATTAATCCTTTGTTTCTTCATTTGCTATTATTTTCTCTCAATTTGAGGGCTGTCTTTTCACCTTACTTATAGTTTCCTTTGGAGTGCAAAAGCTTTTAAGTTTCATTAGGTCCCATTTGTTTAGTTTTGCTTTTATTTCCAATATTCTGGGAGGTGGGTCATAGAGGATCTTGCTGTGATTTATGTCGGAGAGTGTTTTGCCTATGTTCTCCTCTAGGAGTTTTATAGTTTCTGGTCTTACATTTAGATCTTTAATCCATTTTGAGTTTATTTTTGTGTATGGTGTTAGAAAGTGTTCGAGTTTCATTCTTTTTCAAGTGGTTGACCAGTTTTCCCAGCACCACTTGTTAAAGAAGTTGTCTTTTTTCCATGGTATATCCTTGCCTCCTTAGACACGTGTACCCCAATGTTCATCGCAGCACCATTTACAATAGCCAGGACATGGAAGCAGCCTAGATGCCCATCAGCAGATGAATGGATAAGGAAGCTGTGGTACATACACACCATGGAATATTATTCAGCCGTTAAAAAGAATTCATTTGAATCAGTTCTAATGAGATGGATGAAACTGGAGCCCATTATACAGAGTGAAGTAAGCCAGAAAGATAAAGACTGTTACAGCATACTAACACATATATATGGAATTTAGAAAGATGGTAACGATAACCCTATATGCAAAACAGAAAAAGAGACGCAGAAGTACAGAACAGACTTTTGAACTCTGTGGGAGAAGGTGAGGGTGGGATGTTTCGAAAGAACAGCATGTATATTATTTATGGTGAAACATCACCAGCCCAGGTGGGATGCATGAGTCAAGTGCTCGGGCCTGGTGCACTGGGAAGACCCAGAGGAATCGGGTGGAGAGGGAGGTGGGAGGGGGGATCGGGATGGGGAATACGTGTAACTCTATGGCTGATTCATATCAATGTATGACAAAACCCACTGAAATGTTGTGAAGTAATTAGCCTCCAACTAATAAAAAAAATAAATAAATTAAAAAAAAGAAAAAAAAAAAAAAGAAAAAAAATTGCAAAAAGGCCAAGTGGTTGTCTAAGGAGGCTTCACAGATAGCTGAGGAAAGAGAAGAAGTGAAAGGCAAGGGTGAAAGGGAAATATATATCCAACTTCATGCAGAGTACCAGAGAAGAGCAAGGAGAGATAAGTAGGCCTTCTTAAATGAACAATGTAAGGAAATAGAGGAAAACAATAGAATGGGAAAGACTAGAGATCTTTTCAAGGAAATGGGATATCAAGGGAACATTGCATGCAGGGTTGAGCATGATAAAGGACAGAAACGGTAAGGACCTAACAGAAGCAGAATAGATTAAGAAGAGGTGGCAAAAATACCCAGAACTGTACAATAAAGGTCTTAATGACCCAGATAACCACCATGGTGTGGTCACTCACCTAGAGCCAGACATTCTGGAGTGAGAAGTCAAGTGGGCCTTAAGAAGCATTACTATGAACAATGCTAGTGGAGGTGACAGAATTCTAACTGAGCTATTTCCGTACTAAAAGATGATGCTGTTAAAGTGCTGCATTCAATATGTCAGCAAATTTGGAAAGCTCAGCAGTGGCCACTGGACTGGAAAAGTTCAGTTTTCATTCCAGTCCCAAAGAGTGTTCAGACTACTGGAAAATTGTGCGCATTTCACATGCTAGCAAGGTTATGCTGAAAATCCTTCAAGCTCAGTTTTAGCAGTACATGAACGGAGACCTTCCAGATGTACAAGCTGGGTTTCAAAGAGGCAAAGGAACCAGAGATCAAATTGCCAACATTCTTTGGATCAGAGAAATCAAGGGAGTTCCAGAAAAGCATATACTTTTGCTTTATTAATTGTGCTAAAGTCTTTGACTGTGTGGATCACAACAAACTGTGGAAAATTCTTAAAGAGATGCAAATATCAGATTACCATACCTCCCTCCTGAGAAACCTGTATGCAGGTCAAGAAGCAACAGGAGTAACTGGAAATGAAACAACTGACTGACTGGTTCAAAATTGGGAAAGCAGTACAACAAGGCTGTATATTGCCACCCTGCTTATTTAAGTTATATGCAGAGCACATCATGTGAAATGCTAGGCTGGAGGAATCACAGACTGGAATCAAGATTGCCAGGAGAAATATCAATAACCTCAGATATCCAGATGATAACGATTCTAATGGAAGAAGGTTAAAGAGGAATAAAAGAGCCTCTTGATGAGGGTGAAAGAGGAGAGTGAATAAAGCAGGCTTGAAAATCAACATTAAAAAAAAATTAAGATCATGGTGTACAGTCCCATCACTTCATGGCGAATAGATGGGGAAAAAGTGGAAGCAGTGGTGGGTTTTATTTTCTTGGGCTCCAAAGTTACTGTGGATGGTAGCTGCAGCCATGAAATGAAAAGATGCTTGCTCCTTGGAAGGAAAGCTATGATAAACCTAGACAGTGTATTAAAAAGCAGAGGCATCACTTTGCCGACAAAGGTGTATACTGTCAAAGCTATGGTTTTTCAAGTAGTCATGTACAGACAAGAGAATTGAACCATAGAGAAGGCTGACTGTTGAAGAATTGATGCTTTCAAGCTGTGGTGCTGGAGAAGACTCTTGAGAGTCCCTGGCACAGCACAGAGATCAAACCAGTAAATCCTAAAGGAAATCAACCCTGAGTATTCACTAGAAGGACGGATGCTGAAGGTGAAGATTCAATACTTTGACCACCTGATATGAATAGTTGACTCTTTGGAAAGACCTTGATATTGGGAAATATTGGAGGCAAAAGAAGGGAATGGCAGAGGATGAGCTGGTTAGATAGCATCACTGACTGAATGGACATGAATTTGAGCAAACTCTGGGAGATAGTGGAGGACAGAGGAGCCTGGTGTGCTGCCGTCCATGGGGTCACAAAGACTTGGACATGACTTAGTGACAGAACACCACCACCAGCAACAACTAGAATTCTGAGACATCTTTCTTATGCAAACCAAACTTTCTCCATTTCCTTCATTTGGGTCCTTTTACATTTTTACAATATTCTCAATCTTTAACAGTTGTTAAATCTACCCCTAATCCCATAGCGAAGTAAAAAAATAGCTCATTATGTCCTCTCAGTGCAATTTAGTTTTCATGGAGACCACTCTGTTTTAGTTCTTCTATCTCATTTCTATACATTTAACCAAATTGCGTACTTATAGTACTAGGTTCACTTGCCATAGACAGTTTGGGCCTCTTGTTATAGGTGGTAGAAGTGGAGGTATCCAGGAATATTGGAGAGTAGCCTTTGACTTTAGGTATTCAGTGTGTGCTTCATATGTGTGGGTTTTAGAGAGAGAATAGGGGATAGTGGTTAGACCGATGAGCTGTTTCAGTGAGGTTCCATTGAGAGGACTTCTACTTTGTATGTATTTTGCTTTCATCACATCTCCATTTCTACTCACATCTCCCACTTTCCCCAGCTGACCTGGCTCTGCTGTGTGGAGAACTAATACCCTCACACTTATTTTGAAAGCGCATGGGCTTCCTCTTATACGTGTAGAGGACTTCATGTCAACCACTCTTCCCTCCAGAAGCTGGGCATCCTTTGTTGTGCTTCTCATTGAAACACAAAGCATGGGCTTGTTCCGATGGGCCCACACTTCCAGTTCTTAGAGCCCACAGCTCTGGACTCTGCTTTCTCCCAGCAGCTGGTGTAAGGTCTGCGTGTTTGGGGCCCACCCAGTCTCTGCTGCTATTTCATGACCATATGCAGCCTTATTTTGCCTTGTTATTCCTTTTGGGTTTTCTCCTTAGAATAATACATAAAAGGCTTTCAATAAATACTGAGAGAATATGGTATGTCTAGGATATTTCCAGAGGGACCTGCAGCCCACTGATAGATTGTGGAGCAGAATCCCTTTCTAAGTGCTTCAACTACTTGTTTAGGCATTACTTTCTTCTTTATCCAGACTCTTTGGCACTTTATTTCTTTCTGCCAGCTGGGTTGCTGACTTCTTCAAAAATAGCACTGGTGCTTATATTGTGTGGACTAGCTTATGAGTCAGTTGGCAGCTGATTAGTGCTGGTTTCTCATTGCCAAGGTTAACACATTTTGTTTATCACTTAGATGTCCTGTTCAGTTGAATTACATGGGACCTCACAAGCAGATTGTACTGACACTAGGAACTCTAGGAGGAGTAGATCTCGTATGAGAGCACATGTCTCACGATTGATGAATGGGAATCGTGAATAAAAATTCCAAAAATGGCATCACCTGTACAATATTTAGAGATTGAATTATGAAAATCCTTTTCCCTTTGGAATCCAGGGAATTAACCAAATAACTGATTACTTAGGGTTATATCATTTTACACACCTTGTCTTCCCAGAACTGCTGATTATTATTTATTTTTCAGAGTTTTGAGTTGAGTAAATATTTTTTCCCATAGAGGAAAATAAACATTTTAAGAGCAAGTTACCACCTATTATATTTTCTTTCCTTCTTTTCTGTAAAATTATATAATCACTAATTCTGATTTACTGATAGCATAAAATTTGCACAAGTTTGACCACACGAACTAGTCAGGGTGATTTACAAATGTTTATCAACTGATCACAGTCCAGCCTGCTGCTTCTTAAGAGCCAGGGGAATTTTTTTTTTTCAGGGGAATTTTTATATTAAAAATACAAAAATATTTATTTTTGTATTAAAAATACATATTTCCAGGTATAACCCCAAGAGATACTAATTTGCACTACCTGAACTGTGAAATGTTATTTTGAAATGTTTTTCATGTGATTCCGATCTGTGTTAAGTGGGAATGCCAAACACTTCAGAAGAACTCTTCTTTATTTACAGTCTCTTGTAATGTGAACCCTAGGCCAGTGGTTCACAGACTTTAATGTGCATTGGAATCACTTGGGGAACATGTTCAGTAAGAAGATTCACAGGTTTTCTCCCCAGAGTGTTTGATTCACTGGGAATATTGTCAGGCCTGGGATGCTTCACTTTAAAGGTGCAGTCCAGTGACCCTGATAGGGGTGGTTTGCAAGACCACAGTTTGGGAAACATATTGATAGTGAGAAATGACGAAACAGGAGCTAGGTTTGTATATTCTTGGAAGAGGTATATGGAGGTTCACATTTTATTTAGGATATTCAATTAGGATTAAAATTGGGATGACAGCAATCAGATTTATATTAAAAGGTCTTTATAGAAGAAGTGAAGGAATCAAAGAACCATGCCCGGCACAGAGTAAATACTGTATAATATAACTCTCAATTATTGCCGAACCTAGTACTTCACTTTTTATTTATTTTATCTTTGCTCATTTGTTTTTCAGTTCAGTTCAGTTCAGTTGCTCAGTCGTGTCCGACTCTTTGTGACCCCATGAACCGCAGCCCTCCAGTCCTCCCTGTCCATCACCAACTCCCATAGTTCAACCAAACCCATGTCCATTGTGTTGGTGATGCCATCCAACCTTCTCATCCTCTGTCGTCCCCTTCTCCTCCTGCCCTCAACCTTTCTCAGCATCAGGGTCTTTTCAAATGAGTCAGATCTCTGCATCAGGTGGCCAATGTATTGGAGTTTCAGCTTCAACATCAGTCCTTCCAATGAACACTCAGGACTGTTTTCCTTTAGGATCGACTGGTTGGATCTCCCTGCAGTCCAAGGGACTCTCGAGAGTCTTCTCCAACACCACAGTTCAAAAGTATCAATTCTTCGGTGCTCAGCTTTCTTTATAGTCCAACTCTCACATCCATACATGACTGCTGGAAAAACCATAGCCTTGATTGATAGACCTTTGTTGGCAAAGTAATGTCTCTCCTTTTTAATATGCTATCTAGGTTGGTCATAACTTTCCTTCCAAGGAGTAAGCGTCTTTTAATTTCATGGCTGCAATCACCATCTGCAGTGATTTTGGAGCCCAGAAAAATAAAGTCAGCCACTGTTTCCACTGTTTCCCCATCTATTTGCCATGAAGTGATGGGACCAGATGCCATGATCTTGGTTTTCTGAATGTTGAACTTTAAACCAACTTTTTCACTCTCCTCTTTCACTTTCATCAAGAGGCTCTTTAGTTCTTCTTCACTTTCTGTGTAAGGGTGGTGTCATCTGCATATCTGAGGTTATGGATATTTCTCCTGGCAATCTTGATTCTAGCTTCTGCTTCCTCCAGCCCAGCGTTTCTCATGATATACTCTGCATATAAGTTAAATAAGCAGGGTGACAATATACAACCTTGGTGTACTCCTTTTCCTATTTGGAACCAGTCTGTTGTTCCATGTCTAGTTCTAACTGTTGCTTCCTGACCTGTATACAGGTTTCTCAAGAGGCAGATCAGGTGGTCTGGTATTCCCATCTCTTTCAGAATTTTCCATAGTTTATTGTGACCCACACAGTCAAAGGCTTTGGCATAGTCAGTAAAGCAGAAATAGATGTTTTTCTGGAACTCTGTTGCTTTTTCGATGATCCAGTGGATGTTGGCAATTTGATCTCTGGTTCCTCTGCCTTTTCTAAAACAAGCTTGAACATCTGGAAGTTCACGGTTCACATGTTTGTTTTTAGTGAACATTGTTCATCTCATTTTGTTTTTAAGACTTTTTCTCTTCTTTATCAACAGTATTGTAGTTTCCTTTTTAAGATAATTTCTCAATATACACAGATTTATTGTTTAACATTATAGAGTTCCTTTGTAGTTGAAGAGTAGAGAAATAATACATAACTTTGAAGTGGGGAAGCTAAGGCATCAGCTAGGTTTCCTCATCAGCTGAATAATTCCCTTTCATCTACTGGTCTTTTGGTGCCTGCAAGTAAAAGAATCACCACATGGATTGCTAAGGACTGTTAACTTCATAGAGATAGAGATTTGCGTCATTATTTAGTCATAAACAGTGCTTTTTAAAAAAAATCAGTTACATAGAGATGCCAGTATATTTGCAGAATAGAACAAGTAAATGAGAAGGTACTGTGCTGAGCCAAGGACTTCTTGAGGCATTGCTTGATTCCTAATCTGCAAGTGATATTCTTGTGAGAAAACTGGGTTATCAGAGGTATGGCATTGTTTAGTTAGTTGTATAGAGGGTAGAAGAACTTGAAAGATGGATGGCTGATGGATTAGAGTAAGACATCCTGCAGAAATTTGTCTTAAACCAGGCCTGGCCAAGCTCTTCTCAGTATAAATGGCGTGGTAACCATATTTGAACATGACATGAAACTGGGAGGACTCAGAATTTGGTACATCAGTGATTGTGGAAGACTAAATCCAGAGTTGAATGTAAAAAATTAAAAAAAAAACAAAACCCACACTTGATAGTAATAGAGGTGAAGTCCTGTATTTAGATGATCAAAACCAAAACACCAACCAACCAGTCAACTAACCAGTAAGTGATATGAGTATGGATGCGGTTTAACAGAAGTTCTTAACTCAGGTTTTAGTTCACTCATTCATTTGGCCAATACTTATTGACCACTTTCTGTGTGTCAGACACTTTTCTAAAGGTGTGCTTTCCGGTAGGGCAGCCACAAGTTGCCTGTGGTGTTGAGCACTTGGAATGTGGCTAGTCTGAATTGGAATACTCTGTAAATATAAAATACACACAATATTTAAAAGACTTGATGTGAAGAAAGGAATGTAAAATATCACATTAATAATTTTTTATAGTAATTACACATTGAAATGACATTTTGAATATATTTGGTAAAATAGAATAATTATTGAAATAAATAGCCTGTTTCTATTTAAAATGTGACTACTAGAAAATTTAGAATTGTATATGTGGCTCATATAGTATTTCTCTTGGCTAGAACTGCCCTAGTCACTGGGCATACATCACTAAATAAAACAAGGTCTTTGTCCACTTTTATTTATTCATGAAATAGTTATTGAGCACATGTTTTGTGTCAGGCATCACTCTTTTAGGGCATGTATTCCAACATGAGAAAGATCATCAGAAAGTAACCAAATAGATATTTTAATGTAGAGTGAAATGCTATGATGAAGATACAACAGAGTGATGTAATAATGGTGTGGCGAGAGAGAGGAATTTCTGTTGTGAGATCTGGGAATGGTCTTACCCTAGTGGTGCCATTTAAGCTGAGACCTGAGTTACCAAGAAGGAGCTTGACATAGGAAAATTGTCAGAGCCTTACAATCATAGGAGACCAGTGCAGAGGCCCTAAGGTGAGAACAGGCACAGCACATTTGAGAAGCAGTGAAAAGTCCTGTGTGGTAGGGGCAGAGTTGACAGGATGAAGCAGGAGCCAAATAGTGGGGGCTTGTAGGCTGTTGCCAGGACTTTGACTTTTATTTTAAGGGCAAGGTGAGGTCAGGTATAAAGCATGTGAGTGACATGATCGAATGTAAGGTTTGATGGGATCCTTTTGCTTGGGAGACGAGTGAGAGGGAGCACGTGGATTCTGGTAATGTGGGCAAGAGGTGATGGTGACCTGGAGTAGGATGATGATAGGAAGTGGGAAGGAAGCTCCCGACTTGAGAGGTAGGTCTGTTGAGCCTTATTGATGAATTGTCGTGGGGTGTAGGGAATCAAGGATGTAGGTGCACATTTAGCACTCATCTGAGTGTGATGTCACACCAGAAACAAAATCCACCAGCCCTGCCAGTGTGATCTGAAGCTGCTCTGGTAGAATTTGGCGTTTTCAGAGAAGTGTGAAGTCTCTACTTTGTTCAGTGTCTGCTAAATCACGGGTAAAGGTCAGACAAGAAGATGGCTCAGGTTGTTCATTGCCAACACTGAGATGCTTGACCTCCTTGATGTTTGTTTCCAGGGCTCAAGTTCTCATTTATTTTAAGATCTTTCTTCCACCAGCCTGTTCTGGGGTAATGTGTATGTGTCTTGTATGATGGTCAGGAGTGCAGGCTCCAAAGTTAAGTATATCTCAGCTCCAGTCTCATCACCAGACACAATTATTATGTAATTTCTCTGGGCTTTGTGATCCCCAACTGTAAAGCTGACTTAAAACATTTTAGTTCCTACCTCAGAGAGATGCTGTGTCTATTAAACAACATAATGTGTGTAAAATACTTAGTTCAAAGCCTGGCACAGAATAGGTGTCCAGTAAATGTTATTAAATATTTATTGAGTATCTACTATGCTCCAGACTTTGTGCAAAGTTAGAGTTGTTGAACTGTAAGTGAACATTATGATTCTAGTGTAGCCACCTGAATTTATAGCCAGAGACTGAAGTCCCAAATGGTAAAGTGGTCGACCTGGCCTGGATTTAGATCTCCTCTGTCCTGAAGACACAGGGATTCAGGCTTTTGCCCGTTGATTTCCTGGCCAATCTCTCTTCTAATCTTTTCCTCTCTTCTTTCTAGTCAAGTCAGAAAGTATTTATTGAGCATCTACTGTATTCCTGGAGCCACTTAGATGTATAGAAGTGGTTCTCAAACAGATGGGGATTTTGCCCGCCAGGGGTGTTTGGCAGTATTTGGTGACATTTTTGGTTGTCACAAGTGGCATCTAGAGGATTGAGGCCAAGGATGCTGCTAAACATCCTTATGAAACACAGTACAGTCCCTCCTCACAGAGAATTGTTTGTCCCATAGTACTGAGAGGTTGAGAAACTGAGATGTAGAGGATATACAGATAAATACACACACAGATGATATGTATATTTTCCTCCTTGGAAGGGATTCCTGCCCAAGGCAAGGTTGGCTGGCTGGGTGGGAATGCTCTTGATACGCTGTGATAAGGCCCTTCAAAACAGCAGTGTCCACCGTGAATGCTTTCTGGATTTTGGGGCCCTAACTGCTTTCCTTCAGACAGCACTTACTGAGAATCCACATAGGTAGAGGAATTATTGAATAAAATGTGGGGAGCCACAGAGCCAAATGAAGACACATTATGCATCCCTTCCTGAGGGCTCAAACTGGGAGGAAAAGTCTGGTTTCTCAGGGTTCCTTAGTAAAGTCTCCCATTTCCATTTCCTGCAATGCCCCAGGTAAGCAAAACCAAAACAAACGGGGACAGCCATGGAATTATATACATTTATTCATTTTGAAAGCAAAGCCTTTACTCCATTCCCTGGTGGCTCAGGTGGTAAAGAATCTGCCTGCATTACAGGAAACCTGGGTTCAATCCCTGGATCGGGAAGATCCTCTGGAGAAAGGAATGGCTACTCACTCCAGTATTCTTGCTTTCACATAGGAAATTTGGAAAAATACATAAAAGGCATAAATAACCCCTGTTAACATTTTGCTTTTTTGTCTTCTGTACTTTTTGCTTTACACAGTGGTGATCTTTCTGAATGAACAAGCTTATAGACTGCATTTAAGTTGACATTCTTTCATTGTATACGTGTTACCTCTGTGGACACATTTGTGCATAAAACTCTTCCTATATTTAGGGCTTCTGTGGATAAATCCTCAGAAGTGAAGTTAAAAGTAATTTAATTTAAAAGTATAAGCAATTTGATCTAAAAGTATAAGCAATTTTAAGGATTTGATATATGTTGAAAATTGCTTTTCATGAGAAATTATTCCAATTACATTCTTGTTGACAGCATATGGCATTGCCCTCAAAAGTTACTCTTAAAAATTATGGGTTTGGGTAGTGTGGTTCTAAGCCAGCCAATATCAGGAATCAAGTCATATATTTCTTGGAGTATATGGAGGAATATACATACACACATAGGCATACATATATGTATATGTGTATATGAATAGTAAGTGCTTAATAAAATTTGTGTTGATTTAACTTGCAGTATTGAGTTAAGTGTTCACAGTGCGTTTATTGGAAGATTTAAGTTTCTCAGTTGTATCATGTTGCATATACACTCTTTTACATTCATAGTATGAAGCTGTTACTGTATTTTGAACTATTTCCGTGACTGCAGCATTTCATAAGTAGGTACCATAGTATTAGTGTTTGTGACATCACTGTGATTTGTGTAGCTATTTTACTCTGGTCGAGAGAAACGTGGATTAGAGTTTTATCTTTATTTCTTTTCCTTTCTTTCTTCTTCTTTTAGTTTATTAATAAAAACTGCCAAGCAAACAGCCATTCCTCAAAGAAAGGAATACACATTTGCCTTTCCTTGCTACAAGTTGGAACACAAAAACGTTACATCAAAGAAAAAGTATGCAGTTTCAGTTTTATGGTCCAATCTCTCTGTCCGCAGCATCAGGGAAGCACTCCCTTGAAGTTAGTACAGGAATATGTTTTCACAACTTAGCAATAAACTGAATTTCTTTAAAAGAGCTTTTATTTTTCCCCTGCTACTTCAATTATAAAACTGGAGATGTAGACTCATAAAAAGGGGGAAAAATCAATGATAGACTAAGTTTAAATATTTGACAAGGAAGTAATTTAAGACTGGTCCAACAGAGATCAGAGACTCTTTATAGGAGAATAAATGTAAACGATTAATAGCATAAAAAGTACAACTTCACTAAAAAAGAACTGCAAATTGAAATGCGATACCATTTCTGCTTATCAAATTGACAAAACTAGATATTCTTCAATGTTGGTAAGGATGCCTTAAAATACATTTGCAGGCATCACTGTTTGAAATGTAAATTGACATAAGCATTATAGAAATCAATTTAGCAAAATGTATTAAGAATTAAAAAGAATTCACATCCTTTTTGACTCAGTAATTTCTCTTTTATAAATATATTATAAAGTAAGCTATTAAAAAATCTGTACTAATAAATATGTCCAAAGATGTTTGTCGCATTGTTATTTATAGTGTTGTTGTTGTTTAGACACTAAGTTGCATCTAACTCTTTTGCCATCCTGTGGACTGTAACCCCGCCAGGTTCCTCTGTCCATGGGATTTCCCAGGCAAGAATTCTGGAGTGGGTTGCCATTTCCTTCTCCAGGGGATCTTCCCAGATCCAGGATTGAACCCGTATCTCCTGCATTGGCAGGCAGTTTCTTTACCAGTGAGTCATCAGGGAAGCTATTATTTATAATAGTCAAATATTAAAAAGAATTTAAATATTCAACAGTAGGAAATTGGTTAAGTACACCATGGTGAATATTCCTTCCTAACCAAGCTTTTGTGGCGCCAAGACTAACAGGATTGCAGCAACCCAGACATTGATGAATAAGAATCATTTAGGTGCCCCAGCACCTTCTGAGGGTGGAGATGAATCATCTGTAGGTTTAGAAAGCTCACATGTGATTCTCATTTAAAACTAAATTTGAGAACAATGGATATATAATGTGATGCTACTGTTAGAACTGCCAGCTTCTCGACCATTTTCCACAACACGTGTTAATTTACTGAATTACTTTTTTTGCCTACATTAAATAATTGTACCAAAACCAGACATGTAACATTTGCAGCAGGGAGATAATTCTCTAGATTATCCCTAAGAGCTGGGATGGGTTTCCCTGATGGCTCAGAGGGCAAAGAATCTGCCTTCAATGAGGGAGACCTGGGTTCGATTCCTGGGTTGGGAAGATCCCCCTGGAGAAGGGCATGGCAACCCACTCTAGTATTCTTGCCTGGAGAATCCCCATGGACAGAGGAGCCTGGCAGGCTCCATGCGATCGCAAAGAGTTGGGCACGACTGAGCGACTAAGCATAGCACAAGAGCTGGAATATCATCATTTCCTCTGAGAACGGTGCCTGACACATAAAGCTTGGTGGATATTATTGAAGGAATGAGCAAGTGGGCAGTGGTTCCTATGGCTTGCATATCTGTACTCTAATGGTTGGTTTCTATACTGCTTATTGTTAGATGAGAAGATGTTTGATTCCACAAAATCCAGGTTTCATTGGGTTAGTCGTTTGTTTTTAGGTATGATTTTGATTATGTCAGTCAGAATCCTGGCAAGAAATAGTGGAAACTTCAAGCTAGGAATTTACAAAGTGGATCACAAAGGTGCAAGCTGAGTTACAAGAAGCCAGCCAGAGGGAGTGTGGCCCAGTGGGAAGTGACAGTGGGGAGCTTGGTTACCTCTGGGGTTCGGGGGAGAGAGAAGAGCACTAGGGGACATGACGCGGGTCCATGGAGAGGCTGATGGGAGCTGGAGGCTGGGAGAGGACCACCTGCAGGATGGGGTGGCAGGACCAGATGCTTGGTTTTTCCTCTCCGCCGCCTCCTCGTGGTCTCTGCGGCCCTAATCCAGCTGCAAGTCAGAGGACCAGGTAGCCCTTGGTGTCGCCCATATATGTCAGCCTCTTGGCACATGGAAGTGAGGAGGGAAGAGTGGAAAAGGCATCAGTAGTGACAGGGGAAGACACCCAGCCAAGGGATAGAGCTGTGACGGATAACCTGGAAGCAGTTCTTGCTTTCTAGTCTTCTTACCCTCAGCCCTATTGGCTGGGTGGATGAATCAGGTTCTGGCAGGTCCTTAGTCTTAGAATCATAACACAGACCACAGAGAAGAGAGGAAGCAGCATTTTTTCACCCTTGACTTGCTTGTCAAAGCATTAAGATTTTAGGTGGATGATATCTGTAAGAGACAGAAGTTACAAGTCATTTTGTGTAAGGAAAACCACATACAGAGCTTTCACTTGCCAATGGTTGTGTTCTGCTGAAAGCTCCAATTGGATGTGGTTGTCTTTTTTGGCCTTTTCTGCCTAGAGACACATCCTCTGGGCACACAGCACTCAAGCAGCAGGCACTGAGAATGTAGAGCACCATTTCCTTCCCCCGGGAACACTGCCTTTAGGAATACAGCACACAGAACTGAGAGCATCTCGTTTCTGCTTTTTTGGATGTAATGCCCATGTGTTTTGTTGGTGGATAGTATAGTCATGCCCAGAGGTTGTCTCCTACTTTCAGCAATATTAGAGGTTTTGAGTGGGGGAAAGCCAGGAGAAGACCAAGAGGGTCTTTGTGGTCATTGATGTTCAGTTGCTAAGTCCTGTGTGACTTTTTTGCAGGCCCCTGGTCTGTAGCCTGCCAGGCTCCTCTGTCCATGGGATTTCCCAGGCAAGAATACTGGAGTGGGTAGCCATTTCCTTGTCTAGGGGATCTTCATGACCCAGGGATTGAACCTTCTCTCCAGCACTGGCAGGTACATTCTTTCCCACTCAGCCACCAAGGAAAGCCCCAAGGGATTCTTTAACTACATAATAAGGAATAAAGAAGTCGAAATAGTCGTTTCATGCAGGATCTAGATTCACCCAGGGCAGCAGAAACTACCTGGGGATAGCTAAGGTCTTTTAAGGAACACAGTGTGATATGATAACTCTTTCAAACAAGTAGGGGCATCACTGCAGCCTACAGTAGTCTAGGATCCTGACTGAGTCATACATGTGTCTCAGGTGAGCAGCTTAATTCCTGGACTGTACACGGTAGCTTGGAATTGCATAAAAAGCTACAGGAAGATTCAAATGAAGTGGTACTTGAACTCTGCCTTACAGGCATGTGGGGAGTAGTCTGTTGGCCTGGAGGCAAGAGTGTCAGAATAAATAGTGGAATGAAGGCCATTTTTATGAATTTTATTTCCAGTGCATCTTACACATTAGATGACTAACGCCCCCTGTGAACTTTTGCAAGTGGAACCAAAACTGTTTAATGAACAAGTGACTTTTAGTGCTTTATTTTCATCTAGAGCTTCATTTGAAACAGATCATCATTAGCTTTATGGTTTTAATTGTATTGAAATTCCTTGTTGTAACCTATTACTTTATAGCATTAGTCCATTAACCTGGGTGCCATGGAGCATAGTTTTAGAGCCTGTATTTATATCTGGACTAATTGCATGGATGCTTTCGGTATAGAATGAAGTATTTTTCAGATCACCACAGGAAGAATAATTTGAACCCTTTCCCAAACTTCAGGGTTTGGGGTAATAAAAACCAACACACAACAAAACAAAACAAAAAGACCCTGCACATTATCCTGAATTTCACTTGCTTTGAAATACCTACCATTCTATCAACAAGAAATTGCAGAATAGTAATTCTCACAGTTTGTGATGCTGCCACATGTTTTTCATTTGGCAGTACTGTGGGAAGCATTGGTCTCTGGGCTCCCCAATCAAAACCAGGTGGCTAATGGTTACAAACTGGAGGACCATGAGGAAATTGGTGCCTTGCTCATTAGGACACATGGAGATAGAGCATCCAGGCTGCTGGCCGTGGGCTTAGAAGCTCAAATAAGAATGACCAAGGCCCAGCTCCCCATGGGGACCTTCGTTAATAACCCAGAAGGTGGCACAGCTGTTAACGCCCTATTGACCTGAAGCATTTCTTCCTGGAGTGGGAAAGTGACTGATGGGGACTCCAGCATGTTGAGATCACACAGGGTGTTTTCACTTCTGCTGGAGGAAGGAACATTGAAGTTGGAATTGGGCCCTCTGTTACCTCCCAGATGCTCAACAGCAGGGGTGTTTATAATGCCCATCAACCAGGCTTTCCGTTGCACCTGTTGGGGGACCAGCTGCAGAAAGCAGGTGTATCTGGGGACTGAGAGGACGGGTGACTGTGGAGAATGCTGAGGGCTGCCAGATGTGCTTCACATAAACACCGGGCCAACAGCTGGGGGACAGGAAAGATATGGATTTAATTAAAAGTGATGTGCAAATTTGATTATTAATTTTAACCCACTGTGTAAATGTAATATATACACATGCACGCACACACACACACACACACACACACACACACACACACATATTTGTAAGATATGTATTTCACAATAAATCAATGGAATGTGTTGATGTAAGCATGAGATTCACTTTTCACCAATTCCATGCACATTATATTTTGTTCATTGGTCCACACATTGTTCATTACATTTCCATGTCTATTTAAAAAATTTTTCCCCAGGCAGGAAGCTAAAATTCTGGTTTTGAATGTTTTGCAATCCTTAGAACACCCAGTTGTCAGTTAAAATAGAGAAATTGTATCAGGCAGCCTCTGAAGCCTGTGTTTACATCTGGGCTAGTTATATGGAATATTCAGTGTAGGATGGGCAACTCTGACCACAGTTGTTTATATTGTGGATGGTGGACTCTCGTGAGATTGGAACAGTCCCTTCATTTCCCATGTGCTCCCTATGGCAGGAATCAGCAGACAGCAGTGCTTCATGAGAAGTGTGAAGCTCAGGGGAGTGTTGATGTCACCTGCCTGAATTCTGTGTACAGTGCATAAGATGTATAGGAAGCCCAAGGAGAACTTCCTGTGACTGGCTTTGTAATACAGGTGTGTGGAGGGTCTTCTCATTAGCAGTCTGAAGGTATAAGGCTCGGCCCACTGCTCAGGAGAGCTGGAGGTGAGAACGCTCTCTATCCTGGGAACAACACCCTTTTTGGTTTTGTGCAGCACTTTAAACTGGCATGGCATTGAAACATGTAAATTATCATATGTGAAACGAATTGCCAGTCCAGGTTCGATGTATGAGACAGGGTGCTCGGGGCTGGTGCACTGGGATGACCCAGAGGGATGGGATGGGGAGGGAGGTGGGAGGGGGGTTCAGGATGGGGAACACATGTACACCCATGGTGGATTCAAGTCAATGTATGGCAAAACCAATACTATGTTGTAAAGTAAAATAAACAAATAAATTAATTAAAAAAATAAACAAAAAATAAACTGGCACTAGCCAAAGATGATAGTTGCAGTTTTGGCATCAAAGCTGAGGGTAAAATCAGAGGATCTGAGAACACTGTCTCTTGGGGCCTTCAGGAGACTCCCACTTGGCTTGGAGTGCCCCAGTGTTCTTTGAGAATATTGGTTCTTATGTAAGAGCCCCTTAAAACTGTAGGCAGAAGGTTGTGTATATGTGAATATGCATTTTTCTTAGTGGTCTTCCATATGTTGTTTTCTTCGGATCCTTGAAACTCCCAAAGGAGAGGACCAAAGGAGAATAATGTTTCTTTTACTTTTTTAAAATTTTTGGCAGTGCTGCATGGCTTTCGGGATCTCAGTTCCCCACAGTGGAAGTGCAGAGTCTTGACCACTGGACCACCAGGGAAGTCCCAGAGAACAACGTTTCTTAGGTGAACTTTGTCTTAACAGCATCTTATTTCTCTTGAGGAAATTTATTCATAGCAAGAAATAGTAGTGATAATAACAACAATAATATCAATAATGGTTAACACTTATAGTATTCATTACATTCCAGACACTGTGCTGAGCACCTTATACATATGTTAGTTCATTTAATGAGATGTTTATAATTGTCAAAAACAAAACAGGGTATTGGGCAATAATGAATAATTACAGACATGTTGAATATAGGTCGAAGAATTGTTGCTTTTGAACTGCAGTGTTGGAGAAAACTCTTGAGAGTCCCTTGGACTACAAGGAATTCCAACCAGTCCATCCTAAAGGAGATCAGTCCTGGGTGTTCATTGGAGGGACTGATGCTGAAGCTGAAACTCCAATACTTTGGCCACCTGATGCGAAGAGGTGACTCATTTGAAAAGACCCTGATGCTGGGAAAGGTTGAGGGCAGGAGGAGAAGGGGATGACAGAGCGTGAGATGGTTGGATGGCATCACCAACTCAATGGACATGAGTTTGAGTAAACTCTGGGAGTTGATGATGGACAGGGAGGCCTGGCGTGCTCCGATTCATGGGGTCGCAAAGAGTCAGACACGACTGAGTGACTGAGCTGAACTGAACTGAATGTAGGTATTCAAGGGCTTCCCTGCTCTGGTCTTGAATGCCAATTCTTTTCAATACTTTTTGAAGTCAATATATTAGTGTTGTTTGCTGGATAACAAATTCCCATAAACTTGGTGGCTTTAAAAAGATGACCACTTATTTCAGTTTCCATGGGCCAGAAGTCCAAGGAAAGCTTATTTAGATGATAAAGGCATCCTAGGCTGTAATATAGATGTCTGTTCTGAGGCTTGACTGGCGAAAGATGTACTTACATGCTCCCTCTGATAGTTGGCATGAGTCATCGTCCCCTTTCCTTGTTGGCTGTTGGCTGGAGGTACTGTTCAGCTACTTCAGGCTGCGTACTATATGACTCTCTCGTAATAAGGCAGTTTACTTCTTTAAAGCCAGCAGGGAAGCCTCTTTCTCTGCTGTCTGCTAAGATAAAGTCTGATATGTAACAACATGGTCGTGGGAAAAACAGCCTGTGACATATAATGTATCAAGAGAGTGACAGCCCATCACTTGTGACATAGTCTGTGGGTTAGAAGCAAGTCATAGGTTCCATCGAAATGCAAGGAGAGAGGACTATACATTGGGGTCTCTTTTATGTGTGTTGGCCACAGCCAACACTGTGTGCTGGTACAGTTTAAGCTAGTTGTTTGAAATATATATATGGGGGGGGGGGGGCGGATATCATCTTCTACTTTAGCTTTTTGTTTCCAGTCTACAGGGAGCACTGCTGCTTCCCAGATGTGCTTTGCACGCTGGGCTGCTGAGCCTTTGCTCTCGGCTGTGTTCCCAGCCTGCAGTGCCCTCCCGTACCCTCTCCGTTACTTCCATTGGCAGACTGAAAGGCTCAGCTCAAATACTGTGGCTTTCCTGAAACCTTCCCTGATCCTCCCACTCTGTGGGTGGTACCTTTCCTATAGCATGCACTTAATTCTGGATTGCATCATAGTTACTTGTATAAATATCTGTCTACTTCAAAAATGGAATCACTTCTTACGTATTACACATTTTAAAATTTTTTTGCTGGAGCCCATTATTTTTCCGGGCTTCCCCAGTGGCTCAGCTGGTAAGAACACTCCTGCCAATTCAGGAGACACAAGAGACACGGGTTTGATCCCTGGGTGGGGAAGATCCCCCTGGAGAAGGACATGGCAACCCACTCCAGCATTCTTGCCTGGAGAATCCCATGGATGGAGGAGCCTGGTAGGCTGTAGTCCATGGGGTCGCAGAGAGTTGGACACGACTGAGCAATAGCACATACACTTTATTTTCACATGGGAAGTACTAAATAAATGTTTGTTGAATAAATTTCCCCTAAAGGACCGACCCAGCTTTTAAAGTTCTCCCTTATTTGTTTTTGACTGTGCTGCGTCTTTGCTGCTGTGTGTGGGCTTTTCTCGAGTCGTGGCGAGCCGGGGCTGCTCTCCAGTTGCAGTGTGTGGGCTTCTCGTTGGCAGTGGTTTCTCTTGCTGCAGAGCACCAGCTCCAGGCATGCGGGCTTCAGTACTTACAGTACATGGGCTCAGTAGCTGTGGCGCACAGGCTTAGTAGCTCTGTGGCATGTCTTCTTGGGTCAGGGATTGAACCCGTGTCTCCTGCATTGGCAGGCAGATTCTTAACCACTGGACCATCAGGGAAGTCCCTTAAGTTCTCCCTTGTTTAAGGAATGAAAAGAAGCAACACTCCATCCTTGGTATTGGTTTGGGTTTCTTCCCTTCAAATGGGGCCAGGACACTTGCTTTAAATCCTCTCCTTTTTTCTCTACCCCAAATGAGCTACAGCAAGTACCCCTGTAGGATCCACTCAGGGCCTAGTTAGCCCAGCTTGAAAAGATTCCCAAAGGTGAAAGCTACTGAACAAACCATTTTTAACAGTGTTCTGCTTCTTAGCGAGATATTGTGCCCCACTTGCCCTGCATTTTCTTCCTGCCATTTTGATGCCTAAAGCAGATGTTCCTGGCTGGCCAGTCACTCCAGTTTGGTGCCACCCAGAAAGCATCCAGACTATGTTGCAGTCTGCCTCCCAGCCATTTTTGAAAGGGGTTTCTGGTGGGGCCTGTCATCCCAGGAGCAGTTTAGGTGCTGTTGTTCAGAGGTGAAGCATTATATTTTATTCTCCCTAGTTACTGACTCAATATTAGAATTTTTGCCCCTCCCCCTCATTTCTTTTCTTTCTCAGTGTATAGTGATAAAGAGCTTTCTCATACAACCAATTTAAATAACTACTGTCTATTTTTGGGGGTACTGTTAGCACAACATTAATAAAATATGATCCAAATGGTGTTTTCAGATGTAAACTTGCATTTCTGTCTCCTTACCCTGAGGCTGATTACCACCTGGAGTAAGATTAAAGAAAAAGATTTAAAAACAGAGCGAAGGGAAATTCAGGTAAAGCAGCAAGAAATGTTCCTGACATTGAACTCTGTAAAGGCAAAAGGTCTAGCATTGATTTCTTATGTTTAATATGAAAGAGGAGAATGAAAAAGCTGTCCTAACACTCAGCAGTCGAAAAACTAACATCTTGGCATCTGGTCTCATCACTTCACAGCAAACAGATGGGGGAAAAGTGGAAGTAGTGACAAATTTTATTTTCTTGGGCTCCAAAATCACTGTGGACAGTGACTGCAGCCACAAAATTAAAAGACACTTGCTCCTTGGAAGAAAAGCTAAGACAAACCTTGACAGCATATTAAAAAGCAGAGGCATCACTTTGCCAATAAAGGTCCATCTAGTCAAAGCTATGGTTTTTCCAGTAGTCATGTATGGTTATGAGAGTTGGACCATAAAGAAGGCTGAGCGCCATAGAATTGATTCTTTCAAATTGTGGTTCTGGGAAGACTCTCAAGAATCCCTTCACTGCAAGGAGATGAAATCAGTCAATCCTAAAGGAAATCAACCTTGAATATTCATTGGAAGAACTGATGATGAAGGTCCAATACCTTGACCACCTGTTATGAAGAGTGTACTCACTGGAAAAGACCATGATGCTGGGAAAGATTGAGGGCAGGAGGAGAAGGGAGCAACAGAAGATAAGATGGTTGGATGGCATCACTAAATCAATGGACATGAATTTGAGCAAACTCCAAGAAATAGTGAAGGACAGGGAAGCCTGGTGGGTTGCAGTTCATGGGATCCCAGAGTCAGATATGACTGAGTGAACAAAAACAATGATAGTCAAGTGAGCCAGATACTGCAGAACTAGAAAAGAGGAATTTCATCTTAGCATGAAAGTGAAAGTGCCAGTCACTCAGTCGTAGCTGACTCCTGGTGACCAATGGACTGTAGCCCATCAGGTTCCTCTTTCAACGGAATTCTCCAGGCAAGAATACTGGAGTGGGTTGGCACTTCCTTCTCCAGGGGATCTTCCCGACCCAGGGATCCGAACACAGCTCTCATATTGCAGGAGGACTCTATACGCACAGAGCCTCGAGGGACTACTGATAATATAAATAACGTGGACGTAGTGAGAGTCATCTATTGTGGGAAGGGTTACCGACTGTTCTTGGCGTTGCTTTGTCTCCCTGCCTCCCCACCAGTGCACCTATGCAGTTCCTTTCTGAATCTTGCATAAATACAAGAAACATAGCATCTTAACTATCATTTCTATGAGGCAGTATCAGCCAGACTTAGAATTTGCAATTTGTTTAGTAACCAGTGCTTTAATGAGGTGGCTCCATGGACATGGATCATGTTCCTAGAGAACCCAGGACAGAACTGGTCCCAATATGAGCAAGGCCATTTGGCCACGCAAGAGGGTGGTGTCTGGTGGGAGTGATGGCTGCTTTGTCATTTAGGAAGCTTCCAGAGCAACTGAGAATCCAGCCAGGTTTCAAACGATCTGAGGTAAATAATATGTTCAGTATTAAAAGAAGGAGGTAAATAATATGTTCAGTATTAAAAGAAGGACGATGGAAAACCAAAGCAACACATAGCCTGAGAAACTGAGGACTGTTCAGTGCCAGGGAACACATAGGGATGGAGGTTTCCTCTAGACATCCTGCTTGTATTTCCCTGAGACACAGAATTTTTTAAAGCTACTGGGGCTGTGGGCTTTCCTCATGGCACAGTGGTAAAGAACCTGTCTGCCAATGCAGGACACATAGATTCAATCCCTGATCTGCTAAGATCCCCTGGAGAGGGAAATGGCCACACACTCCTGTATTCTTGCCTGGGAAATCCCATGGACATAGGGGCCTGATGGGCTACATTCCATGGAGTCACAAAAGAGCTGGACACAACTTAGTGACTAAACGACAATAATGACAACAATGGGGATTGTATTCAGAGAAAACAGTAACCAAGAATTAGGTAGTTTTAGGGGGGAGATATCCCCAACTTTACGTAAGGAATTACTACGAGTTTCAATAGTTAATTATTTAAACATTTCCCTAAAGTCTGTGTTTGTGTTTATTTCCATCAGCGGTGGCTGCGAACACCCAGTTAAGGGGGATGGGGTCTCAGGATTTGCATAGACAGAGACAAAGTGCTGCTTTCTAATGCTTTTATCTGTGGACATCACCACGCTCCAGCCAAACCTCCAAACATCTGTGGAACAGGTGGTACATACCAGGGCTGGGGTAGAACTCTTTTCCCAGGAGGCCCTCTACTCTCTTCATCTGTCCCTGAATAAAAGCTCACCCCATCTCCACCTTTGAAGTGTCAGCTATAGTAACTCATAGATGACAGCAAGGATGTCCCAACACTCCCAAGTTATGACTCACAGTGGAGATACTAATAGTTGGGGAGAGTAGATGCAGTAATAGCTACAAAGCCCTTGTGTGCTAGTTGCTCATCTGTGTCTGACTCTTTGTGACACCGTGAACTGTAAGCCTGTCAGGCTCCTCTGTCCATGGAATTCTCCAGGCAAGAATATTGGAGTGGGTAGCCATTCCCTTCTCCAGCAGATCTTTCTAACTCAGAGATTGAACCTGGATCTCCCTCATTGCAGATGGATTCTTTACCACCTGAGCCTCTAGGAAAGCCCTTTGTTATTTTTATTGCTGTTAACTATTTTTTCAAATCATTTTTGTTGATGGATCAACTCCCTTCCTGGATCTGACACTAACCTGTATCTTTCACACCTTCTCATTTGCTTCCTATACTGTGAGGCTACAATAATGAGTCATGGGATATTTAAAAAAAATAAGAATAACTTTTTCCCACTATACTGGGATATTGAAATAACTTAGCCCAAAAGTTTGAAGCTGAATATATGCTTATGCCATATTAGTGAGAAGACAGTTGCTAGTCTAGAAATAAATCAGTCTGGTAGTGCCAGGGCAGTGGTGATTTTGCCCCCCAGGAGACATTTGGCAATGTTTGGAGGCATTTTTGAATGTTATAACTTGGGGGAGTGTCCTCTTGGCATGTAGCAGGCAGGGACCATGGATGCTGCTAAACAGTCTACGTGCAAGACAGTCTGTGTGTGTGTGTGCGTGCTAAGTCACTTCAGTCGTGTCCGACTCTTTGCAACCCCTTTGGACTGTAGCCTTTCAGGCTTATCTGTCCATGGAGTTCTCCAGGGAAGAATACTAGAGTGGGTTGCCATTTCCTCCTCCAGGGGATCTTTCCCATCCAGAGACTGAACCTGCATTTCTTATGTCTCCTGCACTGGCAGGCGGGTTCTTTACCACTGCACCACTGTGTTAGTGATTTAATAAAAGGGCTGCTGTAACAACTGCTGACATAACAGATTACCACTAATTTAATGGCTAGCTTTCTTATCACAACATAGATTTAACTTACAGTTCTATAGGTCAGAAGTCTTTCATATGGCTCCCAGGGTTCAAATCAAGGTGTCATCAGGATTCCCTTCCTTTCTGGATGCTCTTGGTGAGAATTCACTCTTTTACCTTTTTTCAGCTTCTACAAAGTTGTCTGCATTTCTTGGCTTGTGGCCCCCTCCGCTGTATTCAAAGCCAACAGTGACAGGTCAAGTCCCTTTCAAGTTTCAAATCTCTCCTGCCTCTTCCATCATCACATCTCTTTGGACCAACAGTTTTGCCTCCGTCTTTCACTTTTAAGGGCTCCTGTGATTACATTGGGGCTTTCCCGGTGCACCTATGCAGGTAATCTCCCCATTTTAAGTTCCGCTGATTAGCAACCTCAGTTTTATCTGTAAATTTAATTTCTCTTTGCCATATAATGTAACAGTTCACAGATTCCAGGTTTTAGGACATGAACATCTTTAAAAGACCATTATTCTGCTCGTTACAACAAAAATTATCTGACCCCACACATGAATAGTGCTGAGGTTGAGAAAGTCTATCCTAAAGAAAGCTTCCTCCTCCTGGAAGATGATGCTTCATTCACTGTGGGTAAAAGAAAAAGATAAGCTACCTTTAAACCGACTCACCTGAAGTGTTCACATCACAGTACATTTAGCAATTTGCACAATTTGCTTTAAAAGGCACTGCTGGGTAAGATTGCTAGTCCACTGCTGGCCAAGATACAATGATAACTTGGTCCACATGGTGAGGAAGTGAAAATCTTCCTATTAAATAAATGAAGCGGCAGCTTCTGGTAACAAACATATGAAACAGAATATTCATCTTTTCTTCAATGGGAATAACACATGACAAAAGTGAGGCTTTCTTCACATTGTTTGTTTGTAGAAAATTCATCTCCACTGAGGCCTTATGTTAAATCTGCTCTCTGATGTTAGCATTTCCAGGATGCACAGGGCCACTGGAGTATGTTCTTATGATCTTACCATTTATTTACCTTGATACGAAACTCCAATTACTGTCAGAGATGCTTCTTGTTAAATATGGTAAGATCGCCAGCCTCTGAGTGTGTGAATATGTATTTGATTCTCTGGGGCTGGGCTTAGACAAGTTATCGAATCAGAGTTCTGGGGGCCTGGGTGCAAATTAATTAAATATCTAAAGACAACAGTGGAGAAAATTTGGGCTTTAGAGAAAAGGCTGAAATTTAGGGAGAGAGGATTAAATCGCAAGAGATTGTGAAGCTGGTTTTCTTACACTGAAGCTTTCTCTCCTGGCCTTGCGTGGTGTGTGTATGTGTGTGTACACACACACTCATGCACATGTGCTTTCTCCTTTACCATGAGCATTACTGTGCTTTTGTGTTGCTTTCTAGTAGCTTTCAACACCTATAGCAACTCTTTCAGGTTATCTGAAATCAGGAATCTGAATCTAACACATAACTTCCAATGACATTGTGGGAGATTACACTCCAGATAAAATGTTAGAATTCTCCTGATTATTCTGACTGTCATATTTAGTTACCAGCTTTCTTTGGGTAATCCAACTCTGTTTTATTCAAGGGCTATTCTAAAAATACAATCAAAGGACACCTACTGGCTACAAGCGACTTTGCTCATGTCTAATAGGGCTGTGAAGAATGGTTTAAATTTAGTACAGATGGGGGAAAATACGTGCTGTCATCAAGAGCCTATCACACTTTTAACTTATAAAATATCTTGACTGGAGTCTGGCTAGAGCGAGTCTGAGGTGGGTGCTTTAGTGAGGATGAATGTATTGAGTCAGATAAAGGAAGGACAGAAGCAGACCTTAACTAGACTGTAAATTGAACAGAATGGGATACTGTTAGTTTTGGCTTGGTGAATAGAAAAATGTTACTCTGCTCATCTCTTATTCCATTTTTTGAGTTGCGTTTAGTCTCTGTTTTAGGGTTTTATATATTTATATATTTCTGGGACCCAACAGAGGCCTGCTTTGGGGGAGCACTGAAGTTCTGTGGTTTTGAATGTGAAACATAAACGTTTGCATCATTGTTGTTGCTGGGATGGGGAATTTTCCAGGGAAACATTTCACCCTTCACTGAAATCTGCTCTGTGCTTAGGCCTAGGAGAATGATCATTTCCTCGGTATAAAGCACATGCCTGCAGCAGCTCAGTTATACTTTATGACCCCGGAGCATATCAACAATTTGATTTGGAAAGTCAGCTTAGTTCCTCCTTTGCCTGCCATCTTATCATCTGTGGAAGTTGTTTTGCCATTCTTCTCTGATATGAAGAAGATGGAAGCAATGCAGTTTTAATTGTGAGAGGTAAAATGTTTTCAGGCTTCTCTGAAGAAACTACCTTTTGTATGATAGTAATTAGCACAAAGGGATTGTGCTATGTCAAAACCCTAAAGACATTCCAAGACTCAAAAGCAGATTGGGAGGAAGGACTTCCCAAGATGGAGGAAATAAGATATGGTGTTCTGTGGTGGCTCCAGATGTTGAGTGCCATTAGAGACCCCTGCAGGACTTGCTGAAATACTGATCCTGGGACCCCACTCTCCGAGTTTCTGATCTAGTCTCTCTGGGGCAAGGCCCTAAAATTTGCATTTCTAACACGTTGCCAGGCGCTGCTGCTGCTGCTGTCCCAGGTCACACTTTGAGAACCAGAGCATGGGGGTGCACACAGTGACTTTGAACCTGGTGTCCGCCCTTTTTAATTTGCATTTTAAGAGATCCTCGGGTCATTTGTTTGCACATTAAATTCAAGAAGCGCTGATCGAGTTTAGCTGCCCCTTATTTTCCTCATCTGTAGAATGGGAATAATACTTATTTCCCAGGCTGTTGTGAGGTGAAATGTGTATCATGGGCTTAGCTGTAGTGCATGGCGCACAGTGAGCCCTCAGCAAATGTTACCAGGCATGAGTATTAAGCCCACTTGGAAAAGAACAAGTAATTTCTTTCCATAAAGGTCAAAATCATATGTTTCTACTTACAATTTTTTGATTCTGTGTATTTATCCTTTCCTTGGAAGTACAAACAAATGACGAGTAGGTTTGAGGAAAAATGGGTTTCCTGTTTTAATTAATTCCCATCATAAATGTCTCGACTAAAGTATCTTCAGTTATTTTAAATGGCGTGTGGGGGAAATCCTGACAGTAAAATTAGTATTAAATGAAAAGATGTGTATGTTGAGCACTTTGTAAAGAGCTGTAGTAGAAGCACTTAAAGTCAGTCAGACTTCAGTAGGCTGTGGACACTGAAGAAGGTTGGAAATTGGCCTAAGACTTTGCCCCTTTCCTTCTCCTGTCTTTCTTTATTCCATTCTTTCCAGTTCAATTCTGTAATTATTTTTAGAATTATGTGAAATTATTTTGCCTCAGCATGACTCAGGACAGGTTGGTGTGCCTTTAGAAGGCTTCTTTGCAGTGAAGCAGTTTGGTATTTCGTGATTCCTGAGGACCTATTCCAGCTCTCAGGGGGGCCCCTGGATCCCACTCCCCCCACCCCACTTGCTCCTTGGATCTGGCTAATAAGTGGCAGAAGCCATGGGCAGTTTGGAGTTGTAAGTGTCATCCCTGGATCTGTAATGTGTGGGCCTGGTATCTGACCTGGGACCAGCCTTATGTGCCTTGGACAGATTCCTCATCTGTATTAAATCCCAGTTTCCTCATCTTTATAACTGGAAATCCTTACACTTTTCCTGTCTGTGTCCTTTTGTTGTCAGGAGGGGCCATTTAAGATGCCTTGAATAACAGCAGCACTGTTTATCAGTGTCACATGGGCAGATCCCTGGAATGCAAGAGCAGATCTGGCTCCAGAGAACATGGGAGGACCCTGGTGTCAGAAATCTGCTCCCCACGCTCAGATTGCTGAGGTTTTATTAAAACTGGACATAAAGCCGTTGGCCAATAAAGGCCAAGCATATACACACACAAGAAAGTCCTGCTTTGTTTCTAATTGATGCATTTGAGGGGCTGGCAACCTCCTTTTAGTGTCCAGCAGGTGAAATACTGCTGGGAGAAGCCCGAGGCAATGACAGCTGCCATCGACTTTGTAGTGAGTGGAAGCTATTTACTTTACTGGATGAACAAGTGACTTTGTCCTCATCTCCACTATGGGGGAACTTCTCTTACATGCCAAGCACTGGCTGCCTCCTGAGTACCCAGGTTTTCCTAGAGGGAGAGGAGATTGTGAAGGTCTAAAGAAGACTGCATGACTTGCATTTAGCAAGTCTATGACTTGGATCTCAGGGAAGACCATTCCTTTCTGTCCAGTCTCTCCTACAATCTTGACTCCTAAGGATCTTATTGGAAGTTCTTAGACACCTGTTTAGCTATATAGGTAAACAAGCAACAAAAAAACCATTCAACTGCAAATCCTGCTAGTAAGCTTTTCCTCTTAGGGAGAAATTCAAATTATTGACTGTAAAGAGTGTGGTCCTAGGCTTGAATCCTGGTAAGTTCCCATCTTTGAACTGTTTCCTCTTGGCTTAGCGTGCCTTTTTTGGATAGGAATTCATATATTTTTTTTTTTCCTTTCTTGCATCCTGTTAAGTCACTGATTTAATTTCTCAGTATTAACTTCAATTTTTGCATCGTGACCTTGATGTTTATTCCTACCCTCTGTGCTGCAGATGCTAGAAAACAAAGAAAAAAAAATCGCTTGAGAAACGTTCCCCAGAGCTTGATTACTGGGTTCTATATTGGTTCTGCCCATGTGCAAGGCTAGCTTTCAGAGTTTAGTGAAACAGAGTGAGAGGCAGGGCATGGGGCATCCACTTTGCTGCTGCACATAAGGCTGGAGACTGCTGTGTTCCATGCTCACCAGCTTGCGACGGTGGCCCTTTTCACTGTGACAGAGCCCTGGAGCTTACTCCATCAGGTTCTGCATAGGTGTTTTAAGCTGCCTAATGCCTGGCAATAAATCATTCCAGGCTGAAACCAGCTAGAGTGGTTTCTGTTGGCTGCAGCTGAATCCTAACCGATAGTGACTGGGCACCTGCTATTCTCTCTGATGTAACGCTGCAGCTTTCACACGTTGTTCTTGGCCAGCCTAACCATCTGCCCACCAGAGTGCCTGCACCTGTTATCCCAATCCGACAGGGGTCTTTTCCTCCCCTCACTCCTAGGCATGCTCCTTGGCATGAACTCTGCTGCAACCACAGCCAGTCAAGGTCTGTTCTGTGGCTTGCGCAACCAAAAAATAAAATTGCTTGAAGATTGCATGTAGAAGGATGAGTTATGAGGTTGTGGGCCCCATGTTGTAATGGTTAGCACTCTGGACTTTGAATTTACATAGCTTCATGGCCTAGTCTTATGCTGATTTTTCAAATATATTGTCTTACTGGAAGCTGATCAGAAATTCTCCACTCCTTCTGTCCTATTGGGTGTCCCAACTTTTCCAGACATCTGGAATTTTTCACTTATTCATCTGACATATCTAAGAGATGTACTTTTAAAAAAAGTGAAGGGGAAAGGGCACTTTTCATTTCAAAATTTTCCATCTGTGCAATTTTACAGGTGTTATCAAATAACTTTCTTCAGAGAATCATTTTAGGAGAATTGAACGTATGTGCTGAAGATAAGAAACCTTTGTGAAAAAAATACAGACATTTTAGAAATGAGGCTTATCAAGGGGCATCCAGAGTCAACTGAAGTCACTGACTTAAACTTCAGAGTTGTGGATTTTTCATGTGGGTTCCTTGACTTTGCACCATTGGTCTTCCCTTAATGCATCTCAGAGGATACAGCTGAACTTATTCTTCATTCAGTAAAATGTTCAGAAGTCAGGCAGTGCTTGAAGTTACTGAGAAGTCCTGCTATCTTCAATGCGTAAATGTATCTGAGAGGACAAATGGTTTTTATTCTTTTGGTGTGTGATATACGTGTGAACAATCACATACAGCCTCTCCTCTCCGTCACTAAACCTGTATGCATGCCGGAAAGTGTTCTCAAAGGGATTTGTGTGTCTTTTCCAAGCCTGAGTGGTGGAAGAGAGTGCCTAGTGATGTGTCTTGGGCAGACAAGGTGTCTTATATGTGACCAGCACACACACACACACACTGACACACTCACTGTTAAGAATTGTTCCTTTCAAAGCACAATTATTCTCTGCCTTTGAGCACAATCCATTCCGGGAAACTCTTATCATAAAGCAGTCACATTTTCCCATAAGAACGATATCATAATTGGGCATTGCATTCCTGACCAAGGACCTACCATTAAATAAACCATAGATGTGACAAAAATATGTCATAAAAGCAAAGATGCAACAGCTATAAACCTCTGTAATAATTCTAAAGAATAAAATTATGTTCTGTCATATAAATGGGCTCAAATATACTGTACACATTGATTATATAAGAAATCTCAATGAACTATAAAGTCCACATAATAACATAAAAAGTACAAATCTAGTGCATCATAAATTTGACCTAAAACTAATATTCTAACTATAATAAATATTAAACATTTAATTAAGAATCATTTTTCTTGCCTTTTGGAAGTTAGGAGGACATTTTAGTATATGATTTGAATGGCCCAGTTTTCTCAAAAAGAGCTAAACTTACGCCTTCTATTATTTCATTGAAACTTTCCATTAATAAGTAGAGACATTTCAGAAAGCATCCCAATGACCTTGATACAATAGCCCACAGGAACACTATTGCCAGTAGACACAACATTTCAAACCACTAATTAGGGGAATAGATATTATAAGGGATGATATGGATTTGTTCTGTGGAATGCTGAATGGGTGGATGGTTATATTAGAGAGGTGAGGACTGAGAGCTGTGTCCAAGTGTCTAGTTCTGAGCTTTGCTGTAAACTCTGTTGTGTGTGTGCTCGGTTGTGTTTGACTCTTTGTGACCCCATTGACCGTAGCCCGCCAGGCTCCTCTGTCCATGTGTCTCCAGTTAATAACATATTCCATATTTATCCAGTGCTCTAGTGCTTAGTGACTTAGAACATCTCTACTCCAGTAACTATATGGCACTCTTTTGCTTCCATTTAGAAGAAGACTTCCATTTGAAGTTCAAGAGACTTCCAGGTTCTGCTACTGTTTTCTTAACAGAGAAACATTTTAAAAATCAGTAAAAATAACTTTTTAGCTTCTTTTAAATATAGCCTTTGAGTATATGGTAAGGAATGCTATACATTTTCATTTATTCATTGCTTCCAGTGTCTGGAGAAATGCCTAGCACATGATTGGTGTTCCATAAATATTTGTGCAAAAGCAAGAAAGGAAAGAGAGAAGTGGAGGTGAGGAAAAAGCAGAAAGGGGAATGAATTGCTCATGTAAGAGCTTTAACCACCTCAGGGTTCCGAGGACAAACCTGAGTTGCTTATAGAGAAGATGCTTTGAGGAGTTCAGGAAAATTTCCATCCGGCAAAAGAATAGTTGGCCAGTTCAAATTCCATAAGTGGAAGATACAGGAACTCAGATGAGTGAAGTCTAGAGCAGGGCACTTTAAGAATCAGTATGATTCAGGGGATCAGGCAAGATACTCGTCACCTACCTCCTCTTTTCTTACTCATTCTCTGCAGCTCTTCTCATCCACCCCACTTCATCTCATACATCTCAACTTTGGCCTGTAACTCAGTAGCTTCTAAACCTGTCTTTGCGCCTCAGTCTCTTATCTCAGATTCTGGTACTTATATCTGACTATCTACTGGACTTATCTGTTTGACTGTCCTCAGTGCACCTCAAATTCACCTTAAAGTTAAATGAATTATCTTTCCTCACCCTAAATTTTAGTATCTTTATATTTTTAGTTTCTATTTCTACCTTCTTCATTCATTGGATTTTCTTAAGCAAAAGAGAGGGAAGAGTATATTTGAACAAATTTGAATTCTTTCCATTGCTACGTCCTGTCTTGTTTTCAGGTGAAAGGAATTCAACACCCAAAGTCTTGGCTAGCAGATCCTGTTGTGTTGGTCTGTGGGTTGGAAGCAATTTCTTAAGAGCTGTGCATGTTGAAAATCATACATTTTTAGAAAAAGCCACTTACAGTGTGTATCCTCAATGCTTTCAACACATTTTGAGAGTAGGCTTTATGGTGTCAGAATGGATTAGCTCTGGGGAGGGCGGCTGCAGGAAGGTTCAGGAAGAACCTCGGTTTGTGAAGTTTCCCAGGATACAGAACTTTGAGTACTGAACCAGGACAATTCCAGGTAAACTGGGGTAGCTGGTTACCTTGTAAAGGGATATATATATTCTCAATACTGTGTAGTAACAGGAAACAAGTCCATGAAAGTGATGAGTACAAAATCTGTTGGTTAACATCAGATCTTTTTGGACATATCAACACATAAAAGTGACAATTTTATCTTCATATTAATTTGCTTAGACTCTGAGAAGCAGTGAATTTGTAATGCAGTAGTTTCCACTGATACAGGTTTATGAAATATTTGTTGTTGAATTATGAGCTAGGGCTAGTATTCAGATATTTAATATAGACAAGTATTATAAATCTATGAACAATTGTGTTTATATGATGATCTGGTGTCATCCATTAAAACCCATATATAGAGAGTAACGTTTATTCAACCAATGTGTAGGCATTGGTTTGACCAAATGTGAGAAGGCAAAGGGATATTTGAAATACTAACATTCCAAAGACATATTCAAGCAAATATTCCATTTACTACAGTGGGCATTTTTAATTACTTAAGAATGATTGGCTTTTATGGTCAATTGGCTATAGCTTTGTTGTTGGTAATAAGTCATAAATTTTAACACATCACCTTTTTAAGACTATCCGGGACAATATATTAAGGTGAAGAGAATATGTAAGAATTTATACAGCATGCCAATTTTGTTGTAATTGTTATTAATAAATTAGTAAGGAGGGAGTAACAAAAATGAATTGCTGGAATTCATTAAATTGAGGGTAACTTTTTGTACATGAGCCAGTTATTTCTAAGAGTACACAGAGGAGGCAGTGCCAAGATATCATAAAAATGGGGAAAAATGTCTAGTGGGACATCATAGCATTGGGCATTGTTTAAGTATTATAATTCTAGTTAAAGAGCAAGTGAAAATGAATTTGACTCATTTCCCAGAAAGTTCACTTTGAATTTTAATGGGTATGTATGTAGACAGATTGCCTAGGTTTTGTCCATTATGGGGCCTCACGCAAGTTAGCTATCCTCTTCAAGCCTAGATTTTTTTCCATTGGTAAAACTGGGATGAAGGACTTATCTCTTGAGTTGGTGGGTTGAGACTGTGAATGTAAAACTGTTAGTAGACTGCCTGAGTGTTATTTGATATTATTTCATGCATTGTATATTATTATATATTAATATTATATATACTGTAACAATTACTACATAATATGTTTGTATACTATGTTAGTTCAGCCACCATACTTTGAGTGCCTTTATTTCTCATAGTTCTGGAGGCTGAAAAGTCCAAGGTCAAGATTTCCCAGATTCAATTCTAGGTCAAGATGTCCCAATTCAACTAAGGTGTCCCAGGCTCTCTTCCTGACTTGCAGACAGCTCTCATCTTGCTATTTCCTTATGTGATAGAAAGAGAGGCTCTGGGGTCTCTTCCTCTTATAAGGGAATTTCATCATGGGTTCTCTACCCTCATGACCCCCTCTGAACCTCCCATTTTCAAATACCATCACACATGTTAGGACTTCATTTTCAGGGGGATATAAACATTCAGTCCATTACATATATAATATACTAAAATTTTTTTATACTTTATATATAAAGTATAAAAATAACAAATCAGCTAATATTTGTTAGTTATTATTAAATAAATTTTGGGATTATCGGTGTTGGAATCTGCAACTGAATGAAATGCCATCTGGATGTTACCACTGGAATAGTTGGCAATTTTTTGGTCATTATTTTGCCCTTACTGTGAACATGCCTTGAATATGATAATTTGAAGGATCTCACACTGCCAGAAATGGGTTAAATGTATATGAAATGATTAAAAAGAAAAACTGTGCAAACATCATTAGTTGGGAAAAAACTTTTGTAGTAAATGTATTCATTGAGCTTCAGATGTAAGCTTCATCATTAGCTTAGAGTATTCTGCCTTTCTGAGAGCTATCAGATGGAACACTCTGGGTTGGCTTAGTACTGTTTGAAAATACAAGATCTTTGCAATTCTCATACTCTTGGTAAAATGTAAACAGTTCTTCAAAGGATTTAATGACAGGGACAAATTTAAAGAAACTTAATTTCAAATCAACAACTGATAATCATTAACACTGGAAGCCTAAACATGACCTAGGGTTGCTAATTTGCTGATAATTTCTTTGTAAGCACATATAAATCATTAGTAGGAGATAAAGAGTGGACTGAAAGAAGTGATAAATTGAATGAACTTGCAGTAAATACAGGAAATTCTGATGCTGGAGGAGCTCAGGTATGTGTCCAACAATAGGGATGAAGAGCAAATAGATTTGAAGAAGAAGGCTAATTGAAGTAAGTGGGATTATCTGTTTTAAGAAATGGAGAAAGGAAGCGTTGTGTGTGTGTGTAGATGTTTGTTGAATGAATGATGATGAAGGGATGTGGACTGGGATTAGCTCAGGGACACCTAAATTTATGTTGATACTCTTGCTTATCTGCCACTTTTGGATGAGGGAAGGAACCTGAGTTGGGAGAGATCCCCAATCCTGAAAGGAGAGATGGGACCAAGTGGAGCATATGGAGCAAACGAATCTCTCCATAGCATCTTCACAATTGTCAGTAATTACACGTTCTATCTCCTGATTGGTGGTTCCTGGGGGAGGGGGCATTGTTCCCTGCTGATGAAGTTTAATGTCAAGTGTAGACTGATTTGCTTTACCTTCAGGCCCTTTTTTCTCAATTTAGAGATGGCGGCTGTTTTTCTGTCAGACACAAGCTTCACTTAATGACTGTGTAGTTTATTACCCAGTAGGTCATATCCTGTATATTTTAAGAACAAACACCTCAGAGACTATGCCTTGGTAGAAGGAGATGACATGTGTCACTGCTGTTATTTTCACTACAGCTTGGTGGAAAAACTAATTACCTTTTCATCTGGGCAAATTCAGAGGTCAGTTTACCACTAGTATATCACTACATGACAGGGAACACGGGTAATTAGGTGGGATGTGTAACCTGGATATTCCATGGATCTCATTACATCTTATTTAGAAAGGCTATAATTTGATTGGTGGAAAATTAAGGCATCTTCTCATGGGTCATTTTATCTTTCTGCAATAATAATTCTTGGCTTGATTAAAAATTGATCCGGTGTCTTCAAGTGAATTTATTATTGCTGCAATCTATCACCCCCAGACAGATAATCTGGTTCCCATCTTTATCTGATTTGAAAAATCTGTCACTTATTATGTGTTGTTTTTTTCAATCATTTAAATTGATAGCATTCTAGAAAAGCATGTGCAACCCCAGGTTTCTTGGAGAAAAGCTTGCGGAGGGTGTGGGTGCATCCTCTTATGGTAAAGAATTGGGTAATCTGTCAATTTTAATAAATCGATTTTGAATCGGTCTATGGTAACATTTTCTCTATTAAAAATAATCAAGCCCCATTTTGAGGAATAACAGTTGAAGGATAGTATGATGGCAGACTGTTTTTCCTCCTCCTCTCTCTCTCTCTCTTGCTCCAGCTTCTTTTGTTGAACCAGAGGGCTTTATTAGTTCCTTTAAAGATTCTGAGACTGCAAAATGCAAACTCAAATCCTGGTGAGTCAACCAGAATATGTTTAATGACCTTCACGAAGTTACAGAACATCAGTCCATATGCAGGGGAAACATTTTGAGTTAACTTAGGCTTTCAAGGAAACATATTAAATTTAATTATTCACATTTTATAGTTCTCTTAGCTCATGAGTCCAATAGAAGATATAAAACTTAACAATCATCAAATGTATTTTTAACCTTTACTTTAATAATAGTTGTTGTTTAGTTGCTTAGTAGTGTTTGACTCTTTTGTGACCCCATGGACTGTAGCATGCCATGCTCCTCCGTCCATGGGATTTCCCACGCTAGAAAACTGGAGTGGTTTGCAAAAAAAAAAAAGAAAAAAAAAAAGAAAACTGGAGTGGTTTGCCATTTCCTCCTGCAGGAGATCTTCCCGACCCCAGGATCAAACCCACGTCTCTGCGTCTCCTGCACTGCAGGCAGATTCTGTATTGCTGAGCCACTGGGGGGGGCGGGGTGGGGGTGGGGTGTGTGTGTGTGTGTGTGTGTGTGTGTGTGTGTGTGTCAGTCGTGTCCAACTCTTTGTGACTCCGTGGACTGTAGCCTGCCAGGCTCCTCTGTCTGTGGGATTTTCCAGGCAAGAATACTGAGGTTTAGGTTTAGAGAGGTTATTTAATATCCTGAAGTTACACAGTTGGTAAGGGTCCCCACCAGGATTCAAATCCTGATGGTCTGACTCAAGAGTAGGGTAATTATCACCACAGGTGTCTGCTCTCCCCTTCTTTTTGAAAGTTTGCCTTATGCTGCTTTGCTTTTATAAAACACCTACGTTAGTACTATAATGAGGCTGCTAGTCTTAGAATTAGCTTTCTGAGGACAGATAGAAGGAAGCCTTTAAAATAAGCTTAAAGCCAACAGTTTCAATAAAGCAATTAGTACATATTTATTAAAGGCTTCCCATAATTGAAGCAGCATTCTTAGGTAGTCGGGAATACAAAAAGTAATGACAAGATTTTCACTAATAATATATAAGCAGAAAAATAAAAATAGAAATGATAAAATGTACAGGGCAGCGTCATCATGCAAGAATTTATTCCAAACTGCTAACAGGTTGGGGCTATAGAAATTCAGAGGAGAGCTAATAACTGTAGGTGCAGCAACCCTGGAATAATTCATGGGAGAGGAGAGTTTTGCATTGAGTCTTGAAGAACAATCTAGAATCTAGAGCGAGAGAGCAGAAATAGTTTTCTTGATAGGGAGAATAAAGGGAGAAAAGCACAGAAATGGGAAGGAATCAGATGATTTGGATGCCTGGAAAAGAAGAGATGGGATTGTTGGAGGACAGAGAAAAAGCTGGTAGATCGTTTAGGGTCAGATGTGGAAACCTCGTGCCCTAAGTCTGGAGAGTGGAATTTGTCTAAGGGGCCAGAGTAAGCTGGAAGCTTACATTGAAAGCTCTGGTGCAAAAGGGGGTTGTGAGCAAAGCAGACCTTTGGTGGGTGGGTTGAATGTAAGAAACCTGTAAGTTAGAGAATAGCTGATGTCAGAGAGCTGCTTGCTGATCCCCTGCAGGAGGCAGACAGTTTTGACCCTGGAAAAGGGTGGCATGAAGGTCTTCAGAAACATCCAACTGAAGCTCTTGTGATGTGGTCTTAGGACTAGAGCCTATGAAACCACTATTCCTCACCACCACCCCCCAACCTGTCCCCCATGTTCTGCCTCAGCTCCGCATGTCCGCTCAGTCTCATGTTCCCTGTGTTGAACAAATACAACCCGGTTTCCTGTCCTGCTCTGATTGCTTCCTCAGCTTGGTTGTTCCTGGTTCTCCACTCCCCCAGCCTGGTTTTAGCCTCATGACTTGGTATTCCTCTTCTGGCCACTTCTGTGGCTGCCTCCCACTTATCTGCTTCTCTGGTTTATTGCAACTCATGACTCTCCGCCCTGGTGGCCTCCCCTGCCTGCCGTCCTCGCCAGCCCAGCCTGAGCCACGGAGACCAGTTAGGAAGGAATTGCCATAAAAATAGATCGCAGAGTGTTAGTGGCTGACAGTAGGGGTTGACAACTGGATTTTAGAGGAGGAGACAGTTACAATAGTACATGAGGTTTTCGCTTTTTTTAAGAAAATTTTTCTTAAAATTAAGTCACTTGTAGGATCTTAGATCTTAGGATCTTAGGTTTTAGGATCTTAGGATCTTTATTTGTTTGGGCTCCAAAATCACTGCAGATGGTGACTGCAGCCATGAAATTTAAAGATGCTTGCTCCTTGGAAGAAAAATTATGACCAACCTAAGCAGCATATTAAAAAACAGACATTACTTTGCCAACATAGGTCTGTCTAGTCAAGGCTATGGTTTTTCCATAGTCATGTATGGATGTGAGAGTTGGACTACAAAGAAAGCTGAGCACCAAAGAATTGATGCTTTTGAACTGTGGTGCTGGAGAAGATCTTGAGAGTCCCTTGGACTGAAAGGAGATCAAGCCAGTCCATCCTAAAGGAAACCAGTCCTGAATATTCATTGGAAGGATTGATGTTGAAGCTGAAACTCCAATCTTTTGGCCACCTGATGTGAAGAACTGACTCATTTGAAAAGACCCTGATGCTGAGAAAGATTGAGGGCAGGAGGAGAAGGGGAAGACAGAGGGTGAGATGGTTGGATGGCATCACCGACTCAATGGACATGAGTTTGAGTAAACTCCAGGAGTTGGTGATGGACAGGCCTGGCTTGTTGCAGTCCATGGGGTCGCAAAAGGTCGGACACAACTGAGCAACTGAACTGAACTGAACTGAGGATCTTAGATTTCTAGAGATCTCTTTTAAGATTAATGTGTATTTTAACATGATTTATAACTTTTATTTACAGCAAGAAGTGGGAATCAAGAGGGCCGGCAAGCAGGGAGATGAGTGAACTGTATTATTACGTCTGAATAAAGACAACCTGGGCTTCCCTGGTGGGTCAGAAAGTAAAGAATCTGCTTTCAATGTGGGAGACGCGAGTTTGATCTCTGGGTGAGGAAGATCCCCTGGTGTAGGAAATGGTAACCCACCCCAGTATTCCTGCCTGGAGAATCTCATGGACAGAGGAGCCTGGCAGGCTACAGTCCATGGGGTTGCAAAGAGTTGGACACGACTGAGTGACTAACACACACCCTATAGCTTTTATTTTAAAAATGTGAAATATAGGTTTTATTCATTGATAATCATTTGACAAGCTTTTTTTTTTTTTTTTTTTTTTTTTTTAATTTTATTAAGAGCCTAGATTCCAACAGTGTAATTTCTGCATCTTTTACTTCTGGACAACTGAAAAATTAACAAAACAAACCATTAAGTTTTAAAGTATCTTATAGTTTACATAGTGTTTTCACTCAGCCTGAGGATAACTCTGTTGAAAGGTTTTGTTAATCTACTTTTTCAGGGGAACGTAATGAGGTTTGTAGAGGCACTCACCCACATTCCCACCAATTTGTAAATGGTGAGATTTGAAATTTGAACCCAGGCTTTCTGGCTCTAAGAACAGAGCTTTTCACACGGATGCAGTTGCTTACAGAATGACATTGTCCAGGCGAAGTGGCTGTGGGCTCTTCCAGGCCGAGACCGTGCTGGTGATGAGCCCAGGCCGTCTTGCTGGTGAGTTGAGGAGGGCAGGGGCAGCGGGCCTGGAAGAGGCGAGCTCTGCCATGTGGGCTGACTGTCTCAGGGCTGGCCTTAATGGGAATGTCCAGAGAATGTGGCAAGCTTGATGTCGGTTGGGTTAGGCTCTTGGTGTGGGTGGCTTCAGTAACAATCATGTGGAAGATAACTGTGTTGAGATTTGGGGAGGGCTGCTGTTGGGTGAGTATGTGGTTGTCTGGGAGTCCAGGATGGCCAAGCTAACTCCAGCCTCACCAACTAGTCAGGCGGGGCTCTGACATTGTGTTGGACATGGGGACACTGGCTCAAGCACAGAGCAGAGCTGAGAGGGTGGATTGAAGGGCTTCAGGGCTGGCCAGTGGGAAGGGCCAGGGGAGCCAAGGGTCCTAGTTATGGGCTGAACCTCCTTTTTTTTAAAAAAAAAAAAAAAAAAAACTGTCGTATTCATCAGTCAGGGTCCCTGCATTTACCATGTTTGGGTTTTGAGATTATTCCCTCTTGTATACTGCAGTTACTGCTTTTGGTTCTGTGGCCGTCCTGGCAAGTGGCTTAGCTGATGACCTGATATTTTTACTAGGCTCTGAGCTCTGCAGAGAAAATCCCAGAGGGCTGGGATTTTCAGAACTGGGTTCTGGAGCCTCCAGAGAGTCCCAGCAAGGACACTGCTACTGGATTTCTTCCCTTCCTGTTCATTTTTTTTCTGATCCCTGAGTGAGCCCCAAATCATAGAGAAAATGCTGTTGGCTTAATTGTGTGAGAGCCCCTTAATATGACCACAGTAATACCTTCCACATGTTTATTGCTTTGTATGTTTTAAATCACTTTCATACCGATTACTATTTGGAATGGTTTTAAAATCCCTGCTCGATAGATTGGAGAAAATTTTTGTTTTCATTTCATAATGGGGAAACTGAGGCTCAAAGACCATAAAACAGGAAGGCAGCAGATGTAAGTCTCTCTGGAGACCTTCTGACTTGTGGTCACGTGTCCTGTCTAACACATGTGCTCTTTTTTGGGTTCTGCGTTAGTTGAGCTGAGGGGGTGAGCGAGGCCTACTCGTGTCATTTTACGTTAGTTTTTCAATAACGCTGAAGATGAGGGTGATGATGACAAATCACTTGTAAGATGTGCCCATTCAGAAGTCTCTCATGTAGTTTCTGTCATTTCAACAGAATTCATTAAAAACCAACCTGAACCCCAGGTGACCTAAGGTCTTCCAATACACTAGCCATTCATCTAAGGAAACAGAACTAAATTACTTGTACCTGGAAGAAAGCCTTTTGCAAACCAAAGGGTGTATACATACTCTCACCTGAATCTGGCAGTTACATTCAACAGTGGCGGTTATTATAAATAGCTATATTCCTACAGCAACCCTGGAGAAAGAATGAAAGAAAATTGTGCAACCAATTTAATGAGGTGTGTGTGTAAGAGGGATGGTTAGCAATTTGTCTTTAACAATCTTGTTACACGGCATGAGACTCTGAGGGGAAAGAGAGAGAAAGAAAGAGATCGGGAGTCAATGCTATATTTTCTAACAATCCTCAAGAGAAAGGAGATAAAGACCAAGAGAATTCACTGAGCAAATGTTTTCTCTCTGGCAACAAATGCAGGCTCTGTGCTTGCAGACCCACCAGGCCATATGAACCGAAAAGGGTTATAAATCTGGATTTAACAAAGGTTTCACCCCAGTGGTAATAGAGTTAGAGGGTGAAAGGTTACATCTTGTTCAACCTTCTCAGGAATAATTTTCTATAATGCTGGAGAGTAATTTTGTGGCATTTCTGGAAGCTCAATTGAATGAAAAGAAATCTCATTTGGTACTTAAATCACTGTTACCAAAGTGGGTACTTAGAAAACCACCCAAGTATTCAGGAAAGTTCAAACGAAATGGCAGAAAGCCATTTTAACTGCAACATCTAGTGCCTCCAGACATGTGGGTACCCATGTTCCCAGCTGTGTAACATCATATGGGAGTGTGTTTAATTGGGCTCTTCTGAAAGAAGACTTCCCTTTAATAGATCCACATCTTGAGCTCATATTTAGAAGGCCTTCTCCAGCCCAAGAGCTTCCCTGGTGCATTTTCGTCTGCCTCTTCAGTTGCTTTTCAGTTGAGTTCAGTCACTCAGTAGTGTCCAACTCTTTGTGATTCATGGACTGCAGCAAGTCAGGCTTCCCTGTCCCATCACTGATTTCTGGAGCCTACTCAAACTCGTGTCAATCGGGTCGGTGATGCCATCCAATCATCTCATCCTCTATGGTCCCCTTCTCTTTCCACCTTCAATCTTTCCCAATATCAGGGTCTTTTCCAATGATTCAGTTCTTCACATCAGGTGGCCAAAGTATTGGAGTTTCAGCTTCAGCATCAGTCCTTCCAATGAATATTCAGGACTGATTTCCTTTAGGATGGACTGGTTGGATCTCCTTGCAATCCAAGGGACTCTCAAGATCTTCTCCAACACCACAGTTGAAAAGCATAATTCTTTGGCACTTAGTTTTCTTTATAGTCCAACTCTCACATCCGTACATAACTACTTGAAAAACTATAGCTTTGACTAGATGGACCTTGTTGGCAAAGTAATGCTTTTTAATATGCTGTTCAAGTTGGTCACAGATTTTCTTCCAAAGAGCAAGTGTCTTTTAATTTCATGGCTGCAGTCACCACCCCCAGTGATTTTGGAGCCCCCCAAAATAAAGTCTCTCACAGTTTCCATTGTTTCCCCATCTGTTTGCCATGAAGTGATGGGACTGGATGCCATAATCTTAGTTTTCTGAATGTTGAGCTTTAAGCCAGTTTTTCACTCTCCTCTTTCACTTTCATCAAGAGACTCTTTAGTTCTTCTTCTCTTTCTGCTGTAAGGGTGGTGTCATCTGCGTATCTGAGGTTTTTGGTATTTCTCCCAGGAATCTTGATTTCAGCTTGTGCTTCATCCAGTCTGGCATTTCACATGATGTACTCTGCATATAAGTTAAATAAGCAGGGTGACAATATACAGCCTTGACGTATTCCTTTCCCAACTTGGAACCAATCTGTTGTTCCATGTCCATTTCTAACTGTTGCTTCCTGACCTGCATACAGATTTCTCAGGTCAGGTGGTGTGGTATTCCCATCTCTTGAAGAATTTTCCACAGTTTATTGTGACCCACACAGTCAAAGGCTTTGGCATAGTCAACAAAGCAAAAGTAGATGTTTTTCTGGAACTCTCTTTTTCGATGATCCAATGGATGTTGGCAATTTGATCTCTGGTTCCTCTGCCTTTTCTAAATCCAGCTTGAATATCTGGAAGTTCACGGTTCGCATACACTTGAAGCCTGGCTTGGAGACTTTTGAGCATTATTTTGCTAGCATGTGAGATGAGTGCAATTGTGCAGTAGTTTGAACATTCTTTGGCATTGCTTTTCTTTGGGATTGGAATGAAAACTGACCTTTTCTAGTCTTGTGGCCACTGCTGAGTTTTCCAGATTTGCTGACATATTGAGTGCAGCATTTTCACAGCATCATCTTTTCAGATTTCAAATAGCTCAACTGGAATTTAATCACCTCCACTGGCTTTGTTCGTAGTCATGCTTCCTAAGGCACATACAACTTCACATTTCAGAATGTCTGGCTGTAGGTGAGTGATCACACCATCATGGTTATCTGGGTCATGAAGATCTTTTCTGTAGAGTCCTTCTGAGTATTCTTGCCATCTCTTCTTAATATCTTCTGCTTCTGTTAGGTCCATAGCATTTCTGTCCTTTATTGTGGTCATGTTTGCATGAAATGTTCCCTTGGTATCCCTAATTTTCTTGAAGGATCTCTAGTCTTTCCCATTCTATTGTTTTCCTCTATTTCTTTGCATTGATTGCTGAGGAAGGCTTTCTTACCTCTCCTTGCTATTCTTTGGAACTCTGCATACAAATGGGTATATTTCCTTTTCTCCTTTGCCTTTAGCTTCTCTTCTTTTCTCAGCTATTTGTAAGGCCTTGTCAGACAACTGTTTGACTTCATCAGTCATTAATTTAGTTAACTCAGAAATTATGTAATCAATTATGTATTGAGCAATCTCTATGTTCCTGGCCTTTATTCTAGACTCAGAAATGTTTAGGAAGATGTTTACAACACAGTTTTCATTAGTCCAGACTCTGGTTTCCAGTGGGAGGAAGACGTCCGATGGAATCATCCAGGAAGTAATTCGGCGACTTCATAATCACCATCACTTTCACAAGCCAAATCTAATATTAGTAATACAGCTGTAATTCACGAAAGACACCATCTATTGTAGAAAGTAGCTTCATTTTATGTACAACTCACATAAAGAAAAAGTATCCAAGATAGGAAGTTTAACAGGTGACTCCTACAAAAAGGCAGGATACCAAAGAGCTACTCACTCAGTGAAAGGGTAAATGAAAATTCTCTAGAAGGGTCACCAAGGAAACCTGCATGTTCAGCTTTGGGCTTCTGCAGAGGTAATAAAACCCAAATCTCTCTGAGCATTTGAGTTACAAGTGCTGGTAGTGCAGCCCAAATTAGGGAAATTAATTCTCAGTAAGCTCAGATAGGGCTTCCCAGGTGATGCAGTGGTAAAGAATCTGCCTGCCAGTTCAGGAGATGCAAGAGATGTGGGTTCTGTCCCTGGGTTGGGAAGATCACCTGGAGAAGGAAATGGCAACACACTCCAGTATTCTTGCCTGGAGAATCCCATGGACAGAGGAGCCTGACGTGCTACAGTCCTTGGTATCTCAGAGTCAGATTCGACTGAGTGACTGAGCCTGCCTGTCCGCAGGCTCAGATGACTCTCATTGACAGAAAGAAATATATACCTTATGTGGAAGAATTCAGCTTTAATTGAAGCCCAGGGATTGTGTGACCCCTTTGATTACATGACACATTCTAATTTCAGGAATGTGACAGTCTGAGAATAATCTGCATCTAAGAATTGATGAAGAAAAGTCATACTAATAATTTTCACGACTAACATTAACATATTTTATATTTTTTGGCTTTGTTGTGAACAGTGGAATGTTTCTCAGTCTTTTTAAAGTGTGACTAAAACCATCTTAAAAATATTCCTATTTTTATTGAGCTGTAATAAGCAAGATCATTAGGCATGTTCAGTTCCCAGAAAGTTCCATAGTCTCTTTCCTTATCAAATTGCCTGGAAAAGATTCTCCAATAGAGAAATGAGAGGACCTTAAATAAATCCAATTCCAATGGACTTGAGGGAAACAGATGGGGGGTTAGGTCTAGCTAGATCCAGTGACTCAGATGTTCTCATCAGGACCTGGAGCTGTTCATCCCTTGGTTCTTCCTTCTCCATGCTGGATCCAGACTCTGGCTCCACATGGCGCTCCCGGCGCCTTCAGGCTTACATTGTTTTCCTTGTTGGCAATATCAGTGGCAATCCATCCTCTTCTTTCCACTGCCATCGCAGATCTCAGAATTGAGTCCCATAGGTTAGTTCGATCATGTGTATATCCCTGGGGCAGGATAAAGGTTTTGGCCATCCCCAAGCCACAGAGACAGAGTAGAGAAGAGAGGAGTTTCAGCAATGCAGTTACCAGGTCGAGGGGACTTGGGGGCTGGAAAGACATCTGTCTGCTCCATGACCTCCCTGTCCTGGAGGAAGTGCAGTCTATTTGTGGGCATACCTATGGTTATATAAGTGACAATTCAAGGTGTAAAGGAGAATTCAGGGCAGTTAGGTGAGAGACCTGGCCAAATTACGTGAGACAAGCGCCAGAAGAGTTGTAAGAGTTGGAAGGAGGAAGAAGTGAGCGGACCAGAGTAACTGGGAACACTTCATAGAAGAATTTGGGAGGATGGTGAAAGATAAAGGAAGAGGGAAGCAGGTGGGAAAGAACGAAAACAATGGCTTGGGGAGGAGTAAAAGCAAGGAAATGGGTGTTATCCTAATTCTGGAAAACTGATCGACTTTCTGTGTGCCTTGGATTCTACAGACTTCTCAGCTGGTGCTCAAAAGCCACTAATTTTATTCCTGGCCAGAGGACATACTCTCTAATTAACATGAAAACTTCCTCAGGATGAAAACTACTGGGCTGAAACAATTCTTGCATCCAGGTCTGATCCCACCACACCAGCCGTGTACTTGGTGAGGCATTTCACTTCTCCCAGCCTCAGCTGCCTCATCTGAACATGGCAATGATTTACCAGCCACATCTGTCTCACAGTACTGTGGTGAGGATCTAGAGGAGTTTTGTGAAGGTGTTTTGAATCAAACACAAAAGTCTGATACAATGCACTGTATTATCTATGGCATTCACTCTGCAGCTGGTCTAATTTAAATCTTGTGCCCTGCTCAGTTCACTTTTAACTTCTATTAGACCTGTTCTGTAGATTGTGAAAATAAACAGTGAATTTATGTGGGTCACTAGAAATATGAATATGGAGAATAGAACCTCTGATTCATGAATTAACCAGTCTGTCCCTGAGCCAGTGTATCTAAGGCAGGAAGTGTATTTCTAGGTTGTGGAAAACTCCCTTCCTCTCTCCTTTCCTCCTGTTCATTTATCCATTCATCCATTCATTTAATATTTGTTGCATTGGACACATTATTTAATAAGGAAAATGCAACTAAAGGAAATTGGCTTAGGAATGCATTGTATATTATTGTTAAATAATTGGTCTTTGAAAACTGAGAACACAACACAGAACAATTATCTTCTTGTTACAGTTAGTGAAGAGTCTTGAAGGACTTAAAGAGTACCATTATAAGCAGTCATTATTGTATAGGATTGGCCAAAAAGTTCCTATGGGTCTTTCCAGTACAGAAAACCCAGACAAACTTTTTGGGCAACCCAATACTACAGATGTATGGATGTGCTAGTTAACAGACTAGGGGTAAGTTTGAGGGTAAGAAAATTTGCTTTCATTGTTTTTATTTTTTTTAAAAAAGGGTCTTACCAGAAAAAATGGTTTCCCTGAATCTGAGAATTTTCATTTAGGGTCCCCATTAGATTTTAGGTGTTTAGCTTCTCTATGGTCTTCCTTAGATATAGTCTTTGGAGAAAGGATGAAGTTAAAAGATTTAAAAAATTGCCTTGTTAAACTTTATTACCTACACATAGAATAATGATAGCCTAATAGCAAGAGGTCTTTTCTGTTTACCACAGCCTGTCATGATCAAGGAAATTCATTGGAAGACAAGCCTCCGTAGAAATTGTCAAAATATGGCAACTTCCAAATGAAATCTCTCCTTTTAGGGAAAAAGAGTATTTAATTGGTCCCATATGTTTTCCAGGGGGCATCTTTTCCCCCTGTTACTTCCCCCAGCCAGTTCTTATATTTGGTGATGAAAAGGAAAGAAACATGATTTTAGGGAGGGCCTAAATATTAAGCATTCTTTTCCCTGATCCATCTTAGTGCAGTTGCATGTTGATATTAGGGGAATTTTTTTTGTTGTTTTTTTTTGTTATTTCTGTCACTTGGAATTTCTCCATTAATGGTGTCTCTGAAGACATTTTAGGAATGAATAATATCTTTTATCTAGTTGGAATATGCATGGGATTCCCATCAAATCTGTCCTCATGTGACTCTGAGCAGACACCCAGTAAGAGTTCCCCTTTCAAGTCTCTGTTAGGAATAAATACTTGGTTCTTCAGCAGTGCCTAGATGAAAACCTGATAGAGGACGTTTTGCTCTGAAAGCAGACTGTGGCCCAGCTGTTCTGTGGTTTATGAATTTTTTAGCAAGGCTGGGGCTGGAGGTTGAGCCAGCATTGGCTGTGTTTGGGCATACACTGGGGGTTTGATTATTTCAAGCAGGGGTTAGAAAAACCTGGCAGTTTTCTGGGTTTCCCCTCTGAGTTTTGGAGATTTGTTCAATTTTTGTTCAAAGCTAAGCTCAGAAAATGGAAAATGGGAGAAGCCAACTGAATCTAGAAACTTGCGAGCTGGGCAGTCCTGGGCAGTGTCTCTGTGAGCTGAGTGGAAAGGGGGCCACGTGGGGCCCGGTTCATCACCCTCCAGGAGGACACAGCTCTCTTAAGAGGGATGCTGCCGAGTGCGGCTCTCCCACAACCTTCTACCCGGTGGAAAACCAGTACTTGGAGTCCTACATCAAGTAAAGGCTGCCTTTCCCTGTCAGATCCCACTGTAGGTATACTGGTGGGAGGAGCAGGGAGAATCTGAATTTGCGCCATGGTGGGAGAGAGCCAGATCCCAGTAGTGAGAGAGGAGCACCTCAAAAACCTGAGGTTACCCAAAAAGTCTTTGGTGTGGCTTTTCCTTTTCTGTATTTTATCTCCACAGCAAGGCCTCTGAGGGCCAGAGGCCATGTTTTTATATCTGTCTAAGTTTATTCAGTCTGAGTGAGTTTTGACTTTGAGGGGAGGGAAAATACCCATTGGCTAGAGATTCCCTGATCATAGGGAAGCCAAGTTAGGACCTGGGAATTCAGTTAAATCCTTTCCACCTGGAGGCTCTGACACTGGAGTCTATGTAGAACAAAATGAAGTGAATGTAACCTTTGCTTCAGTCCACTGAGGATTAGGGAAATAATTGATCTGCTGGACCAGGTAGATAC